>NC_044559.1:26539598-27139598 GCF_007565055.1 Rhinopithecus roxellana
TCTCTTCCTCTACCCATTCTCTCTTATCTATCCTTCTCTCTACCCTTTCTCTATTTCTCTTATATCTTCTATCCTCCGTATCTGTCTCCCTCTACCCTCCGCCCTCCGTCTCCCTCTTCATGTCATATTCTCCTCCTCGCCTTCTCTCTCCCTTTCTCTGTCCTCTATCTCCTCTTTTATTACCCAATCCTCTGCCCTCTCTTCTGCCCTCCTCCCCTGTTCTCTCTCCCCTCTTCTACTCTTTTTCTCCATCTGTCTGCCTGCCTCTCCTTCTACGTGCCGCCCTGTGGTCTTGGTTTTCTGTCCCTGTGTTCCTTTCTCCTCGCTCTACTCTCTTTTCGCCTCGTTCTCTTCTCTCTTCCTCTCTTCTTCCTATCCCCGCTCCAGCCTCCTTGCTCACAGACTACAGCAAGAATATATAATTCTAAACATGTATAGATCTAATAATAAACCCTCAAAATATATATAGCAAGAAAGTGACAAAATAGAAGGGAAAAATATACAGTTCTACAATAACTGGAGACTTCAATACCCCACCATCAATAGATGATCGAGCACCCAGACGGAAATGAAGAAACAGACAACCTGAACAATACAATAAACCAACCAACTACACCTAATTGATATATAAAGAACACTCCACCCAACAACCACAGAATACACATTCTTCTCTGCACATGGAACATTCTCTAGGATAAACCCTATGCTGGGCTACAAAACACATCTCAACAGATTTTAAAAGATAGCTATTATATTAAATAACTTCTCTGACCACACTGAGATAAGGTAGATATCAATAACAGAAGGAAAACTGGAAAATTCACTATTAAATGGAAATTGGACGAAATAGTATTGAACAATCAATAGGTCAAAGAAGAAATCACAAGGGAAATTACCAAGTACTTGGAATACAAATGAAATCTCAACATTCCAAAACGTATTAGATGCAGTAAAAGTAATGCTCAGAGGGAAACTTATAGTTGTAAATACGTACATTCAAAAGAAGAAAGATCTCATATCAATAACTTAATTTTACATCATAAGAAGCTAAAAAAACAAACTAAATTCAAAGCTAGGAAATGGAAAGAAATAATAAAGATTAGAGTGAAAACAATAAAATAAATACTTGAGAAACAATACAGAAAATTCATGAAAAGTTCATCCTTGAAAAAACTAGCAAATTGACAAAGCTTTAGCTAGACTGACAAAAATATAAAAAGTGAATGCAAATAATGAAAATCATAAATGAAAGTGAGAATGTTACCTTATAAAATAAAAAGAATTATAGGAAAATGCTATCACAGTTGCATGTCAATTAATAAGGTAACCTAGAAGAAATGGACAAATTCCCTGAAACACACAAATTATTTAAACTAACTGAAGAATAAATAGAAAATCTCAACAGAACTGTAACAAGTAAAGAGATTTAAGCAGTAATCAGAACCTCCCTTCCCAATGGGGAAGGGTTCTGGACCAGATGGCTTCACTGTTGAATTCTACCATACATTTAAAGAGAAATAACACCAATGCTGAAACGCTTCCGAAAACTTGAAGAGAAAGGAACACTTCCAAACTTATTCTATGAGGCTAGCATTACTCTGATACAAAAACCAGATCAAGTTATTGCAAGAGAACTGTAGACCATTATTCCCTGTGAATATTTACTCAAAAATCTGCAGCAGAATTTTAGACAATCCAATTCCATAGCATATTAAAAGGATTATACATCATGATCCAATGGGACTTATTCTCAGAACACAAGAATGGTTCAAAGAAGAAAATCAATTAATGTAATAAACCAATTAATATAATAAAGGAAAAAACACACATAAAAGCCACATATCAAAAATTCAAAGTTGAAAGACTGGAAGTTTTCCCCTTAAGGTGAGGAACAAGACAAGGATGCCCGCCCTCACCACTACTATTTAACATTGTAATGGATATTCTGGCTGGAGCTGTCAGACAAGAAAGAGAAGTAAAAGGAATCCTCTATTCACAGATGATATGACCCTACATGTAGAAAATCTCAAATAAATCACAAGAAATCTTCTAGAGTTAATACATAAACTCTGCAGAGTTGCAGAGTATAAGATCAATCACACACACACACACACACACACACAAAATCAGTTGTGTTTCCATACATCAACAATGAACAACTCAAAAGGAAATTTTTTAATAGGTACAAGAGTTTTTGCTAAGAATGACAAAAATGTTTTGGGTATAGAAATGGTGATGGTTACACAACATTGTGAATGCATTTAATGCCACTGGATTATATGTTTATGAATAGTTACAATGATAACTATTACATTGTATGTATGTGATCACAATTTTAAAAATAATAATTTATAGAAAAATAACTACAGCTATAATGATACCCATTAACTATTCAGAACTATAGTCCACAAGCCTAACGTGCTGCCCAGTTTTGTATAGTCCATGAGCCAAAAATGGTTTGTACATTTTTTAGTGATTGAAAATGTGAAATGATTAATATTATTTCAGACCATGTAAAATTATATGAATTAAAACTTTCAGTGTTCATGAATAAAGTTTTATTGAAATATCCCCAAAAAGGTCAGCTGAAATTGCTGAACTTGGATAACTGATTGATTGATATTGTTTCTCAGCAGGTCCTACGTGGGGAAAAGAAAGAGAGATCAGATTGTTACTGTGTCTATGTAGAAAAGGAAGACATAAGAAACTCCATTTTGATCTGTACTAAGAAAAATTATTTCTGCTTTGAGATGCTGTTAACCTGTAACTTTAGCCCCAGTCCTATGCTCACAGAAACATGTGCTGTATTGGATCAAAGTTTAATGGGTTTAGGGCTGTGCAGGATGTGCCTTGTTAACAATATGTTTGCAGGCAGTACGCTTGGTAAAAGTCATCGCCATTCTCCATTCTCAATTAACCAGGGACACAATGCGCTGTGGAAAGCCACAGGGACCTCTGCCCAAGAAAGCCTGGGAACTGTCCAAGGTCTCCCCTCACTGAGACAGCCTGAGATATGGCCTCGTGAGAAAGGAAAGACCTTACCATCCCCCAGCCCGACACCGGCCTGTAAAGGGTCTGTGCTGAGGAGGAGGAGTGAAAGAGGGAGGCCTCTTTGCAGTTGAGATAAGAGGAAGACTTCTGTCTCCTACTCATCCCTGGGAATGGAATATCTCGGTGTAAAGCCTACCATTCCCATTTGTTCTATTCTGAGATAGGAGAAAACTGCTCTGTCGCTGGAGGCAAGATATGCTGGCAGCAATACTGCTCTGTTACTCTTTGCTACACTGAGATGTTTGGGTAAAGAGAAACAAATCTAGCCTATGTGCACATCTGGGCACAGTACCTTTCCTTGAACTTATTCATGATACAGATTCCTTTGCTCACATGTTTCCCTGCTGACCTTCTCCCCACCGGTTGCCCTGCTACACTCCCCTCGCTAAGATAGTAAAAATAATGATCAATAAATACTGAGGGAACTCAGAGGCCGGTGCCGGTGTGGGTCCTCCGTATGCTTAGCACCAGTCCCCTGGGCCCACTGTTCTTACTCTATACTTTTGTCTCTGTGTCTTACTTCTTTTCTCAGTCTCTCGTCCCACCTGACGAGAAATACCCACAGGTGTGGAGGGGCTGGCCCCTTTCAGTCCCAGGCATGAGTCCGTCTCCCAGGATGAGTCAAACCCAAGGTCACAATCATCAGGCCAAGTGAGCTCGCTTTCACACAAAAGTACTTCTTTCTACACACTTAAAAAAATTTCTGTGCCTTTTGCCTTTCTCATAAGCTTTAGTAGTTTCTCAATCTTGTGTGTCCTGATTTGATATGCATTTTAGAGTTTCCATTTATCGGTGTTTGAAAACCCATACTTTCCACTGGAGTGCTTTTAACCTTTATTTTGTATGATGACTGACTGAACTGATTATTCTTGTACTTGTCACACTTTCAAAACTGCTTGGCTTGCTCTCAATTTTCTGCTTCCAAAACCAGAAGTACATGTTGTTCATTCTATAATCTGAAACTCATACAAAAGAAAAAAAAGTGCTCATGCATATAATCTTCCCTAATGTATTAAAATCAGTAAGAAAGTAAACATTCTGTTCACCTTTTTTATATTCCATCTACCTTCTCCAAACTTTATATGAATTTCCCTTTTTCAGCATAAGTATTAATTCCTGGCTTTTTATAGACTCCACTCTTCCAAATAACAATGTTAACATTATTTTCATTTCTAAAGGTCACAGTGAGTCTAATAGGATTCCTTCAGTGAGCAGCTTTGCCCTTTCAGAATCATTGCTAGTAGCCTTCAAAACCAACTTTGCTTTCTGGAAATAACACAAGATTCTGATTTGTCCTTATTTTGTCTGTTGTAAGACAAAAAACAGTTATACTACAAGTAGGCAGAATTCTTTTAGAGGGAAATAGATCAAACAAATTTTGGTCATTAGTGTTGCACATGAAAATAACTGGTGGGGGGCAGGTGCGGCGGCTCACGCCTGTAATCCCAGCACTTTGGGAGGCTGAGGCGGGTCGATCATGAGGTCAGGAGTTTGAGACCAGCCTGGCCAAGATGGTGAAACTCTGTCTCTACTAAAAATACAAAAATTAGCTGGGCCTGGTGGCAGGCATCTGTAAGCCCAGCTACTCTGGAGGCTGAGGCAGGAGAATCGCTTGAACCTGGAAGGCAGAGGTTGCAGTGAGCCAAGATCATGCCACTGTACTCCAGCCTGGGTGACAGAGAAAGACTCCATCTCAAAAACAAAACAAAACAAGAAAAGAACTGGTGGTACGAAAGTACCACTGGGCTGGAAGATTTTTTTTTTTTTTTTTTTTACAGTCTCCCTCTGTCACCCAGGCTGGAGTGCAGTGGCAAGATTTCGACTCCGTGCAACCTCTGCCTCCTGGGTTCAAGCGATTCTCCCTGCCTCAGCCTCCAAAGTAGCTGGGGTTACAGGCACATGCCACCACACTTGGCTAATTTCTATTTTTAGTGGAGATGAGGTTTCAAGTTATTGGCCAGGCTGGTCTTGAACTCTTGACCTCAAGTGATCCACCTGTGTTGGCCTGCCAAAGTGCTGGGATTACAGGCTTGAGCCACCGCACCCGGCCTGGAAGATGTTATTTTAAAGATATGAGTTCACATCATTTTTCGAATTTAACATATGCTGCTTTTTAGAGTGTGAGGTGTTATGAACCACTAATACTTTCTACTATGTTGATAGTTACTCAAGACAGTTGTCTGAAGAAAAGTAAAATCAATGGAAGGAATCAGCAGGCAAATAGATACTCATGTTTGAAGAGTGCTGAGAACAAGTGCTGAGCGGGGAGTTGCAGACAACTGAATGAATCAGAGCAATCTGCACAGAAGGCCACAACGTTCTAATACAAATTTTGTAATTCTACAACCCCCGGTTTGAACTGGGGAGCAAGCGGAAAGTGCTGGCAACTGAGCTCACTCTGTTTAAACTGAACGGCTTGCAGAAAAATTTCTAAACTCAGGAAGACAGAGATGGAAGCAGCTCTAGAAGACGGTGCCAAGATCAGACGTCCAAGTGAAATAATGAGAGCTATAAACAGAGGAGGTCAGGAGCAAGCAGGTTTAAAAAAAAAAAAGCATTTTATTAACTTAAATATAGCAAGGCTGAGCACGAGTCAAAAAGTTTCTTTCAGCCAATTCTGCAATAGAATCTGCAAATGCAGAACATTTTGAAATACATTTTAATGTTTTTCATTTAGAAAGCTTAAAACTTGACTATTATAGATAACAAAATAATATTTGTAATAAGATACAAAAATAATAAAAAGTCATAGCAATTGTCAATAGTTTGGAGGTTCATATTCTACTTCTGCGCAGGTTACACAGTTAAATCCTACCTCATATACCATCTCAGTGTTTTCACTTCACATAACAATTTAATCATTTCCCATATTATTGCAAAATCTGCATAAACATCATTTGTATACATTACTTTTACTGTTTGTATATTACTTTGTTATTATATTAAACATGTTAGTAATGCACTATAATTGATGTACATAAATTGAAATTTTTAAGTCAGTGGTCATTTTTAAGTACATTCCAGCTTTTTTCTATTATTATTAATGCTGCAATAACATCTTTGCCTACATCTTTTTTTTAAAAGTTAGATCACTTATTTAAAAATAGAATTCTACAAATTGAATTTTTGTATCAAAGATATAACATATTTTGAAGCTCTTAACTGATATTTTCAAATCAATTTCTTGAAAGCCTATGCCCTGTCAGCATTTATGTGCTAATCAGTAGAACATGCAAATTTCTGTCTCCTTGCCTGTGTGACAGTTTTGGGATAGCCTCATTTAAAAAGTTCTAACCAGACGGATGAAAATGGCATTTCATTTTCTAATGTATATTTAATATGTGTAAATGAGGCTGAATATACTTATTAGCAATTTGTAGTGTCTTTTTGTGTGGCAGGGAGAAGATGTTTTAAAGTATCAAATTAGGTATGAGGAAGAAGGCACTTGTAATACTAAAATAAAGTTACAATCCAGAAATTAACAACCTAACATTATTCAGTCTTTTTATTGAATTGAATCTGCTATAGTTGTTATACCTAATATATGATAGAAAAGAAAGCTGACAATCCCAGTAAATTTGTTTCATCCTTACATAATCCTATGATGGCTAATATTTTCTTATCAAAACAGATATTGACAGGTTTTTAAAGATAAAACTTTCATTTTTATCTTTAAACTATTTAATAAAGCTCTAACTCCAGGCCCACCGACATGGCAAAACCCTGTCTCTACTAAAATTTGAATATATTAAAGCAGTAATAGAAAGCCAGCATTATTTGCCAAGGTAGGTGATTCAGTACAAAGTAAACAATCCCCCTATTAAAATGAATAAATAAAGTGGAATCTAGGGAGTGAGTGGTACAAGATGGCAGGACAGAAGGTACCACTGATCATTCCCCCAAAAGGTTACTAATTTAGCAGCTACCTTAAAACAAAAAGCCAGGCTTCATAAGAACCCAGGCCGGGTGCAGTGGCTCACACCTGTAATCTCAGCACTTTGGGAAGCCAAGGTGGGTGGATCACCTGAGGTCAGGAGTTCGAGACCAGCCTGGCCAACATGGCGAAACCCCGTCTCTACTAAAAATGCAAAAAAATTAGCCAGGTGTTGTGGCACGTGCCTGTAATCCCAGCTACTCTGGAAGCTGAGGCACGAGAATCGCTGAGAGGCAGAAGTTGCAGTGGATCCTGATCACGCCATTGCACTCCAGCCTGGGCAACAAGAGTGAAACTCCGTCTCAAAAAAAAAAAAGCAACCGAAACTCAGAGGAGCACTGGTAATAGCTGCTTTTAGTTTCATATCACTGAAAGAGGCACTGAAGAGGCAGAATAAACAGTCTTGAATTGCTGATGCCATGCCTCCCTCACCCCCAGCAGTGGCAGTCCAGTGCCAAGAGCCTCTCTGGTCACTGGGGGAGGGAGACTATAGCAATGGTGAGGCACTGAAACTAAGTGCTGTCCTGTTAGAGAAAAAAGGAAAACCCGGACCAACCTCAGCTGATGCTCACCTGCAGAGGGAGGATTTAACCTGCCCTAGCCAGAGGGAAATCACTGACCCCAGTAGTTGCAACTTGTGTTCCCACAAAACTCGCCTGTCCACCTCACCATCAAAGTGCCCTGAGGCTGTAAGTAAACTTGAAAGGCAGTGTGTCACGAGGCTTGCAAATCTTAGGTGAGTCCTGGGGCTGAACTGGGTTCAGAGCCAGTAGACTGGTAGGCAAGTGACCTACTGAGACACCAGCCGTAGTGGCTAAAAGTGTGCTAGCATCACCCCTCCCCTGACCCCAAAAGAGACCACTTCCTTCCTCTTGAAGAGAAAAGAGGGAAGAGCAAGGAGGACTCTGTCTTACATCTTGGATACCAGCTCAGCCACAGCAGAACAGGGCATCAGTCATAGTTGGAAGGCATTCTTTCCAGGATCTAGCTCCTGAATATTGCTTCTAGATGCGTGCTGGACCAGAAGGGAACCTGCCTCCTTGAAGTGAAGGACTCAGTCCTGACAGGATTCACCACCTGCTCACTGAAGAGCCCTTGGGTCCTGAAAACGTGACCTCAGCAAAGGAACTAAATAAGGCAGCACGGACCTCTCCTGGAAAAACAGATATGTGACCTTTCAGACAGAGAACTCAAAAGAGCTGTGTTGAGGAAACTGAAAGAAATCCAGATAACACAGAGAAGGAATTTAGAATTCTATTCCATAAAGTTAATGAAGAGATTAAGGCCAGCAGCAATACCCAGTTACTACATCGAGGGCCTTGGGTGAGACTTGCTGGCTTCATGTAAGACCCAGCACATTCTCAGCTGTGGTGGCTATGGGGTGAGACTCCTTCTGCTTGAGAAAAGCAGAAGGAAAAGTAAAGGGGACTTTGTTTTACACCTTAGGTACCAGCTTGGCCATGGGGGCTTAGGGTACCAAGTGAGCTCTTGGGGTCCCTGATTCCAGGACTTGACTCGTATTTCTCATTTGTCCTGGGCCAAAGGAAGCCCACTGGCCTGAAGGGCGAGTCCCAGGCCAGGAAGCATTCACAAGATGACTTAAGGTCCCTGGGGTCTTAAGAGAACATCAGTGGTAGTCTGGTAGTACTCCCTGTGGGGCCTCTGGTGGTAGTGGCCATGGGGTGAGGCTCCTCTGCCTTTTGAAAGGGAGAGACAAGTGGGAAGGACTGTGTCTTGTGGTTTGAGTGCCAGCTCAGCTGCAGTAAAACAGAACACCAGGTAGACTTTTAAAGTTTTTAATTCTAGTCCCTGACTTCCAGATAGCAATGCCGGACCCATCTGAGGCTTGGGGAAGCTTACTGTCGTGAACGGGAGGACTTAGGCCTGACTGGCTTTGCCACCTTCTTACTGTAGAATCCCAGACCCTTAAGCAAACATAGGCAGAAGTCAGAGCATGGTTACAGCAGGCCTTGGGTGATACCCAGTGCTGGGCTGGCTTCAGGTCTCACCCAGCACAGTCCTAAGGGCTGGTGGCCACAGGGGTGCTTGGGTGAATCTACCCCCAGCTTCAGGTGACTTAGAACAGAGAGAGACTCCATTTGTTTGGGAGAAAGTAAGGGAAGAGAACACGAGTCTCTGCCTGGTAATCCAGAGAATTCTTTTGTATCTTGTCAAAGACCATCAAGGTGGTACCTCTATGAGTCTGCAAGAACCACAGCACTACTGGGCTTGGGGTGCTCCCTGAAACCGATACAGCAAAGATCACAACACTCGAGTCCTTTTGAATATCTGAAAAGCCTTCCAAGAAGGATGGGGACAAACAAGTCCAGACAGTGTAGACTAAAATAACTGTTCAATGTCCAGACATGGATGGACATCTACAAGTATCAAGAGAATCCAGGAAAACATGACCTCACCAAAGGAACTAAATAAGGCAGCAAGGACCTCTCCTGGAGAAACAGATATGTGACCTTTCAGACAGAGAACTCAAAAGAGCTGCGTTGAGGAAACTGAAAGAAATCAAGATAACACAGAGAAGGAATTTAGAATTCTATTCCATAAAGTTAACGAAGAGATTGAGGCCAGGCGTGGTGGCTCAGGCCTGTAATCCCAGCACTTTGGGAGGCCGAGGTGGGTGGATTACGAGGTCAGGAGTTCAAGACCAGCCTGGCCAAGATGGTGAAATGCCATCTCTACTGAAAATACAAAATATTAGCCGGGTGTGGTGGCAGGTGCCTGTAATCGCAGCTACTCCAGAGGCTGAGGCAGAGAATTGCTTGAACCCAGGAGGCGGAGGCTGCAGTCAGCCGAGATCACACCACTGCATTCTAGCCTGGGCGACAGAGTGAGACTCAGTCTCAACACAACAACAACAACGACAACAACAACAAAGACAAAACAAAACAACAACAGAAAAGATTGAAACAATTAAAAAGAATGAAGCAGAAATTCTGGAGCTGACACATGCAATTGGCATATAGAAGAATGCATCAGAGTCTTTTAATAATAGAGTTGAACAAGCAGAAGAATTAGTGAGCTTGAAGACAGTGATTAGCAAATACACAGTCAGAAGAGACAAAAGAAAAAAATAAAAAACAATACAGGATCTAGAAGATAGCCTCAAAAGGGCAAATCTAAGAGTTACTAGGCTTAAAGATGAGGTGAAGAAAGAAAGAAAGATAGAAAGTTTATTCAAGGGGATGGCAGAGAACTTCTCAAACCCGGAGAAATATCAATGTCCAACTACAAGAAGGTTATAGAACACCAAGGAGATTTAATCCAAATAAGAGTACTCAGGCCATTTAATAATCAAACTTTAAAAGATCAAAGATAAAGAAAGGATCCTAAAAGCAGCAAAAGAGAGAAAGAGGGGGAAAAAAAAAAAAAAAAAACACGCATACAACGGAGCTCCAATACATCTGGCAGCAGACATTTCAATAGAAACCTTACAGGCCAGGAGAGAGTGGCATGACATAAAGTGCTGAAGAAAAATATCTTTTACCCTGAAATAGTATATCCAGTAAAAATATCCTTCAAATATGAAGGAGAAATAAAGACTTTCCCAGATAAAAAAAAAGCTGAGGGATTTCATCAATGCCAGGCCTGTCCTACAAGAAATGCTACAGGGAGCACTTCAATCAGAAAGAAAAGGACATTAATGAGAAATAAGAAATCATCTGAACATACAGAACTCACTAGTAACAGTAAGTACACAGGAAAACACAGAATATTATAAGACTGTAACCATGGTGTCTAAACTACTCTAATCCTAAGTAGATAAACTAAATGATGAACCAATCAAAATAATAACTACTTTTCAAGACATACACAGTACAATATGATATAAATAGAAACAACAAAAAGTTAAAAAGCTGGGGTATGAGTACGAACTGAACTGAAGGTGTAAAGTTTTTATTAGTTTTATTTTTGACAGTTTGTTTGTTTATACAAATACTGTTGTTATCAGCTTAAAATAACCAGAATAACCCAAGCTATCCTAAGCGAAAAATACAAAACTAGAGGAATTAGTTTACCTGGGTTTTTTTTTTTAATTATACTTTCAGGTTTTATACATAGGTATACATGTGCCAAGTTGGTTTGCTGCACCCAACAACTTATCATTTACATTAGGTATTTCTACTAATGCTATCTTTCCGCCAGCCCCCACCCCCCGACAGGCCCAGGTGTGTGATATTCCTCACCCTGTGTCCAAGTGATCTTATTGTTCAGTTCCCATCTATGAGTGAGAACATGCGGTATTTGGTTTTCTGTCCTTGTGATAGTTTGCTGAGAATGATGGTTTCCAGCTTCATCCATGTCACTGCAAAGGACATGAACTCATCCTTTTTCATGGCTGCATAGTATTCCATGGTGTATATGTGCCACATTTTCTTAATCCAGTCTATCATTGATAGACATTTGGGTTGGTTCCAAGTCTTTGCTACTGTGAATAGTGCCGCAATAAACACACGAGTGCATGTGTCTTTATAGTAGCATGATTTATAATCCTTTGGGTATATACCCAGTAATGGGATTGCTGGGTCAAATGGTAATTCTAGTTCTAGATCCTTGAGGAATTGCCACACAGTCTTCCACAATGGTTGAAGTAATTTACACTCCTACCAACAGTGTAAAAGACTTCCTATTTCTCCACATCCTCTCCAGCATCTGTTGTTTCTTGACTTTTTAATAATTGCCATTCTAACTGGCATGAGATGGTATTTCATTGTGGGTTTGATTTGCATTTCTCTAACGACCAGTAATGATGAGCATATTTTCTTGTGTCTATTGGCTGCATAGATGTCTTCTTTTGAGAAGTGTCTGTTCATATCCTTTGTCCACTTTTTGATGGGGTTGTTTTTTCTTGTAAATTTGTTTGAGTTCTTTGTAGATTCTGGATATTAGCCCTTTGTCAGATGGGTAGATTGCAAAAATTTTCTCCCATTCTGTAGGTTGCCTGTTCACTCCGATGGTAGCTTCTTTGCCGTGCAGAAGCTCTTTAGTTTAATTAGATCCCATTTGTCTATTTTGGCTTTTGTTGCCATTGCTTGTGGTGTTTTGATCATGAAGCCCTTGCCCACGCCTATGTCCTGAATGGTATTACCTAGGTTTTCTTCTAGAGTTTTTATGGTTTTAGGTCTAACATTTAAGTCTTTAATCCATTTTGAATTAATTTTTGTATAAGGAATGGATCCAGTTTCAGCTTTCTACATATGGCTAGCCAGTTTTCCCAGCACCATTTATTAAATAGAGAATCCTTTCCCCATTTCTTGTTTTTGTCAGGTTTGTCAAAGATCAGATGGTTGTAGATGTGTGGTGTTATTTCTGAGGCCTCTGTTCTGTTCCATTGGTCTATATCTCTGTTTTGGTGCCAGTACCATGCTGTTTTGGTTACTGTAGCCTTGAACCTGACATCAAATTTTACTACAGGGCTATAGTAACCAAAACAGCAGGGTATTTTCATAAAAACAGACACATAGATCAGTGGAACAGAACAGAGAACCCAGAAACAAATCCACACGCCTACAGTGCAGTCGTTTTCAACAAGGTGCCAAGAACATACACTGGGGAAAAGACAATCCCTTCGATAAATGATGCTGGGAAGACTGGATGTCTATACGCAGAAGAATGAAACTACACCCCTATCTCTTGCCATATGCAAAAAAATCAAAGGAAAATGGGTTAAAGGCTTAAATCTAAGATCTCAAACTATAAAACTACTACAAGAAAACATTGGAGAAATCTTCAGGACATTGGTCTGGGCAAAAATTTCTTGACTAATACCCTATAAGCCCAGGCAACCAAAGCAAAAATGGACAAATGGAATCATAAGTTACAAAGCTCTGCACAGCAAAGGAAACAATTAACAAAGTGAAGAGATAACCCCCACAGAATGGGAGATAATATTTGCAAACTCTCCATCTGACAAAGTATTAATAACCAAGATGCTTCAGGAGTTCAAACAACTCCATAGGAAAAAAATGTAATAATTCAATTTATAAAATGGTCAAAAGATTTGAATAGATACTTCTTAAAACAAGACATACCTATGCCAAACAGATATATGAAAAGGTGCTCAGCATCACTGATCATCAGAGAAATGCAAATCAAAACTACAATGAGATATTATCTCAACCTAGTTAAAATGGCTTATATTCAAAAGACAAGAAATAGCAAATGCTGGAGAGGATGTGGAGAAAAAGGGAAGCCTCATACACTGTTGGTGAAAATGTAAATTAGTATAACCATTAGGGAGAACAGTTTGGAGGTTCATCAAAAAACTAAAAAGAGAGATATCATATGCTTCATCAACCCCACTGCTGGGTATGTACCCAAAAGAAAGGAAATCAGTATATAGAAGAAATATCTGCACTCCGTGTTCGTTGCAGCATCGTTGACAATAGCTAAGATTTGGAAGCAACCTAAGTGTCCATCAACAGATGAACTGATAAAGAAAATATGGTACATATACACAATGGAGTATTATTCAACCATAAAAAAGAGTGAGATCCTGTCATTTGCAAGAATATGGATAGAACTGGAGATCATTATGTTAAGTCAAATAAGCCAGGGGCATAAAGACAAACATCACATATTCTCACTTATTTTTGGAATATAAAAATCTAAAGAATTGAACTCATGGACATAAAGAATGGAAGGATCGTTACCAGAGACTGGGAAGTGTAGCTGGGGAGGTGGGTTGTGGGGGTAGGGAAGTGGAGATGGTTAATAGGTACAAAAAAGTAGAAAGAATAAATAACACCTAAATATTTGATAGCACAACACGGTGACTATAGTCAATAATAACTTCATTGTACATTTTTAAATAAAAGAGCATAATTGGATTGTTTGTAACACAAATGATAAATGCTTGAGGGAATGGATACCCCATTCTCCATGATGTGATTATTACACATTGCATGCCTGTATCAAAACATCTCATGTACAACATAAATATATATATCTACTATGTACCCACAGAAATTAAAAAAAAATTAAAAAGTGGAATCGAATCAAGTCTTTAAATCCAGTATCTATTTACAGAAAGAGATACAGAAACCAACTAACACCACAAAATAACCGATCGGACAAATTCAGAGTGCGCAATATTAGCATATTCTCTCCAGACAGCCAAGACAGCTGGCCCAGTTCTTCCAGCAAACCAAATGCATGCGTGCGCACGCGGGCGCGCGCGTGTGTGTGTGATGGGTCTCCCACCGGTTACTTAAGGGTGAATGTCTGCTGCTTAAACCTTGAAGGCCAGGTGGTGAGCCAAGGCCATAGTGTCCAGCTGAGGAGCAGGTGTCGCTGAGAACTCAAACATCCCGAAAAGGATCTGAGAACCTACCAAGAGAAACAGCCCCATCATAGGCACACAGCAGGCAAAGTGCCAGAAAATTAGCTTAAAAGCAGCTTAGAGACAGGAGGAGGTGCAGATCTCTGGAGCTGTTCTGCCGCTGTCCAGGAGTGCTCCATGTAAAGTCTTAATAAACTCATCTACTCACCAAGCTGGACTTGTTACAGTCACTCTTTGGCCTCAGCTCCCTCCCAGTTTGGGGGAAGGTTTTTCTATACAATTTTGAGTTTTTCTCATCACAATTGGAGTCATGGACAGGATCCTAGATACCAAATGATGCATGAGGGAGGGGTGTCTGCAGGGGGAATACTGGGGTGGTGGCCGGCAACATGTATGTGAGGTGGAGCTGCCCAACTGCTCAAGCTTTGTGGACCATCGTGTGAGTACCAGGATGCTCGGAAAACACAGACAAGGCCTGAGCACATATTGCCAGAAGCTAATATATTAAAAGTATGATAAGGAGAGCAAACGTGCTGTTTCTGTAAAAAGGCTGGCTACTGAGGAATCGTTAGAGCAGGAAAGGCAGAAAGGGTAGGAACACCTGCAGAAGTTCAGAGGTATGCCAGGTTTGCTAGGAATCCAGCTGATTACATCTTATGGTTTATTCCTGTGCATATTTTAAGACTGATGGGCAAATTGAAAATAAAAATTCAGAGCTTAAATGGCTAACCTGAAACTAAAGAGTTAATGAGAGTCTTCTATAACTACTTATCCCTTATTTCCTTTCTTGCCTGTTTTGTATCTGCTGTTGTTAAGCGACTGGTGTTGAGATAAAACTTACTATTTGTATTACTGCCAATTCAAGGTCACTTAGAGATTTGTCTGGTACAATAAGCCTTTAGTTAGACTGATCAAGCAAAAAATAGAAAAGATACAAATTATTAAAATCAAAAATGAAAGAGGAGACACTGCAATCCCTTTTAAAGATAACTCAGATGAAATGACAAATTCTTAGAAAAATATAAAATACTAAAACTGAAAAAAATGATAATATAAATAGTCCTATAACAAGTAAAGCGATTTAAATACTAATATATATTTTTATAAATTCACAAAGAAAAGCCTAGATGCAGTTGGCATCACAGAGTTCTACCAAACATTTAAAAATTAACGCTAACCTTTCTCAAACTCTTCCAAAAACAGAGGAGGAAAGAACACCTTTAAGGACTCACTTTTAGAGACCATATTACCAGATACCAAAGCCAGACAGACATCACAAGAAAAAAAAATTACAGAACAAAATCCCTTATGAATACAGCTATAAAAATAGAAATAAAATGCTAGCAAATTGAACCCAGTAGCATATAAAAGCATTACATACCATGACCACGTGAAGCTTATTCCATGAATGCAATATTGTTTGAACATCCAAAAATCAATCAATATAATACATTGTATTAATAGAATGAAGAAAAAAACTACATGATCATCTCAACAAATTCAGAAAAAGCATTTTAAAAACTCCAACATCCTTTCATGATTCAAAAAAAAAAAAAACAAAAAACAAAAAACTAGGAATAAAAGAGGTTTTATTTTATTAAGAGCAACTGTTAAAAAAAAAAAAAAAAAAAAAAAACAAACTTCATACTTATTGGTAAAAGACTGAATGCTTTCCTGCTAAGATCAGGAACAACATAAGAATATCTACTCTTGCCACTGCTCTTAAACATTGTACTGGAGGTTCTAGCTAGGAAAATTAGGCAAGGGAAGAAAAACATCTAGATTGGAAAATGTTTTAGGATGAGCTGCCATAACCTATTATTCACAAATTGGATGGTTTAGAACAATAAAAGAGGATAGTATTCTCTTCCAGCTCTGGAGACTTGAGTCAAACATCCAGTTGTTTACAGGGCCATGCTCCCCCTGAAAGCTCTCAGGAAGACGCTTCCCTTGCCTTTGACTAGCTTTTAGTGGCTCCCAGTAGTGGTTGGCATGCCTGGGCTTATAGTTGAATCACTTCAGTCTCTGCCTTCATAGTTATGTGGCCTTCTTTTCTATGTGTATTTGTATTCTCTCTTCTTATTCTAAAGACTTTGGTCATTGACTTTAGAACCCACCTTAATCCAGTATGACCTCATATTAACTAATTATATCTGTAAAAACTTAATTTCCATAAAAGGTCATATTCCGAAGTTCTGGGTAAACATGAATTTTAGAGGGACACCAGTCAAGCCATTATAAAAAAGAAGTAAAACTATTTCACCTGCAGATTACATCATTATGCTTGTAGAAAATCTTACAGGCTAGGCGCAGTGGCTCACATCTGTGATCTCAACATTTTGGGAGGCTGAGGTAGGACAACTGCTTGAAACCAAGTGTTTGAGACCAGCCTTGTCAACATAGTGAGGCCTCATTTCTATTCTAAGAAAAAAGAAAAAAGAAAATCTTAAGTAATCTACTAGAATACTATTTGAGGTGATAAACAAGTTCAGTCAAGTTGTGGGATACAAGATCAATATAGATACAAGATACAAGATCAATATAGAGGTCACGCGACAGGGTGAGACTCCGACTTATTATAAAAATAGTCAGTGTATTTTCTTTTCTCTACAGATTTATCCTAATAAAGGAAAAAAAAACCTCTGCTTCGCAGGAAAAGTAAAAGAAGATGAGTTTTGGCCGGGCGCGGTGGCTCAAGCCTGTAATCCCAGCACTTTGGGAGGCCGAGACAGGCGGATCACAAGGTCAGGAGATCGAGACCATCCTAGCTAACACGGTGAAACCCCGTCTCTACTAAAAAACATACAAAAAACTAGCTGGGTGAGGTGGCGGGCGCTCGTAGTCCCAGCTACTCGGGAGGCTGAGGCAGGAGAATGGCGTAAACCCGGGAGGCGGAGCTTGCAGTGAGCTGGGATCCGGCCACTGCACTCCAGCCTGGGCGACAGAGCGAGACTCCGTCTCAAAAAAAAGGCCGGGCGCGGTGGCTCAAGCCTGTAATCCCAGCACTTTGGGAGGCCGAGACGGGCGGATCACGAGGTCAGGAGATCGAGACCATCCTGGCAAACACGGTGAAACCCCGTCTCTACTAAAAAATACAAAAAACTAGCAGGGCGAGGTGGCGGGCGCCTGTAGTCCCAGCTACTCGGGAGGCTGAGGCAGGAGAATGGCGTGAACTCGGGAGGCGGAGCTTGCAGTGAGCTGGGATCCGGCCACTGCACTCCAGCCCGGGCGACAGAGCGAGACTCCGTCTCAAAAAAAAAAAAAAAAAAAAAAAGTTACCCACTTTTCTCTACAAGTAAGTATTATAAATACCTACACCATAGTTTTCATTTTTAATTCTTGGATTAGGAGTAACAATATATACTTTTCATTTATTTGTTGATTAGCTATTTCATTTTCAATTATTGTTATTTATATCATTTTCTCATTTATCCATTGAGGTCCTAAAGTTTTTCCTTTAAACTTAAATATAATTTTTTTTGCAGTATGGCTATTAAATACTTGCTATCTTTTTCCTCTTTTAGTTTGTTTTCTTTATAAATACATTGTTAATGCCCATATATTCACACAAATTTTTAATTTTCTTTGTAATCTCATTTGTAGAATGTCAAAGATTTTAATATTTTTTCTCTGCAGATATAAGTGTTCCACTTCTGTGCCAACAATTAGGGATTTTAAGTCTTACTTTTTAAATTACTTAACCTAGCTTTAATTAGTTTGAGAGTATTCACCTATTTTTTCCCCAACTTTAGTTAATGGGATCTTATTAATAATCCTTTCATTCATATCCTTGTTTTACAGAAATCATATGATTTCTGTACAGAAACCATGATATTTCATACAGAAACCATGATATAGTTTATATCATGGTTACCCTTGGTAATGTCTTACTTTAAGAATCTAATTTACAATTTGAAGTCTATTTTATTTAAAGTGAACAGCTTCTAGAAGAGTTTGGAAGCTATACTTATTGAATAGACTTCATCATCCTTTTCTCTCTTCCCTTTCTCTTCCCTCTTCCCATGTCTATAAAGATTTTTAAAAGAGGCATTTAATTAAAAAGTAACACAATACAGCATTAATTTTTCATATTTTATAAGAACATCTAAAAATGTCTCATAAACTCCATTAATCCTGGATGGATAATGTCTTGAGTGTGTTAATTTTATTAAAACAAGATCATTAAAATACAGTGGAATATTTGCTACTTTTTAATGAGACGAGGGGTAACTATGAAAATCTTTCAGGCCACACACAAAAAGTTCACTTTTCTATGGTAAATTATTTCAAATAACTTTTGACTATAAAGACATATTGGCCAGGCGTGGTGGATCATGCCTGTAATCTTAGCACTTTGGGAGACTGAGGCGAGAGGATCACTTGAGGTCAGGAGTTTGAGACCAGCCTGGCCAACACGGTGAAACCCCATCACTAATAAAAAGACAAAAATTAGCAGGGCGTGGTGGTGCACTTGTAATCCCAGCTGCTTGGTAGGCTGAGGCACAAGAATCGCTTGAACTCAGGAGGCAGAGGTTGCAGTGAGCCAAGATCGTGCCATTGCACTCCATCCTGGGTGATGGAGCGAGACTCCATCTCAAGAAAAAAAAAAGAAGAAGACATATTGCACATTTTTATTCTCCTCCCCAAAAAATGTTCTATGTTTGCCAATACGCTCTGGGATGATGATTAGTTTTTAGATATTTTTAATTAAATAACATACTAAATCTTCTTTCTTAAGGATGAAATAGATGTCCAGAAATATTTCTGTCACTGTGAGATTTTGTTGTTAAAATGATAGAAGTGTGACACCTACAAAAATTTCCTGAACACTTTAAAAGTTTTGGATAGAGTGTTTTAAATCATTTGAAAATCTTCCAAATAAAACGTTTTGCAAGTTTTAGGCCTGATTAATTACAATTACACATCAAGAGCATATCAGAGGAGATGATAATGTACTGGTCAAATTTCAAAAATCATACAGTTGGTAAAGGGGACTGAGAAAACCATAGCATGATTTATGAAGAGCACTCAAAGATAGACTTCCCCTATGTGCACCAAAGCATCTCTATGAGGCATCCTTAGCTGCAGCCAACTGCCATGAAAACCATATTTCAAATTAAACTGAATGTAGAATCCCAAAGTTCACATTTCTAGGTCAAAAAGCATTAAATCAAGAAAGACCAACAAAAAAAGCCAATAAAGCATATTCATACCATTGCTTTGAAAAGAATTTGGTATTAATCACAATATATTAGAGAGCGCACAGAGTTTCGGTTATTAATAAAGCTCTTATTTTTCAATTTTTAAATTTAATCTTCAGATGCTGTATTTTATAATGTATACATCATATCAGTAAAGCAGTACATTCATATAGTAATACATCACTAAATATGGATATATTTCTATGCAAGTTCAAAAAGCTTTACTGATAGAGGTGCAATCAAAAAAGTTGGCAGCCACTGTGAGGTTACCCTTGTGTGAATCAGACAGGACAACAATGCTGTCCTTGGTCATAAAGGTTCCTCAAAGAGAGTATGAAGAGTCCATCACAACAGATATCAAAACTGGCTTTCGCCACACAGATTCAGCTTCTGTCTATAAAAACGAAGAAGCAGTTGGATGGGCTATTTGTCGGAAGGTTGAAAATGGCACCGTGAAGACAGAACATATTCTTGACCTCAAAGGTGCCTACTGCCCCGTGGACTCATCTTCTACCCCCAGCCTTTAACTCATTGTTTTAAAAACACAAATCCAATATCAAGACTTATCTCTGTAAAGATTTCCTGTCAGTTAAAGTTTAAATTCACTGGCCTGGAACATGGGGGGATAGTGTAGGCCTTGCCAACTGTTAAAGTCAGGAACTGGAAAGGATCTGAGGTTTTTGCCCCAGTAGAAATATAATAGCTCCTGACAGTCATATCTACTTGCTGACAATAGACAGACAGACACTGGCAGAAGACACAAGGCCCATGCCTCAGGAGCTAAGATGGCTCACTACTCTTCAAAAGCAGTAGCCAGAGCCCCATCCGGTGTCTCAATCCTCAATTCCTACAGGTCAACTCCATGAGGGCCAAATGGTACCTGCACATGCATGGAGTGCATTCTAAGGGAGACACCACAAAATGAGGAAATTCTGATCTTACGCAGAGCCACTGCTGACCTGTCTATTCTGCTTTCCAGAGAGAGATCACTCATGTAATGTAAGCCATTCTTTTCCAGAGAAAGGAAGCACAGTCTTCGTCTTTTTACCTTAAGATATCGAAAGAGATATCTGACCCTATTCTTCATTTTCCTGGAATTTCACCTCATACAATGGCTGTAAATGCCTTTGCTCAGAAAACCCAGAATTGGCAGAAATATGAGAAGTGTGGGCAGAAATATATCCCCACACTTAGATCTTTAGCCTCACCTCCCCTGTTCCTATGCTAATTCTAGCCAGAGGGGAAAAACTTGCTTTTTAAGACCATAGTGTTCCTCCAGGTCTCATGATTTTGTTTGCATTTCTGACTGTTTTTCTTTCTCTCACATATCAAATAATTACTCAATGTCTTATCTTATATCCAGTATATCCTGTGCCATGTCCTCCTCCCTGCCTCTTGGCCTCTGGTACAGAATGTAGTCAGAGCACGTATCACACTCAACATTTCATTTTTCATTTGTTGTGTTTGATACTTGTTGTTTCAACTAAGAGAGTTGAGAATAGAAATGATGCTTCCTTCATATTTGTATCCTAAACCCAATACATTGACTAACACATTGGGATTCAATTTATGTGGGTGAAATAAATGAATAAATTGTGACAAAACTTCAAAGACCATACATGATCTCGTTGATAAAATCCAAATTCCTGGCTGGGTGCAGTGGCTCACATCTGTAATACCAGCAATTTGGGAGGCTGAAGTAGATGTCACCTGAGGTCAGGAGTTAGAGATCAGTCTGGCCAACATGGTGAAACCTCGTCTCTACTAAAAATACAAAAAATTAGCTGGTCGTGGTGATGGGTGCCTGTAATCCCAGCTACTCAGGAGGCTGAGGCAGGAGAATCGCTTGAACCCAGGAGGCAGAGGTTGCAGTGAGCTGAGATCACGCCACTGTACTCCAGCCTGGGTGACAGAGACTCCGTCTCAAAAAAATATAAATATATCCAAATTCCTTAGTATGTGTTTAAAGTGATCTGATTTCTACCCACCTTTTCAGCCTCATCTTCCACCACTCATCTCCATGCATTCTAGTCTCTGGTTGTGCCAATGAACTGCTGCTCCCCTAGTGCATGCCTTCTTTCCACCTTGAAACACCATACAGAACTTTGTAGAAGCTGCCTGAAATATTCCTGTCTTGGGCAGTCTTTCTACTGAACCTTAGGCACTCATCTAAAACGTCTCCACCACCCTGGCCTGATCTTCCACACACTTTCTCTCTGTAGTTCTGTGCTAACTTGTGTTACTTCAATTGAAGCACCAATTGCATTGAAATAATTTTTTGCTTACACGACTATCTCTACCATTTAATGTTGTGGTAAAGACCAAAGACAATTCATCTTTTCATTTTTAATGGTGAATATAGGGTTCAGCCTGCTGTAGGCTCAATGAATGAACGAATGAATGAATGAATGAATGAGTGGGTCTGTATAAAAACAGTACCAATTTTCCTTTTTTTTTTTTTCATATATGTAAGATCTACTCATATGCTTACTGACTCCAATTTTCAAATGGCCTAAAATTGATCTTCTCAAGTTTGTTTCCCTGGAGTAGTTAACACTATGAGCTATGCCAGACAAAAGTCAAAGAATAAGTATGACTCGTTTTCCTGAATTGTCAATGAAAGAAATTGACAATATAGATAATATTTATATTAAAACAAACATGGTAAAATCAACAAACTAACTTTACATGCTAAGGAACTAGAAAAAGAACAAACCAAATCTAACAGAACAAAGGAAATAATAAAGACAAGAGAAGAGATATATAAAATAGAAAACATTTACAAAGGTAGAAATAAACAACAATGAAGCAATGAGTTGGTTCTTCAAAAAAGGTCAACAAAATTGAAATACATTTAGCTAGATTTACTAAGAAAGTTAAAAAATGATAAGACTCAACTGAAATCAGAAATATAAAAACTTATTTAAATAAAAATCAGTATGAGAGAGTAGTGTAAAAAGTTGTATGCCAGCAAGTTAGATAACCTAGACAAAATGAACAAATCCATAGAAACACATAACCTACCAATACTGAATCACGGATTAATTTTTTTTATTTTTATTTTTATTTTTAATTTCTGTGTGTATATAGTAGGTATATATATTTATGGGGTGTGTATTGTCTGTTCTTTTATTGCTATAAATACCTGAGACTGGGTAATTTACAAAGAAAAGAGGTTTAACTGGCTCACAGTTCCACAGGCTGTATAGAAAGCATGATGCTGGCATCTGCTCAGCTTCTGGGGAAGCTTCAGGAAACTTCCAATCATGGCAGAAGGCAAAGGGGGAACTGGCACTTCAGATCGTTGGAGCACGAGGAAGAGAGAGAAGGTGTGTGTGTGTGTCGGAGGGGGGTACTATACACTTTTAGATGACTAGATCTTATAAGAACTCATTTACTATACAGTACCAAGTGGGGAATGGTGCTAAACCATTCATGAAAACTCCAATTCCACGATCCAATCACCTCCCACCAGGTTTTACCTCCAACACTGGGGATTCCATTTGAACATGAGATTTGGGTGGGGAAAAAGATCCAAATCATATCAGGGCACATAAGACGTTTTGATACAGGCATGCAATGTGAACTAATTAATTATGAATGAATGTTGAAAACAATATGGTAAGTGAAATAAGCCAGGCATAAAAAGTTAAATATTGTTTGATTCTACCTATATGAGGTCCCTGGAGGAGTCAAATGTATAGATCAAGAAAGTAGACTGGTGGTTGCCAGGGGTTGGAGGAGGAGGGAATGGGGAGTTACTGTTTAATAGGTAGAGAGTTTCAGCTGGGGAAGATGAAAATACTCTGGAAGTGGACGATAGTGATGGTTGTACAACAATGTGAATGTACTTAATACCACCAAACAGCAAACCTACAAATGGTTGAAATGGTGTATTTTATGTATATTTTGCCACAATAAAAACATTTGGATATATTTTGCACTAATTTTCCAAGTCAAATCCAAGACTTCAGTCATATTGGAAACTACCAACAGGCTACCACAGCTACAGATTCCCCTGAGATAATGATTGACTTTCCTTTGCTGTTAGGTCCATTTCTGTATCAAAGTTTGATAAGCCATGCTCTAATAAGTAGAAGCAATGGCTTAAAAGAAAGGGGGTGTGATAATTTTATTTCTCACAGGTGTTCAATTTTGAGTTGACCCCAGATGATGTGAAAGCCACTGATGGCCTCAACAGAAATGTTCACTATCTTGACCCTCCATTGTAAGTACTTGTCTGGGTGTGTCTCCTGTTGCTTTCTGTGATGTGTAGGGCAGAGGAACAGGTCCGGGTATACCAATGCCAAGAGCAAGAAGCTGGTCTCAGGGTGAAGCATGGGAGACCTCCTCTAGGGCTCTGGAGTCAGACTGGGTAGGGGAGAACTAGACAAGGTTCATCTCCAACCCTTCCTGCTGAGGAGCTTTTATTGGCTCTACAAGTCAAATTTGATTCCTTAAAGGAAAGCATGTCATTCCAGTCAAAGCCTTGGTAAAAAAGACAGGTTTTCCAACTGGGTCCTGTTACAAAAGAAAACAGATTCTGATTGCACTTATGCAAACAAATAACTATATTGCCATAAGTTAAGAATACTCACAAATAGTTTCCAAATTCTGGAGATATCAGGTAGAGAGAAATGAATATGCTCCAAATTTTGTTCTCAGAAATATACTTGACTCTATTGTTAAAAGTTATAAATAGCTTAAAAGTTTTCTTAACTCTGAAAAAAAAAAAAAACAAAGCAAATGATTAGCAACATTTTAAGCAAAAAAAAAAAAAAATTGTTAAAAAAGATTATTTCTTTTTTTATTGGTTCAGTCAATTTAATTAATTCCTGTTCTGGTTGATATGCATGAACATTTCAGCTCTCCATAAGAGCCCTGGAAGGTTTTTCTCTATTCTAATGTCATAATCTTCAAACTTATCAGAAGCCTACATTTGAGAACACCGGTTAGAGTTCTACAGTTGATTATAAACCATCTTCTAAAGGGGACTAAAACAAGGCAAAAATTGTCCATGGATGACAAAAGTCTCAGGACAGTTACAGTCAAAAACATAATTGACAAAGAAATTTGGTTACCTCTTTGCCATAGAATGATTTTATGTAACAATTAAAATTATTAATAACATACACTAAGTCATATCAGAATTATAGCAGTTTCCCATAATTTTGGAACATATACCAATAACACATTTATACAAATACACCTGAAAGAAAATCAAACACCATTTCATATTTGACAATGCTTCCTGTATGACTTTTATACGAAATAAGCCAACTGTCACTGTCACATTAGTGCATTATTGATGTCAGACCTAATTCTTAATAAAACCTTATAGATTAGTGTATCCAATCGTATTCTCTTTGACCATAAGGTAAGATTCTTATAAACCTTCTATAATCCTTTATAATTTTTGTTGAAGAGAAGGTCATAAGCAGGTTTTTGCTCTAAGAAAAACCTGTTGTGCTTTTATTCCAATATTCAGTCTACAAAACCTGAATAATACCCCTTTAAATTTAGCCAATATGTTCAAAAACAGAATTTCTTTTACAGGATTTATTTTTCACAAACCTTCCACAACTTGCTTAAACCTTCAGCTTTACTCTAACTTAAGACAATTATTTAACCCTTTCGCAGAAAAATCCACATTCCCATAACTTCTTATAATCTTTTACCAAAAACACATTCTACTTTCCTTACATGCCTTGAGTGTAGAATTGTTTCTCCAGTAGTCTCAAATATATGTTATACTGTTAACTCTTAGCGACTTTTACTTTTGGTGAAAAATCTTGGTAAGTGTGGGATTTTAATTTTGTACTAGGTGTGTAGGATAGGACAGCAGAGAGAAGTTCAGATAAGGGCTGACTGTTTCCAGCACAGCTAGGGGGCATGGCTCTCCACATGTTCTCAGGCCTTATCTAGAATCAAATGCTCCGAGCTAGGTAAACTGAACAATTTTCAAAAGCCTAAGAAGCAGTTTATGCCCTTAAAGCATTTAGCATACTTAATATTTGACCTGCCTAATTTAGACCCATGTCTTTATTTTACCAATAATCTTTAAAACTGTCTTTATATCCCAAAGATTACTTAAGTCACATGAACTAAACAGCATTACATTTTTAATTTTTCTGACAAAATGTCTGATTTAAGCTCTTATTCTTTTTAAGCCAATTAAAGCTCTTTCACATGTAAACATTACACACACAACACATATAAATACAGACAGAGAGAAGACAAAGGACTCATTCCCTAAGCCAGGAATTGGACCCTGAACCTGGACTGACATTGTGATGGCAGAAACCAAGAGAAAGTACTGCCACAAGGTTATAAGGTCAAGCTCCCAAGGACATACAAGGGGGAAACCTCATCCAGTTTTTTTTCTGGGACCTGCAGCAAAGTTTATAACTGACAAGTTTGCTTGGCCATCTTGAACAGCAGGTGTACAGCTGTCTTAAGCCCATATTCTATTCTAAGATATTCCTCTTTATGACAGAACAATACAGAAAGACACACAAAGCACATCAGATTTGCTACAGCTTACGACTAGCCTCACAAATCCCTTTTTCCATTAATCAACACTTTACAGAGAAGACGAGATAAACACTTACTTTTACCATTCATTCAACCCGTTTGCAGGGATGGTGGAAGCATTACCTGAGGCAGGGTGGGAAAGGCAAGGTGCTCAGGGAGGACAGAGAAAGACCCACTCAAATGCAGCTACACTGAAAAGTTCAGGCAGCCACTTGTGGTCATGAAGCGATCTTTTCCAGCAGTCCCGTCAGCTCTCAAGTTTCCCCTCTTAGGGAGGAAAAAGGTCCCCATGTCCCATGATCCTGTGCATGCCTAATCCTGTCACCCACAGCTGTCAGAAAAGAGGGCAAGGCAGATTATTCGAATAGCAGTTAACATCCCAGTGCCAAATCCATTCTTAGCTGAAAGAGACTCTACCCAGAAGGGCCTCTAACCCTCCTTAGTTGGGCCTCTAACCGAAGGTCAGTCCAGTGTCCTTGCCTTTTAAGAAGAGGGACCTCGGCCGGGCGCAGTGGCTCAAGCCTGTAATCCCAGCACTTTGGGAGGCCGAGACGGGCGGATCACGAGGTCAGGAGATCGAGACCATCCTGGCGAACACGGTGAAACCCCGTCTCTACTAAAAATACAAAAAAAAACTAGCCGGGCGTGGTGGCGGCGCCTGTAGTCCCAGCTACTCGGGAGGCTGAGGCAGGAGAATGGCGTAAACCCGGGAGGCGGAGCTTGCAGTGAGCTGAGATCCGGCCACTGCACTCCAGCCCGGGCGACAGAGCGAGACTCCGCCTCAAAAAAAAAAAAAAAAGAAGAGGGACCTCTAACGTACTCTGTCTTAGGAGAGACCCTAACTCCCCCAAGTTAGGCCTGTTACCAAATCCCACTCTTTACCTGGGTGTAGACACCCCACTTACCCAAAGTTGGCTGATCACTGCTGCAGTCTATTTCCTTTGGGTCGGAGGTCTCCGCAGTATCGGCCCTTTTGTGGTTTATGAGAAGAATGTTACCGGACCCACCACTCACCCAAAGTCAGCCTCTGAGTCGGGGGTGGGGGTTTTCTCACTATAGTCCCTTCAGTCATCACACGAAAGAGGTTACAGGAAAGGGGTCTGGATGAAGACCCCAAGAGAGGCTTCTTGGATCTCGCACAAGAGTGAATTCAGGACAAGGCCATAAAGTGAAAGCAAGTTTATTAAGAAAGTAAAGGAGCAGGCCAGGCGCAGTGGCTCACACCTGTAATCCCAGCACTTTGGGAGGCCAGGTGGGTGGATCAGGAGGTCAGGAGTTAAAGACCAGCCTGGTCAATATGTTGAAACCCCACCTCTACTAGAAACACAAAAATTAGCTGGATGTGGTGGCACGCACCCATAGTCCCAGATACTCAGGAGGCTGAGGCAGAAGAATCACTTGAACCCGGGAGGTGGAGGTTGCAGTGAGTCGAGATCATGCAACTGTACTCCAGCCTGGGCAACACAGCATGACTCTATCTCAAAAACCAACCAACCAAGAAAACAAAACAAAACAAACAGTAAAGGAGTAAAAGAATGTCTACTCCATAGACAACAGCACCAAGGACTGCTGGCTGCCCAGTTTTATGGTTATTTCCTGATGATACGCTAAACAAGGAGTGGATTATTTCTGCTTCCCTTTTTAGACCACATAGGGCAACTCCCTGACATTGCCATGGCATTGTAAACTGCTATAGCACTGGTGGGAGTGTAGCATTGAGGACGACCAGAGGTCACTCTCATCACCATCTTGGTTTTGGGGGATTTATTGCAACCTGTTTTATCAGCAAGGTCTTTATGATCTGTATTTTGTGCAACCTCCTATCTCATCCTGTGACTTAGAATGTCTTAAATATCTGGGAATGCAGCCCAATAGGTCTCAGCCTCATTTTACTCAGTCCCTATTCAAGGTGGAGTTGCTCTGGTTTAAATTCCTCACAGTTGTCCCCACTTTCAGTTGTTCCATGTTTCCAGACCAAACCAAAGTATACCTCACATATACTGACTGGCGTCTTATGTCTCCCTAAAACATATGAAACTAAGCTGTAACCAAACCACAATGGGCACATGTACTCAGGATCTCCTGAGGCTGTGTCATGGGTCACGGTTCTCAGAATAAATCTCTTCAGATATTTTAGAGTTTGGCTTTTTTTTTTTTTTGGCCACAAGTTCCTCATTGCAATTAACCTTAAACAAACTACTGTTTGTCCAGTCTATTGTATCAAAGAAATACAATTATCTGCAAAAGCTCTAAATATGCCTCCTTTTTCCAACTACCAATTTATGAGGCTGGGGTTTGTTCATGAAGTTTAGCCAAGACATTTTGATTGAATGCAGACTCAGATATGAGATCTACTAAGCCAGACATTAAAGAAGTTTGCAAACATATAAAACAATGTCAACCTTGTACATATTTATATTTTGTCTTGGGGAATATATTATGAGAGTTTGGCTGTGGTTATTATATGCTACAATAGTTTTTAGGGGCTTACTGGCTTACTTTCCCCATTGCTTTGTAAATGATTCCAACTCCTAATTGAATCCAATTTATTTGTTTCTT
Source organism: Rhinopithecus roxellana (assembly GCF_007565055.1). Classification (NCBI taxonomy): domain Eukaryota; kingdom Metazoa; phylum Chordata; class Mammalia; order Primates; family Cercopithecidae; genus Rhinopithecus; species Rhinopithecus roxellana. Next base: position 26,568,175 of record NC_044559.1, read on the forward strand.
CTAGTAACATCTATCCCCCTCTGATCATTTCCTGAGGTTTCCTAAATGTTCTTTTGTCTTAAGACACAGCCCCACAACCTCTTTTATCTCTTCGCCTTTAAAATAGCCCTCAAGACTCACACAGAAGGAAGACCACATGTGAGGACACAGAAGGAAAAGTCCTGGAGAGAGGCCTTAGAAGAAATCAAATCTGTTAACACCTTGACCCTAGACTTCTAGCCTCCAAAACTGTGAGAAAATAAATTTCTGACATGTAAGCCAATAAAATAAAATAAAATATTTTTAGAACAACAAAATAAAATGAAAATAAAAAAGCAGTAGCAATTCCAGCAGACCTTGCCCATCCATCTCTGTTGTATTTTCTGCTTGCCAATTTTCCTGACCTGCTTCAGCATAAATTCACTAGACACCCGGTGGGGTGGCCCAGTGGTGAAGGTCTGTCCCTGCAGCTGTCACTACTCAATCCAACTTAATCTAACTTAATTTCAGAGATTCTCTTGTTTTAGGTAGTCTCTAGCTAACTGTATTCTCCTTCCATTGATGGAGCTATTTCTATCTTACTTTTTACAAGAATTAATTGCACCACAGTTTCTGTTGTTGCCGAGCATTTGTTCAGGGCCCTTTCTGCCTGTAGAATCTTCTTCACTAAAGAGGGCTGTGATCTATCTTGACAAGAGAAGGGGTCTTTTTCATGCTCTTCAGCTCTTTGAGACTTTTCCACTTCCCCCTAGAGATGCTGATTTTTCTAGCCAAGAAACTGCTGTTTCCGTATCTCCTTCTGGATTTAAATATATTTCCTCTGTTTAAAATCAGGGCTGGAAGTAAATTAAGCATAGAATGGCTTGAATTTATGTGACTCACCAATCTGTGTCTCAGGGTAATTGTTTTTCAGTGATTTCCCAGGTGAAGTAATGCTGGTAACCTCTGGAATAGTTTTGCAGGTTTAATGAGCTCTTCTGTTTTTTTCATCCAAATACTCATCAACACTGCCAAGAAATGTTTGGTTTTCCACTGGTGTCACACGCAATAGAGCTGTGTGTTCAAAGGTTCTGGCACTGCCACTGGGCCACATGCCAGTCCTGGGGGCTGGAATATGTCCTATCTTCTCAGGAGATCAACACCAAGAATCACCCTCTTATTTACATAGTTTAAAAAGATTAATTTCAACACAAAGAGTGCATAGTTAACCGATTCCCACATGGTATATAACTAAGAGCCCAGCCTCTGAAGCCAGATTTCCCGAGTCAAGTTCTACTTACATCACTTTACTATCTGGGTATTTGTGGGTAATTTACTTAACTTCTCTATTCCTTAGTTATTTCATCTATAAAATGGAAATCATGGTAAATCCTACCTTTCTGTGAAGATTGAGTTAAAATGCGTAACATGCTTATAGAATAGTACCTGGCACACAGAAAGCATCGAGTTAGTACTAGCTAATGTTAGGGAGGGATTGGTGTTGGACCATGGATATAATTCTAAGTGACAGAGGCCATACGCGACAGAAATGCACACTAAAAATTGTAGTTTTCCTTGATCTCCATATGTTCAAAGCACCAGAAACCAGTTGGTGAAGACAGGCTTCCAGTCCAGCACTAGCCTCCTAGTGAGGACTGCCAGGCCACGGAAACTGGGCCTAGAGTCACACCCACTAGCCCTCTCTGCCCGGAGCAGAATCCAACCAGGAGTGACAATGACCACGGCACAGCAGATGTCACATCATCTAATGTTGCTAACCTAGGTCTGGATAGTTGATTTGCCCCAGTGTATGGGTACGTGAAAGAATCCAGTCTTGTGAAAATCTGCTGCATAACAAGAAAAAGGAAACACAATGAAGACACAGGGTCTTGATCAAGTTCATGATATAAAATGAAAATGTGCCCAAACCCAGCCTGAGCCGGTCACATGTCACTGTACTGTGATTGCCTCCACAAGCTTGCCTGTCCCATTTCAACTTGGGTGTTTAAGGGCAAGACCCAGTCTTCCTCATCTTTAAAACTAAGGAATAACAATAAAGAAAGCTCGTTGGAGAGCTGGGGCTGTGCTTGAAACATTGTTTCAGACACATAAAGTTTAAGGTGCATATTAGATGTCTGTGTGAAGAAAAGGAGAAATGGAAGAAACAGAAAAGACAGAGAAATAAAAATATGCTAAAATGCAAATTTTATCATTGATTAAAGTTGGGAACTAATAAATAGTGTCTAAATGCACCGTTCTAAGACTGTGCACATAGTCACCCTGCGGCACCACAGTGAACTCATAGGAATGCCACGGGGGATTTCACAAAAGACATACAAATGGCCAATCAGCACATGAAAAGATGCTCAGATCATTAGGCAGTAAGGAATTGTAATTAAGTCCACAACGAGACACCATTGAACACCCACTAAAATAGCTGTAACAACAACAGGGCAGACCAAAACTAATGCCGGCGAGGGTGCGGAAAAACCGGAACTCCGCACATCGCTGATGGGACTGTAAGCCTGTGCACTTTCGGAAACAGCTTGCAGTTTCTCAGAACGATCAAACATAAACTGCCATCAGTCAGCGAGCCCCTGCCATCCTCCCTAAGGTCTCTTGCTCCTTGATGCCCATTTGATGCCCATCCACACCTCCCGAATCTGTTTCCAGCTTTTTAAGCCTTTGATTGCCACTTATCCTTGGATTTTCCATTCAAATAAAGTAAGGGCCAATGAGGAGAAGCAGCTACTGAAACGAGTATCTGAGTATCTCCCAGTCTTAAAGTCAGGAGAGATGCCCGCAATCATTTGACGCAGAGGGTCCCTTAAGGGCACACGTTTACACGTCCTCTATGGACCTTGATCTCCAGGCCCCAGACTGGGGAAGAACTTACACAGAAGTCACATTCCCGAGAGAAAAGCAGGGAACTGAGGAAGGCAAGGGCTTGTCAGCTCCACTCAGAATGAACGGACCAGAGGGACCGAGTTATCAATTACCATCTGAAAAGGGAACTGGGAAATACTGCTCAAGAATGAGGCTGCATAACCTCTGTGAAACTTTTTAAGCTCTGCAATTGCCCAGTGTTTGCTTATTTTTACTATCCATTGCTTCCTTCCTCACTGTGACTGTACGAAGTTGAAGATGTCTTAAAACCAGACAGTAAAAGCCTGCCATCTCCTGTTAAGAGTTGCAGATGCGCTGGAACATTAAGTGCTTCCCAGCGCCACCTGGTGGCCGGCTTCACTCAGTTTTCATGCCTGTTGGAAGTAAATCCATGAAATGCAAATACCGTAGTGGATCCTCATTGGCCAGCTATCGTGAGACACACGACGTATTATTGTTAACCAACTTGTGTTACTGTGCAATGGAGCGCTGGGACTCATTCCTCCCAATTGCAACTTTGTCCTTGCTGACTAACCTCTCATCAGCCATCCACCCCTGTGCTCCCCAGCCTCTGCTAACCACCATTCTACTCTCTACTTTTAATTAAGGTCAATGAACGATGGTTTAGGTCTAAGTGACAAGGAAAATTCACAAAACAGCAGTTAGATTTTTGACTCTGTGGGAGATAAAATACAAGTCACACACCTACACACGCACGTGTTCACAGGAGTGCTACATGCAGATGACTGTCACCTGCTGCATGTGCACTGTGCCACTGAATCCTAACACCTCTAGGCAGACAGTGACAAAGAGTTTAAAGGTTTAAGAGGTTAAGTAATTTGTACAAAGTCACACAGCTAATGAATGATAAGGAGTCATGAACATGGAAAAATTAAAGGTCCATGGTGGTGGAGCAGGGCCTGATCACAGGAAGGTCCAAAGACCCTCCCATTTCCTGCGTCCTTTGTAAACAGTTTTCTGATTAAACTCCCCTTGGAAATTTGGTCAAACCATGACACCCCACCCTCAATCCTACTCCCACGAGGGTGAGGCTCCCATGAAGCTCTTGCACCAGTCACATGTCTTTTCGTTTTGGGACGCCTGCAGCAAAGTCCTCTCTTGAGGCCAAGCTAGAAGGTTCCTACACGCCCCTGCACATCTGGAAGGCTGGGCAGGGAGGATGGATGAGAAACTGAGGAACAAGGCAATGGCAATGATACTGGTCGTAGCAACAATGCATTCTTGCTGGGACATATCCTGGGCCAGACACTGTCTCCACAACTGGGAGGTGCTGCAATTCCTCCATTGAGTGGACAAGGACACTGAGGGCTGGGAGGGAGGCAGTCTGCTCAGAATCACAGAGCTAGAAAGGCACAGCTTTTATCTGCAGAACCCACATCTCTGACTCAGCTGGCCTGCCTGTGATAAAGTGAAAATGAGAAATGATGTGGAGGGTTCTGTCCCCAAACAGTCCCCTTCAGCCACTGGGCAACACCTCCATATCTTTCCTGATATGAGGAGGAAATGAGAGGCTCATATGGAGGCTGATGTGGGGGACGCAGGAAGTGGGAAGAGACCATGGAGCAGACATCAATTTCCATCTGGCTTAACTCATTTTGAATAGCAGCCAAGGGCCTGTGAGTTGAGAAGTTATATCCCTGGAGATTCGTGTGAATCCCAGGGTACAGGAGCTAAGCCAGATTCACTGAGCAGACAGCAAGGACAGGGATCACAGCGTCTGGACCACACGAAGTCCATTAAACCACACCCTCTACCAACGCCTGGGCGTGAACACCATGCTCTGCAGGGCCTCCTTCTGATACATGACTCTAAACAGGCTGAATGAGCAGATGTGAGGAAGTGAACTGTATTTCATCTCTGCTATGGGGATTCCCCAGGTATAATCTGACTTATCAGAAGACCATATCAAAAACTAGTATTTAGGAATTAACCAGCTACTTGGGAGGCTGAGGCAGGAGGATCACTTAAGCCCAGGAGGCGGAGGTTGCAGTGAGCCGAGATCACTTGACTATACTCCAGCCTGGGTGACATAGTGAGACTGTCTCCAAAAAAAAAAAAAGAAACTAAAATTCAGATTTTTAAGGAAGAAAAAAGCCTCTTTATTGAATTCTGACAGTGTCCCAGACTTATCCCATTGCACTTCCAACTGGGAGAAGGGAAGGACTCTGCTTTAGAATAACCTGGGGGTCATTGGCAGGGCCGAGAAGGAAGTGAAGGTGATGTGGGCTGGCCTGGGGCACAATTGGTGGAGCCGCGCAATGGGGCAGAGACACATTACACTGTTTCCTCAGCTCTGCAGATCGCTTAAATAATTCCATAAGATAAAGTTTTCTTAAAATGTGAAGGCAAATTTCATTGATCAATCATCAGTGTCTTTTTTCAGAGTAGAGGCCACACAGGCTGTCTTGGAGAAACCCCATTGCCTTCACTTAGAACACACTCAATTCTCCAGATGTGCCAGAGAAGGCGGCTCTTGCACCCCCCCGACTGTGTGGCTCCTATCCCAGGCACAGCTGCCCTGGCGCTGTGATGACAGAGGAGGGTCAACATCACCAATGGTGTTGGTGCATCTGGGCTGAGCAGAAACAAGGAACGGGAAGCTGTCCTCAGTATTCTATGTGGAAAGGATAGTCTTTGTGATTTTTAGTTCTGAAAAACAGAATAACAAATCAAAAACAGAAACAACGAGTGATTATTTTTTAAGAGAAACATTTTAAATGATATAGTTATACACTTTTAAACTCCCCAGTGCGTGAAATTAGCTTCATTCAGTGGCCCATCTTCAAACAGGAAAAGAATTACAATGAGAAGGTTTAATTAATTTAAAATGTATATGATAAATACCTATTCAGACACCAGTCATCCAATCTGTATATTCTTCCCTCTATTTTTAAAAGAAGGAGTCATATTTACATGGGGAATGTGGCCAGTCGGAGATTCCTGTCTAGGCTGAGGATGTTATCCATATCATGCTGTGTTAACTCAAAATCAAACACCTGGAACCAAAACACAATGTTTGTAGAAAACTTGAACCAAAACACAATGTTTGTAGAAAACTTAACTTTAATTCACATTTAATGGAGCACATGTTACCTACATAGCACTGTGCTAGACCTGCAAGGGACACACAGATGTAAAACAAACACTTCATCAGACACTTGGAACTTCCCTGAATCACAGCCTGGATTCCCCAAATGCCCTTTGATTTTGATCATGTGACTGGTGTTGGCTTGGCCTTGGGTACACTTAGGAAGCCTTGGAAAGATGGAAATATATACTGCACTCATCTGAGTGGAATAAAGGACATGTGGTAATAGTTAAAAGGCATGGCGGCTGGGTGCAGTGGCTCACGCCTACAATCCCAGCACTTGGAGGCCAAGATGGGTGGATCACGAGGTCAGGAGTTGGAGACCAGCCTGGCCAATATGGTGAAACTTCATCTCTACTAAAAATAAGAAAATGAGCTGGATGAGGTGGCGTGTGTCTCTAGTCCCAGATACTCGGGAGGCTGCGGCAGGAGAACCGCTGAACCCAGGAGGTGGAGGCTGCGGTGAGCCGAGATCATACCACTGCACTCCAGCCTGGATGACAGAATGAGACTCCATCTCAAGAAAAAAAAAGGGCACAGAATTTTTCCCACTGACTCTGCTACCCTGCAAAACCCCAACAAAACCATTTGTTCCATACACCTGCCAACTAAGGACCCACTTGGCCCTGGGACTATGAACTCTAACAGTACCATATCACAGAGTAAGTTTTCTAAGTGATCCATTTTTCTTCCTTGAAAACAGTATTCTTTTCTGCCCGTCCCTCCCCTTTTCTTGTCCCCACACACTGAGGAATAGGACCCATGGCTACAGCATCAGCGCCCATCCTGGCCTGGCAGAGTGGCTGTCTTGTGGTAGGAGGAGGGGTACACTGAGTGATTCCAATGCAAGGACCTGGAGTACCCCCGCCTCTCCCCCACAAGAGCCTCCCCCTCCTGAGGCCAGGAGAAAGTAGCCTCAGCGTGTCATCTGGAGGGAGTGGGGAGTGCTGGGGCTGGGGTAGGGGGATTCTTGGGTTTAAAGGGAATTGTGAGCAGTTCTAGAAGAGTCCCTATAAAGGGTGGGCAGCCTTGCAGCAGCAGTTCTGAGAGGCACTGGGGCCACAGGAGGCGGGCCGGGACAGCACTCTGCACTGGGAGCCCTGTGCCTGCGCCACTGGGTGCCTCTCTTCTTCCCGGCTCCCACCTCCTCCTGATAGCATGAGCACTTCCTCCAGCCCCTCCTAACCCACTGCTGCTCTCTGTGCTCAGCCATCAGATCACTTCTGCTTTGGCCCTCAGGTCTCATGTCAGCCTGGTCCTGTCTCACTGCCTGGGGATGGCATTTCCCCTCGGTGTGTAGCAGACCTAATAGAGGAATGGGGGCATCTCAGCTGGGTCTGAGGTCCCCGTTTCACATTCACTGCCACTAGGCCATGGGGATCCCATCCCAGGCATTGAGAGCCACGAGGGCAGAACTGGGGCAGACGTGGCCCCTGCCACCTGCTGAGTTGCTCACTCAGTGGCTCCTCCCATGGGAGGGTCAGATAATCATCCCCAGCCTATGTCCTCCCAGGGGCAATCCTAGCTGCCCTGCAGGGCACAGAGGGCACCTTAGACCAGGCCCCCATGTGGAGCAGATGCCAGTCAGTCAGCAATACTCAATTCTAACCACTACAAGAGACCTGCAGCCTCATTCCAAGAGGCCTGTCAATAGCCATTGGAGAGAACTGAGTTTACAGCTCAGCCAAATCCATACTTTGTAGGTTTAAGGTTGGCTGGTCACCCAGAGCTGCTCTGGCTATTCAAAGAGCAGGACGCCTGAGAAAGGAGAGAAGTGCATGCAGGGAGCAGGTGAGCTGGACAAGGGCCTGGCAGGGAGAGCGCTGTGGACACCCTGAGGAGCCTGCCCATCCCCTGGTCCTCCCATCGTGGGTGGCCTGTCTCTCCTGTCAAAGGCAGGGCTATGCCCACTTGCAGCCAGCTTGGCATGCACAGTGAGACTGAGGGCACAGGCACTGCTACAGATGGGTCAGTCAATAAAGCCCGGTGGCAATGCTTGCTTGGCACAACCAAACAGAGCCCTGAGGATGCAGCAGTGCCCCGTGGAGCTCATGGGCAGCTCGGACACCCAAAGGGAGCACACTCCTGGGCACATGCTGTCTATGGAAATGCAGCTGTGCAGCTGGCCCCAGGCTCACACACACCTGTGCCGACATGATCAATGGGTGTGGGCTGCCACCAATGTCTGTCATTGCCTGTGAGATCGTTACGGGTGACATCCGTGACTGGGGGTGACTGGCAGCTAAGAGCATCAGGTACTTCCATATGCCAGGCACTATGCCATCCTTTCACTATATCATTACATTTCAGCCTCACAGTGATCCTATCAGAGGGTGGTCTAATGAAGAAACGAAGGCTTAGAGAGAGAAGTTACGCAGCAGTTAAATTGTGAGTGGGCCTGCGGGAATCCCAAGTCCATGACCCTGACTGGGTGATAAACTATGTCGTCAGGGTTGAAACCACACATAGTTCCTTCACATAGCTCCAAAAATAGATTTCACACACCAGTCTTCACTCCTGCCTCTCGGAAGTCACTAGACAGGAGTCAGGACCAGAACCTTCCCACACAACTCAAAGCAGTGTCCTCAGGCCACGTGGGCATACCTCCACACGACAGAAGGTGGCACCCTGTCCACCAACTGCCTCCCCTTTCTCCTGAACACACGCTTAGGAGACATCCAGCCTCCCCTGCTGGCCAGCGCAGCCATGTGACTGATGCACATACTCAAGCCTTGCCCATACAAATCTTCCCAATAAAATGCTCTTCCCTCCTTCCTCATCTTGGGCTGGATGGAGAAGACACCAACACCCTAGGGGAGAGAGGGCCCTAAGATGGAAGGAGCCTGGGTCCTTGGATCGCTGAGTGAAAGGTCAACCGCCAACACCCGCGGTGCAGAGGCAGAGGCCCCTGCTGCACCAAGCCCCGCGATCCTGAGGCTGTATGCTACAGCAGTCATCCCTTGCCATCTAACACATGATCTGAGACCCTCTAAATAAAAGAAGGAAAACACCTACCTGGATATTCTCTTTAATATGACTTGGGGTGATAGATCCGGGGATCACTATCACATTCCTCTGGATTTGAAATCGGATCAAGATCTGCAAGGAAACAAAAAGTCTACTATCACACAAAGGGAAATCCCATGTAGTCTAAGTTATTTGCTAACACTGTTTTATTGTGCAGTGAGAGTCCAAGAGTCAATGAGAGCAGTTACTGTTATTGGCATTTACTGAGCAGTTCTGTCAATATGTTGGTAATGACAGCCATCAGCCCAAGGAGGAGGTCAAGAGAATCTGCTTAATGAGAATTTCTTAACATGTGCCCAGCCTCCCCACTAGACGTTAGAACAAAGAAGACTAGACTAAGTAACTTTTCTGTTCCATCTCACACTAACCATGCATGGAGGTGGTGGGGCAGAGGGAGGCCTGGAAGCTCATCCTCTGAGTCTAGACAGGCTTGGAGACAAGAGTACATGGCTTGAGGGACTGGGAATGTGGCTGCAGACCAACTTCTGCTCAATGCTGGGAGGGTCTAATGAGTCATAGACTCACCTGGGTGAGCCAGTCCCTTCCTGGGACCTGCCAAGCCCCAGGACTCCGCAAGGATGTGAAGCCGTCAGAGAACCCCACCTGGCTCGGAACAGCCCTCCCTCAGTACCTGAGCAGGAGACTTGCTGTGTTCCTTTGCAATCCTCTGGATCACAGGGTCGTCTATCAGGTCAACCCCTTCACTAGAGAGACATAGCACAGGGGGGTGAGTCAGGAGATCCAACATGGATGTCCCTTTCTTTAGAAAGAAGAAATCTTCGTCCAAAATGAAAGATTTATTTTCTGATCATGACACATGCTGACCATAGGAAATTTTTAAATGCAGAAAAGCACATCACCCCACATTTCTAGTCTGGAGATAACCACTGCTAACACTTTGGTGAACAAGGCTACATAACATCACTTTTCATGTGTATTTTGTGCTTTTCCTCAAGAACCAGGTGGCCATGTCAGCGCACGCAGCCAGTGGGCTCTCAAGCTTTGACTCCCCCTGACTCTCAGGGCTCTCTGACTTCTCAGCTTCTACTGTACGCCCTGGCACAACGCTGCAAATCGTATCTGTTGATGATGATACTTTCAGAAAAGTTCACCCAAAATATCACTAAAAAGTGAATACTGTGAACATGTGGAACCTTTAAAAGTGATTTTGAAGATGATCATAGGGTCTCTACGCATCCTCTGTTCAGGCACGGGTGGGCCCTGAGAACTCTAAGGATTCATTTTTTCAACAAGTGTGTACTGAGCCATCACCCTGTTTCAGGCATTGTGCTATCATTGTCCTCAAGGTCTCCTGAAGGAACCAGAGTGCACAGTGGCCCGCCCCAGTCAGTCCGAGAGCTCCCTGACTCGCTCCATCAGAGGATCCTCTACCCCAAAGCTCAGCTACGGAATGGACCCAGCCTTCTAGGGACTTTCCAGCTGGTACCAAGTTCAAACACACATGCTCCACTTCACAAGGAAAACACACAGGTGATAAAAGTCAAGTAATTTCAGCCTTTTGGGGGTTCCCAATGTTTCCCAGGTGCTGAGCTAGGAGCTGGGAAGAGAAGAATAAGTAAGATACCTGCACGCTGGTTGCTTTGACTAGTGGAAGAGACTGAGAAGAAAATCACAAGACAATGTGACAGGGGCTGTGTAAGAAACATAAATAAGGGGTCAGGAGGGCTTCCTGGAGGAGATGATGCTGGACTGAACCTTAAATTAGAAACTGGAGTTTGCCAGATTTAAAAAAAAGATTTGTGGGTAAAGAGAACTGTATTTGCAAAGGCACAAAGGTGAGAAAACATGTTCTATCCAAGGACCCCATAGCAGCTTCATGTGGCTGAAGCCCAGGATGTTCACAGGGATAGGGACGAATGAGGCCAGAGGCAGGCAGAGGTCAGGCTGGCTGCATCTCAGAGGCCACACCAAGACCTGAATAATTTTTCCTAGGAAAGTGATACGATCATAGGAAAGGAAAGAGACAGCTCCTTTCAGCTTCCTCTGGGAGCAATGGGTTGGAATAGAGTGGGCCAGGGAGGGAGCCGAGGGGTTCCTCTAATGACCTCGGGAATTCCACTTAACTAAGGCAGTGACAGTGATGGCAGAAATGAAATCATGAGACAAAGTCCAACTTCTCCTGGCAGAATAATCACCAGACTCTGGTGCTGGATTGGACTAGGGATGTGGGAAGGGATGATTTCCAAGCTTCTGGTTAAGGTGGTTGAATGGCTGGAGGTCCCTTAGCTGATCGAGGGAGCACAGAACAGCTGCAGGGCCTGGGTAAGGATGACAGCAGGCTGCGCTTTATCCAACCACGGAGAGACCTGGGGAGTATCCTTGTCAGGAGGTCAGAAGGGGACTGACGCCCTGGTGGGGAACTCAGCAAAGGGGTCACTCCAGGCTGGTTTATGTCCCTGAAGAGGTCCTGCCCCTCCCAGGGCAGTCCACTCACAGCCACTCCCTGGCTTCCAATAATAAGCCATGTCTTCAACCCCAGGCTTGAGAGGTGTGGACAGCCCCCTGTGGTCCCATCCCTACACACCCTGTCAAAATCTCCGTTAAATCCTCCCTCAATCATCCCAAGGAAATGAGAAGGTGGTACCTACTTCCCAGTCGGACTCTGACTAACACACCACTGATGTATCCTTACCACGAGCCACCAAGAGGACGGTAAGCAGTCACGGACACATCTCTGGATTGGCAAAAACTGATCAGATTCTTCTGAGTAAGATATGGGTGGCACTCAATCTATAACAGAATCACAGCTTACATAAAATTCAGACCACTGGTGTTCAAGAAAAGCTCTACAAGATAAGACCTACGTCAAAGTCTTGGCTGTCACCGAGTAGCCATGGGGGCCAGCTCCAGGCCTAAGTGTTTCTGTTGTGAGGAGGCTGGACAGAGCAATCTCCAAGAGTCCAGCGGCTGTCATGGTCTCTGAGTCCATGGCCTTGGGGATGCCTACATCATCTGAATGTTCCAATACTACCTGCTCTGAGGGGCCTTCCCAGAGCACTCAGGTGAAGACTGTAACACTCCATAGCTCCCATCTCCCCAGGCCTTTATTTTCCTCTACAGCATCTATCACTATCACTTTTACATATTTGCTTATTGTCTTTCTGTGGTCACCAAGATCTAAGCCTCATGAAGACAGAGATTTTTGTTTGAATTTGTTTTGTTCATAGATGTCTCGCCAACACTAAGAACAACGTAGACACGTAGGAAGTGCTAAAAATATATCCACTGAGTGAATGAATGAAATTGAGGAACTACATGTGACAAATACCTGCTACCGGGGACTTGAATGATCATTTTAAGAAGCTAGAGAGCAGGATCACTGTCTCTTGCACATTCTCCAAACTCTCATGTATAATTCCAGGTTATAGGGATATTTAAAATAAATATTTAGTGTAAATTACAGAGAACTATGAATAGTGCTTTTGCTCTCAGGAACATGCCACGCTCATCAAGATCAGCCTCTTTGGAAAGTCTCCAAAAGAGAGGCCAGCCTTTCTGGAGCCTTCCGAATCCTGTGTTCCTGGGTGTCCACCATCCTATCGGAAAGCAGACCCTCCACTCCACCTTGTCTACTCAGACTATGCCATAATCACTTCCAGGTATTTAAAGTGCTGAACAACTAAAAATACTGACACAAAACGGAAGCTACTATCCGTATAAACATATATAAAAACTGATGTACATAGGGTTGTATACAAGGCAAAGTTAAACTACATTAGAAGCTGGGTCAGAAGCCAGGTTGCTCTTCATGGTGGCGGCCACAACAGGACCCAGGGGAGCTACTGAATGGCTGAGGGCCTTTTTCTTGTTCTGGGTGCTGAATACTTGAGTTTGTACACTTGCAAAAATTCATCAAGTTATGTATGCCTTTTATGATTCACACACTTTTGTGCATCTATTCTATATAGAACTTTTTAAAAAAGCATATTTATTTTAAAAAATAGAACGTGATGCTCTATTCTTAATAGTCCCAAACTGGAAACTGTCCAAGTACCCATGAACAGCAGAATGAATAACTCAGTTGCGGTTAATTCACAAAACAGAACACCACAAGCAACAAGACAGTGCTAGCTACAATCACATGCATAGAAACACAGCGCTGTGTGAGAGAGGCGAGCACAGAGGGGTTTATGCCGCATTATTATTTTATCTGTGTAAAGTTCAGAAGTGAATCCCAGCTGCTGGGAATGGGAACGGTGCTGTGCTCGACAGGGGTTACGGAGCACTGGAAGTGCTGTTTACTGAGCTGGATGCTGGTCCCAGAGCTATGCTCAGTTTATGAGAATGTATACAGTTCCATTTTCACATGTGCACTTCTACTCTTCAATAAAAAGCTTAAGTATCGTATGAATGATCTTTGAACATACAAAGCTACTCTAGAAAATACAGTAGTTCTTTCCCCACAAGTCTTTTCTCTGCATTAAAAAACGAAGTGCCTGCATCAGCTTCAGCAGCCTGTGAGCCTGGCGTGAAGCCATCTGGTCATCCACTCTTTCTTGCTGCAGTCTGCAGGCTGGGAAGAGATGGAGGGGAGGTCCATGCTCCCGAATGAGGGTGAGGCCCCTGCCAGGACCCTAACCACTTCTGAGCACACCTGGTGACCTGCCTGTACCGCACATGGAGGGCCAAGTGCCAGCTCATGCCCTGCCTGCCAACTGTACCACCTACCCAGACGCACCTTCAAGAAAGCCACTTGGCTAGCTGCTGCCTTTAGTCACCATTCTGAGTGCTGCCAGAGGAGAACAGGCATGTTTTGTGCTTCACCCATCCTCCCATTTCCAGAAGAGCCCTATGGAGGTGGCAGCTGGGGGACCAGCCACACAGGTTAAACTCTCTGATGCTTCCAGCGGCTTACCTGGTTGGTTACTGGCTTGAACCTCAACCCAGGCTTATTCAAAAGCCTCTCAAGTTGCTCATGGTTGAAGTTTGACACCCCGATGTTCTTCACCAGCCCGGTGATCACCAGGTCCTCCATGGCCTATAACAGAACAATGACTCCACTGGGTGTGAAGCTTCTCTCTGCTGCACTGACACCCTATGTCCCTCACCAGTTCTGTATGTATTCTAAAACTGGGTGCACCCAATGTTTTCGTAATATTTTACTTGACACTTCAAAAGCATTTCTGCACTCAAGGTCTGAGTCCAGTCCCATCTTTCCTGGCTAGGGGATGCTGGGCAAGTTGCATGGCCTCACTTGGCCCTAATTTTCTCAGCTTCAGGACAGGGTGACACTGCCTGTGCCACGGGGATGTTTAGGGGTAATGTGGAATCACAGAATGCGTCATCTAAGGCTGGCGTCCAGCACTCGACACATGTGAGCTCTTCTTGTTTCTAGTCCTCCTGATGTCTGGCCAGCATGTCTGCTGCAGATTTTATTTGTTCACCTTTCTTTCCACTGAGACACTGACCTTCTTAAGCACACGGATGCATCATCATTCTCCTATCCCACCTTCTCCACTTACTATTTTAAGGAACTTTTGGGCAGAGCAACCTAAAGCTCTGAGCTGGTTACTGACCAGCAAGCCAGGCTGCCCTGAGCTTCAGGAAGAGCACGGCTTCGTGCCAGGGTCCGTAGTCAGCAGCAAGTCCTGAGTGACCAATGGGCCAACACGCAGCAGTTAGTTACTGCCTCAACTCTGCAACAATCACCGGAACCTCGCTGGTGCTACATGAGCACCCTAGAGTTTAACTCAAATCTTTTAGGACATAAAACAGTGTGACAGAAAGGGTTGAGGCCCTTGGGCCCTGGTCCTGACATCGCAGATACCTTAGGGCAGTCTTTGTCTTCTACTGATCGGGGGAACCTAGCCTGGGACTCCTCCCTGTTCGAGGGTTCCCTTTGGCCTCCTCCCTGGAGAGCTTCACCCAGCAAGCTCTGTCCTAACCTCAGCATGCTTAAGCTTAAGCTTACTTTCTTCTTGGGTCTCAAATGTGACGTCCCATCCCACATGCTGGTTAGCAAGACCATAAGACCACATGTGCTCTGTCAGCCATGCTGGAGCCCAAGTCTGAGACCCACGCCAGCTTGTGGGTCAACTTCCAGGAACCACCACCTCCTTAATTTCCTGCTCAAGACTTTACTGCAAGCCCCTACAGTAAAGGGCTATTTTTGGTCTGAACTCTGGAAATGGGCTGACACTTGGTAACCTTCCCCGACACTGGTGTCACCTCCCCAGCCTGAGCTTCCATGTTGCCAACTTCATCACTCTGAAATGCTTGAGAGAAAAAGAAACTGTAAAACATTAACAGTGGTTACTGCTGGGTGCCGGGAAAATAAATTTTTTGATGTTAGTTTAATACGGAAGAACTCTCCTGCATTTTCTGAAAGAAATATGGTTTTTTAATCAGAAAATAAATATCTGAGAAAAAAAGTGAGGTCTATAATGAGCTACCCCTTAAATAATGTGTCAAGAGGGCTGCACTACACCAAACCAAAGGTAACAAGAGAGTCACTGAGGTCTCTGAGTTCTTCAGGTACTGATTCCTTGTTTGTTCTGCAAACCCCACATCTCAGGTAGACAACCTTGATGTCTTTGAACACAAGTAGCTCAGGGCTCACTGCATCCTGGGTGGAGACCCACACAGGATGAGGCTGCCTGGTGGTATGGCTCAGCTCACCTCCCACGTGTCCAGGAAGTCCGTGTCACCAGGGATGACCATGTCACTCTCGTCCAGAGGCAAGTCGTGCACTCCAGGACGTGAGAGGCAGAAGGAAAGTTCACTGCAGCTCATGATCCATTCTGGATGAGGAGGCTGTGAAGAAGGACAGTTGAGATGTGTGAAAAACACAAACAAACAAACCAACATGTGCCAGGAGACCTGCATCCAAGCCACGGCCCTGTCACTAAGCAACCCCAGCCTGGCCATGTGACCAGGCCCGGTCTTCACCTTTCTAAGAAAAGACCAATGGCTGATGGACTGGATGGCTGGCAAAGCCTCTGCCAGCCTGATGTTCACTGTCCATCTCTCACAGATGGGAAAGGAAGACCCCGTATCCTCACTGATGCAAGGCTGTCCTCTCCCATCACCTCCAGAAAACAGTTTACTAATTTCGGGTAAAGAATGCGTGAGGAATGCATTTTCTTCATGTCTTATAGGGCCCAGTCAACCCTCTCCTGCCTCCACTGTTAGGGTCTTGTCTTCTTTTCTTAGAATCCCCATGATGATGACAGGTGAGGAATGAGAATACAAAGGTGCACAGGAGGTAGGGGGCAGAGAGAGACACCCTGAAAGGGCGAAAACCTAAAGTCACCCTTCAGAGCAGCACTGATGTGCAGTCCAGCTACCTCCCTCATGCACTCCACATAGCATGTTAAGGGTGAATGTCATTATTTAATGACACCTAATCACACTGCTAAGCAACAGTGGAAGAATGTCACATGTTCCAGCCTGGTCCACATGCAAGAGGCATTTTCCATGATGAGCTGAAGTAATGAACAGTCTCGCTTTAAAGCCACATCCCATGTTGACATTTATCCAAGCCTCCACAGAATTGCAGTCCGGGACTCATACTCAGACTCTGATCTAATTGTCCAGCATCACACAAGGCCCAGCAGTTCCTACTGGCCAGAAGACATGCTGACGATGCTGCATTATCCTCCTCTGTAATTTGCTGGGTGATCTGAGACCTTTTCCTTTTCTACCACCCAGAAATCCTAAGACAGGAATCTGCTAAAGGATGAGGGCAAGCAAAGTATAACAAATGTCTGACCTGAGCATATACTTCTGGGCTCCAATAATCTAACTTAAACCTTCAATGTTCTGTGTCTTAGTTTTATCATCTCTCCAAAAGGGATGTTAATAGTGTCAACTTTGTAGAACTGTCATGAGAATTAAATGAATTAATATGTGTAAAGCACCTAAAATAGTTCTGGGTACATAATTAAAACAATGCTGGCTGGCACTGAATGTAATATAGCTATAGCCATTGTTTTAATTATGATTTTCTGCATGCAGTGAATTTCAAAGACATAGACATCACTCTGGTTTTGCCCTCTGGCTATCTTCCACTCTTAGTCAGTGTGACTAATAGACAAGCTGCCCACATCATTTATGGAAACTAGATACAAAGCCTTAGTTAAGTAAAGCTGTGCAAGGAATGAAGTGTTTTTTGTTATTTTACTCTAAAACAGTAACCAACAGTGTGGTAGCATAAAGAGAACTTCTCACAGGTTGGTATGTAAAAGACTCCTGAGCAGCAGGCACCCATTCCATTGTAGGAAGAACATCCCTGGAAGGGCTTCTGTATTTCACAGGTGCCAACTGTGTGACCAGGCCCTCGCCCAGGCAGGCTGTCATCACAGCCCGGGGCAAATGTGCAGGGACATCCTGGCTAGGACCTGTGTGAGACAGAAGCAGGCTGCCTAGAGTAGGGAAGCCGCACGGCTAGACTAGGGTAGCTTCGTGGCAGAGCCATGGCTCAGATGCATGCTCCAGAAACACTGTGAAGCAACTAAGAGAATAAAACCAAGTGGAAAAGTCAACTACCATCATAACCCACCGGACCCTGCTGCAGGTGAACAAGCAATTCTCTCTCATATTGCAAAACAGCATTTACTCCCCAAAGAGAACAGAACCTGCAAGCAGAGACAAGGCCTAGGAATTCACGGGGAACTTTCTCTGAGCAGCAGTATTTCCTCATCTGATCGCTGCTTTCACCTAAAAACCTAAGGGAAGAAAACCTGCTGCTCTCTTGGCTTGGAAAAAGAGTGACTGGCTTAAAAGACAGACCTGTGGGGGCCTCAGAGGTCAAGCCAAGCCTCTCCTTAACTGAGGCCCAGAGATATCAAGAGGACTGCCCAAATGCCGCAGCTAGCATGTGGCAGGTGCAGCCTGGGAACCCCGGCCCTGATTGCTGGTCCATGCTCTCCCCACCGCAAGACAGGGTGTAGCCACGGGGAGGAAGGTCCTCCAAACCACGGAATGAACTACCTACTGAATGGTACCTTGAAACCCATGGGCCAGTGTATGAGGTAGAGGTCCAAATAGTTCAGCTTCAAGGCCTTCAGACTCCTTCTGCAAGCTGTTTTCACTAAGGACTTCTTGTGGCAGGTGCACCATAGCTACAAAGGAAAGGGGACCAGCGTCACACGTGCCCACCCAGAGCCAGCATGGCACCTGTTCTGTAGCCCCACAAAGCTACTGTCTTGGACCCAAAATAGCCGAGTTGAGATGACCACAAATACAACATGGCAGGTTCTGACGAGAGGATAGGGACATTATCCTCAGAAGAGTTCCAGGACACCTGCAGGGAGAGGCTCCAAAGCTGAACTCCTCCTGCCTGACTCCTCCTCAAGGGAAGCTCAGGAATCCAAGAAATATTTGATGGTTATTTGGATCCCCTGGGACCAAAAACAAGAACGAAAGTGAAATTCCTTCAGGCAGAAAAGATACGATGAAAAATCAGAAGTCTCTATCTTGTGTTTCTCACTTACACAGACTCTGTATGAGGGTTCTCTGTTCCTAAGGCACTGTAACCATGTGGGTTAGTCTATAGGTCAGGTAACTCACACTGCCTTACTTCTTTTAGCTATTGCCTTCCACACTCCCATTAAGTAGAAAAACTTGTGATTTTCCCCTCATTATACTTTTATTGACTGTGACATAAGCTAACCTAAAAGCTCTGTCTCAGCAAGGGAAAAACAAAAATGATAAGTTAAACGAAAGTAAAAGAAAGGGCAATCAAACAAATGGAAACAAGTGAGCACAGTATCTTCACAAAAATTAAAAAATGAACGCTGGAAGTAAATGTATTCCACTGTTAATCACAGTTGTCTCTATGTGGTGTGTATATGTGTGATTTATTTATTTCTAATTACATTTCTATAGCTTTTCCAAATTTCCAAAATAATGAACATATTTCCACTGCTGACTATGATCCACACAGAAGCAACTTGCTCCATATTGCAGGGCGAGCCTCAGAAATCTCCAGTTGCTCACTTCCCTACCTGGACTACTCAGAAGATATTCTCCCTGCTTGGCCAAACACACACCAAGGCTGCTCTCTTATCACCCTCTGCTCTAGCACAGATAGCAACGGTGACTGAAGAACATTAACTTCCATAAAGTAAAACAGAAGGCAATTCAACTATAAAAACAACACTGAATCCTGAGGTATGAAATTTTAGCCAGGAAGATACTCAGGAAATTCTCAAATCCAAAGTCTCATTTTACAAATAATGAAGCTGTGACCCTGAGTCATGAAATCCCTAATACTCATGGTCTTAACATTCCGCTTCCAAATCAAAAGCAAAGGAATTCTTGAATTCTCCACTATCGTAGTCCACTCTGCGTCTTCCACAGGGCCTGCCTCCCAACTACCCTCCACATGCATTTCCTCTTCTCCCTCCTTCACCCACTGTGCCAGTGCAGGTCTTCATCATCTTCCACCTGCACTGCTATTAATATCTCCTACCTGGCCTCCTGCCTCAGCCTCAAATGCAAGCTCCTTTCACCTACTAAAATATTCTATACACAACACAAGTTGCACTCACATATGATACAAGCTGCCCTACTTAAAAACCAAACAGGGCTCCTGTCTCTAGGAAAAAAGCACAGCTACTAACAGGGCACAGCTGAACTTCCATGGCTCAGCCCATCCACCACTCAGCCTCACTTCTCGTTACTCCTGCAACCTGACATCATGTGGTCCAGAGAGACCAAGTGATTTGGTTTGGCTGTGTCCCCAGCCAAATCTCATCTTGAATTGTAGCTTCCATAATCCCTACCTGTCATAGGAGGGACCCACTGGGAGGTAACTGAATCATGGGGGCAGGTTTTTCCAGTGCTGTTCTGGTGATGGTGAATAAGTCTCACGAGACCTGATGGTTTTATAAAGGGCAGCTCCCCTGTACACGTTCTCTTGTCTGCCACCATGTAAGACATGCCTTTGTTCTTCCTTCGCCTTTTGTCATGATTGTGAAGCCTCCCCAGCCATGTGAAACTGTGAGTCCATTAAACCTCTTTTTCTTTATAAACTACCCAGTCTCAGGTATGTTCTTACAGCACCGTGAGAATGGGCTAATACACCAAGCTTCTCACAAACCCCTGCACCTGCCATGCTGCTTCCTGCCTTATGCCTGTGCTCAAGCTGCTTCCTCCACACCCACAGTTTCTCCTTCAGCATACGTGGGGTAGAATTTGGAATCTGCATTTAACAATCACTCCAGTGATTCCGAATTTAGGAATCGCTGTGTAAACAGACTTCATGAGGGCTAGGACTTTGTCCTACTCACCACTGTAGCCAAAGTGCCCATTACTAAATCAATTTTGATAAGGTATCGTTAATTGGGGGTATCTGTGTACTCCTACCTGAATGACCAAGTAAATAATATGAAACAAACCTGCATACAATATAATTCAGCATGCTCATGAAGCTGTGAATATTCTTGTTTATTCTGATTCAAGTATGAAACAAAGTCATCAACTCCCATAAAGAAAGTAGAAAGCCCTCCAGAGATGTAGCATTACCCAAGCTCTGCCAGCCTTGCACAGAGAAGCCCTACCTTACTGGCAATGAACAGATCCTCCCGTCTTACGGCTCCTTCCTTGATCTTGTAACGGATCCCTGCTCCAACCTCCTTCTCGTTGTGGTAAAAGTAAGCACAGTTGAAGTACCGGTACCCTGCGTCAATGGCTCCTTTCACTGCCTCAGTCACTTTCCCCGGAGAAGCCTGCCAAACCAACAAAACAAAGTGTCTTCCCACAGTCAGAGGAATCCAACACAAATCTCCCCTTTCACCCAAGCATGTGGACCACATAATACATACAAAATTAAGTCACTAATTTGGTACTAGTATAATCAGTCTAAAAACAGGTAATGTCAGAGTTATGAAGTAATTTATGAATAATCTAAGTTCCAATTCCTTTACATATTTTGGGAAAAAAACTACAGGTCATTTTTAGTATCTGCAGAAAACTGAGCTACATGGTGTGCTTTCTGAATGATCAAAGCAATAAAAAAGTGTAGAATGAACAATAACTGAGATGCAAAGAGGCTTGAGATTCATCCTGTACACTCAGATACCACAGTGTCCAATAATAAAGGTTGAGGTGTAGACTCACACGAAGGTATCCATACAAAAAGCAGCATATAACAAAACCCAAATGAATGCCATAAGCCTTAAGGTAGTTCAGAAAAGAGAAGAGTCACTCTAAATGAAGCTCAGGCAAGGGAAGGAACTAGAACTAGGGAAGACTATGGGGGTGGGAGGACTTGCAATCACATTAAACTGAAGACTGACAAGGGCTTTATAGTTCACAAAGCACTTTCTCATTGGAGCTTCACAGTAATCCTAGGAGTTAAAGCAGCATAATTATCTTCATTTTATAGGCAACAGATTCAGAGTGGTTGAAAGCTAATGAACCAAGTATCCATCTTAAGTTAGAAAAAGAACCCAAGGAATTGAATGGAAAGATAAAAATATGATAAAGAATAACATCAATAAAATAGAAACAGAGATGTAACAGAGAAGATCAACAAAACCAGAAGTCAGTTCTTTGAAAAACTTCAGTAAAATAAACAGACTTCTGGTCAGGTTGATGAAGAGGCCAACTTTTCAAAAAACTGACATGAATAGAAAGTAAAACATGCAGATAAAATGGACTTAAAAGAAAATATTACCAATAACTATATGTCAATAATTTGGAAAAATGATATAAAATGCGAAAATTCCTAGAAAAATTTAACTCAAGAATAAAGCTTGAATAGTTACATAATTATTAGAGAAAGGAAGTAATTCGGAAAAAAAGAGAAAACCACCAAAGTTTCATAAAATGTACAAGAAATCATCTCAGTTTAACACAAACTTGCAAACAACAGAAAAAGACGGACTTAACTCATTCTACAAAACCAGCATAACCTTGAAATTAAAATCAGACAAAAATATTAAAAGTTACACATTCATCTTATTCGTGAATACCATCGCAAAATTCCTAAGTAAAATAAAAGCAAATTGGATGCAACAATATTTATGAAAAGATAATATACCATACCCATGTTGAGTGTATCTCAGACATCTAAGGATGGTTTGTTATTAGAAAATCTGTAATTCATCAATATTAACAGATTAAAATACAAAAACAAAAGTCATCTCAATCAATATTTGTTAAGATTCAATACCAGTTTAGATTCAAAATCTAAACTCCCAGTAAGTTGGGGAAAAAAATTAATCTGATAGAGTATCAATATTAAAAAAAAACCCATCCTACATCCTTTAAAATCAGGTACAAAACAAGAACAGCCACTGTGCTGGAGGTGCTTTCCAGAAGCACCTAAACAAGTAAGAAGAAGCAATTTTAAGCTTAAAGACTGGAAAAAAAGGAAAGTAAACTACCATTATTTGCTGATGATATGATCATTTGTGTATAAAATTCAAACAAATGTAAGGCAAATTAACAGAAATAATGCACAGTTTAGTAAAGTGGCTGGAAGTGTAATGAATATAGCACGTGAAACAAGTAGAAAACGTAATTTCAGAGAAATATAATTTCCAGTAGTATAACACACTATCAAGAACCCAAGAATAATTCCAACAAAAGACATATATTCTCTTCAGGAAAAACTATACAACCATATGAAAATATGTTAGAAATGAATCATATTTAGGACAATTTATTAACAGAGAAGAATATCATGCTTGTAGAAAAGTTACAAAGATGTCAATTATCTCCAAGTTGGTCGACGGATTTAATGTAGTTCCAATCAAAACCCTAATAAAGTTTTCCATGGAAACTTATAAGCTAGTTCTAAAACTTACAGTGGAGAGTAAGGTGCCAAAATAAAAAGCCAGGACTCAGGTACACGCATCTGCCAAAACTCATCAAATTGTACACTGTAAATCTACAAGAGCAGAGAGAGGTGACCTGCCCTACTAGGTATGAGGGCTTACCAAGGAACTGTAGTAATTAAGACAGCGCCGATCAGGCACACAGATGGATCAAGTGGCCCCTAATAATGAAGAGCCCAGGCTGAGGTCTCCAGACATCTCACGGCTCCGCTTGCTCTCTTGTGCTTCAGTCATCATCTTGAAACACTCCCTAACTAACCGCATGAGGACAGGAGGTGTGTGGAGCCAAGTGGAGTAGCCCCAACCATCCCAACTGAGACCAGCCAACTCCCAAGTGAAGCAGCCCAGCTAAGGTCCACAGAGCTGCTCTCCTGACCCCCCACACAGTAGGTACACACTCGCTGCTGTACACCACTGAGGTCTGGTGTTTGGCCACTGATGTAGCATTTCTGGGGCAACAGATAACTGATAGATCTGTGATGTTCATTCAATATTAAAAATAGCCAAGTAAAAATAAGTCTTTGTATAGACCAGTGATGAGTGATTATGATTAATTCAATTTGATGCACCTGCAGTCCAAGAAAAAACAGAATATTTTGACCGCTTAAGCACAGTTTTCACTAATTTTTCCTTATCCTGTGTGCACAGAAGTCTGGACTCCTGCACCAAATTGTTGCAGAAGTAAAGGGAAGCAAGAGACTCAACGGTTTAATCCATCAAGTGCTTCCTGAATGAATGGCTGCCAGATGTACGTCCTTTACTAGATGCTGAGAACCAATATGAACAAAACGACATTCTTAGCCTCTAAGAGTTGGTAAGCAGGTAGGAGAAATAATTTAAATAATATTTTCATGAGCAGGACTTGAACATTCTGACTCCTTCAGTAACTAACTTCCTATGCGACTTCTTACAGCTTTTATCAACAATGAAGTTTAGCTTTAAAAAAAAAATGAAATTTTAAACGCTTTTTAGTACTGTCTCAAATCACTGGCAAGAATTGTTGAGTTCAAAGTAGAAAAAGGTCATAGAATAGAATGGTGGTTATAAGAGGCTGGGGCTGAGGGAGGTGAGGAAGGAGGGAATGGGGAGTTGCTGATCAAACGGTACAAAGTTTCAAACACACAGGAGACACAGCTTTTAAGACTTACAGCACACTAGGATGCCAACGCTCAACAATAATTTACTGCACGTGTATTTCAAAATACCAAGACATTTCAAACATCTCACCACAATAATAGCTGAGAGAGGTGATGGATATGTTAATTAGCTTGATTTAACCACACTGCAATTGTACACACGTCTCGAAACATTACAGTGCCCCCCATAAATGCAGAGAGCGATAATATGTCCTTTTTCTCAGGCATCAGGGCGGGCTACTTCTAAACAGGGAAGAACATGAGGTCCCAAAGCCTTTAAAGCCTTATCAGCAATTGCAATTTTCCTTTTTTTTTTTTTTTTCCAGCAAGGCCTGGCTCTGTGCCCCAGGCTGGAGTGCAGTGGCGTCATCAAAGCTCACTGCAGCCTCGACTTCCTGGGCTCCAGTGATCCTCCCACCTCGGCCTCCTGAGTAGCTGGGACCACAGCCGCGCACCCCCCCAAGCCCAGTTAATTTGTTGACTTTTTGTAGATACAGGGTTTCGCCATGTTGACCTGGCTGGTCTCGAACTCCTGAGGTCAGGCGATCCTACCGCCTCGGCCTCCCAAAGTGCTGGGATTCCAAGCCCGCACCCCGCGCCGGGCCCCAACTTTTCTTTCTCTCATTACTGGAGAGGAGGCTTCGAGGTTCCCTGCTCAGGCTGAGTCCAGCGCCGCCAAGGCCTCCGCTCTGCATCCCCGCTCCAGTTCTGAGTGACTACAAGGGCTCGGCCTCTCCACCCGGCAGCTCCGCCCAACGCCGCGGCTGCAGCCCCCGAGTCTGAGGCATCGCTGCCGAAGTCCCCGCTTCTCGCGGAGAGCGCCTCCGCGGGCAGCACCGACTCGGTTTTAGGAAAGGCCGGGCCGGGTTGCGCGTGGGCGGTGGCCGGGCGCCGGCCAGACGGAGAGGAGGCCGCCGCACTTCTCCCCAGCCCCGGCCTGGGCCCCGTCGGGCGTCCGCAAGTCCCGCGCTCCCCTAGGTTCGGCGCTCCTCCCTGCCGCGTCCGCGTCACCTTCCAGCAGCTGAGGCCCACGGCGGGGATATCTCCCATGACCGCCGCCGCCCAGCCGCCCCGCACGCGACTACCCACAGACGCCGCGCCAGTTACCGCCGCGCTGGCGACGGGCGGCTGCGATTGGCTGGAAGTGCCTGGTGACGGTTGACAGTCCGACAATGGCTGGAAGCGTGAACGCTGGGCTTCCTGACTGGCTGCTGTTGTTGCGCCGCGGGCACTCTGACTGGCTGGTGTTATCAAGGACGGGCATCCTGATTGGCTGGAGGCGCAGAGCCAGCGGGCGTCTCAAATGGCTGGAAGCGTCATGCTCTGGACATCCTGATTGGCTGGCGGCATGCACGACGGAGTTTTCGATTGGCTTGCAGAGCCACGCAGGAGCGGGGAGGGGTTTCCAATTGGCTGGCATTACCGCTCACGCCCCCGTAGGCGTGACGTCCTGGTTGCCTTCTCCCTCGCCCAGGGTGCACACGCGACTGAGGGTAGGGCAGAGGTGCTAGGCTGATGGGCAGAGAGTCCTCACCATTCCAGGGCGTCTCCATGGCCAGGCCATCCTAGGGCAAGCTCTAGGGTCAGGGTGCGGTGTCCTGCGTCCCCTGGGCCACAGGGCGCGCGGGAGTGGGGCCCCGCCCCCTTGTACCAAGGATGGCCATTCTCAGGTGCCCTGAGGCCCCCAGCCTGGGAGAAGCGTGCCTGGTTTTGATTCCCCGTCAGGGACCCACCGTGCCCTTGGAAAAGGCCTTCCACTCCCTGGGGTCCTTCCCGGCCCAGAGCAGCTGGACTTGCAGGACAGCGGGGGTCCTGGGTGGTGCAGGGGAGGCCGAACCCTGCATGTGGAGGGGGGTGTCCTTGCAGCCTCGGGCTCCCGTTTGGAAGTGTATGGGGTGGACTGGACACCCCCCTTACGAGTGGACTGCGCTCCCCCGGGGCCAGTGGAGGGAAAGAGGGGTCAAGGGAGCCTTCCGACACCCCTCTCATCTCTCCTGGAGTTTACAGCTCCCCTTCATTGGCCCCCTCAGCCCTGAGAGTCTTACTGCCTTGAGGACACCCACACCCAGGTGAGGGCTTTGTTTCTGGGTTCCTCGCCTGGGTCTGCAGTTCCAGTGCTGGTCATCAGGGGAGGCGGTGCCCATTCTGCTCAGTGGGGCAGCTGCAGCCAGAGAAACTCCCAGGGTCACTCTGGATGTCCCCCTGCCTCCCACCCAACTTGCATCTTCTGTGAGTAGCATCCATCCCCACAATGTGAGCTCTTCACAGGTGGGAAGAGGGCTCTTCGATACTCTCATTTATTCATTCAGAAACTGTGCCTGGAGCACTCACCTGTGCACGGGGCTAGTTAGACTAGGGTGCAGTGCTGAAAATGACCTGCATGGGCCCTGCCCTCAGGAGCTCACCGTTTGGAGGAATGGATGGACAGAGCGTAAAAGCAAATGCATGCGAAAAAAAAAAGCAGGTGCTATAGTAAAATAAAGCAGGTGCTTGTGGTGGGAGGCGGAAGGGACAGAGTGAGGGAGTCCTCAACACCTCAGTGAAGTGGCATTTATGCTGCAAACAGGCAAAGAGTGAGGGAACCAGCCCTGCACAAGTCTGGGAACAGTGTGCCTGGGGGAAGCTCAACTGCACTGCAATCGTGTGTGATGCTATTTCATTGTTTTAATAGAAATTCCATAAGTCTATGACGTTAAGCATCTTTTACTCTGCTTGTTTGAGATCTGTATATCTTTGATAAGGCGTGTTTTCAGGTCTTTTGCCCATTTTTTATTTCGGTCGTTCATTTTCTTATTGTTGGATTTTAAGAGTTCTTTGTGTATTTTGGATAAGAGTCCTTTATTAGATGTGTCTTTGTAAATATTTTCTCCCAGTCTGTAGCTTGTCTTTTCATTTCCTTGACATTGTCTTTAGCAGAAGAAAAGCTTTTTTATTTTAATGAAGTCAGCTTATCAATTATTTATTTCATGGCTCATCCCTTTGACGTTGTATTTTAAAAGTCACTGCAAAGGCATAAGAATGATATAATGGACTTTGGGGACTTGGGGAAGGATGGGAGGGGAGTGAGAGATAAAAGACTACACATTGGGTACAATGTGCACTACTCTGGTGATGGGTGCACCAGAATATCAGAAATCACCACTAAATAACTTTTCCATGCAACCAAACACCACTTGTCGCCCCAAAACAATTGAAATAAAAAATAAAATAAAAAAATCAGAGACCAGACAGAAAAAAATTAAAATAAAAATTAGTAAATTAGAATATCCTGGAACACAGTAGTCACTGTAAAAAATAAAAATAAATAAATAAATCACTGAACCCAAGATCGTCTAGATTTTCTCTTATTTTCTGTAAGTTTTGTAGTGTTGTGTTTTACATTTAGGCCTTTGATCCACGTTGAGTTAATTTGCATGTGGACGTCCAACATCATTTGTTGAAAAGACTGCATGTTCTCCAGGGTATTGCCTTTGCTCCTTTGTCAAACATCAGCTTATTATATTTGCGGTGGTCTATTTCTGTGCTATTTTGTTGCATTGATCCATTTGCCTGTTTCATAAATGCCACACTGTCTTGATTACCGTAGCAGATTTCTTGTAAGTCTTGAGGTCAAGTAGTGTGAGTCCTCTAACTTTGTTCTTTTCCTTCAATATTGAGTTGTCTATTCTGGGTCTTTTGCTTCTTCATATGAACTGTAGATTCAGTTTGTCCACAAAATATCCACAAAATAATTTAGTAAAACTTTGATGGGATTACATTGAATGTTTAGATCAATTTGGGGACAGCTGATGTCTTGACAATGTTGAGTCCTTGTTTTCATGAACATGGAATATCACTTTATTTATTTATTTATTTATTTATCTATTTATTTATTATTTATACATCTTTCATCAGAGTTTTGTAGTTTTCCTATATAGGACTCATAAATATTTTCTTAGATTTATACATAAGTATTTCATTTTGGGGGCTGCTAATGTAAATGGTACTGTGCTTTCTAGTTTCAAATACCACTTGTTGAATTCTGATATATAGGAAAATAGTTGACTTTTGTATATTAATCTGGTCTTCTGCAACCTTGCTATAATTGTTTAGTGGTTTCAGAAGCATTTTGTCAATTCTTTGGGAATTAAGATAGGCAATAATGTCACCTGTAAACAAAGACAGTTTATTTTCTTTCTTCCCAAACTGTATACTTTTTTTTTTCTTTTTTTGAGACAGAGTCTCATTCTGTCACCCAGACTGGAGTGCAGTAGTGGGATCTCGGCTCACTGCAACTTCTGCCTCCTGGGTTCAAGCAATTCTCCTGCCTCAGCTTCCTGAGTAGCTGGGATTACAGGCATGCACCACCATGCCTGGCTAATTTTTATGTTTTTAGTAGAGATGGGGTTTCACCTTGCTGGTCAGGCTGGTCTCAAACTCCTGACATTGTGATCCACCCTCTTCATCTTCCCAAAGTGCTGGGATTACAGGCATGAGCCACTGCACCCAGCCTGTATACATTTTAGTTCCTTTTTTGTCTTGTTATATTAGGACGTCCAGTACAGTGTTGAGAAGGAGTGGTGAGGGGACTTTTTTTGCCTTTTCCTGGTAGGAGTGCTTTTGAACAGTACAGTTTCCCCACATGTGCCCTATTAAATCAAAGTTATGGTGGGTGTTTGGGACCTTTGGTCTGGAAGATTTCTAATGGCCTCATTGACAGGTGCATTTGTATGTTATGGTGTAACTTCACACTCGAAATATTTTTGTCTTTGTTATAGCATTCTGCTATAGCTGCTAAAATGCTGAGGCTTAAGAAATTCTTCTTCATGAATACTTCTTACCTCCTTCTCAGCTATTGTCTTTTTACCCTTGTCACTGTCTTTAGTGGATACTGGGATTTGCTGTTTGTAATTGTTGTCCTAGTGATCTGCTTCCTGTGTGATATACTAGATCTATTAGTGTCTCCTGCATATCCCATGGCTGGGGATGTGAAGAGTAATAGATAAGAGAGCCTCCCATGGAAGTAGCTGAAGGGTTTGTGTGTTTGGGAGAGGAGATTAGGAAAGTTCACAAGTAATAATATAAACTAGAATAAAAAAGTAGCATGGGATAAATATAAATGATATTCAGTGGGATTCTAAAAGGAAGGAATTGTATGAAGTTGTGAGGGATAAATGATCATTGAAATCAGCCTTCAAGATAAGAAGTACTAATGAATAGAAATAGGGAGAAATAATTCTTTGGTGGTTGAGGAGTTTTATTTAAAGATTCTCCATATATAACACATTGTCAAGGGGAAAAGGAGCATGAAGATGAAGTGTAGCGTGAATACACTTCTTAAAAGTGCATTTTGGTGGCTCCATGGATGGCCTGTTCTCAAGGATAAGGGAAGTTAACTCTGGGAGGGAGTGAATATTTTAGGTTTAGATATAGGCATTTCTTTATCCAGTTGCTTTATTGGATATCTTACACTGAATAATAATATACAGGGAATAGTCTCTCTGGAGCATCCTTTGCACAGCGGCTCATTCTAAATCCCCATCATCAGTGCATGCATTGAGAGAATAACACACATCTGCTACAGCCTGTATGTATGTCTCTCAGTGTTTGACACAGCTTCGCACAACCTTCATAATCACCTCAGCAAACTCAGGGCTAAACCCTTTGAGACAACAGAGCAACAAGTGTGATTTCTCTGCACACATATGATGTTTAGAGATGAGGACAGGGAGAAGTGCAGAAACAATAGCACACCTTTTGGGTTTTTTGTATCTGGAAAGATAAGCACACTCAGGGGAGAAAATGTAGGGTCCACTAGGGTTGAAAGAGTAGAAACCAGTGACAGAAATGCCAGCTGCCCATGAAGCATGAAAGAAGCAGCTAACAAAAGCTAAGCCCCGTCCCGCTGGTGGCAGCTCTGCCAAGCCTGTTTTGATAGAATTGAATTTTTGCACACCTCACAACAAAGCACTCAGCCTTTCAGTTGTTGCTTTGAGTCATTTATTCTAATAACATCATTAACCCAGGGAACAGCACTAAGTGATTCTGTTTGGGTTGAAGCCAGTAAGAAGCCCAAGGATGAAATGTATCACTTCATGCCGGATCTTTACAAACACCATTCCTGGCACTAGAGGTTTACTTGACTTCTCTCCCTGATAGCCCAGGGACCTATCATCTGCCAAGGTTTCAATGAAGATGACCAATCAGAATCATCTAAGCCAAAATAAACCTCTCTTTATCCTCCAAGAGCAGATTTGCTTGTGTGAATGACGCAGCTGTTGTCTTGCCAAGTCAACAGCTTTAGAAGTGAATAGACTACTTAGAGGCCAGTGATTATAAATGTACAAAAAGAGGAAAGACTCCACAAAGAGTATGTGAGATTTATGACCTTTGAGAAATTGCACTTGGCTGAGCCAGTGACGACAAGATCAAGTGGGGAAGCATGGACCTCTGCACCGAACCACTGTGCTAGATCTTTGTGAACAAGGAATTCCATTTGTTTGGTTATTCACCAGGACTCCAAGTATACTGTTTTGTCTGATAAGAAGCTAAAACGGCCAAATTCAGCTCAAAGGAAATCCCATGGCCACTCAGGCAGCAACACTAGCTTACAGAATCTGGACAAAATTCAACTGCTGTAGTGGAAGGGAGCTCAAGAAGGAGTATATGAAGTCTCTATCTTAAGTTCTGTTTAAAGTGACACAAAAATAATAGCTTGTCATGTGAGCAAACAAAAAAAAGCATCATGTGGCCAGGTGCGGTGGCTCATGCCTGTAATCCCAGCACTTTGGGAGGCCGAGGTGGGTGGATCACAGCTTCAAGAGTTTGTGACCAGCCTGACCAAAATGGAGAAACCTTGTATCTACTAAAAATACAAAAATTAGCCAGGCATGGGGGCACACACCTGTAATCCCAGCTACTTAGGAGGCTGAGGCAGAAGAATCGCTTGAACCTGGGAGGCGGAGGTTGCAGTGAGCTGAGATCGGGCCACTGCACTTCTGCCTGGGTGACAGAGTGAAACTCCATCTCAAAAAAAAAAAAAAAAGCATCATTTTTTAGTCATAAATGGATTATGACAGAAAAATAAAAATCACTGTGGTGTACTGTCAGAAGACCCTCAAAACATTTCCCACTATTCAGAGTGCAGAGAAAAAAAATCAGGAGGAAATTCTGCTTATAAATGCTTATTAGACATTCCCAATAAAGAAAAACTCCTTCTTCAAATCTCACATAAACTGGCCCCACATACACAGAAAGCAATCAGCAAGTTGCTAAAGTAAAGGATAAAAAGACAGCCACAAATAATAGTCCACAAGTTTCTGAGGACAAGAGTATGATATCATAAGGAGCTCTTTTTCACTGAAGTTACCCAAAGCCAACTATCCTGTCTTCTACCACAGCTTAACTGTTGTTAGACTTTCACCTGAAATGTCTGCCTTATCTTTGTCTCATGATGAAAATAAAGACTGTCCAAGCAACCACAAGAACCATAAATGTGGTTCTCATCGATGGGGATACACGGGGGACAGCAACTTGTCAATTTCAGACTGTGCGGGCATGTACTCTTCAAAGGAGCAGTTCCTCTGCATTATAGCACTGTGTGACACAGAGAAAAATAGAAACAAACGATGTGTCTGTAGCAAGGTTGCTTCTGGAGGTATTAAATTATGCATCTCTCCTCTCTCTGCTTCTCCTTCTTCCCTCTCCCTTCATATTTCCTGCTGTATCCTCTCCATGTGGCTTTAATAAATGGGAGCATCTGCCTGTATCTGAAATGGCTACAGGTGTTGCCATCACATTACCAGTGTGTTGATTTAATATAGTATTATTGTGTCATTTCACTCCAATGCCTGAACTTTGTGGAAAATGGCAACCTTGAATGGGGTAGAAGACACTCATCTACCCCTCAAGTGAATTCTTTGCAGATTTATGTTTATCAGTGATTGATTACGACCAACCGCCACATGTCATCCACTTCCAATAAAATTTTAGTTAAATAGAGGCCTTAAGGAGAGTAATCCCAGCTCTCTCAAACATCACTACCAGGGGATCCCATTTCTTGTTCAAATTCAATCTTGAAGTAGATTCTTTTTAAGCTGAATCAGTTAGAATTAACATGGATTAGAAGAAAAAAAGATTAAACAACTTTTGAAAATAATTGTAACTATTAAAATGATAATAACTGAAATTAATTGAGAATACCATACTTCAGGTATTGTGCTAGGACATTATTTACCTGGCTTATCTCATTTAACAATTATTTGGTGGAATCTAACAATTTTAAATTGCTCATAGTATTGGTAAGTTAAACTAGCAATCTGTTTTTATTTTCCCACACTGAATTATATATTAGATGCCTTTATTGTTTTAGCTTTGTAATTTTAAAAAATGTGCCCAGGACTTCATTGCAGGTATTCTTCAGTATGGAAAACTCCCCATCTCCTTTCTACTTTACTACCACTGTGTTTTTGGTTTTTTTTAAAGTTGGAAAGGTAGCCCATATTTTAGAACTATAAGATAAATTCCTGTAGCTTTTCATTCTAAATTTTTTGTTTGTAATAATACGAAAGCATTCATTTATGGGATGACATCTGATATTAGATAATAATATTGTTGATACTATATGTCAGCTTTTATAGCTCATAGTCAAATTTACAATAATTCAGTCTCAGATTTCTGGAATGTATTTGTCCTTTCTGTAAATGATTTGCATCTCTTCATAAAATCTTAGTTTGAACTATCCAGTTATGCCTTCTTGTTTTAGGATACTTCAAATGTCTTGGGCAAGAATTTAGGAGAATAATATAAATGGAAAAGATGTAAAGAAATGAACAATGTACCACATTCCTTATAATGAAAGAATTGAAACTCTAGATGACAAGAAGGTGGTATATATATTAGTAAATGTTAAAGCCCCGTTGTGTATACATGAGAATGTGGAAGGAAAGGGTCTTGCATATCATCGATGGGGACACACAGGGAACAGCAACTTGTCAATCTCAGACTGTGCAGGCACGTACCCTTCAAAGTAGCAGTTCCTCTGCATTACAGCACTGTGTGACACAGAGAAAAAAATAGAAACAAATGATGTGTCTGTAGCAAGGTTGCTTCTGGAGGTATTAATTTATGCATCTCTCCTCTCTCTGCTTCTCCTTCTTCCCTCTTCCTTCATTTCCTGCTGGAGCTGGGCCTTACAGCTCCTTGTCTGAGGGATCTGGGCAGGGAAGGCAGCAGAAGCTTCCGGAAGACACAGGGTCTTCAGGCCAAGTGCCCTGGATACAGGGTGAAGAGAAGGAGCTTTGGAAAGAAGGGTCTGAGGGTAGAACCTGCAATGCCTCTCCTGGACCCAAGGGTGGGTGAGTGACTGCTCTCTGGCGGAATGGCTGCTGCTTCATCCCTTGCTGTGAGGGACCCAGAGGGACGACTCACAGCCTGAATGAGGACGCCCTGTTCCTCTGACCCAGAAGCAGCCAGAGCCTGCTAACTGGGAAACAAGAGCAGGGGCCATCCACCTTCAGCAGTGATTGGCGATCCAACTGGCTTCTTCACCAACCTGGTTGGAATTAAGTCCACTGGAAGGAAACAACAATGATTTTTAATATGAATTTAGTTTTGTTGTTGTTGTTGTTTGTTTGTTTGTTTGTTTGAGACAGCGTCTCGCTCTGTCGCCCAGGCTGGAGTGCAGTGGCGTGATCTCGGCTCACTGCAAGCTCCGCCTCCTGGGTTCACACCATTCTCCTGCCGCAGCCTCCTGAGTTGGGATTACAGGCCTGAGCCACCATGCCCGGCCCTAAGTTTTTATATTGGAATTTGTTTTGCCTTAAATAAGGAATGAAGATTGATTGGATGAATTGTAGAATCTATAGAAGGGAATATTCTGCCACTACTGAAATCCATGTGGTACAGCCACACATGCTGATAGGGAAAGTGTCCAAGGTCCCACACTCAGTGTAAAAGCAAGATGTGCGATACGGTTTGGCTCTGTGTCCCCACCCAAATCTCATGTTGACTTGTAATTCCCAATGTTGGGAGAGGGACCAGGTGGAAGGTAATTGCATCATGGGGACAGATTCCCTCTTGCTGTTCTCATGATAGTGAGTTCTCATGAGATCTGATGGTTTAAAAGTGTATGGCAGTACCCACTTCCCTCTCTCTCTCCTGATCCGCCATATTAAGATGTGCTGACTTCCCCTTTGCCTTCTGCCAAGGTTGTAAGTTTCCTGAGGCCTCCCCACCCATGCAGGACTGTGAGTCAATTAAACCTCTTTTCTTCATAAATGACTCAGTGTCAGGTAGTCATTTGTAGCAGTGTGAGAACAGATTAATACAACGTGGAGTTTGAGAAATATGACACACACATTCAAGCACATAATATACTGTACATACATACATACACATATACACATATGCATACATATACAAACATACACATGCAAATACACACATACATACAAATAGACACAGGCACATACACATACACACAGATGTACTCACAAATACACAGACACGTACACATATACTGTATACACACGCGCATACACATATGTAATATGCATACACACACAGAGAGACATAAATAAACACAAATAGACACACATACAAACGCCCACATAGACACACTCCCCCCCACAGACACATATACATTAATATACACATACACATACACACCCCATCTATCTATCCATCTATGTGCTCCATACTGCATAGAGAATTTTGCAGTAAATGAGAAATGTAACAGTGATTACCTATGGGAGGGAGCAGTAAGGCATAAGACAATTTTTTAAATGCTGGATGTTGTGAGATTTTTACAATATACATATCTTAATTTATGGTTTTTAAAAACAGTTTATAAATGGAAGCAATGTGATAAAAGGCATTTTTATATTTACTTGCACAGGCAAAAAATGTAAAGCCAACATATTTTTACCAGCCTCATTTTCTAAATAATTATATTATTGTTGATTGTATATAGATTGATTCAGAGAAAATTCACAAATTGTAAATCAAGTTGATTAGGATGTACTTGAGCTTTGGAAATATTTTGCGAATTGATTTAATTCAATTGATTTAATTAACTCAAGATGAATTCATTAATTTATACATAAAATTGAGGAAAAATAATGGTATAATTAAAAATAGTTCCTACGTATTAGTGGACACCTTTCCTTCTAAGGTAGGACTTCAAAGTTGGTGAAACCCTTGTGCACTTTATAGATTGGTTCTTCCTGCCCTCTGGTGGCCATTACTGAAAATGCAGACAGAGCTATGTGGAGGTGAAACAATGAAACGTTTTTGGTTTTTTTGTTTTGTTTTGCTTTGGAGACGAAGTTTCCTTCTTGTCGCCCAGGCTGGAGTGCAATGGCGCAATCTTGGCTCACTGTAACCTCTGCCTCCCGGGTTCAAGCGATTCTCCTGCCTCAGCCTCCCGAGTAGCTGGGATTACGGGCGCCTGCCACCATACCCGGCTAATTTTTGTATTTTTAGTAGAAACGGGGTTTCACCACGTTGACCAGGCTGGTCTTGAATTTATGACCTCAGGTGATGCGCCCGCCTCGGCCTCCCAAAGTGCTGGGATTACAGGCGTGAGCCACTGCACCTAGCACAATGAAACTATTAATACAACCCAGGCAGTGACTCACAGAAGCCTGAGAAATCCTCTCAACTTCCTCATTTTAATTTTGCAACATAATCGTGATATCTTGATTAGTCTCACTCGATAGTACTGACCTAAAATCGAATTATGCCGTCTCAAGTATTTGACTTATATATTAAATTATCCAAAGCTACAATAATTTTCTGTAAAACTTTTACTTGTATATTGTTAGACCATACCACATAAGGGGTGTTTTGCAAATAAGAAAATAAAAACACTTCTAAGTGTACTTATTTTTTTTTTCCTACCGTTAGGTAAGTCCTTTAAATATTCTATTTTTTGTTCCACATTACCACTCTGTATGTTCGTCAAGTGTACACTTATTATTCAGATTCCAGGAGGAATAAAGTGACTCTGAGGGAGGCTGGTACACTTAGTAAGTGGCAGGCCCAAGGGTTGGAAAACAATCTGGCTACTGAGTTTGTGTCTAAGCTTTCCTTCCTTTAAAAATCCATAGGGTTGGCCGGGCGCGGTGGCTCACGCCTGTAATCCCAGCACTTTGGGAGGCCGAGGCGGGCAGATCAGGAGGTCAGGAGATCAAGACCATCCTGGCTAACACGGTGAAACCCCATCTCTACTAAAATACAAAAAAAAAAAAAAAAAAAATTAGCCGGGCGTGGTGGCAGCGCCTGTAGTCCCAGCTACTTGGGAGGCTGAGGCAGGAGAATGGCGGGAACCTTGGAGGTGGAGTTTTCAGTGAGCTGAGATCCAGCCACTGCACTCCAGCCTGGGCGACAGCGAGACTCCGTCTCAAAAAAAAAAAAAAAAATCCATAGGGTTAATTTTGAAGTAATTTTTAAGTATTTAACTAGAATGAGTTGATAATATGCAACTTATAAATATAATTTTTTGTTTAAGGCAATGTTCGTTTACCTTTTTTTTTTTTTTTTTTTTTTTTTGAGACATAGTCCTGCTCTGTTGCCCAACCTGGAGTGAAGTGATGGGATCTCTGCTCCCTGCAACCTCTGCCTCCCGGGTTCAAACGTTTCTCGTGCCTCAGCCTCTGGAGTAGGTGGGATTATAGGAACATACTACCAATCCTGGCTAATTTTTGTATTTTTAGTAGAGATGGGGTTTTACCATGTTGGCCAGTCTTGTCTCAAACTCCTGACCTCCAGTGATCCACCTGCCCTGGCCTCCCAAAGTGTTGGGATTCCAGGCGTGAGCCACTGTACCCAGCTGGTTTACCGTATTTTTTAATACACTAATATGTGCTAGCCTCAAAGACCTAGGTTCTTCCATAAAGTTTATAAACCAGGCTTCATGACTTTAGGGGAGGTGAGTTTTTAGAATATCTAAAAGGAGATTTTTCATTTTTAAACCAAAATTTAGAAGCAGAACCTACCTGGCACTAGCGTCCTTTTATCCATCATGGAAGTCTGGTCCCTTTGGTAGGGGCCAAATGGATGCTCGTGGCTCAAGAGAAGGTAAACCCTGAGAAAGAGTTACTGAGTTAAAGAGTATGGTTTCAGATAAAAACGATTATTAACTTCAGAAGATTTTTTTATAATTATGGAACTCCAGACTAAACATTCTTAGGGTTTCTGGTCCAAAATAGCTTCATTAAAAAAGATATATATATATATATATATATTATATTTTATGTATATACACATAAATATATATATATACACACACACACACACACACACTTGGACATTCCACTGATCGCCGCTGTTTCAGGTGAGGTCATTTTAGGCTGTTAGTCATCTCTGGACCAGTGGCTATGATCATTCCAAATGATTTCCCCCCTTGAATTTCAGTGACATCTATGCTGAGCTCAAGGGCTTATGCCTATAATCCCAGCACTTTGAGAGGCCAAGGCAGGTCAACCACTTGAGACCAGGAGTTTGAGACCAGCCTGGCCAACATGGCAAAACCCTGTCTCTACTAAAAATACAAAAAAAAAAAAAAATTAGCTGGGCACGTTGGCTCACACCTGTAATCCCAGCTACTCTGGAGACTGAAGCACGAGAATTGCTTGAACCCGGGAGGCAGAGGTTACAATGAGCCAAGATGGCACACTGCACTCCAGCCTGGGCAACAGGGTAAGACTGTCTCAAAAAGAATAATTAAAAAAAAAAGAAGAAGAAGAAGAAGTCAGTGACATCTGGCGCTAATGTATGCAACTCATACAGTGCTAACTTTACACAACCAGTAGAGTACGAGCAATGGAACGACCCCCAAGAGCTAGAGAAGAATCATCATCTCATAGGAGTTAAGCACGTAAGCCCCGTGTGTAATGGGCCAGGTCAGGTGTTTGCACAGTCACCAGTGATGCGTCTGGAGATGTGTGACTCCCTGCAGCATCAAAGCAATTCCTGGGAAGTCTCACGGAGGCAGAAGAGAGACTCAGTTATAAATGAAATGCTACATCTGGCCGGCTGTACTGCCTATGTGAAGACCATATTAAAATAACCAGGCAACTCTTCTGATGTTAATTTAATAACAGCTATGCAAAATACTTAAAAACAACAACAACAACAAAACAACAACTGTTCTAAGTATTAATTGAAGCAAGTCCCACTTCCACCCTAGGGGTGGGGTATTCTTTTTAACCCGACTTTCATGATGGATAAACCAACGCACAGAGAAGTTCAGTAACTTTTCCAGGATTCCAGTCTTGTAAGTAACAGGGAGGACTGACTCCCGGGTCCACCCTGGCATAGAAGCACACTGTGCTGTCTGTGTAACGGCCGGCCTGCCGGTGCTGCAAGCTCCTGAGGACAGGAAATGTGTGTTACCTTTCCACCGCAGGCCCAGCACCTTCATCACTGCTGTTTTCCCAACACAGTGTGTTTGTTGGAGTGGAGGAGTGTTTGGAAGGCAGGAATTTGCTCTTTTTTTCCATAGCACTGCCCTGGAGACAGGGACCAGATCTTCGAGAGGAAACATTATTTATTCATCATCAATTATGGCTGCAGTGTGAAACAGAAAGAATACAGACATAAAATACACAGTACCTGCTCTCACAGGCCTCATGTCTTCTTAAGATGACAGAGTGATATTAAGTTTCAGATAAAATTCTTATTTAAAGGGTAGCTTCCATATTAATCCTAAATGAGTGTGGGTTTCATGTTGGAGTTTCAAAATACAGAAATCAAAAGCTGATAGAACTGAAAAGAGGAAATAGTCTGCAATTCTAGCTGCAGATTTCAACACAGTAACTGTTAGAATCAGTGCCCAGACAATCTGTGAAAAGATAGAAGAGCCAGACAACTCCACCCTGCCCAGAACATTATTGACCATACCCAATCAAAGCAAATACACATGCCGTTCACAGGTACTTGGGACATTCACCAAGAGAGAAGCGACCACATTCTGGGTCATAAAATGAGTGTGAGTATGTTGGAAAGGATGGAAATCCTGCCACATTTGCACCCCCAGCTGCAAAGGCTCTCTGGGTGCAGGTGGAGAGAACAAGCCTACTGTTGGGGTGACAGGCAGCACCTGTGTGCAATTGTAGAGGCCTGCACTAAACAATCTCAGAGTGTGCAGAAGAGGAGAAGCTGGTGAGACATGTGGAAGAGGAGCCATCAGCAGGACACAACTCCTGGCAGCAACTGTGGGGCTCAAGAGAGGAGTAACAGCCAGGAATATTCACTGGTTCCTGGCTTGGGTAATAGTGTGGGTTATGATTTGATTCACTAATTAAAAGTGCAAGGCAAGAGGAAAGATTTGGAATGAGTCTGTGCATCTGTGTCATTGTGTGTGTGTGTCCATGAGTTTGTATGTGTGTGTGTTTCTGTGTGTCTGAGGGTATCTGTGTGTGTGTGCATGTGTTGGTGTGCGTGTATGTGTGTGTCTGTGTGTATTTCTGTGCATGTCTGTGTATGCGTGTGTGTGTCTAAGTGTGAGTGTATTTGTGTGTGTATAAGTGTGTGTGATTAGTTCAGATTTTCTGTCTTATCTATTGGAGAGAATATCAATTTGAACACAAGTGAGATAGCTCTCCTATATAAATGGATGTCCAGGTCAAGTGCATGCAGGCGATGGACAGGCCCAAAGTTGTGAGTGGAAAGTGGGGAGGAAGAGGTGATGGGAGAGGGTCCTGAACACTTCCATTAAGAAGGACATTGACGGATGGGCAGAAGCTGAGACCATGAAACCTGTGCCACGGAACTAGGACAGAACCCAGTGGAAGGAGTTTGGCAGGCATTACTGGTCATCCACCCAACAAGCATTACTCCTTCATCCACACTGGCAGAACCTGTCCAGCCCTTTCCTCGCTAATCAGGACAGTCCTGTTGAGCGTAAACCTGTCCTGTGGTCCTCTTCCTATGGGACTGAATCATTTAGAGGGGGGAATGGCTCCTAAGCCCAAATAGGACTTTCTCTACTTAGGAACTCCTAAGTTAAGGGGTGTCTTTTCCTTCAAGGCTGTGAATCATTTATGCTGGGACAAGGGGTCCCTTGTCCCAAAGGATTCCTAGAAAATTTTTTCAGGTTCTCAAAGCCTGGGAAGAAACAATTGCCTCGCATTTGGTGGACAGTGGTGTGTCTGGTTTTACTCTTGCCAAACACAGGTACTCTCACAGTCACATGTCACATACATGCACACAGCACTCTCTGTCTCTATTTCTCTCTTATTACTCTCCCTCCCTCCTTCCCTCTTTCTCTGCCTCCCAACTTCCTATGCCTTCTCTCAAACACACACACATGCACACACACACACACACACACACACACACATCACGAAAGCTCAAGTGGATCAAGCCCCCAAATCAGCATAACATGAACGTGGCCACATTGAAAAAGGCAGCAATAGCACCTTGACGATGCAGACTCTGATGATGAATTAATCTTGGAGACTCCAGATATTGAGACCTCTTGTTGCCAAGTGTGGTTAGTTTACCTGAGATAATAAAATTTCCTTATAGAGTCTTTCATTTTTACCCATTTTTTTAAACTTAAAGCTAAAGATATTCCGATTTTTATACGGTGGCATCACAGACACCTGAAAAATTGCTTAAGGTGAGGCAGTGACAAGTTCAGTGGTGACATTCACACAAGCAGCTTCAGTGTGACCCACGTGAAGGCAAGATTCATTGTGTAAGATTCGCGAGTGAATGAAAAATGAGGAGGCAGGATGTGCAGGCCGTGCACTCTTCTCTACAGAATTTGGCTGTGAGTGGAGAGGTTGAATGAAAGCCAGGTGGGGTCAGAGTGAGATACTTTCTTTGGTTTTGGGTTTGGATTTCTTTTGGCCTTGTTATTTTAGTTTTGCTTTGCTGCCTGTTTGTTAACGGGCACTGGTGTGTGTTTATTTGCTAAGGGGAAGGCTTCACTAAGAGAGGGAAAACTTGGCACAAAGAAGAGCCTGGATGTCATCAGCGGGTAGAGAAGCAGAGAGAAATGGCTCCTTAAGGAGAGGTGGAAGGACTGGCCTCTGTCCTCAGGAAATAACAACTGGGTTGTCTGCTTCCGCTGCA
Organism: Rhinopithecus roxellana; assembly: GCF_007565055.1. Lineage (NCBI taxonomy): Eukaryota > Metazoa > Chordata > Mammalia > Primates > Cercopithecidae > Rhinopithecus > Rhinopithecus roxellana. The sequence continues at coordinate 26,609,163 of NC_044559.1, forward strand.
GAGTTGTCATGGGCAACCCTTACACACTTCTCGGCAGAAAACTGTAGCTTCCTCAAGGGAATTAGAGCTTTGCCCCTATTAATTCTCTCCTCCAAACAACACCATTAAGACTCTGGCCATTTGTGAATGGTATCTGTGGAGGAGCAGTAAATATCCCGTGATGTTGCTCCCAAGCCCCAGTGCTGACAGAGAACAGCCCAGCAGTTTTTGTCCTAAGGTCTCCTAACCAAGGATCTCCAGCAAAGGTGGAAAGAAGAGGCCCTGGGTCTATCCCAAGCCTCCATCTTTCAGTTTCCTTCATCTGTCTGCTCATCCTGTCTTCCATTCCTGGATCACCTGGTCTTGTCAGACACTGCTGTAATTCCACTGTGCGACTCACAATGGAAAACCTGTATACACATTGGGAAAGGGATGGAACCAACAGTTCTATGAGCCTTTTGGAATTAAAAACTCGCTGTGTCTGTGCATAGATAGATTTATTTGTAGTAAAGAACTCTCTGCATTCATTGTAAGTTTGAAGCGGTCTGTGAGTCCAAAGGGCATTACAGACGTGAACGTGGAACTGCAGAAGAGGATTATCTCACTTCTGCTCACTCTTCACTCCAGCCAGTGCCCAGCAAAGTTGTAGGGACGCTGGCTAATGAGACGCAAATCATGGTCACATCCTTTCTCAAGAATCCACCCATGTCAGTGCTGTTTAGCCCAGAATAGTTCAACAAACATTATCAGGTACTTGTGATGGAGCCAGGCACTGGGCTAGAAGCAAGGGATATAAATACAATATCACTTTGGGAAGCAGAGGCAAATGGATCACCTGAGGTTAGGAGTGCAAGACCAGCCTGGCCAACATGGCAAAACCCCATCTCTACTAAAAATACAAAAATTAGCCAGGCATGGTGATGCATGCCTGTAATCCCAACTACTCGGGAAGCTGAGGCACTTGAACCTGGGAAGCGGAGGTTGCAGTGAGCCAAGATCACGCCACTGCATTGCAACCTGGGCAACAGAGTGAGACTCCATCTCAAAAAATAATAATAATAAATAAAAATGAATAAATAAATAAATGTAATACCACCCTAATTGTTCTCCAGGAGCTTAGTCTTATAAGGAAGGCAACTTTTAGATAGATCACTTCACTTTCACATATTTGCATATGAATATATATGCATATATAATAGGTGTCTGTGCTGCCTATTATGTTATACATAAAAGAGGAAAATAGCCTTTTCTTGGAGACTGAGAGGTTGCCTGAGTGGAGACATAAAAAATGATGAAAGGATGTCTTCATAATAAATATGGTACAAAAGATATCCAGGAAAAGAAATAGTGTGAGCAATACAGTAGAGTCACAGAAATACAAGAAATGTGGCTTTTGTGGACCACAGTATTTCAGGAAAAGGAGAGAAGAGATGAAGCCGCAGTCTTTTGCTAGAGATCCATTTTTAATATGCTGAGGAATTTATACACTTAGAGATGAAAAGGGTCTTTAGAAAGCTAAGAAAGAGCCATGATTGATATTCTACTTTGGATGGATGGTGCCGGGACTCAAGTGGATTCAAGTGAGGATAAGATTGGAGGAAATGACTAATGTGGCATTGCAAATATTTCAGGCAGAAGACAATGGCACTGGATGAGAAGGGATGTGAATTATTCTAAAAATGTTTGCAAAGCAAACCCAGCAGCATGTAAAAATGGCATCATGTCATGACCATGTGGGGTTTATTCTGAAAATAAAAGGCTGGTTTAATATTCGAAAAATCATCCATGTTAATAAACCATATTAACAGACTAAAGAAGGAAAAGCATATGATCATCTTTAGAGATGCAAATAAAACCCTGAAATAATTCAATATTTATTCATTCAATATAATAAGATGCCCTCAACAACAACAACAACAACAAAAAACCACACAGAATCCCTACAACTGAAGTCATTTGTTAGTGAAAGATTGAATGCTTTCTTTCTAAAATCAGGAACAAGACAAGGATGTCCCCCTGTTACTATTTTTATTGGTCAATGTAGGTAGCTCAATAAGGAGCAAGAAAAAAGAAATCACATAGATTGCAAATTTAAAAAAAAATCTGTTTCTATTCACAGATAGTGTAATTGTGTAAGAAAATACAAATGAATCCATAGAAGGCTACTAGAACTGAAACATGATATTAGCAAAACAATGTTTAAAAATCAGGCCGGGTGCGGTAGCTCATATGTGTAGTCCCAGCAGTTTGGGAGGCAGAGGGAGGAGGATCCCTTGAAGCCAGGAGTTCCAGATGAGCCAACATAGCAAGACCCTGTCTCTACAAAAAAAAAAAAAAAAAAAAATTGTCTGGGCATGTTGGTGTGTGCCTGTGATACCAGCTATGAGGTGGGAGCATTGCTTGAGCCTCCAAGTTTGAGGCTGCAGTGAGCTATGACTATGCCACTACACTCCAGCCTTGGTGATGGAGTGAGACCCCCCCATCTCTTATAAATAAATAAATATATAAATAAATATCAGTTGCATGTTAATATGCTAGCAATGAACAATTTGAAACTGAAGTTTCAAGATTGCCATTTTAACAGCACCAAAAACCTAAAATAATTATGATGTATAAATGTGATAAACTCTATGAATGACCTGTATGTCAAAAAATTAAAAAAAAAACACTCGTGAAAGAAACATTGATTAAAGACCACCTAAAAAGACATAAAAATGTTCGCCAATCATGATCTGGAAGACTCAAGTGATACTGTCTTTCTCCCCAAATTAATTTATAGAATTCATGCAATTTGAATCAACATCACATGTGATTTTTAAAATAAGAATTGACACAATACTTCTAAAATTTAGTAAAAATTCAAAGGAATAACCCAAATCCAAAGGAAAACCCAATTTACTAAAATTTAGTAAAAATTCAAAGGAATAACCCAAACCACACTGAAAAAGGGAGAACATAATTGGAGGGCTCACGCCACCTGGCTCAAGGCTCACTGTAAAACTGCCATAGTCAAGTCAGTGTGGCATTTTCAGGATAGACACCTAAATGAATGGAACTGAAAAGAAGTCCAGAAATAGACCTGCTAAATATTATCAATTGGTTTTCTCCAAAGCTTTGCAAAGGCAATTCAATTGAGAAAGAAAAGTCTTTCTAGTAATTGATGCTGGGACATTCATATGCATAAAAATTGCACTTTGACCCATATCTTGCACTGTATACAAAAATTAACTCAAAATAGATTATAGGCTTAAATATTAAGACATATAAAGTTTATTTTTTAAATTACTTTGCTTTAAGTTCCAGGATACATGTGCAGAATGTGCAGGTTTGTTACATAGGTACACGTGTGCCATGGTGGTTTCCTGCACCTATTGACTTGTCCTCTATGTTCCCTCCCCTCACCTCCCATCCCCCAACAGGCCCTGGTGTGTGTTGTTCCCCTTCCCGTGTCCCTACGTTCTCATTGTTCAACTCCTACTTATGAGTGAGAACGTGCAGTGTTTGGTTTTCTGTTCTTGTGTTAATTTGCTGAGGTTAGTGGCTTCCAGGTTTGTCCATGTCCCTACAAAGGACACAATCTCATTCCTTTTTGTGGCTGAATACTATTCCATATTTCATGGTGTATGTGCAACACATTTTCTTTATCCAGTCTATCATTGATGGGCATTTTGGTTGGTTCCAAGTCTTTGCTATTGTGAATGGTGCTGCAGTAAATATACATGTGTATGTGTCTTTGCAGTAGAATGATTTATATTCCTTTGGGTATATACCCAGGAATGGGATTGCTGGGTCAAATGGTATTTCTGGTTCTAGATCCTTGAGGAATCACCACACTGTTTTCCAAAACTGTTGAACTAATTTACATTCCTACCAACAGTGTAAAAGCCTTCCTGTTCCGCCACAGCCTTGCCAGTATCTATTGTTTCTTGACTTTTTAATAATTTTCATTCTGATTGGTGTGAGATGGTATCTCATTGTGGTTTTGACATATAAAATTTCTAGAAGTCAACTTGATGACCATAAGTTCGGCAAAGAGTTCTTAGATATAAGAATAAAAACACTGTCCTTGAAAGAAAAGGTCAAATATAATTAATCGAAATTAAGAAACCTTGCCTTTTGAAAGACCCTGTTAAGAAAATAAAAAGACAAGCCAAACTATGAGAAAACACTAGCAAAACATATGTTTAATAAATAAGTAACATTCAAAATATATAACAAACTTTCAAAATTCAATAGTGAAGAAAGAAAGCAATAAAAATTGGGCAAAATATTTGATAAGACATTTCACCAAGTAAGATATATGAATAGAAAATAAATGTGAAAAGATGGTCAATATTCTTAATTATTACAGGAATTCAAATTAAACCACAATATGATACTCCTACACCTCTATTAGAATAATCAAAATTAAAAAGCACTGGCCACGTAAGTGTTGGCAAAGTTGCTGACCAAACAGAGCTCTCCTCTATTGCTGGTAGAAATGCCAATGTTATAGTCACTTTGGAAAAAAAGTTTCAAGTGACTTTGTTTGTAATCCTCCCTGGAAACTGGAACCATAAAGAGACCTTTCTACCGTATTCCCACATTTACTCACTCCCAATCTTTATTTTACTAGGAATCTTTTAATGATAAACATATTCCAAATAAGAACCAATAAAGATTTTGAATATAAAAAATAGAGGTTTTTAAATTCTGAGGATTAGTGATAGTGTACATATTGGCACATATGTATTTTATTTTTACCTGTATACACTTTCTCATTCTTTTGCAAATCAAAGTCTACATTAACCCTGAGACCCCAGCTCCTTCATTTCATCCTCACATGATAAACTCTGAGAAAACTTTAAAACACATTTACAAAGGACATGATTGCAACTCTTGCATGCTCTTTCAGCAGAGCTAAACTCAGGATATAATTATTTTCTTCAAAAATTCGGTTGACTCAACATATTTTCTAAAGAGGAAATTCCAAGGCTTTGAAAAACACATCTGTGTTATACAGAAAACATTTTCTAAGCAGGAAAAGTCTTTCTGACTATGCAAAATGTCATCAGATTTTCAATCGCATGTTATCTCTATCCAAAGACTCCTTTTCCTTGAGTCAGTATGGTTTAGAAACATGGGCAAGCAAGTCGTGGTAATGTCAGAAGCTTAGCCAAACTACTATAGAAAACAGATACTGTATTAAGGGATTTTCTTAGGATAAAACAGCAGCTTTTTAAGTCAGCTCTGCATCTCTGGTTTGCATGGTTAGGCTTGATAATGGCACGCGTCTCAAAAGCCCGAGATAAGCGACGCCTTCAGCTGCTCCTCATAGACGTACTACCGACCACTGGTAATTATGTCTTTAATCTTTTGAAGTAAAATGTTGTTGATTCTTTTCAGCTTGTATTTTTCTCTACATCTCATTAAAAGCCTACAGTGAGTAAAAGTGATAGATGACAAGTTGATGTGGATGATGGAATCTAGAAATGAAACTTGAGAGCCTGATGCATCATCTGTCCATCGCTGATTTTCAATGCATTTCTTCTCCCCCTCATGCAAGGAGGTGGGACCCACACTTCCAGCCCTTTGGAGCCCCTGGGGAAACTCTGAGATATTCCAGTCCCCACCTCTGTGTGTTCTGATGTCACAGGTCCACTCCACGGGAGGACTGGAGCACAGAGGTCTGATACAATAGCCGAATCTAAGCTGCACAACTCTATACCTCTAACAAGCAGTTTTGAAAATACGCTGATATTATCATTTTTATAAAGAAAATCAATTCAAAATTATGCATGTTTCAAGAAGTTGGAGATAATTTCCTTTATTTCGAGGAAGACAATACTGCACTATGGGAAGATGGACAAGGTTAGTTCCAGCACAGAGAGTCAAGCTCTCGACAGACATTGGCCTGGACACACAGAAGGGAAGGGTTCAATACTCTCCACCAAGCAAGAAAATCCTTCTGTTTCCAGGCTACTGGGAAAGCTAGTTCAGAAAAGGTGGGCTCCATATGCTCTTATTCCTTTCTGCACCCCTAAAATCCTGAGACAAAGACATATTCCTAAACTAGGCAAATGTTCAAGCAGTCATTGTAGATTCTGAAACCAAAGGGACGTGTGATTCGCTTCTTGTTGTATTTATTTGTTGTGTTGTTTTTGTTAGTGTTACCCTTCCAAGTCATAATAAGTAACATTTGAGAAGCTGCACTAAGGTGTCAAATTTCGCTCTTGATTACAGGTAAAGTACGATTTCAACAAATATTATTTTAAATGATTTCTTAACAACACAATGTCCTCATTCTGGCAGATGGGCCAAAGAGGGTTAGCTTTATTGCTTTGTTAAAACTCAGTCACTCTGTGACGAAAGATGCTATTTTGCACTCTGTAGATCTATATGGGAGACCTCCCTGAACTGTGGCTACTTTCCTGCGGGGTTAGGTAGGGATGTGCTCTCCATGGTTCCTGCCAGCAGGAATTCCTCCCTTCCCCTTCCTGAGCTCCTCCTCCACAAGTACACAGTCCACAGACCTTGAACGTAGGTAGTGAGAGTAAGAAAGAAAGAGAAAAGAAAAAAAGAGGTAAAAATAAACATCCATAAGTTCCACATACACTGCTGTGAGCGAGTGTGTGTGCTTTAGCAGGATAAAACACTTTTAGTATTGAACAAGCCAACTGAACCTGGACTTTTCCTGCAGAATCCTCAAATAATTGAGCATCCAATAGAAAAAATTCAGCCAGAATGTGACATTATCTGGCCTAGTTTCAAGAACAACTCTATGTTAGACATTCTTCGCTCTTTCACCTGATGGGCAGGTTGAAGTTTGGCATTGCCTTATACCCCATCCCATGTTGAACACTGGAAAGGAAATCACCCCTATGATGAGTGAACGTATGTCCATTTGTCTGTTCTTCTTGTTCAACAGCAACATAAACTACAAAAGCCTGGATTTTTTCTAGCGCTAGGAATTTGGATGATTTAAAACATCTGATCAAATTCAGGCAAAATAAAACTAGCGCAGAAATCTAGCTGTGAAAGAAAAATTGAATAAGAATAAAAGATCAGTGTGTTGGTTGCTTTCCCATCAAACTTGTACAAGGATAACACAGGCTCAGATATGTAAACATCTAAAAATTAGAGACATGTGACATGAAATGTACACAAAATTTAAAACATGAAACTATAGCTAACTGGCTATGTACTGTTTATTTCAAGAATTGGATATTTCAAGATATTTCAAATATTTCAGTAAACTGAAATATTTCAAGAATATTTCAAGAACTGAATTTAACAATGCATGAACTTGTTTACAATTACAAACAACTTTATAAGGCATATTTCTCAATTTTAATACCCAATCCAACAGTCCCATAACAGTGGAGAAGCCCTTAGCACTTCTTGTATCTTTAAAAGATTGTAACATTTTCTTTAAGACTTACAACTAAATCTTTAAATAAGAATTAGCTATTTTAACATTAGAGGATAACAATTTTTTGAAGGACTGCATATTTTTTTTTGCTCAGAGAGTTACATAGAAAAGGACCTTATCTTCACCTCTCTTTCTCTTACACACACACACACACACACACACACACACACACACACACACACACATCAAGTGTTTTCATTTAAAACAAATATTTTGGACGAGGTAATCTTAAGAGTGTCTGAAAGACAAACTGTCTCTTTTTTGGTGGGGGAAAAGGTGGAAATGGAATGAAATCATAAAAAACACAGATGTAGATAATTAGTTGAAGAAATCATAGTCATGTTTTTAATACAATTTTTAAAATTCAGATAAAGTGATTATTCATTTGTTTTTACATTAATTAATCTCATAACTATTAATTAAAACCCACTAGGAAGTGGAAATTAAAATACTTAAGCAAGTCTTTCTGGTTGCAATTAACAAAACTCCTCTGAGCTGGCAGAACCCAGCACCAAGGGCTGTTGTACATATCTGAGGCATCTAAGGGAAGGCAGAGGGGCAGCAGGGCCTCCCAGGGAACCATGCCACAGGCTCATTTTTGACCCAAGGTGACAAACATCTCATCTCTGTGTCTCTCTTCTGCTTTGTTCTTTTCTCTCCTTGCAAACCAACATGTTCTGATTTTGGGTGTGCAGGAGTCAAAACTACCCAAACTCTTCTCAGCCCTGCCTGCAGGACACCAGTTAAACGGCTTACAGACACTGGTTAGAGTTTGAAATCCAAATCCACATTCCAGGAAGAGAGCATGCTGTTGGCCCTGCCCTGCTTTCATGGCATCTCAGGTTCATCAGTTATACCTAGAATGTTTCTCAGGAAAGGGTTTGGACTTGGAGAGTGGATCCAGGAGTTGTGAAATCAGAACAGAGATTTCAATGCAAGGGTGCCCAACACCCCCGCTTCATGATCTTGGTAGAAAGTCTGCTGATAATGTTATATAACCACACAAACAATGTTTGAAAGTCAACATACTGCCCTAACTGTAATGTAAAGGAGAAACAAAAGGAAGATCATTTAAGATAAAATGATATGATTTTAGTATTTCAATACTTTGACACACCCAGATGCACATCCACTGTGTGTCAAATCACTGTGAAGATGACAGTTACATTCAAATACGTAGGGATTTGATATAGGTGAGTTATATTGGATGCTTAAATGCCACAAGAACAATGCTCTTTGTGATGATTTTCCTGAACTATGGAGAATTTAGGGTAAATTTCTGAACTTAAACTACCATCTTCTCTCAATGTAAACATTAATTGAATTTCTATAAAATTTAGTGAATATTAAAATTATGCAAAAATGTGTGCTTTATTTAAGCTGTGGAAGCTCAGAGAACTAGATTAGTATCTGGGTGTCTGTGAGTAAGCAGCAGGGCCCTGGCAGGCTCTGCAGGAGGAGGACGGCTCTGCATGGCGGCAGCTAAAGTCCCACTCACTGTGGGACAGTCAGATCCCCTGACATGCTCTACTAAATAACAGTGACACCCTCGCCCATTTGTGACACTTGCACATATCCCCACACATTCCAGATTACCGTGCCCATGAAGGGCCATGGTTTTTAGAAATACACTTTCTGAAAGAGAACTTCACAAGCATTAAATCCCATTGCTTCCCCTCCTTTCAGTTTCCAAACCCTGCACTTTCTCCCACTGAAGTTTGTCTCTTCATAGTTGCCAATGTACACCTGAAACACGTTGGTAATGTTCAGCACTTATCTTACTTGACCTATGTTTCTCTGGCTACATTCATGCAGTTTCCCATGCAGACATCTCTTCTGATAGCATCTCTTTAGTGTTGATGCTCCTCAGATCTCAGTCCTACAGTTTCCGCTTTTTATCCCACATGCTCCTAGGAGCATCCTTGTCTCTCTCAGCCCTTCTGTGATTAGCTCTAGGCTGATGTTTCTAGCATTTGTATCTTCAGTGCAGACCTCTCATTAGAGATCCACAGAGAATGTCCAGCTGCCTCCTAAAAATCTCCCTTCAGCAGTCCCATGGGGACCTGAAATGCAACACCTATAAAACCAACCTTAACATCTCCCCACCCACCCACCTTTCTCCTGACCCAGGGACTGTATCTTAGTTTAATGGAGTAATAAGTGGAATAAGACACCCTTAATCAAGAAGCTGTTGGTTGCCCTTCTGGGTGGGCAGAGACATATGTTCACATGAGAGCACAGTTATCCTTGATCCTCTAAGTCACTCCAGTGACTCGCTTGGTTATTGAAATGTTAGACTAGCAGATACCTAGGCCCCGAACAAAGACAATGTTACAATCTTCTGGTTCTAGGTGAGTGTGTGTGTGACTCTCTTCGGAAAAGCTGTATTTCCCTAGGGTATTCGGGTAATGAAGAGGCTGGGCAAGGTGAATAAGAAGTCAGGGGAACTGGCCGGGCGCGGTGGCTCAAGCCTGTAATCCCAGCACTTTGGGAGGCCGAGATGGGCGGATCACGAGGTCAGGAGATCGACACCATCCTGGTTAACACGGTGAAACCCCGTCTCTACTAAAAAATACAAAAAAAAAAAAAAAAAAAAAAAAAAAAAAACTAGCCGGGCGAGGTGGCGGCGCCAGTAGTCCCAGCTACTTGGGAGGCTGAGGCAGGAGAATGGCGGGAACCCGGGAGGCAGAGCTTGCAGTGAGCCGAGATCCGGCCACTGCACTCCAGCCTGGGCGACAGAGCGAGACTCTGTCTCAAAAAAAAAAAAAAAAAAAAAAAAAGAAAAAGAAAAAAAAAAGTCAGGGGAACTTACAAGGAGGTGACTAAGACTCATCTCTTCTTTCCAAGGTAGGTAAAGAAGAACGTGAAGGCGCTGAGCTTGTGGCTCTGACCAAGAATCACTGGCAGACAGTGATCCAAGGCCCCTACAGACCTGGATATGAGGTTGGTGGGATGTTGTGATAGAAAATGCTGATGACCCCAGTATCCAGTCGCTGTTGATTTTCCAAGTAACCGAACCTTCCTTCTAAGTTTTAGCTAGGAATGTGGCCACACACACCAACCATATTCCTCCATTCCCTTCCATCTTCACAACAGAGTTCAGGCAAGTTGAATGGAGTGAAGGGAATGTGTGCGTGTGTGGTGTGTGCATGTGTGTGCGTGCATGTGTGCGTGTGTGTGCGTGTGCACCTCAGCCACAGAACTCTCTGCTCTGGACTTTCCTTTCCCATTTGCTATAGAACATGGACATAGCAGTGGCCTGGCTTCAAATCTGCAAAGTAGAAAAAGCCCCCAGGGCAGAGAATCTTAGCCTAGGTTTCCATGAACTAGTTATGAAAATAATAATTGTTACCTTATTTGTATGAACTTCTAAAAAAATTATCATTGCCTTTAACTAGGAAAGAGGAAAAAAGAAACAATAGCATTAGTAGTGCCCCTGATTCACCAACTGAAACGTTAGATGATTTCATATCATATCACAGGAATGAACGAGACTTCAAAATAAGTGTACCATTTATGCTCATCACCACTTCAAAGTGATGCTGGGCACGAAGTTCCTCCTTTAGATTAGGTTATTTAATGTCTTATTAAAGACGCCTATGTTACCACATCACAATTTTCAAATATTTTGTTTTTATATTTTGAAAACTATATTCACTTTGTTTCCTTTGTAGCCATCTGTTTTTTGTTTGTTTGCTTGTTTTTGCTCTTGCCATGTTACTCAGGTTGGAGTGCAGTGGTGCGATCATAGCTCACAGCAACCTCCAACTCCTGGGCTCAAGCAATCCTCCCACTTCAGCCTCCAAGTAGCTGGGACCACAGGTGTATGCCACCACACCTGGATACTTTTTAAATTTCTTGTAGAGATGGGATCTCCCTATGTTGCCCAGGCTGGTCTTGAACTCCTGGGCTCAAGTCATCTTCTCAACTTGGCCTTCTAAAGTGCTGGGATTATAGGCATATAGGTGAGAGCCACCATGCCTGGCCATCTATATTACTATTTCTTTTCGAGGAGTCTATAGGCTTTAACATGCTGCCAAAAGAGAGCACTACATATGATAAGGGTAAGATCTCTTGCCTAGAGTGTGGTTTAATAATACAATGAGAAGAGCCTAAGTAAATGACTCCACACAGCAAACTGCTCCACTAGCCTGGACCACTCACGGTGGAACTGCTACATGAAAGATGAATGAAATTCCATATCCTTTAGCACAGCCTCTATGTCTCTCTCTGTTTAGCAGTCATGGAACTGATTCTCCCTCAGTGTCTCCAAAAAGAACCAACCCGGCTGATGCTTTCCTTTTGGATTTCTAATCTTCAGAACTATGGAAGATTAAGTTTCTGGTGTTTTAAGCCACAAGTTTATGGTCATTAGTAATTGCAGCTCTGGCAAACCCATACAGATATTGCTACTAAGAAGCAGGGTGCTTCTGTAACAAATACCTAAAAATGTGGAAGTAGTTTTGGAATTGGGGTTGAAGGCTAGAAGAACTTTGAGGCAAATGACAGAAAAAGTCTAGGTTGCCTGGACAAGCCTGTTGGGGGAAATATGAATGGTTTAGGTGATTCTACTGACGTGGAGACCTCAGCAGGGATCTGGGATGGAAATGAGGAAAGTGTTATTGGAAATGCTAGGAAAGGAAATCCTTGTTATAAAGTGGCGGAAACTTGCCTGAGTTGTATTCTGAGGTTGAGTGCAAAGGATAATTTGTAAGCAATGAATTTGGCTATTTAGCTGAGGGTGTTCCAAGGAACATGAAGAAAGTAAGGCTTGGTTTCTTCTTAATCATTTTGGTAAAATACGAGAGGAGAGAGATAATTTGAGGAAAGAATGCTGGAGCAAAAAAGGGACCAGGATGTGATGACTTAGGAAGTTCTGAGCCTTTTTGGATAGCAAAGAATACTGTGATGAGGAACCTCACTGTGGACAGAGAAAGGATGTCCTGTAATGAACACCAAGGGAGTGCCCAGAAAACCTTTCACTGAAAAGATTAGGCATGTATCATGGATCCAATCTGAGCAGAATCCAGGGAAAAAGATAGGGTTACCCAGGAAGAATTCTGGAGAACTCTTCTGTCTAATGACTTAGATTCCCTTGATATACACAGGAACCTATGAGGATTTTGAGAATGTTAAATCAGTAGAAACACTGCCAACTTTGACCAAAAGGGACAGAGACAAGACAAAATGAGAGAAAGTCATGGGACTTATAAACTTTACAAGCAGGAAACAGGCCAATAGAGCTACTTGACAGCCAACATGCTCTACCCTTTCAGAAAAAGGAAGAATGACTCCAAGGACAGAGTTGTGGTTTTAGAGACTGACTAAGCTACTGCCACCTGCACCCAGAAGCCAGTCACACCACTGCTGCAGGCCCAGGGGCAGGGGCCACCCACAGAGCTGCTGTGGGCCCAGGGTGTGTAGGATCATGCTGCAAAAGATTGTTCTCAGGCCATAAAACCTAATAGGGTCTGCCGTGCTCGGTTTTGCTTAATTCCAGTGGCCCCTTTATCCCTCCCATTTTTCTCCTTTTTGGAATAAAAGAAAAAGCAATAACAAATGTCTTCTTAGTTTTAAATGGAGAAGATGTAAACACACCAATGTATTTTGGGAGCAGATAACTTGTTTGCTAGATTCACAAGTCCAGAGAAGGAGAGGAATTTCACCCTAGGATGGATCTTTCTCAAAGTTTGACCCATATCTGATTTAGATGACTAGATTTGGTATCTTTGACCTGATAATACTTTTTAATGAGATTTTAGACTAAGAATAGATTTTAGTCCAATGGGTTAAGATTGTCAGGGATGTTGGGATGAGGTAGATGTCATCTCATGGAACAGACATGGATTTGCAGTAGACAGTAGGCAGACGGTAGAGGGTTGAATTCATGCCTCTCCGAAAGATATGTCCACTGGGAACTTCAGAATGTGACTTTTTTTGGAGTAAAGAGTTTTGAAGATGCAATTAAAGGAAGAATTTCAAGATGAAGTTATTTTGGGTTGGGATTGGCCCTAAATCCAATAACTGATGTTCTTATAAGAGAAAGGAGATTCAGGTTTGAGACACATATACACAGCTCCCAAATGCAACCCCTGTCCTGACTCCAGCCCTGCTCAAACTGGTTGTTTTAGAGACAGAAAGTTTCTTCTATTTGTTCCAATCAGAGTGATGTCCAGGACTTCATTTCATCATTGGGGAAGAGAGTGGACCACAGGCTTAGAACTGCAGCCAGCCATTTGCTCCCAGAAGGGAAGGCAGCCCAAGTGTGCAGCCCAGACACAAAAGACAGGCAGAACCAGGAAAATCAGAGGAGCAGAACTGGAGCATGCATGAAATTTCTTTTGAAACTTGAAATACAGGAAGTCGAATCCCTGAATAGACCAATAACAAGTTCTGAAATTGAGGAAGTAATTAATAGCCTACCAACCAAAAAAAGCCCAGGACCAGACAGATTCACAGTTGAATTCTACCAGAGGTACAAGAGGAACTTGTACCATTCCTTCTGAAACTATTCCAAACAATAGAAAAAGAGGGCCTCCTCCCTAACTCATTTTATGAAACTAACATCGTCCTGATACCAAAACCTGACAGAGACACAACAAAAAAAGAAAATTTCAGGCCAATATCCCTGATGAACATTGATGCGAAAATCTTCAATAAAATACTGGCAAACCAAATCCAGCAGCACATCAAAAAGCTTATCTGCCCTGATCAATTTGGCTTCATCTCTAGGATGCAAGGTTGGTTCAAAATATGCAAATCAATAAATGTAATCCATCATATAAACAGAACCAATGACAAGAACCATGTGATTATCTCAATAGATGCAGAAAAGGCCTTTGATAAAATTCAACACCCCTTCATGCTAAAAACTCTCAATAAACTGGGTATTGATGGAACATATCTCAAAATAATAAGAGCTACTTATGACAAACCTACAGCCAATATCATACTGAATGGAAAAAGCTGGAAGCATTCCATTTGAAAACAGGGCAAGGATGCCCTCTCTCACCACTCCTATTCAACATAGTATTGGAAGTTCTGGTCAGGGCAATCAGGCAAGAGAAAGAAAGTGCATTCAAGTAGAAAAAGAAAAAATCAAATTTTCTCTGTTTGCAGATGACATGATTGTATATTTAGAAAATCCCATCGCCTCAGCCCCAAATCTCCTTAAGCTTATAAGCAACTTCAGCAAAATCTCAGGATACAAAATCTATGTAATCTACGTAATCTATGCAAGCATTCCTATACACCAATAATAGACAAACAGAGAGCCAAATCATGAGTGAACTCCCATTCACAATTGCTTCAAAGAGAATAAAATACCTAGAAATACAACTTACAAGGGATGTGAAGGACCTCTTCGAGGAGAACTACAAACCACTGCTCAAGGAAATAAGAGAGGACATAAATGGAAAAACATTCTATGCTCATGGATAGGAAGAATCAATATTGTGAAAATGGCCATACTGCCTCAAGTAATTTATAAATTCAGTGCTATCTCCATCAAGCTACCATTGACTTTCTTCACAGAATTAGAAAATATTACTTTAAAGTTCATATGGGACCAAAAAAAGAGCCCGTATAGCCAAGATAATCCTAAGCAAAAAGGACAAAGCTGGAGACATCATGCTACCATACTTCAATCTATACTACAAGACTACAGTAACCAAAGCAGCATGGTACTAGTACCAAAATAGATATATAGACCAATGGAAGAGAACAGAGGCCTCAGAAATCACATGTACAAGCATCTGATCTTTGATAAACCTGGCAAAAACAAGCAATGGGGAAAGGATTCCTTATTTAATATTTGGTATTGGGAAAACTGGCTAGCCATATGCAGAAAACTGAAACTGGACCCCTTCCTTGCATCTTATACAAAAATTAACTCAAGATGGATTAAAGACTGAAACATAAGTCCTAAAACCATAAAAACCCTAGAAGAAAACATAGGCAATACCATTCAGGACATAGGCATGGGCAACAACTTCATGACTAAAACACCAAAAGCAATGGCAATAAAAGCCAACATTGACAAATGAGATCTAATTAAACTAAAGAGCTTCTGCACAGCTAAAGAAAGTATCATCAGGGTGAACAGAATGGGAGACAATTTTTGCAATCTATCCATCTGACAAAGGGCTAATATCCAGAATCTACAAGGAACTTAAACAAATTTATAAGAAAAAAAACCCCATCAAAAAGCGGGTGAAGGATATGAACAGACACTTCTCAAAAGAAGACATTTATGCAGCCAACAAACATATGGAAAAAAAGCTTATCATTACTGATCATTAGAGAAATGCAAATCAAAACCCAATGAGATTCCATCTTACACCAGTTAGAATGGTGATCATTAAAAAGTCAGGAAACGACAGATCCTAGAGAGGATATGGAGAAAGAGGAAGTCTTTTACACTGTTGGTGGGAGTGTAAATTACTTCAACCATTGTGGAAGATAGTTTGGCAATTCCTCAAGGATCTCGAACCAGAAATACCATTTGACCCAGCAATCCCATTACTGGGCATATACCCAAAAGATTATAAATCATTCTGCTGTAAAGACACATGCACATTTATGTTTGTTGCAGCACTATCCACAATAGCAAAGACCTGGAACCAACCCAAATGCACATCAGTGATAGACTGGATAAAGAAAATGTGGCACATATACACCATGGAATACTATGCAGCCATTAAAAAGTATGAGTTCATGTCCTTTGTAGGGATATGGATGAACCTGTAAACCATCATTCTCAGCAAACTAACACAGGAACAGAAAACCAAACACTACCTGTTCTCACGCGTAAGTGGAAGTTGAACAATGAGACCACATGGACACAGGAGTGGAACATCACACACAGGTGCCTGTCGGGGGTTGGGGGGCTACAGGAGGTATAGCATTAGGAGAAATATCTAATGTAGATGACGGGTTAATGGGTGCGGCAAACCACCGTGGTACCTGTACACCTATGTAGCAAACCTGCACATTCTGCACATATATCTGAGAACTTAAAGTATATTTTAAAAAGAAAACAGAAACCTAAAATACTCTGACTTTTCAGTTATGTGACATAACTTTACTTTTCAGCTTGAGCCAATTCCAGTTGCGACTTGCAGGTTACATTTTTGTTACACTGTCACATTTGCTAATACAATTGATTCATAAGATTTAATTTACAGAAAGCACAATATATTTTAAACCATGCATTTGCATCACATATTTCTGAGTATATATGCTGTGAGAGCCTTGGTAATTTTATCTGAGAACTGCGTATTATTCAGAACCACTAAGACCATATCCTTCAATCCTTCATTCCGTAAGTGAGAAACTGAGGCCATCAAAAAGAATTGAAATTGTTCAGCTTAATAGATGTAGGTAATGACGTAGTTAAGTTAAAAAATTAGTTCATTTTGACACAAAATCACTTCTGCCAGCACAGGACATGTTTCATTATGTTCCATGAACTGTGACATTCTTATTGCAAGTAACCAAGCTAAGCCCGCTAAGAGAGGTTTGTGAATGTGAGAAGTCCTCTCTCACACCTGGAGTGGAAATTGAGAACATGCCATGAAAGATTGCAGAATCCGTTTCAGGCTTTGGAAGGACTTCCACCCGCCTCACAGAGCAACAGCTACCAACACAAAATGAAAGCACAGGAAGAAAAAGAAGCAAAGTAGCTGCTGCTGTCTCACCTTCCTTGACTGATTCATCTGACAAGTGCTACGTGTTACTTTATTCCAGGCCCTTTGCTAGTTCTTGGTGATAAATGATGAACGGAACCCAGGTTCTGCCCTTATGAAATCCAGCAGGAAAGAGAGTTCAGCAGAGATAGTTGTAACACAGCTGGAGGGGGAATTCCTAGGGAGGAACTGGGGTCAGAGAAGGCTTCTTCAGACTTCAGAGCAAGGAGGATTTAGCAGGTGGGAGTAGGAGGACAGCATTTCAGACCAAGAGGAGAGCATAAGCAAAGGTTTGTGATTGGGAGAAACAGGGAAAATCTGTGTCATTCACGTGGCTGAGGGATGGAGTGCAGGGAATTCCGAGCCCCCAAGAGAGAACCCCAAGACACCAGCAGAGGTAGAAGCTCACCGGAATCTCCACAGAACGTAAACACCTCCCCATGAAATAATAATAATGAGCCCTTAGTTGCAGAAAAGGATTGAGTATCCAGCTCTTATCTGGATAGAGACTTAGCAATTTAAAAAGTCATTTTCAAAGCAAGTGAATTTTATAACTTTTAAAGGCCACATGCCTACAGCATTAGAAATCATATGTTTTGGATTTTTGCTTATAGAAGTGTGACAGGTGGCTTTCCTTTCACACATTCTAGGCGTTTTCAGGTTTAGAAAACTGGAATGCATAATTGAACAAAAGTCCTGTAAATAAACATTTATTTTTCTGTGTCTTTGCAGAAACTAAAAATTTCTCTCTTTAAAATGTTACCGCAACATGATTTATCTTTGTGCAAAGAGATACCTAGATCACTTGAGTGATCTTTTAATTTTTGAGTGATATTTTGTTTCTGATACAGCCTAGTCTCATTTGTTTTAATAACGTATTTTTTTTCTTACTGTATACATAGGTTTGTCTAATTACATCCTGGGTACTCTTGAAGTACTTTGAGCAAAAAGAGCAGATGTCAATGTTTCCCAGCTTTATGTAAATTCTTTTAACATACATAATCCCCCACTCAATTGTAATTTTTTTCTAATTAAGAAATATTTGTTGGATGCATCTTTTCTATGTTAAACTATGTGTGCCTCATATATAGACTCTGGACTCCTTAGAGTACTGTTTATAGTATCGGTGGTTAACCCATCACTTGCCACACTCCGGACATCCTAATGATGGTCAATTTGTCAGGGAAGCAGGAGCCAAGGAGGGACAGTGTAATGCCTTTTTGGTTCAGTTCCATTCTGAGACTAGCAAAGCACATGCCTTGCCGGTCATGACCCATATTCATGGGATGTTTGTATTACAGGAAACAGCCTAAAGGTACCTACAAGGGCACACTCCTACAACAGCAGAGAGTCCAGATGTCCCAGTACCCATAACGATATATGTTTTGAAGATAAGAATAGTTATGCTTGGATGTACTTACACACTAGATGGTCAAGGCTAGTTTTCTTTAAATCACTGCAGCAATAAATTTGTCATGATGCCTGCTCACCTGCACGTAGATACAGCTTAGCTTAGTCTTTACATAGACAAGACCTCTATATAACGAAAACTTAAAACAAAGCCTGTTGGTTTCTCCTCTTGCTTTCCAAGGGTGCCCTACTCCATAATAAAATAACTTTTAATAAACCCACTTTTTTCACTGCACTTTGTGAATCACCCTGAATTCCTTCCTTCGTGACATCCAAGAATCTTCCTTGGATCTGACAAATCCAGTAACAAATCTATTCCAAAACCTGCCGTGCTCTCTTAAATTTCTTTTTTTTGTTTTTTAATTTTTTTGGGGGGGGGATTTGGTCAGAACATTGTAATTTCTGTGGACTTTTATTTGTTTTTCTTTTAGCCAGTTTCAAGAGTTCCCAGATTCTCAAAGTAGCAAGGCGACAGGAAGCTTGCATTTAACCACATCTATACATTGCATTCAATTTTTAAAAAACACACAGGGTGTTACAGTTCTGTGATGCCTTTAATTGTTCCTTATAGTCACACAACTGAAACTTAGTGTAGAGTAAAATGAGCTCATTGTTCGTAAAACAGCTCAGAAACTGAGTGAACATGGTGCTCTCATTTAAAATGGAATGCTCTATTTTATTTATTTTTTGTCATCTTTATTGAGGTGTGATTTAGATACAACAAAAAGGAAAAATTTAAGTGTGTGCTGACAAGAGCATCGTCATTGTCCATAAAAGTCATCCCAGGGTTCCTCCAACCCCACTCATTCATCTTTCTATCACGATTGCTGAGTTCAGCCGCTCCACAACTTCACGTAAATGGATGCACACTGTGGCATTTTTTTTTATTTCTGGCTTCCTTTGCTCAGTATGTTTTTGAGAGTCATCCATGTTGTGTGTTAGTCCTTTCTCATGGCTAAGTAGCTCTCAGTTATATGAATATGCTGCAATTTTTAAATTCATTTGCTTGTACCTGAACCAATGAGTTGTTTTTAATTTGGGGTTATGTACAAGTCTTGCCACGTACAAGACTTTTTCTAGAAATATGTTTTATTTTTTCCAGTAAGTATCCATGTGTGGGATTGCTTGGCCATAATTTTAAATTCACCAACAGCAGCATATGAGGTACGCCGTGGCTATGCATTTTCACTAAAAGTATTGTTAGTCTTTTAATTTTAGATATTATATTTGTTATAAACTGGTACCTGATTCATTATGGTTTTAATTTACAGTTTTCTGATCACCAATGACGTTGAGCATCTTCTGGTACAGTTATTGACCATTCTGTTGTGAAGTAGTACCGACTTCAGTCCTTTTGGCTTGTTTGTCTTATTAATTCTTACTGTAAAAATCATTTGTATATGCTAGATAAATATATATTTTTCCTCCATGTCTGTGGTTTCTAATTTTATTTCCTTAATGCTGTCTTTAGAAGGGCAGATGGTTTTACTTTTTATGATGTTTAGTTTATCCTTTCTAAAAAAATGTATGTTTTATGCTTTTTGTGTTCCATCTATGTTTTAAGAAGTATTATAATTTTAGCTGTCACAATAAGGTCTCTCTAATCCACTTCAAATAAATTTCATAGTGTGAGATAGAGGTTGCTTTTCTTTTTCATACAAGTGTTAAGACACCCTTGTTGAATAATTTATCTTTTTCCATTGAAATGTATTTGTGTCATTGTAAAAAATTCATTGACCATATTTGTATGGGTCTATTTCCAACTCTTTTTTTTTTGTCTCTTCCACGGATCTATTTGTTTAAATTTACACCAACTCTGAAATATCTTGGCTATTGTTGCTTTATAGTAAGTTTGGAAATAATATAGTGTAACTCTTTCAACTTCATTTTTCAAAATTATTTTTGCTTTTCTAGATTCTTTGATATCTACTTACATTTTAGAATGAGCTTATTAGTTTCTGTGGCAGAAATATCTGTCAGGATATGGATTAGAATGCATTTACTCTATAAATAAATTTGGCAAGAATTGACATCTTATTGATACCATTGCCATACTGTATATTTGTATTTGGATTGTCCTTTATTTCTCTCAACATTATATTTTTCATCATAGATGTTATCCATAATTTTGTTAATTGTATTTCTTGGTATTTTATGGCATTTATGCCATTTAAAATTATATTTTCTAATTGCTTGAATATATTTAGAATTCTAATTTATTTTTCAAAGCCACCTAAATCCTTGCTAAACTTATTAATTAATTTTAGCAGATCAATTTTTGATTACTTAGGATTTTATATAGAAACAACTATATAATCTATAAAAAGAGGCTATTTTAGTTCTTCATTTTAAATCTTTCTTATTTGTCTTGCTTTTTTGCACTGGCTAGGATCTCCAGTAAAGTACTGGCTACATGTATGTAGAGCAGACTTACTTTCCTTTTTTTCTTTTTTTGATCTTAGAAGAAAGGCATTTAGTCATTCACATTAAGTATTTTGTCAGCTATAGTTTTTTTTTTTTTTTTTTAACATGGCCTTAATCAGATTAAGACAGTTTCATTGTGTTTTTGAGAGTTTTTCATGGATAGATGCATAATTTAGTCAAATGCACTTTTTGCATCTATATGGTGATTATATATTTTCTTCTTATTCTGTTCTGTGGTGAATTACATTGATTGATTTTTGACTATTGAACCAACTTTGCATTCCCAGGATAAAACCTACTTGTTTATGGTGTATTTTACTTTAAAATATTGTTTTATTTAATATCTTAATATTTTGATGATGTTTTTATATTATTTCAATCTTCAAGTATATTCTTTTGATATCTTGTGTCAGGTTTTGATATCAAGGTTATTTGCTCCTATGAAATGAGTTAGGGAACATTTTGTCCTCTTTTATGTTTTTTTACAAAAAGCTTCTGGAATTGTTATTATTTCTACGTAAAATATCTTATGAATTTAATACTGAACCTAGCTTATTCTGCTGTTTCCCTTGTCAAAGACTTTATTGTCAATTCTATTTTATAGTAAGAATAGTTGCATAAGAATAGCTGTTTTTATACTATATTTATATTATACAGTATAAATACAGAGAGAATAGCTGAATTTAGCAATGTTTATAAATATAGCTATTCTTATACAGCTATTTTCTCTTTCTCTGAATAATCTTACTAGAGTTCTGACAATTTAATCTCAAAGAAACTATTTCTGCTTTGTTAATTTGTCATTGTTTTTTGTTTTATTTCATTAAGTTTCAGAAAATCTTTCTTTTTCTACATGTTGCTATTTAAAATAATAGATTTCCTTGTGAGAAATACTTCAGGTGAGTATCACAAATACTACTCTACTGTATTTTCACCTTTATTCAGTTCAAAATATATCCTAACTTCTCTTGTGATTTTCTATTTGAAGCATGGATGATTTTGAAATGTGCTATTTTATTTCTAAGTAAATGGAATTCCTCTAGAGTTCTTACTGTGTTTGATTTAAATTGAAAAAAACATGCCAATCCCAGTTACTGGAGGCTATCTTTTCTAGTAAGACTTCTACAAATTTCCAATATATTTTTCCTTTTTTCATAGAATGTTTAGAAATGTGTTGTTACGTGTCCAAATATTTAGGGGTTTCCTAGAAATATTACTAGTTTCCATAGACAAAATCTTGTTGATCAGACTAAACAGGGTCATCTCATTATGGCATTTCATAGCCTCTAGAGCAAAATACATATATTGAAATATAGAAGATATTTTACTCTTAAAGAATTCTATTATATGTATAAGAGCTGCTGGTTGGTGTTTTGTTTTGTTTTGTTTTGTTTGTTTGTTTTTTGTTTTTTTGAGACAGATTCTTGCTCTGTCGCCAAGCTGGAGTGCAGTGGCATGATCAATCTCAACTCACTGCAACCTCCACCCTCCAGGTTCAAACAATTCTCGTGCCTCAGCCGCCCGAGTAGCTGGGATTAAAGGCACCTGCCACTACACCCAGCTAATTTTTGTATTTTTAGTAGAGACAGAGTTTCGCCCTGTTGGCCAGGCTGGTCTCGAACCTCAAGTGATCTGCCCACCTTGGCCTCCCAAAGTGCTGGGATTTTGGGTGTGAGCCACCCTGCCCCACCCAAGACCTGCTGTTAACATCAGAGATCTAGGATACCTTGGGTCTGTTTTCAAAGGTCCAAGTTTTGGCTACAACATCCTCTATTGCAAAAAACACTGGGTGTAAGGTAGTACAAAAAAAGGTTTGGTTAACAAAATATAAATAAAATATGATATAATAAAATAAAATATAATCCACCATTTCTGAAATGGCTGCTCAATACCTTCTGAAGTCTTTCCTGAACCACAGGAGACCACAGGGCTCCTTGTTCACTCTGACATCTTCGCAGCAACAGTGCTCAGTTTGGAGACTGAACTGTGGGAAGCATAGTAAATAGAGCACAGCTGACTGTGGGCTGAGCTTCCTCACTGTTTTTTTTTTTTTTTTTTCTCCAACAAATATTTTTTATGACTTCATCAAAAGTAACATTCACAGGTTTTAGGGAATTTTAAGACACGACACTCTGGAAATCTTGTAGTCTCATACTAATGAGTCATTCTTACTATTATTATCAAGTACATTGATACAAAAAAATGGACAATAATTATCTAGTACTGAATGGATTAAACAAAGTCAAATATTAAATTAGCCAAGAATTATTTAAATTTGTATCTTATACAAAACGCAACTATTTCAAAGAATGTTACTTCTTCTTTTTTTTTTTTTTATTATACTTTAAGTTCTAGGGTACATGTGCATAACGTGCAGGTTTGTTACATATGTATACTTATGCCATGTTGGTGTGCTGCACCCATCAACTCGTCAGCACCCATCAATTCATCATTTATATCATGTATAACTCCCAATGCAATCCCTCCCCCCTCCCCCCTCCCCATGATAGGCCCCAGTGTGTGATGTTCCCCTTCCCGAGTCCAAGTGATCTCATTGTTCAGTTCCCACCTATGAGTGAGAACATGCAGTGTTTGGTTTTCTGTTCTTGTGATAGTTTGCTAAGAATGATGGTTTCCAGCTGCATCCATGTCCCTACAAAGGACGCAAACTCATCCTTTTTTATGGCTGCATAGTATTCCATGGTGTATATGTGCCACATTTTCTTAATCCAGTCTGTCACAGATGGACATTTGGGTTGATTCCAAGTCTTTGCTATTGTGAATAGGTTATTTATAGATTCAATGCCATCCCCATCAAGCTACCAATGAGTTTCTTCACAGAACTGGAAAAAACTGCTTTAAAGTTCATATGGAACCAAAAGAGAGCCCGCATTGCCAAGACAATCCTAAGTCAAAAGAACAAAGCTGGAGGCGTCACGCTACCTGGCTTCAAACTATACTACAAGGCTACAGTAGCCAAAACAGCATGGTACTGGTACCAAAACAGAGATATAGACCAACTGGAACAGAACAGAGTCCTCAGAAATAATACCGCACATCTACAGCCATCTGATCTTTGACAAACCTGAAAGAAACAAGAAATGGGGAAAGGATTCCCTATTTAATAAATGGTGCTGGGAAAATTGGCTAGCCATAAGTAGAAAGCTGAAACTGGATCCTTTCCTTACCCCTTATACGAAGATTAATTCAAGATGGATTAGAGACTTAAATGTTAGACCTAATACCATAAAAACCCTAGAAGAAAATCTAGGTAGTACCATTCAGGACATAGGCATGGGCAAGGACTTCATGTCTAAAACACCAAAAGCAACGGCAGCAAAAGCCAAAATTGACAAATGGGATCTAATTAAACTAAAGAGCTTTGCACAGCAAAAGAAACTACCATCAGAGTGAACAGGCAACCTACAGAATGGGAGAAAATTTTTGCAACCTACTCATCTGACAAAGGGCTAATATCCAGAATCTACAAAGAACTCAAACAAATATACAAGAAAAAAACAAACAACCCCATCAAAAAGTGGGCAAAGGATATGAACAGACATTTCTCAAAAGAAGATATTCATACAGCCAACAGACACATGAAAAAATGCTCATCATCACTCGCCATCAGAGAAATGCAAATCAAAACCACAATGAGATACCATCTCACACCAGTTAGAATGGCAATCATTAAGAAGTCAGGTAACAACAGGTGTTGGAGAGGATGTGGAGAAATAGGAACACTTTTACACTGTTGGTGGGATTGTAAACTAGTTCAACCATTGTGGAAAACAGTATGGCAATTCCTCAAGGATCTAGAACTAGATGTACCATATGACCCAGCCATCCCACTACTGGGTATATACCCAAAGGATTATAAATTATTCTACTACAGAGACACATGCACACGTATGTTTATTGCTTCCTCACTGTTGAGATGACTGTGCTAGTCTCCAGGGCACAGACGCATTCACTGTCCCAGGAATAAACTCTTAAGATAGGCCGTGCTGCCTCCTACCTGCCTTCACTGCCTTTGATAGATGCCACCCTATTGACTCTTCTCAGCATTTTTATCATCCTAGACATATTTATTATGGAAGGTACTACATTACTTGCTTGCACGTTTTACTAATTTTTGCTTTTCTGGATTATGGTAGTGACTCAAAGTATAAATTGAGTTTATTTATTTAATAAGAGTAGAAGAACTGTGAATAGGATACTGACATTATTAACATTAATGAAATGGCAGAGAAGAAGATAGTAAATAAAAATCTGAACATTTTTCCAAGACATACAATAAGTAAGAGTTATTATGTAAAGAGAAGAGAGTGTCATTAAATACTCAATATTGTCAAATGAGTCAGAGAAATCAATTGTATGAAGAGTGACACATGACTTTTTTTACTTGGCAATTAGAAGATCCTGGATTAATTTTCCATGTACATATTCAATAAAATACAAAGCAAAGAAGCTGATGTATAAAGCATTAAGCTATATAAGACAGTAAATAACAGAACTGATTAGAAAAAATATGGCACATACTTAAGATGTAAAATTATAAATCCATTAAACTGAGAATTGTGACAAATTTGTTGAAAAATCAATTTAAACATTGTTCAATTGCTGCTATGTATCTTGAAAGTGGTATAGTGTATTCTTGCTATTTTACTTTATACATTTTTCATGTTTTTCAAAACACCATTCTTGTTATTTTTAAGTTCTGAACGTCATTTCTTCTTTGTTACATCTCTTACTTAATGATAAAGATAATTTTGGCATATTAGTAAACCCTGGAAGTGTGTTAAGACTTATATTAGATAAGCATAACTTACGTTTTTCTTCAAAACAATTTTGGTCTGTACCATATTTGTACATAGACATTATTTTTCATTCTCCTCCTATTTATGGCCAAATATTCTCTACTATTTTTAATTACTGGTGACTCAGGAAAGGATAATTTCTAGGCTTATGCCCCCAAAACAGATGCCTATGTTAAAAGAGCTATTTCACTTCGATCAGAAGGTCAGCATTACCTGCTGAAGATGAAATTTATTCCACCTTTTGTAGAAGTTTGATCACATTATCATAACTCAATGACAAATACCACAGTATGATTATTTGTACTTGAAATTATAAACGTGTAAATCCTTGCAGTATTCTATAATTGAAACATTATTCAAAATAATTTTCCATTTAAGTAATCTAAGTTGTGTGTTTTTATAGTAGATGCAAAAGTCTATGAAATTTTGACCATGCCCTCATGTCCCTGAGTATTAGAATGTCTAGTGGATTAGTATGTTAGTGTATTGGTATCCTTGTTGCTAATCCAGACTGCCCCTCCTTATTTTACTGTGTCATTGCTGTTCTGTTTGCACAGTGCTGGTGCTACTTGGCATGTTGAGCATTGACAAGAAAATGACACAAAGCAACTTGCCAGCCATAACTTTACACTTAGTTCCACATATATTTGGAGTTAGCCAATGGCATTTCAGCTAACACATATTTTATAGGATGCCTTCGATCATAAGCCACTGCTTTTATTTTTTGTTCCTGTCCCCATGTTACATATATGGCTGATGACATTTTCCTCCTTGAGGTAGATAAAGAAAAAGTACATGAAAAATCATTTCCAGACTGTGGTCTCACAGTGGCTTGTGGAGTAAGCATATAAATAAGGTACTGTGGATAATAAGCATGCTGTTTTAGTATTTTTTAAATCTGCCTTTTAAAATGCATTTTAGAAGGAATATATCAAGCATACATCAAATTTATGTAAGTGGTGTTGGCAGAAACATTACATATTTGCCCCTTTCAAATTGAAATTTTGAAACATTAAAACATGGTATTTATGTCATAAAGTAAAATGTCTCTCTAACTCTATCCAAACATGTATTTCTCAGGTTTTCTATATTTATATAAAAAATAGTGTTTCTCTTAACATTTTGCTAGTTTTCTCTCTTGTCATTAATTATATAAAAAGATCTAATTTAATATTTGCCAATGCTTTATTCACAAGTGTACCTTTGTTGAAGAAGTAGATGATTTAAATATTTTTATGATTTTATTTGGTTCAAACAGGTTTAGACCACCATTTACCCAAATAGATTTGCTTTTTAAAACTCAAGTTCCAAAAAAATTATATTTTTAATATCAACATTTTGGAGGTTAGAGAAAGTTACTATTATATTGATATTGGTATAAATTGCAAATTTTTCAGTAGTCATTTTGAAAACCAGGATTTATTCAGACAACAAGTAGTAAATTTATTTGAGATGATTATTTATACACATAAAAGATCTCTATTTGTTAAAACCTGAGGTACTGATTCTTATGCAGATAAGAGTCAATAACTCAGAAATAGCCAAATAATATTTGAAGGGAATTTTTGACCTGCCAGTGGGACCTCACATAATGTTAATTTTGGTTATATACTAAAATAATGACAGCAATGATAGCTAACATTTCATGAGTAATTATACCCACAAGGCACTGTAAGTTATGCCATATATATATATGAGGCTTTATAGATATTACAGATGTCGTCCACTGTCATTCCACCAGGAAGTGTCAGAAGGAGGTCTCTAACTCCATCACCTGTGGTCTTAGTCACTGTCCTACACAGTTAATGGTAAACAGAGGGGTGGGGTTCCAAGACTATGGTACCTGCATGGATCCTAGAGGCTGGAAATAAATATATTTGCCTGGACAAAACTAACAACACGACAGCCTGTAGTTGTTATTGTAATGCTTTTCCATTTCAAATCAGGATATGAAGTCTGATAGGTATGAGTAGCTAAGGGAAAAGGCTGGACAGAATTTCTGATACCCTGGCTGTCTTACACATTTTGGGAATAATGATTGTTGTAACTGTAGGTTAAATGTGCTGAATTACAACGAACAAGTCACAACATTGCCTGTTCCAAATCATTCATGAAAGGTGTGCTGTTAGGTCAGATCGCACACATTTCTTCAGACCATTCCTAGAATATTGTCCTTATGAAATTCCAATGTTGTATTTAAGAATATGTTAAAGAAAAAGAGAGAGCTACCAATAAACTGATGAAGGAGAACACATTTTGCTGGTGTTATCTGGATGTTAAGCTAAACAGGATGCAGGCAATTGTATTTTAAAGTCATAAGACATATACTTTTTGAAATCTAAGCAAAGGCTATATAAATATAATTACTTTCCCTAAACTACTTGTTTTCTTTTTTCTAACTATAGTAAGCAATTACCTCTCCAACTAATATTTACGGAATCCATTTCAATAAGAAACAAGGAAAAAAGTTGAGGATTAATTTTTTTAGCCATACTTAACCTCTCAGTCACATTTTAAAATGTCTTCACTGTTCCAAAATGTGGCACATATGCACTTGGAAATAGAAACTGAAGTTTGACTTTGTGAATACGGTCCATATATTAAAAAATAAAGTCAGAAAAGGCATTTATTGAGCTGTATCATTAACTTGTTGTGAAGTATAGAGTGTAGACAAATGACTGCTAATGGAGCTGTCTACCTGTTTAACGGGACTTCAGCTTGGTCTGAAAAGAATGATCAGTGTTTGATTGTTGAGTTTTCACACAGGAGAGATGAATGCAGTGGCTTTCCAGGGGCTGTTAATATGTGGAGTGGAGAAGCAGTCTA
This sequence comes from Rhinopithecus roxellana, assembly GCF_007565055.1. Classification (NCBI taxonomy): domain Eukaryota; kingdom Metazoa; phylum Chordata; class Mammalia; order Primates; family Cercopithecidae; genus Rhinopithecus; species Rhinopithecus roxellana. The sequence goes on from NC_044559.1 coordinate 26,637,719, forward strand.
GGAATGAACTTCTCACCAGAGAAGAGAGAACAAAGGTGTATAACTGTTCATCAACATCAGAGCTGGAAGTTTTTGGTAAGATATTACTTATTGGTTATCTTCCAGACCCATTTCCATTACCTATTGGCTTTGTATGAATGTCTGAATGATGCCACATGAGATGCTCAGAATTTTGGACTGAGAAACCTGCTGATCAGCCAGAGAGATCCAGCGATCACTGGATTTTCTAAATAATTTCTGTTGTTCACTCTTCATTTCCCTACCTGGCAATCTCAGCAACCACCAACTCAAAGAGGAAGAAGATGTTCATTCCCATAATACCTTTGTCACTTCTCTAGGAAGCTGATCTTGAATATCCTCACCTGCACAGAATTAGATCATATGACCCACTTAGCCACTTTTAAGGCCAGACATTTCCCCAAAAGAAGGGTCTGGGAACCATACTCTCCAGCTACTTCTGACTAGGGCAGTAAGACACACTAGCAGCTCGGTTTCACGTCAAGTGACATGGGCGGCTTTCTTCTGAAGCTTGATTTCACGGTGTGCCAGAATGCCTGTGTGGAACTCTAGTCTCAGAAGCTAAGCTATCAAGTTGTACTTAGGAAAATCCCAGGTGTGATGAGATTCTAATACCAGGGGCAGTGAACCATGTGGTAGAGCTGGATAGGGAAAGTACTGTCATTCGCAGAGTGAGCACACAAACATTACCTTGAGTATATCTTCAGTCTCAGGGGCTTGCTTCCTCATGGTTTTTCTATAGTGTGTTTTGTTATAGAAATAACTGCACATGAACTAAACATGTGTTTAGGGAGGACTTTTGCTCTCTCCACTGCCCTGAGGGTATGTTGTTGGATAGGTGATCCCTAGTAAATCCTGCTGTGGAAGAATATTAGAACATATTTCATAGATACCGAAAGATAGTGATGCTCCCACAACATTATGTGAACACGTTCCTCATAGATAAGAAAGGGAATAGGGAAAGAACAAAGGATGGGGGGCAGGGCCCCTGAATGGAAGCTGAACTTTCAACTACTAAGGTTGAAATCCTGAATTCATCATTTACTTAAGAACAACTAACAGTTAAGTAAGAAATTATCAAGCTATCCTTTTGTTAGCAAGGTTCTTTACTGCTATTGAAAGATACAGATGCATGTAAGAAAATTGAGATTAAAGAGAAATAAGGTCACATTTTTGCAGATCTGAGTTAGAGCTCTGAATTTTGTTTCCCATTAAATATTGCATTTGACTGATTCTGTTCATGTGTGGGTGAAGTATCATATACTTCTGTATGTGTAGTTATATTTTTTTGTTCTTTTTCAACTTCTGAAAATATTTCATTCTGGCTTTTCAAACAATTCTCCAATATTTATTCTAAGCCTATTAGGTACAGTAAAATACAATCATTAAGAAACTTACAGTTCAGTTGAGGGGTCAGAACTTACGTGTATGTAATCATACTACAATGTAATATAAATGCTAAATTTGTGACATAGACTAATAATGCTGTAGTATTTTAGTTGAGAGTTAACTGCAAATTGCTTGGAATGTCTAGAATAAAAAAATCTTCGAGCTTATGGGATGCACGGCATATGACACACTGTCAATAATAATCATTGTTAATGGTAAAAAAAAATATGTGTGTGAATGTGTGTAATTTGGCTCTATAGACTTGCATCGAGAGGAGAAAGAGATGTGAATAGGAGGAAACATCAGAATGATGACTCATACAGTTGTTGGAGCAATTAAGAGATTAGGAGGAATATTTCATTGTTATAACGTAAAGGGGGTAGAGAATTGAAGAGCTCCGCTTACTATCATGATGGATTATATGCATGCAGCAGAAACGGAAAGAAGTACTGCTGACAGGAAGACCTAGGGTCTTCCTTAGCCAGAGGTCTCTATAGACACGTCATCCACAGTAATGGCAACCGCAGTGTATCATCGTGACAGTGTGCTTAATCAGGGCTCAGGTGTTGAAGATGCAGACTTGGGAGGGCCCCTTGTTGGGGTGCTTAAGCCATCCTGGCTTAGTCAGGTCAGGTCCACTCATCTAATACTGGCCTGAGGCCCAAGACCAAGATACAAGGACTGAGGCTGGTAAGTGATTTGAAACAGTGCCTGACATTCATGCAAGAAGCTAGAAATGTCAGTTGCTGCTTGAGGTAAACATTTGTTTTCCAGGGTAAATGTTACAGCTTCTGCTTCTCATAACAGTGTCATTCAAGCACGTGTCTAAAGGACAGCAAGACATCATGGAAATAGCTTTCATTCCTAATCCATAGTTGTGTTAAACTATAGAACCATTTAATCCTCCAGCTCATTGTGATCATCAAAACAGAGAGCTACAAAATATTTCCTTCATTATAAAAATAAAACCAAGTGCTGCTCTCTGCTTCAGATTCCTTTTGAATACTAATGCATAAAAACCAAGATTAAATTAATCTCAGCTGTCTCAGTCACACTTGGCTAATGAATCATAAAGTAGTTTCATCTTCGTATGACAAGTTGCCCTTGATGGCAAATTAAAATCTTAATAAGGGTTTTTAAAATACACATGCATATATACATGCACGATCTCTTTCATTAGAGCTCAATGTCAAAATACAAATTCTTTTGCTTTGCATTTCAGATATTGTAAACTTTAGAAAACATCTTCTAGATCTTTTTATCTGGCAGCTTCAAATTCTTTGTATACAAATGCCTTTAAGTTAACCTTCGAAATAATTGTTTTGGAAATCTTGCTAGAGTTATTGGATAGTGGTTTGTTTTTAAAAATTGTATATATGTTATTTATTAACTGCTTACTTACATAATGCAAAAATGAACGGTATAATTTTCTACCTCCTATGCTTCCCCAATAACGGTGGCTTCTTTGGGGCCATGATGTAACAGAGATGTCAGAGACCAGTTACAGAGGCAGATTGCTGCAGTGCTAGGGAAGAGAAAATTTTGGAAAAGGAGATGAAACAAATAACAAAAGCAGTAACAGCAAATTAAACTTTAGTTTGAATTTTATGTAGCATAGACTGGTAAAAATATTGTTTCAAATAACAGTGGCTGTGTGGAACAGTGCTTCTCAAACTTTCATATGCATGCACACTGCCTGGAAATCTTGCTAAGTATAGATTCTTACTCAGGAGATCTCGGGTGGAGACAAGAGTGCGTTTCTAACCAGCTACCTGTGATGCTGATGTGGCGGATCCGCAGGAAACACTTTGACAAGCAAGGCATAGCATAACGTACATGTAAATAGAATAGTTTGTTTTGTTTGAAGATATAAATCCAATTTTAGAAAAAGATGTATCTAGGCAGATAGTTACAGTTTTTCTAAATATAGTTTTTCTAAATAGCCAGCTAACTTCAAATACCTTTTTCTGCCTACCTGTGAATTCGCTTTCTTGGAATTCTCAACATTGGCTTAATCTCATATGAGATTTGACTCAGAAGGGATTCCTAATGCGATGTATTAGTTTAGATGTTTTTTATAAAGAAAAATGGAAAAATGGCAAAATATAAATTAAGAAGACAAGCATAATTTTAAAATTATTATTACTTTTGTATTTGATTTGTTGGCTGGAAAAGGGTATGGCATTTTATATTTCTGAAAGAGGATTTAAAACAAGATTTAGAGTATTACATCTAATTCTAACAATTTACTAATCATCAATAATTCTTACTTTAAGCACCAAATCTGATGCTCACTGGAACAAGTATGTATTCAATTGTAATAATGTTTATGCCAGGTTAAAACTCCAATCCAAATGCCAAGACATTTAGAAAACTAAATTCTCAGATGTTATCTCAGGACTTTTCTTTTTTCTCTTTTTCCAAAGAGAGAATAATGTTATTGATGCACTGACCTTTCTCTCAGATTCTAAACTCAAATGATTGTTTAAAAAGCAAAACTCTTACAGTCAAACTGCATACTTATTGTTTGAATGCTTCATAGCAAATCTCTTTAATAGATTTATTAGAATAAAATGTTTGTTGCACATCCATTCTATTATCCTTTTTTGTAGAATGCAGAGCCGAGGTACACTGAGACATCCAAGACTGCTGCCGGTTCTAGAAAAGCCGAATATAAGGAACAGGAGTCAGGGGCTTCTTTTACAGATGAGTCATATAAAACCATATGGGAAGGACCCGAGGAAGATTTACGCATTGTTAAATTTAAACTCATCTGAGTTATTGGAATTTAATTTTAGAACCATATACTTGGATTATGATATTTTTGCCTAATGTGACAATACTAAGTGATAGGACTCAAACAAAAGATTCCTAACAACATTAATATGCTACTGTACCATTCAAAAACGATGAATCAGTTACTTTTAATGTTACATACATTTGCAATTTGTTTTTATTGCAAAATATTTTCATATATTAAGTGTCAAATGACTAACACCTAAAACAAAATAAATTTTTACACATTTAAAAATTATAGGCATTAGGTATTTTAAAATAAACTTTTTATTTTAGAGTGGCTTTAGGTTTATAGAAAAATTATAACAGTTAGAGGGTTTCCATACATCCCCTACTGGTTCGTCTTTCTATCATTAGCATCCGATCTTAGCATGGTGCATGTGTCACAATTAATAAAACAATATCAACATATTATTCCCTAAAGCCCCTAATTTTTTTAGTTTTCCTTGTTTTTTTACCTATTTGTGTATTTATTTTTTCTTTTTCAGATTCCCAACCCATCCAGGACACCATGTTAGTTATAGTTATCGTGTCTTTTTAGGCTTCTGGCTGTGACAGCTTCTCAGACTTTGTTTCTAATGACCTTGACGGTTTCAAGGAGTACTGGTTAGACATTTTGCAAAATATGCCTAAACTTGAATTTGTCTGCTGTTTTCTCTTTTTTCATTATTAGACTGAGGTTGTGGTTGTTGGGAGTAAGATTATAGAGGTAAAATGCCATTTCTATCACATCAGTACCGGCTATTTGCTGTTGGTGCTAACATATCACTGTTGATGTTAGCCTTGAACACCTGGCAAGGTAGGATTTTTCAGGGGTTTCCATGACAAAGTGTCCCTCTTTCTCCACTTTTCCACTCTGTATTCTTAGAAAGGGAAGTCACGGCCAGGTGCAGTGGCTCACGCCTGTAACCCCAGCACTTTGGGAGGCCGAGATGGGTGGATCATGAGGTCAGGAGATCGAGACCATCCTGGCTAACACGGTGAAACCCCGTCTCTACTAAAAATACAAAAAATTAGCCGGGCGTGCTGGCAGGCGCCTGTAGTCCCAGCTACAGTTTGGGTGACAGAGCAAGACTCTGTCTCAAAAAAAAAAAAAAAAAAAGAAAGGGAAGTAGGGAAGTCACTACGTAGCCATTGCCACACTTAAGAAGTAGGGAGTCCTGTTCCAGCTTTCTGATGGCAGAATATCTACAATAATTATTAGGAATTATTTTGCATGAGAGAGATGTCTATTATGCTTGTTAATTGTTAATATTTACTTGTTAATTCATTCAGCTGTTTATATCAGTATGGACTCATAAATATTTATTTTATATTTTGGGTTATGATCCAATAGTATGTGCTTTATTTACTTTGCTCATTAAAGTTTTTCCATCTCTGGCCATTGGGAGCCCTTTCAGTTCCCTCCTGTGTTCTTCTGACATACTCATCTCATTGTGGGTTTATTGTTCTTTTGTTTGATTTTAAACTTTCTGACCTTCTGGCACTACAGTGATGCTAGGACTTATCTTGTAAATTACCTGCACCCGTCCTGGACTCAGACATTTCTTCAGTAAGTCCTGGTTCCTTCTACTGGAAGATGGTATTAGAAACCAAGATCTAGATCTTAGGTATGCATGCTGCTATTGGTGAGTCGTTGTTTCTAGGCCCTCTCAGTTGACACAGCACAGAAATGCATGTGTGTACACTATCCCATGTATGTATGTATGTCTGTAAATGTAATATTTAATATATAAACATGTGTTTACCAAAATTGTATTAATAACATTAAGCTGTGTGCGAGTTCATACTGAGGCCTCCACCTCAACTCATAAGGATCATTGTAGCTGCTTCCTCTTCACTATCTATAACTTTCAACTCCCGAAATGAACACCTGGGTGGTAGCAGCTACCATCGATATACTTAACTGCTCAATTTAAGTTTACATGCATAGTACTTTCCCTAGCGGGAATCAACTTGATCAGCCAGACTGCAGGACTTAGGGACAGTCCCTTACAGACAACTCTCATTTCAAGAATTACTCAGATCAGCACCTCTTTCCTCCATCCCCTTAAAGGAGATTGTTTTATGCATTTTTAAAATAGTTAAGTTAGACTTTTTAGTCACATATATTCCATGCTGGGCTCCCCGGGCCTCCTGATTTATTTTAAACTTGCATACAGTAAGGTTTACTCTTTGAGCTGTAATTTTCTGTGGATTTTGACAAAGACATGGTGTCATGTACTTATCATTACAGTACCAGAAAGTTTCACTGCCCTGAAAATCCCCACACACTTTGTCTACTATTTTTTTCTCTACCTCTGCCCTCTTTCTGACCACGTTGTATCTTTTTACAATCTCTATAGTTTTGCCTTTTCCAGGATGTCATAGAAATGGAATGGTACACTGTGCAGTCTTTTCAGACTGGCATCTCTCACTTGGCAAGAGGCCCTAAAGAGTCACCCAAGTCTGTGTAAGGCTCCGTGACTCATTCCTTTTTATTTTTGAGAAGTATTCCACCGTGAACCACAGTCCGTGTAGCCATTCAAGTACTGAAGGATGTATTAGTTAATTTCTGTTTTGGGAAATTATGAATAAAGCTGCCATATATACTTGCTTGCAGGGTTTGGCCTAAACAAACTTTTCAAATCAGTTGTGTAAATACTTAGGGGCATGACTACCGGGTCATATGGAAGACTATGGTTAGTTTCGTAAGAAACTGCTCAAATGTCTTCCATTGTCTGCGACATTTTGTATTCACCAACAATGAGCAAGAGTTCTGCTGGCTCTGCCTTCCTGCCGGGTGTTGCTATTTTGGTGGGTTTAAGAATAACCATAAATATGTGGTGAGTTTTGCCACTAGTTTAATTTTTATTTCTGCAATGACATATAATATTGAGCGTCTTCGTCTTTTCATGTGATACTTTTACCCTTGCTGAGGTCTTCGTTCCAATTTGCCCATTTCTTTTTCTTTCTTTCTTTCTTTTTTTTTTTTTTTTTTTTTTGACAGAGTCTCTGTCGCCCAGGCTGGAGTTCTGTGGCGTGATCTTGGCTCACTCCAACCTCCACCTCTGTGGTTCAAGCAATTCCCTGCCTCAGCCTCCTGAGTATCTGGGATTACAGGAACATGCCACCAGGCCTGGCTAATTTCTTTCTTTCTTTTCCTTTTTTTTTTTTTTTTTTTTTTTTTTGTATTTTTAGTAGAGATGGGGCTTCACCATGTTGACCAGACTGGTCTTGAACTTTTGACCTCAGGCAATCTGCCCACCTCGGCCTCCCATAATGCTGGGATTACAGGCATGAACCACCACGCCCAGTCCCTTTTCTTAATTGAGGCATTTGTTTTCTCATTGTTGAGTTTTAAAAGTTCTGTATTTATTAGAGTCAAGTCATTTTATCACATATGTGTTTTGCAAATACTTTCTTGGGCTTCCATTTTTATTCTGTTAAATTCCTTTTGCAGAGCAGACATTTTTAATTTTAATAATGCCTAACCTATGAATCTTTTTTTGCATGTGAATGGATCATGCTTTTAGAGATGTATTTAGAAACTTAGAGTACATTTCTAATAAATTAGAAATGTATTATATTAAACTGAAGGTCAGGCAGATTTTCTGCATTTTCTTTTAGAAGTTTTGTACCTTTGCATTTTACATTTATGTTTATGCATCATTTTGAGTTAATTTTTTAAAAATTTTTTGTTTCCATAGGTTATTGGAGAACAGGTGGTATTTGATTACATAAGTTTTTTAGCGGTGATTTGTGAGACTTTGGTGCACCCATCATCCAATCAGTATACACTTCACCCAATTTGTAGTCTTTTATCCCTCACTTCCTTCCCATCCTTTTCCCCGAGTCCTCAAAGTCCATTGTGTCATTCTTATGCCTTTGTATCCCATTTTGAGTTAATTTTTTTTGTGAAAAGTATACAGTCTGTGTCTCGGTTTATTTTTTTGGAAATAGGTGTGCAACCCTTCCGACACAATTTGTTAAAAAATACCTGTTCCTTCTCCATTGAATTACCTTTCGGCCAATATAAAAAAATAAGTGAGTATGTTTGGATCTATTACTTGGCTTCATATTCTGTTCATTGATCAATGTGTTTATTCCGGTTTTGAAACCATGCTCTCTTGATTACTATAAACTTTATAGCGAGTCTTGAAATTGGATGATGTGAATCTTCTAACTTCGTTCTTCTTCATTAGAGAACAATTCTAGATCTTTTGCGTTTCTTCATACTCTTGAATCAGGCTGGTGATGTCTAAAAAATAGCTTGCTGGGATTTTGAACATGAAATATTTCTTCATTTATTTAAATCTCATTTGATTTCTTTCATCAATGTTGTAGTTTTCCACATGCAGATACTTACATATTTTGTTAGATTTGTTCTAACAAAAGAGTTCCTTCTTTTGGTGCTATAGTAAATTGTATTCTTTTTTATATTTTACATTCCAGTTGTTTACTCCTAGTATACAATAATTATATATGTTAATATTGTTCCCTGTGACTGTGATATACTCATTTGTTACTTATATATATATTTTTTGAAATCTACACAGTCATTCGTGTGACAGTTTTATGTCTTCCTTTCCCATTTGTATATTTTCAATTGCCCTCTTTTGTCTTTTTGTGCTAGTTAGCATTTCGGGCACAATGTCAAGTGGAATTGTATGGGAGTACATCCTTGTCGTTTCTAATCTTAAGGGAAAATCATTAAGTCTCTCACCGTTAGTTATGATATTAGCTGTAGGTTTTTGGTAGATGTCTTTTTATCAAGTTGAAAAGGTTCCCCTTTATTCCTAGTTTGCTGAGAGTTTTATTTTTGAATGGTTTTGAGGTTCATCAAATGCTTTTTCTGCATCTATTGATATGAGTATATGATTTTTCTTCTTAGCTTGTTGTCATGATGGATGACATTGATTGATTTTTGAATGTTGAGTCATTCTTTTGTATCCTTTACTTCAGGAATGAGGTGATCCCACTTGGTTGTAGAGTATTTTAAAAAATACATTGTTGGCTTTGACTCACTAATATTTTGTTGAGCTATAATTATAAGACATGTTGGAGTCTAGTTTATTATTTTGTAATGTTTTTAATCTGGCTTTGGTGTTAAGGTAATTCTGGCCTCATAAAATGTACTAGGAAGTATTCTTTCTGCTTCCATTTTCTGCAGTGAAGTTTATGAAGTTTGACCAAATTCTCCTTGTTTTAATGCCCTAAGCATCACCCACTACTGTGCCTCACATGTCCCAGTGTGAAGTCTCTCTGAATCAATCTCTTTCTGTACTGGGGAGGTATGGTTACTAGTCTCAGATTAATGGTTACAAATATACAGTTTGATAAAATAAATAAGACTGATAGATTAGTAGGGTGACTATAGTCTACAATAATTATCGTATATTTCAAAATATCTAGAAAAGAGTAATTTCAATATTTCTAGCATAAAGAAAAGACAAACATTCAAGGTGATAGACATCCTAATTGCACTGGTTTTATCTTTATTGATTACAGGAATGCATTAAATTATCACGTGTGTCCTGAAAGTGTGTACATCTATTATACATCAGTTAGAAAACATTTAAAAACTCACATGCCTGATCACTATTTATTCCAGCTGTCAATTGGCCCTCCTGGTTTTGAACCCCGTCAGTTCACTGCACTTGCAAAACTCAGAACCTCTCGTTTTTCATCTTTCCCCATTCTTTAGTGAAAAATTCTCTTGAGAGTCAGCTTCCTTTGTTCTGCTAAGTCAGTTTCTGCCATCCCTGTCCAAATATTTGTTAATGTCTCTCATCCACTGCAGCCTCTCCTTTCAGTCACCTGTCTGTGAATTTATACTTCTTCTCTATCATTTCAGCAGGATTTGCGGAAGGAGCAGACATAGGCGAGCATGTGTCTAATCTACTACATTTACCCAGAGTTCCTATAATTTATTTGCCTAGAAATGTTATGAAGCTTTTACAAAATAATATGACATCCATAATGCATTATTTAATAGAGCAGAACCTTGCATTTTATGAGTTTGTCGTTCATGCAAAAGTAATAGAAACCTGAAGGAGAATTGCAAGGCTTGAGGCTGAAAAACATCTAATTTATGGAATTTGAGAATTGTAGCATCCCTGGGGTAGAGTTGGGTGTTTCTCTTTGTGGCAGATCTTCTCCTTACTCTGGAATAAAGTGATCTGGTGAGTATAGATTCACACACATGGTAAAGTTTCAGTATAAACTCATGCAGGATTCAGGTTGGAGCCTAGTCATTATTCTTGGTACAAAGTATTAACCCAAATACAGTTTCTTCATTTGGAGCTACTGTACCTTTATTTAGAAATGGAAATTGGATATATAAACAAGGCAGTATCTTTGTACAATAGAGCATTTTACCCCTAAATTTAGATTTGAATTATTCAGTGAAGAAACATAAGGCATAGGGTTTCAGGAATGTGGAGGCCATGCTACTTGTAGAAGCATGATCTCCACTCAATACTCTGAAGAAAACTCCATGGCAAGGACGTGGCTTGACTAACACATCCAATGAACGATTCGCTCTTCTTTAGAAGGTTATTTAAGAGCGGATAAATATGACTTTGGGGACAATGGAATATTTCATTTGTGTTTTTTGGTGACCAAACCATTTTTTGAGTTTCTGCTGTCTTCTTAAGTAATTAGCTATGTTTATTGTCAATTAATGTGGAACAGGAAAGAAGGCAGGACCCAGATTTCTGCCATTGTTTTGAGAAAGGATATTGGTAGGTTTTCCCAAGCCATCTCCGCCAGCCGTCCTTGACACCCTTTGTCCTGGGATCTGGCTCAGCGGACACGCTTATGGGGGGTGGCACATATTCTCAGAGGCTAGGAAGTTTACGGGGAAGAACAGGAATGAACCCCACATCCAGAGACAGAATTACCTGGAACTTTAACATTCAGGGACTCTTGTTTGATAAATCCCTCCAAAATCTTGGGAGAGGCTTCCTCCATGGCAATATGTTTCCTAAGTCATGTTTTATAAATGGCTGCTTTTTATGGACATTTATTTAATGAAGAAGAATCAGATTTTCTTCTGATTCAAAGCCCCAGGAATGGATGAATCACATGTCCATTTCCAACTATATCTGCTCTCCTTTCTTCGCTGGAACTTTCTCAGCCGAAAGCATCATTTGGAAGAAGCAAAAACAATCTTATCTAAATGGATGTGTGCAGAGAGGACTTTGTATTTACAAAGAATTTGTTTTATTTCCTGCTTCCTGTAGATGGAGCTAAATCCTTAAGCATATGTTTACATGTGCTGGAATTCCCAGGAAGGAGATCTCTGAAAGACAGTAATAATGTCTGCTGCTGAAGGCTTTTAATTCATTTGACAATAAGTGGTGCTACGATGTGCACAATTCGGTGCTAAAGAAGGAAAGTTATTTGTAGGCAGAATCCTGTACCTGCCTCCTTGTCTCTGCAGAGAACAGAGTTTGTCCTTGAACAGAAATGGCCAGCAGTGTTACTATTGCTGTGTTTTGTATTTTATCTAAGGTCATATTCAACTTCTTTTCTTTTCTCATAAAAAATTAAACTGTTAAACGGCCCATTATCCATTGTCCTTTTACACGGGTGTTTCCTGGTCTTGTCTGTTGCTCAGCGTGATTGAATGACCATGTATGACAAATAGTAATGAGCTCATAGTATTTTCCTTAGTCAGTTAATAAGCAGTGCATATCTTTGGAAGAAGAGACACACTTTATTACTTCCCCATATGGTTTCAAAGGGATGTGAGAGCACAATGAGTCAGGCCAACAGGAAACTTAAAAAAAGAAACAGAAAAAAAAAAAAATAAAGATTTTAAAGAATCTTATTGTGTTTCTCCCAAGTTGCTCATAGCAACTTGTTTGATTCTAGAAATAGGCAAAGAAATTTTATACCTTAATAAGAAAAGAAAAAGACAAATAATATTTCAGGGAGTTGAAATACCAATATTTATATGGAAAACAATTTTATTAAGTGAGTTCACGTATGTCTTGCGTGCTTTTTAGTGTATCCAAGACAGCATTAAACACGTTACTTCTTAAAAAAATAAATGACCCCTAAAAAGTTTTTAAGACATTTTTCTATTTTTTTCCAATCAGCTTCCATTTTTGTAACTAGTACCGTAATTCACAGGCAAAGTAAAAACAAACCGGCGGGGCGCGGTGGCTCGAGACTGTAATCCCAGCACTTTGGGAGGCCGAGGCGGGTGGATGGTGAGGTCAGGAGATCAAGACCATCCTGGCTAGCACGGTGAAACCCCGTCTCTACTAAAAATACAAAAAAATTAACCGGGCGTGGTGGCAGGCGCCTGTAGTCCCAGCTACTAGGGAGGCTGAGGCAGGAGAATGACTTGAACCCGGGAGGCAGAGCTTGCAGTGCACAGAGATCGTGCCACTGCACTCCAGCCTGGGTGACAGAGCGAGACTCCATCTCAAAAAAGAAAAAAAAAGGTAAAACAAACTGATTATAACATAAAATATTACTTTGGGCTATTTTGATTATTTTTAAACTTCATGATTATTTGAAACCAGGAAGCAGGAAATGCTGGAATCAAAGTTAATTTCAGGCTCCAAATTTTTAAGCTGCATCTTAAAACCTCTCTCATCTTATGTACTTTTTAATTCTTTAAAGTTATGAAATTTTCAAAAATCAAATATATATTTTATTTGGATTATACATAAATTTGCAGATTGAGTTAATTTTATTCATGTATGAGCTTTAAATTTATATCCCTAATAATTCTCAGAAACATTGGAGTACTCAGTTTTGTAGGCTGGTTAGCATTTTGATGTATCATTTACTATTAGTTTTTGGAGGTTAGAGCATCAGTGAAAAGAAATATTGGTACTATAGAGGCAAGTTCTGAAATCTGTGGTTTCTGAGTCAACATTCAGGATTGTTCTTTTAAAAAATAATATAATTAACATTGCTCAAAGTTACATTTACTATACTACAAATAGTCTCTTGTTTTGATTTATTAGGAAGACATTAACAGCATATTCTTTTTTATGCAGTTTTCTTAAGACTCCATTAAAACAAATGGCTTTCCGGTCTGTGCCCCCTTCCAGGTCAGCTAACAATTTTATATTGATTTGCAAAAGAGACTCCATTATAAAAACCTTTTGTAATTATCTAAATTCCATGTGTTTAGGAAGCTTTTGAACCATCCAGGAATAGGCTAATTTCCGTAATGGTGAGAAAGAATTGTATAGTGGGTACAATAAATGCTTGTCTACTTACTTAGGCTTGTGTATGAATCTATAAGTGTATGATTTGCTAATTTTGTTAAAAAAAATAGTAAAAATTCTAATCTTCATTTGTATTGTTTCCTATATAAAACAGCAAAGCATTAGCAATTATAGTTATATTTCTTAGTAATGTACTGTCAATCAGCTATCTTGAAGATGGAACTGGGAAACCAGAACTTAATATTCAATGTGATAAGGAAATTTGAATTCATTTTATATACCATAAAGCTTATAAAAGTTATTAATAAGTAACCATAAGAATGGATTAAAAAATACTTAAAGCATACCAATTGACAGATTTGTAAATATCGTTGAAAAACTTGGAGCTAACTTGGCTGAGATATCTACAGCACCTTTACACTTTAACATTTTCATATCAATATGCCTTCTTATGAGGTATGTGTTTGCATGTTGACCATGTTCAAATTAGTTATTTCAAATTCCCCTTTGTTTAGGACTCTTGAAAGCACACAGGACTAACTGAGTTAGGACAATGGACTTCCAGTGCTCTCTTGGCTGTCGCCTTATTTAATAAGGCCTGGCTTGTGCAGTCACTAGTTGGATTGGATTATGTTCTTCCTGACATTTCCATTCACTCTGTTGCCCAGCCCTAATATGTTAAGCAAGATGAGCTATCCTGGGGCCAGCATGATTTTCCTTTAAAAGCATCCTCATCAGATTTAAATATTTACTGCTTTCCCGCATATCAAAGTCAATTAAATAATTTCCCATACAATTTATGAAAGCCAAAAAGCAATCTAGAAAGGAACACATCCAAACCCATTGACTCCACTGTAGAAAGAGAAATGAAAATGTGGGTTTCACTGGAGTGTTCTGGCACAGAAATAGTGTCTCTTGTTAACTTTTGGAATCCTGGAATGTGGCCCTAGGAAGGAAAACCCTCGAACATTAACGGGCCTCTTAATGAATTTTTCTATTTCTCTATGATCTTTCCTTTAGTTCCATAGCCCCCAGCTAAGTAGAGGGTGAGGTCAGAGGGGAATATGGAAAGACATAAAGCAAATTATGCTGTCGGCTATCCACATCGTACAACCTTGTTCATGCTGATTACGGATTGCAGGCATATGCAAAAATGAGTTTGCATTTCCTGAGCATATCTGACCTCACCTTTGTTGTGAATAAATCACAGACTGTCCTAGATTCCAGAAGAGTTCCAGCCAGTGAAGCTGGCATTCCAGGAGAATCCTCTGTTTCTTTTGGCAAAACTCGGTTAAGAACATATTGCCAGTTCTTCATGGGCTCAACTAAATGTGGATTCCATTCACAATCACTGTTGCTTTGCATGTCGTGTACACTTATGACCAACATGTGTATCAGCAGTTCCAGAGGGCAGCTGTGAGGTTGCTTCCAAATCAGATTGCTTACAATCTGATTCCGTAATGTTTGTAGAATTTGGAATCCATTATTCTCATATTCAAGGACAGGTTTCAGATTTCAGCATTGAAAGATGTCTTCCCAGTTCTTTCATTGCTTTCAGAGTGCTCAGTTCACATGGCCCGAGATAGGAATTGTGCAGCCTCCACAGCCACCTAAACTATAGACTTTCTAGAGGACTCTATGAAAGCCTGTTTCATGTGCAGCATGATGGAAGAATACAGTTAACTTTTTCAACACTAGAACCATAAAAGTCACTGAAACTATATTACCTTTTTGTTTATCCTAAAAGAGACAAATATTCACCCTATCTGGAAACACAGAACATCTTCAAATGCACCTCTGCGTTGTAGAAAAAGGCATGATTTGGAGAACTTTAAAGGTGTTGAATAATGAGGAATTCTTTTATTTATTCGTTTGATAATTCTACTAAAAGTGCATTTTTTAACAAGAAGACAGTTTCTTTGTTCTTTGTTCATTAACAGTGCTTTATTCATCATAACTTTGAATCAAATTATCCCTTTCACAAAACTGCTCACGTTGTTTCCTGTTCCTTGGCACGATGAAGCCATGCATATGTATGATGCGTCACCAAGTGTCATTTTAGGAAAGACCCTGTTAGTGTGCCTATGGAGAGAAGCAGAGTTAGAGTATTGTAGCCATGGAAGCCACTTTACTTTGCAGCCTTAGCTTCCTGTAGGGAATCTGGCGATGGGAAAGGAATTCCATTTTGCATACTACATTGTTAGCGTGCAAATGCTCCACTTATTTATATCATTCAATTCAATCTGGACATCTTATTTTAAACATGTGTATCTCAGTCCCTCTTTGAAGAAACATATGACAAAATATATGAATTAGAGCTCACAATTTTACATTAATTGTAGATCATAATAGTGATCTTGGCATTTGTATTTACCTTATGTGGAGAAGGGAAAACATTTTGGAAGGTTTTTTGGAGCAATAGGAGAGGGAAATGAAATGTATCATTAAAACAGGAAGACAATGCCGACACCTAATCAGGACTACCAGCAGATGGTGCAATAACCTATTTAATCCTTGGCATTATCAGAAAATAACCAAGAATGGCATTTTCTTTCTTTGCTAATTAATTCTGAATACACCTAAAAAAATGACTTTAATGATAAGAGCATTTAAAATGATAACCATAGAATCTATAATAATTTTTAAATAATAATTATACATAATATCTGTCTTTTTGAACTAAAAGACACTTTAGAACTCTCTGGTCCAAGCCTTCTGTTTAATAGCTGAGGAAACTCAAGTTCGTAAGTTTAAACTTCAACCACCAGCTAAGGAGGGTCATGATGAGAGTCCTGGTCGTATGACTGAGCCCATCGCTCATTGATTTAGCAACATTATCCCTCAGCAAATACCATTTCTAGCCCAATAATCAAAATTTGGTGGGGTGGGGGGTAGCATTTGATCATCCAAGTTAAGATTTTTCAGCAGATGTTTATCTGTGGAGACTATTCTATTGTAAGAACATTCACAGTTTTAGAAAAGAGGCATTTTCTGGGAGAACATGCTCTCCTGTCCTCTCTCTTTCCAACTGCAAACTAACATGTCATTTTGCCAAATGCTTCCTGTCTAGCTTCTGGCTATTTCTGAGAGAGAGAGAGAGAGAGAGAGAGAGAGAGAGAGAGAGAGAGAGAGAGAGGGATTTTTTTTTTTTTACACATTTTCTTTGTACTAGGAAAATATGTCTTATACAGTCAACAATAGCTTATTAATGGGAATGATTTAAGGAGCCCAAGCTTCTATTCTGTTGCCAGAATGCCAACGGGAATGTATGCTACTATTCAAAAAATAGGTGTTGACAATAGCCTGCACTATTGCATGGTAGTAAAAGAAGGGCACTGAGAGTTTCAGTTCATAAGAAATGCTTGATGCATCAAAAATAATCACCTCACCTGATTATTGAAAAGTACAGAGAATTAATATGACAGCCATGCACTCTCAAAAATTTATTCATTTTTGGTAATTAACATTATTTCTTCTTGATGATGTTGCCAAATGACTTGAACACAGTTTGAAGAACCATGCATGATCATTTATGCTGAAAACAAAAGAAATCAGAAGCTTTTGTTGCACAGATAAGAAAGAAAATTTCTGAAAACCAAAACTTCCTACCAGATCTATCCATATTTGTTTTATTAATGGGTAATTCTTTCTATTAGCTGATGAAAAGATAATGTTAGTTTAACAGTGAAATAACTTTTAATGTATTATAATGAGTGAATACACAGTAAGCAAAAGTACAATCAAATGTCTGATTGAAAAAAATAAATTATTTTATGGAATTAAAAATACTATTTTATTAAATAAAATATGGTTTTCTTTTGAAAGTGTCTGGAAATCAAATTGCCAAGATCAGTGCAACCACTTAACTGAGTTTCGTTTTGACAAAAGGCAATCTGTGGCGATATTGCTTTAGAAGTAAGATGAAATGCATAAATTCAGATAAAACATTTTGCCGATTGCCTGACTCAAATAACTGGTTATTATTATTGTTATTACCATTAGAAGACAAAAACAATGGCCTCCCAGTTTTCAGCATATGCTACTCTTAAGCAGAAGGACCTTTAACGAAAGCTAAGCATCCAGGCCTTGGTTTACTCATCAAAGCCAATGACCACATCAGATGTTCCCTGGGAGCCTCCTGACATTTAGCATTTGGTGATTTTATCATCTTACTCCAAATAAAGGAAGCAGCAAAACCTCTCTGATTGTATTTTGAGGTCTCTGCATAAATAACTGTAAAGCATATTTGACGACGTTATGAGAAAATTTGGTAAAATAAATTTTATTTGGAACGCCTACTTGAACTGGAAATTAACAATTAGAGGACATGACTTCCCTGACGTTTACCTCATTGGAAAATGTCTTGGACAAAACGCCAGCAAAAATCTTCTCTTGAAAACAATCCTTTATTATTTAAAAGGTGGAATCTATGCCCCCCAAATTTATCCTTCTAACCAAATTTAACCCATTTTGCATAGCTTATGTTTTCTTTGGGCCAATGTTTAAACTAGCTTTTATTTTTTTAATGATTAGAAGCTTGAACATGTAAAAAAAAATACGTATTGATAACTTTTATAGTATGAACCAGGAAAATATTTAAAACCTGTTAAACCTAGTAATTATTTCAAAATGTTGCCTACTAATGATGACTTACTAATTATCGCTTTGTCGTCTTAGCATCTACCTACACTTGCTGAAGAGTTGACAGATTTTCAAATCTACATCTTAGGCCTCAGTTTCTCCATTTGAAATGGGAGGAATTGGGCTGAATGAGATCTAGATTGTCCTGCCATTCCGAGTGTGTTCCCTCAAGACAGTGCCTGTGTTAAGGACTGCAGGGCCCAGTCAGTCAATGGGGTATGTCCCTTAAGCCTTACCCAAAACATTCCGGGTGTGATGTGTTTCAAAATTCAGAGTTTTTACATTTCTTTTGGATTTTAGAACGCCAATACATTACAAAACAGTATATTATATCATCCCCCCCAGCAAGGTATGGGGCAGCTCCATGTAAATAAACTCATTATGGATTCTGTGGCTGCTGGTATGAAATTGAGAGTAGTGGCAATCAGGGACTCTAAATATCTTGTCATTAGCTCAGGTCAGTTACTGTGGCTA
Organism: Rhinopithecus roxellana; assembly: GCF_007565055.1. Classification (NCBI taxonomy): domain Eukaryota; kingdom Metazoa; phylum Chordata; class Mammalia; order Primates; family Cercopithecidae; genus Rhinopithecus; species Rhinopithecus roxellana. Next base: position 26,656,213 of record NC_044559.1, read on the forward strand.
AACACGTTATGGACAATCTTTTCTCTTTGTTCTTCTTTTTGTTTTTACTGCATTTAGGATTTCAGAATGGTGGATAAAGATGGTGAATCTGTACAGCTATAAAGCTTACTAATTAAAATAAAAACTACAAACACAAAGAGAGCAAACTTTGTGATGACTGCACAGTAATGAGGATTCAGATACAACGTGGTCGCTACCTGACTCCCACCTCCACAAAAACCCATTCTTAAATGGAGAGACAGGTTCATATCCAGAAGAGGGGGTGGGCTTTAGGGTAGAGATATGGCGTTCTCAGTCAGTTTTTACTTTGTTGGTTCCAGTATGCTTTTCATTATCTTTACTTTTGTGTTTGTTATGGCAATGCAAACATACAAACTAGTGGGAAACAATGCTGACTTCTATTAACTTGCAATAACCCACATTTTAAGCAATGCAATGATTCAGACCTCAGTATCAAGGGGTTTTATTATGGAACCACTGGTAACTCATAGACTCTTCCTATGATGTGAAATAAATGAAGACCAACCAAATAAAGGCAAAGGCTATGTATTCTGAGTTTGCCTAGAGCAGAGGAGTCAGCTACTCTCATTTGTGTTTGGCAGAGACTGAAAGGCAGGTAAGGGGCTGTGAAGCTCTATAGTGGAAAAAAGGGAAGGCTCAGTGTGCCCTGACTGGAGGCTGTTGACCTGGGGAGCTGTAGGCAGGCTACCTAGAATCGGGGCATCCTATGGGATTGGCTAGGAGAGCATACTTGGTTTTCTCTGTTTGTTTCTTAGTTGGGAGTGAGGGCAAAATTTAGGGAAGCTGTCAGTTATTAATCAAGGGGTGGCCATTTTGGGCAGATTGCTCAAAAGTGGAGTTTCTGGGTGAGAGTACTATTTTCTGTTTTAGAGACAGGGTCTCTCTGTGTCACCCACCCTGGAATGCAGTGAGTGATCATAGCTCACTGCAGTCTGGAACTCCTGGGCTCAAGTGATCCTCCTGCCTCAACCTCCCACAGTTTTGAGATTATAGGAGTGAGCCACTGCACCCGGCCCAGAGTACTATTTTCATATATGGTCTAGTTGTCAGCCTTTTGCTTAGTAACCCTCTCAGTGTAAGGCAGCTCTAGTGGGTAGTTATAGAGTTTCTAAAAAGGAGAGACTCACAGGGGTTAATTTATGAATGGAGACTCTCAGGAAATGGTTATGACCCTGCATTTGCATAGAAAACTCCATAGTTTTTCTTGGGTTATTTGTTTACATGAAGCAGCTTCTGAGCAGGACCCATTAGACACAAGAGGCTGCAGGAGCCCCCACTGCATCCTGCAGTCCACAGCTGCAGAGAGTGTTTGTGTTAAATTCATCTCATTCTCATCAAGGAGCTGACATTAACTTTCTAATTGTGATCAAATAGCAAAAAAGAACAGTCATGAATTTCAAATCTTAAATAAAATGTTCTCTTTTCACGCAAAACTCCCTCCTAATGAAGTATGCTACCAAATAATTTGCTTTGCAGTTCCCAGGGAAGTTATTGAGAAAATGATGAATGGAAAGAAGGGGGAAGAATAGAAAGATTGGAAAGAGAGATGGGCCAAAGAGTTTCTGAGTAACTTGAACAAAATCAAATACTAGGAAAATTAATGATTAGTCAAACTAATTGATTTATAAAATGAATGGTCCACTCAGAATAAAAATAATGATATTAAATGGCAGAATAACTGCATTTGAGGTTATTGAAAGGAAAGAAAATCTCCTCAGTGACTGGAGTTAATGGCCTGCTCCTGCCCTGCTATCAACTTCCTTCATTCAGAATATATATATTTTCTCTCTCTCTTCCTCCCATGGAATATTAATATCCATGTGACTATTGAATTTGCCCACAAATCACAATAAAGCAAAATTATTATTTGAATATTACTCCCATATTTTGAATACTCCCCAAAGTGCCTTTTGAGTGATTAGAGTGATTTTTCATTTAGTGCATGAAGATACTGAGTTTAAAATGAAGGCTGTACACACAGCCCCTAAATTCATAATATCATTTTACATTTTTATGAAGATTGTTCATCTGAAGCTTTCAAAGCCCATTGCTGATTTAAGGTCATTCACATTCAGCCATGAAGCTGCTCTGAAGACACAGGAACTGCGTAGCTCCCTATTGGGAATGTCAAGGGCTGTGAAAAGTCTAAGATTTTTATCCTACTTGCAACCAACAAGCTATGCAGTCACAGTTTTATGGATGCTGTCAAAAGACATGACACTCTTGGGTAAGAGACGAAAGACTTTACCACTTGTGGTGTAGCAGCCAGCTGGAGCATCTTGTGTTTTGAGTTAGTGCCAGTGTTCCCTAAGTCCCACAGGTAAGGATGTGAGTTTCCCCAGATGGAGGCATGGAAGCACATATGCATGGGGTGGTGATGCAGGAGAGGGGTGCTGAACTTAGAGAACCCAGAGCTTTAATAATGGGTGGGAAGTGAATCATTCACCTGCTCTAGAAAAAGTCATAGAGGGAGTCTCCTTCATAAAAGGACCTTTCATAGTGTTTGCTATTCAGATACCCTTGGAAAGATGAGCTGAGACACAGGGTGGCCAGTGCCTCTGCTCACAAGGTATACCCAAATCCAGAGGCCTGTGAAAAATTATCTTCCAAAACTGATGAATTTTCCCACGAGTATACCACTCCACTGGCCACTATGATTAATCTGGTCAATTATTCCCCCTCTACCATGCAGTTTAGGCTGCTAACAACAGCATGAGGGCAACCTGCAGTGGTGACCTAAGCTATGACACCCCACCCCAAGTCCGGGATGCAGCCAACTGAGCAAACTGCACAAACTGGGAGGCGGCCGACCATTGTTCTCGTCTCTCCTTCGCGTATGTGTTTTCTTACTGTTCTTGCACTGTAAAGGCAGAGGTTGCATCACGGCCCTTACGGCCTGCAAAGACCAAAATAATGACTGGCTGACTCTTCTCAGTGAACATTTGCTAACCCTGTCACAAACCATCCGGTGCCACCACAGATTGCCCTGTGGCTCTCTCATTAGGTTTCTGCGTGGACGTTTCCACATGGTCTGAGGCATTCATCCGAGAAGAGTAGGATGTATTAGTTACTGCACAGATTCTGCCTTGGCCCACAAAGAGGACATCCAGGGTAGTCCTGTCATCTGTAACAACACTGGCCAGTGAGTTGAGGCTGTGTCACTGATCAGTTAGGCCAAAGACAGGACATTTCTTAGCACCTGTTCTGATTGGCTGACTTCCATGGTCAGGATGAGGGTTCTCAGGATGCGTGTAAATACCAAGTCTCTGGAAAGCTTCTCTGAGTTACCAAGGGATCCTCAAGTCTGAGAGAGCTCCACCATCATCCAAGGGCCACATGGAGTTTCTTGCAATGCTTCAAGGTCTCCTGTGATAACCCCTAAGATGGAAGTCACTGTGTTTTGGGGAGGTAGACTGCGGCATGCAGTTTTGACAAGATGACCAAGGTCATTGTTCAGGTCTGATTTTTCAAATTCAAAAAACTGCAACCTCAGGCATAAATGATTAAGGATGGAGCCCAAGTCTCTGAGTCCCCAAGGGGGACTGAAGCACATACTCACCCATCTGAGTATACTGGAGAACAGGAAGGAGCAACTCAAGCTTGCCTGGTTCTATTGGATACAGACTCTCTCATCTCCACCCCATCAGGTCCTATGGAAGCCCAAATTCAGCTGAAGAAGTTAAGGGAGTGCTCAGTGGGGAAGGGTGGGAGGGCACTTGCTGACATTTTGGGGTCCTGTTGTTGCTTCTGCATCTGATACAGCAGGAATTGAAATGTTGCACGCTTGTCCTTCCCATTTCCAAGTGCTGCCTTTCCATCAGTAATAGCCGCGGTTAGAGAGGGACCAACAGGAGGATAACTCCCACATGCTTAGCGTTCCAATAATGGAACATTAGGCATAAATTGATAAGGTGCTTTAAATGTAATTAATCCTCTGCCAGGATTCATTAAATAAGTAGAGAATGACTTTAAATATTTACCCATCTCCTAACAAAAATGCACAACTGAGGACAGATGTTTTGCACTTTTATGTCTCTACGGACTGTGTAAGAGTCACATCTTACACAGTGAGTCATCATCTTCTTCTTAAACTGGTTGCTGGTGACAGTTCATTGATTCAAGTATGGTAAAGTCGTGTCCTGGTCTGTGTGCTTTGGAGTCCACAACTCTAACAGCCTGTTCTAAGGTTCTCGACCACGTCACTGTCTAGCTAAAGCATTCTGCATTTCAGTAGGTAAACCAGCAAGAGGGCTTAAGAACCACGTTGCCTTGTCCACCTCCCTATTTCTGATTCTTTTCTGGCCTGCGATCCTATGTTAAACTGTTTTTGTTTAAACTATCCTCACTTTGAACTGTTTTCCTCTTTTTCTTCTCCTTTTTCCTGATCTCCTTTATGTTTTTCATTTCTCCTCCATCAGAATATACCAAACCATCCTTTTGCTTCCTCTTTTCTCTTCATTAATTATTCTAGGGGCTATTTTTTTTATTAGGAAGATGTGTTATTTTAACATGCTTTATAAAGTTAGTGGCATTAAGGAATTAATGTCCTTGGAAACTCATACATGTTCAGCTTCTGGCCCCCCCCGATGCCAAAGAGCAAGAACATGCCATCTCTAACAGTGTCCACAAGAACAATACCAGATCATATGATAAAGCCAACATACAGTATAGCCAGTGTCCACACATCCAGAACAATACCAGATCATATGATAAAGCCAACATACAGTATAGCCAGTGTCCACACATCCAGAACAATACCAGATCATATGATAAAGCCAACATACAGTATAGCCAGTGTCCACACATCCAGAACAATACCAGATCATATGATAAAGCCAACATACAGTATAGCCAGTGTCCACACATCCAGAAAAGACTCTCAACAAATTTAACCCTTCAGTATTCATTGTAGCCAATATGTATCCACTATATATAGTTGACTGTGTTTATATATTTGATGAAGTCTTGCTATTTGAAATAAGATAAACAACAACAACAACAACAACAACAAAACCCATACATGGTGATAACATATGTGAGGCAGTAGTAATTTCTCCATCTTTTCTGTCCTGTCTTTCCTGTTCCTTGTTCCCATGCTGAGAAGGGACGGATATATCTCGGAGATTACATAGGTTCTAGTCAAGGACTTCATTGTGAAAGTTTCACATTTACCCTGGATAAAGACTAATTAAGAGTTTGGAAAGTATACCTTTTTTTTTTTTTTTTGCGAGCTTACCCATATTATGTGCTTTTTCTTGATACAGCTGTTAGATCTTTGCTTTACATGTAGTGTTAGGAAGTCTACTGTAATACACACACACCTTTAATAAGGTAAAATATGCAAAATGTAATTACCATTTTAACAATTTTAAAGTATAGAGTTCAGGGGCAAGTACATTCACGTTCTTATGCAACTATCACCACCATTTCTCTCCAGAACTCTTTTTATCATTTCAAACTAAAACTCTGCACCCATTGAACAATAACCCCCCATTCTCTCCTCCTCCTCGACCCTGGTAACTCCTCATCTATTTTCTGTCTCTGTGAATTTGACTATTCTAGGTACCACATTAAAGTGGACTCATATAGTATTCGTCCTTTTGTGACTGGCTTAGTTTACTTAGCATAAGATCCTCAAGGTTCAACCAGGCGCTGTGGCTCATGCCTGAAATCCAAGCATTTTGGGAGGCCAAGGTGGCTGGATCACTTGAGTTCAGGAGATTGAGACCAGCCTGGCCAACATGGTGAAACCCCATCTCTACTAAAATACAAAAATTAGCTGGACTTGGTGGCGGGTGCTTGTAATCCTAGCTACTGGGGAGGCTGAGGCAGGAGAATAGCTTGAACCTGGGAGACAGAGGTTGCAGTGAGCAGAGATGGCACCACTGCACTCCAGCCTGGGTGACACAGCAAGACCCTGTCTCAAAAAAAAGAAAAAAAAAACCCACAAAAAGAGAAAAAAGGTTCCATGCTGTGGCATGTGTCATAATTTCATTTCTTCTTATTCCCGAAATACATTTTTAAATATAAATTTTTCATTACTATTTTCATTTCAAGTTAAGTTTATCAGATCCTGCAGTCCAGGGACTTTACACTTTTTGAGTTATGTCTTTTTTGGACAATTTGGGAGCTCTTTGGAGAAACTGAATACAATTTGAATACACTAAAATCTGGATCACACCTTAGATAAGGACATAGCATCTTAGTGAGAAGAAATTTGATTCTGCTGACTAGGATACTAAAGTTTGACCTTTATGGTCATCTCTTAATAAAATAAAAGGAGAGCACTGGGCTATTAAATAGTTTATTCATGGATCATAGGGTGAATAAGACCTAGATCCTAGAGGAAACGCTTCCCACAGAGACACTCAGACTTTTATTCCTGTCAATGTTCTTGTGGATTTCGGGGAGCAATGATAGCTGTAAATCTGCAACTCATAGCATTTCAGGCTAAACACATTCAGCCTTTATTACCATTGTTCACTTGACCTCTTTATCCAATTTTTTTTCCACCCACTTGCCAATATCACCTTGTTCTTATGTAGGCTGTGTTTCAGCTAGCTTAAGCCTTACTAACAAATGAGGTGAAATCCATCTGAGGAGGAAGCCGGGGCATGGTGAATTGAAATAGCTTGCCTCAGGAGCAGCAAATTAGGTGTGGGACAAGAAATAGAACTCCAAAGTACACCTTTCCAGTCACTGGCTTCAGCTGGAGCCAGCATCCTTCAATGAATCAATCAGCATTTACCTATCTGTCCCCCACAGCAGTTTTGCAAATCGCTTTCAAAAACCATTGAACCACCAACAGTTTATCCATTCTGCAAAGTATACACGGCTCTTCCCATATCCAGGAGGGTTATCCCTTCTCAGCTGCGTTCCACTCTTTTTACAACCCCTGATTTCAATAAGCAGAAAATACATCCACCTGCTTAGGGAAATTACTCTTACCATATAATTGTCTCTTATGTTGAAATGTCCATGAGACCCTCTCAGGAAATAGGGGGCAAGATAAAGCACAGTTCAAACATGCCTGTCTCGTACACGTCCTGCCCTTGGAAATGGCCAGCATTGCTCTCTGCCTCCTGCTTAGGGTTAAGGCTTTTGCTATCTCCTGCCACCTCTGACGAAATTGCTAACAAATATATTATCCTTACCCTTTGGTTTCTATTCCAGCACTTCAAATGCATCAAGGGTCCAGAGAGAAGCTTCTTCTGGTCACCTTGATCTTGTGATGCAAGGCAGGTGGGAGCAAGGGCTCCACCTCTGCAGACACAGAGATGATGGGGTCGCCATGCTTGTGTTTTAGTCCTAGTTTCCTCTGCTTGAGTAGTTAGTGGCCTCCTGCCTGTTCCATAACATAACTTCACTTTCCTTACCTGCAAAACGAAATTAGTATTTCCTCCCTCACAAGGTGCTTGAAGCCCCTCACCTTGCGTTTACTCTGTCTGAGAGACTATAACATATCTATTATTTTGTGAATGGGGCAAAAGGAATTGAGAGTGTCAGGGTATACCTTTTAAATAAGCCACTAAAGGCTAATCCTCATTCCGCAAACTGACCTAAACAATTTGGTTTTCACTAACAGATTCTTTTGGTCAGCTATGGCATTTAGAGGGAGAGGAGAGTATATATATATATGGCGGGTGTGTGTGTGCATGTGTATGTGTGTGTTTACAGTCAAAATACCAAAATATATCTATGTATATAAATATATTTGCTTTCTTTGTTTTCGTTACAATAACATTGTACATATAATTCTGACACATGTATTTTCATAACAGACACAAAAATAGTCATACAAATAATACCACAAAAGGTAAAAACAAAGTTGAAGAAGACATAGGAACAGAGAACAAAGCAACACATAGAAAAAGTAACAAATATGGTAGATACGAATCCAGCTATATCAATAATTGTGTTAAACATCAATGGTCTTAAATACGCTAGTCCATGGAATATTATTCAACATTGAAAAGAAATGACCTATCAAGCCATGAAAAGACATGGAGGAACCTTAAATGCATGTTACTGAGTGAAAGAAGCCAATCTGAAAAGGCGACATCCTGCAGGATTCTGACTCTATGACATTCTGGAAAAGGTAAAACTATGGAGACAGTGAAAAGATCAGTGGCTGCCAGGGGTTAGGGGAAGGGGAGGATGAGTAAGTGGAGCATGGCATTTTGAGGGGGTGAAACTACTCTGTAGGATACTGTAACAGTAACTCTATGTCATTATATGTTTGTACAAACCCACAGAACACCAGGAGGACAGCACCAAGAGGGAGCCCGCTGTGGACTCTGGTTGGTAATGATGTGTCTGTAAAGCTTCATTGTTTGCAACGAATGCACCAGTCTGGTGGTGGGGGATGTTTATTGATAATGAAGGAAGCCATAGGTGTATGGAGGCAGAGAGTTTATGGGAAATCTGTACCTTTTGCTCAATTTTGCTGAACATAAAACTGCTGAAGTCATCATTCTCAGCAAATTAACACAGGAACAGAAATTCAAACACTGCATGTTCTCACTCATAAGCGGGAGTTGAACAATGAAAACACATGGACACAGGGAGCGGAACATCACACACCGGGGCCTGTCGGCGGGTAGGGGGCTGGGGGAGGGAGAGCATTAGGACAAATACCTAATGCATGTGGGGCTTCAAACCTAGATGATGGACGGGCTGATGGGTGCAGCAAACCACCATGGCACATGTATACCTATGTAACAAATTTGCACGTTCTGCATATGTACTCCAGAACTTAAAGTATATGCATATAAATTAAAGTCTATTTTAAAAAAAAAAACAGCTAACCTGCTTTGGTAGCTCTGTTCTGCACTGTCGGGTGTTCCATCCTGGCGTGTGAAACAGGAGGGTTTTGCTGGCAGGACCTGCCCACTGCACATGCAGGTTCAGGTGACAGAGACCTCTGGAAAGATGAGGCCTGTGGGACCAGGGGGCTTCTTGTTGACACTGAAGGTCAGGCTGCAGAAATGCCCGGGGCTTGTACAATCTTTTTCACTGAACATTATGTGAAGCATTATTCATTTTACCAGTGAAGAAAATATTTCTGACTTCCTTTGTGCTTTTGAACAAAGCCTGTGGTATGGATTTGCATGATACTTGAATTGCTGAGTAACCACTTCGGGAGGGTTCTTGATTAGGGCACTAAAAATGTTAACACAACACTCGCGGGATGTAGATGAAGGTCAACTTGTCCTTGTGCATCTCTCCCAGTGTTGATGGCAGAGTTTTAGTATTTCAGCTGACAAAGTCTCTGCCCCTGCACTTCCAATATTCCCTTACTAATAAGCTCCAGGAGAACAGAGACAAAAGTTTGACTTCATTAGTAACTCCTGGAAGTTGCCCATTTAGGAAAAAGAGTTAATAAATCCAGAATTTTATAAGAACTTTTTGGTAAATCTGTAGATTTTCAAATCAGCCTCAGCATCATAAGACAATACTACAGGTTATTATAAATAGTTAAGCAAGAAAAATTAAATTCCAACCAAAAAATTGATCCTTAACTTTATTTATTTATTTTTTTTTGAGACGGAGTTTTGCTCTTGGTGCAGCGGTGCAGTCTTGGCTCACTGCAACCTCCATCTCCCAGGTTCAAGCAATTTTCATGCCTTACCCTCCTGAGTAGCTGGGATTACAGGCACCCGCCACCACGTCTGGCTAGTTTTTGTATTTTTAGTAGAGACAGAGTTCCACCATGTTGGCCAGGCTGGTCTCGAACTCTTGACCTCAGGTGGTATGTGCGCCTAGGCATCCCGATGTTCTGGGATTAGAGGTGTGAGCCACCTCTCTGACTGATCCTTACCATTTGATAAAACAAATGTTATGTTGCTCAGCACACAGTTCAGGTAGCCATTTTGAAATTCACTTCTGACCACAGGGTGCCCCTTCTTCTCCTCTCCTGATGAGCTTGAGTTCTCATCTCCCTGTCTTGTATGTCATGAGACCCCTTTGAATACTGTGGCCTTAATGAACCCAGGAAGGGACCCTATATTGCGCATGCGTGTGGGAAAGAGAAACCGTGACTTGTCTTAGGGAACTGTTTTTTTGTTTTGTTTTGTTTTGTTTTTTTCCGAAAGCTGGCAGAGACTCTTTCTTTCCTGTAGCATGGTTCTTTAAATATTACACTCTTTTACAATCCTAACTAACTTTGTGATCATATCTTCCATAAATACACCAGAATCCCAGTCAGAATATGCACGTAGGAAGGGAATAGTCTGGAGCTCAAATGATTAGATGAGTTCAGAGAATATGCCTAATGATGAATTTTGAGCTGGTTTTTTGAGTGTCGTTTTCACCATCTTCATCATGTCCATCAGCTTCCAGCTTCCCATAGCTATCATAGGCTAAGAATAAAACCAGACTGGGTTTCCCTAGTCAGCATTCTCTTTGTCTAATCTTCAGAGGTAAAGTCCAGATGCTGTAAAGCCTTGGCCGGTGCGGTGGTGTAGGGCTAGCAGCATGTTACAAAAAACTATGGCCATGCAGTCCTGGGGAGGAAGAGTCTACAAGTGCAATGTGGGGAAGGAGATGTAAGAAAATATATGACTGGCCAGGCGCTGTGGCTCATGCTTGTAATCCCAGCACTTTGGGAGGTCAAGGCAGGCGGATCACCTGAGGTCAGGAGTTTGAAACTAGCCTGTTCAACATGGTGAAACCCCGTCTCTACTAAAAATACAAAAAATATTAGGCATGGTGGCATGCACCTCTAATCTCAGCTACTTGGGAGGCTGAGGCAGGAGAATCACTTGAACCCGGGAGGCAGAGGTTGCAGTGGGCCAAGATTGCGCCATTGCACTCCAGCCTGGATGACAAGAGTGAAACTCCATCTCAAAAGAAAAGAAGAGAAGAGAAGAGAAGAGAAGAGAAGAGAAGAGAAGAGAAGAGAAAAGCTATGATTTGGGGATTCTGCTGACTTGCCTGGGTCCTGGCACAGGACTAGTGGATGCCTGACTATGCCTGGTTGTCACCAATGAAAATTAGCATCTATAGGATTCTGGAGGAAAATGGCAATCTTTGGGAAACTGTGCCATCTTTTAATACACCTTTCCAGGCTTCCTAATGGTCTGCTAACTACATTTTGGAACTTATCCAAAATAGATCTGGAGGTCTGTGTCTTCCTTTTAAAAAATTAATTGACTTAAAATAAACTTTATTGGCAACAGTCTACCTTAAATTAAATGCACCTGTTTTTAGTGTATAGACTGACCAGTTTTGACACGTGATCACCACCTTGATCCAGACACAGAACATTTCTGTGACTTTAGAATGCTCCCACCTGTCCCTTCACATCCCTCTGTCTACCCCCTACCCCACCCCAAGCCACCTAAGCTAGTTTTCACCACTCTAAGTTTTGCATGTTTTAGAACTTCACATAAATTGAATCATATAGAACATACTCTTTTGTATCTGACTTCTTTCAGTTGGCTTTATGCTTTTAAGATTCATCAATATTACGATGTGTCAGATCCGCACAAAAAGTGTGTCCCTTTTTACTGCTGAATGGTGTTTCATTCCAACGGTGGACAGGCATTTGGGTTGTTTCCGATGTGACTATTATGAATAAAACTGCTCCAAACACCGGTGTATAAGACTTTGGCGGCATTGTGGCTAGCTTGTTTTTTAAAATTCTGATAGATCAATCCATTGGACTGAACTTGCTGGTACATAGGTTTAATTTTATAAGAAGCTGCAGAACTGTTTTCTACAGTGGGTGTGGAGTTTTACATTCCCATCAGCAAGGTATGTGGGTTTCACGTGCTCCACATCCTCATTAATTTTTGGTATTGTCAGCCTTTTTAATTTTAGTCATTCGAGTGTGTGAAGTGTTATCTCATTTTAATTTTAGTTAGCACTTCCATGATGAGTAAAGTGGAACATCTTTTCACATTCTAAGATTAAGAAAAATCTTAATACCTGAATATCTTTGTCTGTTCAAATAGTTTGCCATGCTTTTTTAAAAAAAATTACTTGGATTGTTTGTTTCTTTATTATTAACTTGTGATATATAAAAATTATTATGGATCCAATACATGTGTATGTGAGTGTGTATGTGTGTATATGGTGTGTGTGTGTGTGTAAGAGAATCTTTATACCCTGTGTAATTTTTCTGTTTTTACTCTAAGTTCTGGGATACATGTGCAGAATATGCAGGTTTGTTACATAGATATACATGTACCATGATGGTTTATTGCAACTATCAACCCATCATCTAGGTGTTAAGCCCTGCATGCATTACGTATTTGTCCTAATGCTCTCCCTCCCTTAGCCCCCAAATCCCCCGACAGGTCCTGGTGTGTGATGTTCCCCTCCCTGTGTCCATGTGTTCTCATTGTTCAACTCCCACTTATGAGTGAGAACATGTGGCATTTGGATTTATGTGCCTGTGTTAGTTTGCTGAGAATACCTAAAGGATTACAAATCATTCTACTATACAGACACATGCACATGTATGTTTATTGCAGCAGTATTTCCAATAGCAAAGACTTGGAACCAACCCAAATGCCCATCAATGATAGACTGGATAAAGAAAATGTGGCACATATACGCCGTGGAATACTATGCAGCCATGAATAAAATGAGTTCATGTCCTTTGCAGGCACATGGTTGAAGCTGGAAGCCATCATTCTCAGCCTCTCATGCTGACAGCTTTATATGTACTTATTATTATATATAATATATAATTATATACGGTTTTTTATATACTGACAGTTTGTCTAATTGTTTTATCAAGTACTGATTGTGAACTTGTTTTAGTTCACTTACTTTAGTTCAAGGATAGTGTTTACTGTTATTTGTTTTAGTTCATTTCTTAATAAAGCTTGAAGTTTCAAGCTTTGCTGTTAGATATATATTTATTTAAGATAGTATATCTTCTTTATAATTCTCTTTTTCTCTTCAATACTCTTTATTGTGAAGTCTGCTTTTAATATGTTGATATAGCTATGTTAGCATACTTTTATTGGTTTGCATGTTGTACATTTTCTTTTCTTATAATTCAAGTAATTTTTCTTTTTTAAAAATAGCATTTCTTTTAGGAAGTACATATTGCTTTTTATCCAGTCTGAAAAATTCTGCATTCTGATGAGATCTTTAGTCTATTTACATTTACTGTCATTATTGACATAGTTGGATTTAATCGTGCAATTTTGTGATTTTCTTTCATTTGTCACTTCTATTTGCTCCTCTGTTGCCCTTTAACTGCTTTTATTTTATGTAACTTATTTTTAGAATTCCACCTTATTCTCTCCACTGCAATTCTGTACTAGACATATTTTAAACTTATTTTTAGTGGTTGCCCTAGGGCTGACAATATGAATCCTCAATTTGTCAAAGATTATATAGAGTCAGCATTTTACCATTTCATACTTTATACTCCACACCCTACAGTTCACAATTCACATGTTATAATTCACGCTTGCTGCCTCCTCCCACTCAGAACACTCCACTTTCCAGATGTAACAGAACTATGAGATTGCAGTCTCACTCACCTGCCCACCATCATCCAAGCTCTTCTTGTCACACATCTTGTATCTATATATGCTATAAAATTTACCTTGCAATATTATTTTTAAACAGTTTTTAAAAGAAATTAGGAAAATGGAAAAGTCTTTTTTTATTTTCCAACATAGAGCTACTTTTAGTATTCTTGATTCTTTTGTGAAGTTCAAGTTTCCAATTAATATCATTTTCTTTCATCTTGAGAATATTACTTGGCATTTCTTAGAGTTTAAGTCTACTGGTGACAAATTCTTTGGAAAAATCTAATTTTACCCTTGTTTTTGAAGGATATGTTTACTGGATGTAGGGCTCTGAGCTGTTTCTTTTATCTTTCAGTACTTTAAAGCGGTCATTTTATTATCTTCTAGTATTATTTTATAAGAATTAATAGAAAGGTATACAACGTTTCTCTTTTTTTGTAATATATCATTTTGCTCTGGTTGCTTTTAAGATTTCATCTTTATCTTGGATAGTGTTACATCTGCTTTTCTTTTCTTTTTATTTATTCTGCTTTGGTGTGTGAGTTGAAGTTTTATCAAAACCTGGGGATTTTACAATTATTCTTTCTTCAGATACTTTTCCTCTCCTATCCTCACGGTCCTTTTGGAACTCAAAATATTAGCATACACGTATTAGGTTGTAGCATACATATACTACACATGGAAGCTAATCTGCTTGGTATTTTCTCATGGGACCAGGAGACTCTGCTCATTTATCCTCAAGGGTTTATTTTGCTCCTTTGTACTTCAGAGGCAATGATATCTATCAACACCTTTGATTTACTGACTCTTTTATTCTGCCAACCTTACACAGTAGAATTTTTGGTTCAGGAATAGCCTTTTCAACGCTGGAACATTTCATTTGGTTTCTGCCATGCTTTCCATGTCTTCACTGAGGCTGTGCCTCTATTCATTCATTAAGATCATATCTTCCTTTAATTTTTTCAATATAATTACAAGAGCGCATCTGTGCCATAAAAGGGATATATTTCTGATGGCCTGTTTTCCACTATGGGTCATATTTACTTATTCTTTTGTATATCTCATTTTTTTTTGTTACTGTGTCCTGAGACATTGTAGATGACACATTGCACAGCCTCTGAATTCTGTTCTCATCCTCTAAAAACTGTGGATTTTTTATTAGCAGGCAATATAGTTACTGCTGATGACTGAATTTCTATAGAATTGCTTTTTTAAAAATTGTATTTTCTTAAAATTATTTATGTATTTAGAGATAAAGTCTTGCTGTGTTCCCCAGGCTGGAGTGCATTGGTGTCCTCATAGTTCACTGCAGCCTTAAGCTACCAGGCTCAAGTGATCCTTCTGTCTCAGCCTCCTGAGTAGCTAGGGCCACAGGCACACATCATAATACACAGATCACATTTTGTTTTCAATAGGGATGGAGTCTTATTATGTGGCTCAGCTTAATCTAGAACCCCTGGGTTTAAGAGATCTTTCCATCCCAGCTTCCCAAAGTGCTGGGATTATAGGCATGAGTCACCACGCTAAACCTAAACTTTGTTTTATGCTTTGTCAGGGCTGATCTATGGAAAGACCAATTCATTCCCCAACTGAACCTCCAAAGTCTCCCTTCTCTAAGGATTTTTTTGTGACAGATGTGTTTTAGGCTTTGTGAAGGTGGGGCCACAGTAGGAGTTACCCTAGGGGGTGGCTTCTATGCACAAAATGAAAGATCTGGGGTCTCAGCTCTGTGCCTGACTGCTGTTGATGAAATGTCTTTAACGTCTCTCCATCATAGCAGGCTGGACTCCCCATATCCTTCAGCAGCACTCTCCTATCTCTGTCCTCTGCTTAATCTCCCCTTAACATAAACCCTTAAGCAGGTTTATGTTAAGATGGGAGCAGTCATAGCTGAAAAGCCTATGCAGCCTAGACTTATGATGCGTCCCCAAAGGGATGCTTGCAATCACCATGACGCCCCCTTCTTCTGCCCCACAGACTCCCAAACCACCCACACTCTGACCCCTGCCTTCTCACCTCCATGGAGTTGCCATTCTCTGCATGGGGGCCAACTTACTGCACTGCTGTTCAGGGAACTCGTCCCCCACAGACAGCCAGGAGAATCATGAGTTTCCCTTGTCCCCGTGGTCATATTCTTATGCTGCACGTTGTCCAATGCCTGAAAACAGTCACTTCATAGATATTGTCTAGTATGGTGCGTGTTTGTGAGACCAGTCCATAAAAATTACTCCATCATAGTCTGTGACATATTTAAAATTCTATTAAACTAACGGTAATTTTTAGAACAATACCTTTGCTAAACAGAATACCTGACACATAATGAGTGTTTCTAGGGAAGCAGATGTGCATTACTTGAGTTGTTGGCATTGCCTTACTTCACTCTTACATCAGTCAGGAGAATTTGGCTCCCAATTTACTATCCCCATTTTAACAATGTGGAGACTAAGGCTGAGGCAGGATGAATAATTTATTCTGTGTTATGTGCTAAGAAGGGCAGAGCAGCAATTTAAAGCCAATTTTGAATGATTTCAAAAGTCATGCACATGATATATATCTCTACCCAAAACACTTGCATATGCTGCCTTTACCAACCAAATCATACAGGAGGAAGCAGAATGTTTGAGCTGATAAAGACCCTTTATAGAAATGCCCAAGAAAAACTACCTGTCTCTAAATATTTTGGAGGAAACCTCTAAATAACATCTTTCTTGAAGCTGTGATTGCCAATTATTGATTCCCTGCAGAAAACATAAAGATAAATGGAGTACAACTTTTCTTGAGAATTAACTAGAAATGCTTATATAAATAAAAGTAAAGGTTTATTACCATTTTGTAAAAATCTGAATGTTTATGTTACTTTTTCTGAAGCGGAAAATACTCTGGTATGGATATTTTCATCATCTCTTACTGCAATATTGCTGTGGAAAAAGTCACAAAGACAGAAAACCAAGAGCCTGTATTCCTTTCTCATGGGATTACAGGTCATTTGCAACTCACCTGGCTAAGCTGAACTCCAGAATTTGGACCAGAGGCTTCAGGATGCTGGTGCAGTGCAAATCTGGTCCACGTGTCTCCTCATCCTTTGAGGGTCATTGACTGCTTGCTGTATCTTCTCTGCATACAGTTCATATGAGTGCAAGACAGCTCAATAGACCTGCACACAAGTTTAAATATTTTTGCATACACTTCATTCCATTGCTGAAGCAAGTTGCATGGTCAAATCTAGCATCTCTGGGCAAGGACAGGCATTCATACCACTCTGCTGCACTTCAAGCTCACGCAGATGAGCAGATGGTAAAATGTGATTGATGCGTGATAATGACAGTGACCAACCTACCACCATGGGCATGACTGTCTGTTAATACTGAGCCTCATAGTAAAATGAGCTCGAGAATCCAGAACTATCTTCCTTCAGTTCAGCTGTCTGATCAAAAACTTGAAATCTGGAAAGAGTGGTATCTGGAAAACCTACCAAAAGTGGCTTTGCGAAAATATCAGTTAATGTCTATTTCATTAATTATTCAGGGAAATCCAATCCAATAAGCTAAAATATGAACGTATGTGAACAGGTCAATAAGATTATCTTTACTTTCTAAGTTCCTTTTCAGGATTTAGAATAATTTTGGTAAAGGGGAACATGAAATAATTACAATTTTAATTTCTTTGAAAAGACATATAATTGTA
The DNA here is from genome assembly GCF_007565055.1 of Rhinopithecus roxellana. NCBI lineage: Eukaryota > Metazoa > Chordata > Mammalia > Primates > Cercopithecidae > Rhinopithecus > Rhinopithecus roxellana. Next base: position 26,673,414 of record NC_044559.1, read on the forward strand.
TTTTAGGCACTGTAATTCAGTTCATTATTTTAAAGTTAGAATATAAAAATGAACTCAATATATTTGCATGTAATAAAATGTGAGAAGTATATTAACTCTTGTTTCTTCAAAGACAACTATATATTGACTTTGGAAACATTTAGAATATAAAAGCTCATGCTATCTATTTCCTTACATTCTGAATATTTTAAATCAGAAATCAAGTCTCATTGAGTTTTCCAATTCTCACACAAATACAAGTTCTAAACTTACCTGTAGAATTTAGAAGTAAATTATTTGACTACTTTATTCATGCTCAAATATTTCTAAAATTTTAACTATCCTCATTAGTATTTATATCTTACCTCTCTTAAAAAGGACATTTCATGTAATTATTATTTTTATATGGATTTTAAATGTTTTACTATAATACAGACTTATTTTTAAGCTCTAGCTGAAAAATACCTCTTAACTCAGATGTTTATATTTTTACTTGGTACCTCTTAGTTTAGATATTTTTTTTTACTTAGTAGTTTTTATAGTATAAACTATTAGTCAAAGAATATGGTTATGTTTAAAATAAGGTATGTTATTTATTGAATACAAGCAATAGTTCAATGATTTAAGTTCTATATCTTCTCAGAGTAACTTTCTTGTCAGTAAGAGCAGATTTATGCAAACACATTTAATAAACAATAGTGTATTTCAACATCTTTAACCCACTTTTGAAGAAATATTCTATGTAATTCAAGAAAAATAATTTTAGTAAGAAATATTATTCTTAACATAGATACATATATTTGACATTAAACATATATTTAAGAGGTTATTAGACATTGTCATGTACTTTTACAGAAATATCATAGATGCTTACATAGAATCTGGAAAACTTTAAGTTTCACCAAATACTCATGTGCTTTGGGCTTATAGCGTATGAGTTTTAGCAGAAGAGAAGTGAACCAGAATAGAAGGAAGAGGGGATATTGAATAAGGGATATTCAATGCTTTCTGTAGGTAAGAGATGTGGTCTTCATTTGATGCTCAACTCAAACAAATAAAATTGTACAATGGAAAATGTGTGATTTACAAGATATGTTAACAAGTTACAAACCTAAGAAGTGGATTTGCATTTTTTAAGATCATAAAAATATTAGTTTGGCTATTCAAATGCATTAGGCTGTTATTTAGGTCCTCTTTTTCTTTATGTGCCCAATACTTTCATCTTTAGACCTCACTAATGCTAGACGTCTTCTTGTCCTACTGATAATTTTATATTATATTTTATTCAGCCTAGTGATGTGAAGAATATGTTTACAATATGTTTACATTGCACATCGGTTTTTTGTCATATTTCCAGAGATTGAATAATGACTGATAACAAGAGGTAGGGAGGTTTTCAGGATTTCAAGTCTTTTTTTCTAGGACTTGCTTCTTTTTGATAAAGCAGTCTTTACACTGGGTCTTTATATAGAGTACTTTTCTCTCTGTCTATAAACAGACTTGGTTATAGGAGAAATGGCAGAACAGTTTTAGAGTATGGAGGATCAAAGCAGAACTCATTATTGATGTTAATAATTTCTAAATTTATGAAATGTGGCATGTTGAGTGCTGTTCTAAATGCTTTCATGCATCGATGCATGAGGGTGCTGTGTGCAGTCATGCCGGGTCACATTGCCAGGATCATCCTCGAGGACTGAGTGACCCATTTGCAGGACTGTCAGAACAGTGGATGCTGACTGATCATAGCGAGGTCTGTCTCCAGGAATAACCCCTGGCCCGAGCAAGCAGCCTCACTCCCACTGGAGGCATCTTTGAAGGGTCATGGGCCAGCGCAGTTCCAGAAGTCCCCCTACATTAGTATTTATATTGTGTGATTAATTCAGCTACTTTTGTTGCATTTATATTTATGTTGTTTGATTATTGCTGTATCTATGTGTTTATGTGTTTTGACTATAGTATGTATGCTGTTTGTTTAATTCTGTATTGATTAAAAAAAGGAATGAATTAATGGCATTTGCAGCAACCTGGATGAGATTGGAGACTATTATAAATGAAGTAACTCATGAAAAGAAAACCAAACATCCTATGTTCTCACTCATAAGTGGGAGCTAAGCTATGAGGTTGCAAAAGCATATGAATCACACAATGGACTTTGGGGACTCAGGGGAAAGAGTGGGAAGGGAGTGAAGGATAAAATACTACAAATTGTGTGCAGTGTATACTGCTCGGGAGATAGGTGCACCAAAATCTCACAAACCACCACTAAAGAACTTGCTCATGTAACCAAACACCATCTGTTTCCCAATAACCTACGGAAATAAAAAAATTAAAAAATTTAATGAAAAATCAGTCTAGAAGAAGCTCTTAACCTTTAGAGTCTTGTGGTCACAGACATTTGCATCCATATTTTTATTGCAGCAAAATAATATGGTGATGAGCAAAGCACTTTGAAGCACAGAAACATTTACATTAACATAAAATTATATGGAAGAAATGGAATGATAATTATATTCAAGGAGAAGAAAATGATGTAGAAATGCCAACTGTTATTTGAGGTTTTTCATGTATATTTTCAATGGATGATCTGAGAGATAAAATCATTCTGGTATTTAGATTTCACACTGGGTAAATTTAAGATCACGTGTCTAATTTTTAACCAACCCTTTTTTATTTCTAAAACTCCCATATTTGCTGATATGAAAATTACATTATTTACAACTATTTCAACTTATATCAAAAGTTTGTAGCTGCCACTTACACTTGCAACATTGTGGGAGGGAATATATAGTTTTAAAATTTATTTTTGGTGTTAAAAATAGGCAAAAATTTCCATCAAATAAGGTGATCCCGAATTGTCTTTTGGCTAAAAATTCAGTGATGCTCTCTTATTTATTCTAGCAAGAGAGTCAGTGCAATCCAGTCTTTCGTGGTGGTCACCCATTCATGTTGAAAAAGAAAATTATTAGCAATGGAAGAAGTAACATCATGAGGCAAACCACAAACAGGAGGTAGCAAAAGATGTTAAGATTTTTGGGAAAAGTATATTTGATTCAGTCAATTAGTAATTTAGGAATTCTCTCTCCCAGTTGATGATCTAAACTTTTCAAATCCAAGGAAGGTCTACACCAGCCTGCTGCTCACCTTCACAAGTCTTGACAGGACATAATAAAAAAGTCCAATGAGATTCATATTAATCAAAGCAATGCTTAATTAAACTTAGTCTTCCCAGAGCTGCCATACAAATTACCACAAACTTTATGGCTTAAAACAATAGACATTTATTTTCTCACAGTTCTGGGGGCTGGATAGTCCAAAATCAAGCTGTTGGCAGAGCTACACTTCCTCTCAGGGCTCTAGGGAGCATCCTTTCTGCCTCACCCAGGTTTTACTGCCTCCTGTGTCTTGGCATCTGGCAGCATCACACCCATCTCTAGATCTGGCGTCATATGGTTACCTCTGAGTCTTTTTGTGGACCCTCCTGTCTCCTACATGGGCACTTCTCCCATATTTAGGGCTCACCTGACTCCAGTCACCCTCATCCTGATCTTTAATAACACCCACAAAGACCCTATTTCCAAATACATCACATTCTGAGATTCTGAGTGGATGTGAAATCCAGGTGGACACTATTCGACACTGGCATTTTATATAAGCCATGTTATCAAATGTCCTTACCACTCAACAACAATAAAAAGAAGAAAGCAACTGTTTGAGAAAGGAACTTGTCGTATCTCACAGATGAGGCAGTTTAGGTAGACTGACACCTGCCGAAGTCAAAGCTGAGATAGGATTCCAGGATATCAGGTGACAAGTGCCCTTCTCTGTGCACCAGCCACTCTGTGGTGCTGGCCATTGCCCTAGCTCTCCACCTAATCCATGTCTTCATGAGGACCAGCGGTGCATGTCCCCATCACTAGCCTTGTACTGGCATCTCCTTGGTGTTGGTGTCACTGAAGGACAGGGAAAGGGAAGTGTTTTATGAAACTTTGCCTCCAAGATAGATGCAAGGTTCCAACTCTACACATCCTTCCCAGCCCATGAGATGACCTTGACTTAAACGATGGAGAAGTGATTTCCAGCAGATGGAAGTCCTCTGTTCAAAGGATGAGTCCATAAGAGACTGCATAGTCTAGCCCTTCAGGTACTAAAAGCATGTGATGCTCAATTAAAGCAGACAATCTGGCTTTCTGTGTCCTCATAACTGACCCTGATCAGAAAAATATGCTTAACCGCTATGGGCAAAACACTGCAGTGTGCTTCAGGAATCATGCTGATCTTATTACTAGTGACCTTTTACATTTGTGGCACTTCTGTGTTGTCCTTAATTGTCGTGTGAGTATTATCAGGATAAAAAACATCTACAATTTTTTTGTGCAATCCTTTTTTTAGATTGCTTTAAAATGAAATATGTTTATCACCTCTGACATTTTACTCTATAGCTTTATAAAAGAAATATATTGTATCTGGAAGGAAATTATATTCCCTTGATATATTTGTAAAGACAGAGAAAAAGAATACATTTCTTCCCTCAAAATGGAGAGTCATTATAAGCAGGGGGTGGTGGAATTATATGGAGGCATAAAGAAGGCAAACAATAATTTCATTCCTCTGCAGGACAGTTGGAGGTCTGACTTCAAATCTTTATCCAGTTATTCTATGGTTCAAGTGGAAGAACTGCTTTATTTCCAGGCAAGAAGCATCATTTGAGATTTTCCATGTATACTTTCAATGAATAATCTGAGAGATAAAATCATTCTGGTATTTAGATTTCACTAGGCAAAGTTAAGATAATGTGTCTAATTTTTAGTCGACCCTTTTTAATTTCTACAACTCCCATATTTGCTGATATGAAAATTACATTCTTTACAACTATTTCAACTTATAACAAAACTTCATAGCTGCCACAATAGAATAAAGAGGACTTATTCTATTGCACATTTCAGAAAATGGACCCACTACCAGCAAGAGAGGCAATGACATTATATGGATCAACCGGCAGGATTGTCGAATTCTATTGATCAACTCTTCCTTGTGGCACTAAACACTCAAAACATTATCACCAGCATATTTACAAACTTTGTGGATTTTCTACATTTTCAAACTACAATATTTCTGGTCATTCCAGCTTTATAATTTCATTCGAACAAATATTAGAGCCAAACAGACATTATGTTTTTCTTCCCTCTACTCTTCCAGCTGGAATCATTGCAGGAGATTTGCTCATCTGCCAAAACTTAAATCAACAGCTTTGTCTTGTCATGAGCGAAGCATAATAAGAATTACATCCACAACAATTGTCAAAGTGTGGTTCATACTTAATTATCATAATGGAGTTCTTAAATTAAGATTGAGTCAATATATATATACATACAAAGGTGAAAAGGTAAGTAGAGTATGCGACATAGTAGGATTACCATCCATCTCTGAAAATGAGAGATCTTCCCTTTTATGTGAAAAGACAGAAGGCGTCAGCCTGCTCAAGCTGATCTGGAAATAAACTACATTAGCATTTACAATAAACCCATGGCACTAAGAGAGATAAATATGGCTTATATGACTACATTAATGATATAGACTGATGATATTGGAAACATAAAGAAAATTAGTACATTAATAATAATAGTTATTAAGTAAATTTACTCCTTAACTATCTTATCAAAATAAAAAGGAATTTAATCTCAGATGTTTTGAAAAATTCAGAAAGCTAACACTTTATGTAAGTTTGAATAAGATATCACTATCAACTGATTAAAGTATAATGAAGGAACCTCTCTCTTTAGAATGGAGAGGACCTGGGTATGGTGGCTCATATCTGTAATCCCAGAACTTTGGGTGGCTAAGGAAGAAGGATTATTTGAGCCCCAGGACTTTGAGACCATCCTGGGTAATATAGTGAGATCCCATCTCTAAAATATATATATATATGTATGCTTCTTGTGGGGAAACAAAATAGTTCCTCAGTTGAACCACAGAATAACTGGATGAAGACTTGAAGTCAGAGGGGCATGGTGGTGGGTACCTGTAGTCCGAGCCACTCAGGAGATGAGGAAGGAGGATCACTTGAGCACAGGAGGTTTAGGCTACAATGAACTATGATCACACTACTGCACTCCAGCCTAGGTGACAGAGCAAGACCCTGTTTCTAAATAAATAAATAAACATTTAAAAAATAAAAATAGCCGGGCGGGGTGGCTCAAGCCTGTAATCCCAGCACTTTGGGAGGCTGAGACGGGCGGATCACGAGGTCAGGAGATCGAGACCATCCTGGCTAACATGGTGAAACCCCGTCTCTACTAAAAACATATAAAAAATTAGCCGGGCGTGGTGGCGGGCACCTGTAGTCCCAGCTACTCTGGAGGCTGAGGCAGGAGAATGGTGTGAACCCGGGAGGCGGAGCTTGCAGTGAGCTAAGATAGTGCCACTGCACTCCAGCCTGGTCAACAGAGCGAGACTCCTTCTCGAAAAAGAAGAAAGAAGAAAAAAGAAAGAAAGAAAGAAAAAAGAAGAAAGAAGAAAGAAGAAAGAAAGAAGAAGAAAGAAGGGAGGGGCGGGAGTGAGGAGGGAGGGAGGGAGGGAGGGAAGGAAGTAAGGAAGGGAAGAAGGAAGGAAGGAAGAAGGAAGGAAAGGAAGTAAAGACAAGAGAAAGAAAGAGAAAGAAAGAAAGAAAGAAAGAAAGAAAGAAAGAAAAAGAAAGAAAGAAAGAAAGGAGTAAATAGGAGAATTTAAGTGTAATCAGAACTCATGTTAGCTTTGCCAGATTTGATTGTGTTGTATTATCTAAGCAGGACACAAAACATAAACCTCTTCACCTCCTCTGTCTGAAAGCGCGAATCTGAACTTGCTATAAAATTAAAGCTGATGTCATTTTGCAAGACCTTTAAGATCATAGGTGAGAGTTTTCTCACAGTTACTTAAAATTTAGTTAAGTGAAGGTTCATGTTATATATAAGATTTGGATGTTTTTGCCCGTAAAAATAAATTGCAGTTGTAACATTTTCCCAAAATTAATGATACTAGCAGATTTGCCTACAAGAATCAGGGTCATAATAACTCATGGTCATATGGTTGGACACACCAGACACAAGATTTTGTTGTTGTTCATGTGTTTGTTTTTTCATTTCAAGTGATTCTAATTAGTGATAAATGACTAACGTACCAAATAATAAACTAGAATTATTTTCTTAAATAGAATACTCGGTCTGTCAAAGTTTTCAAAATAGCTCATTGCACAATGAAAAGCAAGCTCCCTGGAAATACTGATTGTTATTCAATATTTCCCCATTACCAGTAGGTCTCAACCAAAGTAAATTTTGGTAAAAACTTATTCCTACAAAGAGACTTAAAGTTATAGTATGGAAGAAAAGACATGTACTGTGTGGATACAAGATCCAGGGAAGCATGAGGACCCCCATGTAACAAATCAGATGCCGCTCAGAGCCTGAGAACTATTGGCAGCCTCAAGAGGTTCATATAGAGTCAAGTTCACTGACAGTCTGACCGTATTGTTCCCTGAGAGTCGATGGGCCATTCCCCTTGCGGGAAAGGGAATCAAGTTACATACCGCAGGCTTGGATTTTATTTCAAAGTGCCATGCTCAATTAGTATATACACACTAATCTGTTTTCTGAAGTTATATTGCCCTAGAATTCTGAATTGTGTTATAAAATAGTCTTTTAAAATGTCCACAATAATCCTCCTCTGGCAGCTATCACAAGCATTTAAAGTTGTTCTAAAATCTACATCTATAAAAATAAACAAAATTCCACAATTGTTTTAAAATGTTTTTCCTGCCATATTAACAACATCAACAACCAGAGTACTCATTGGCAATATAAAAATAGAAAACCGACATTGGTGAGATGAAGACAATATTGGTTCTACTCCTCCTGCCCTTCATCTGGGGAAGACCCTGGTCTTTTTTCCTACATATTGACACTTTCTCCGTAGAGTATTCCTTAATCTCCTTTGTTTGAGAAGACTGCAGTTTATCCAAGTTCCTTTTTCCTTACCACACGATTAACACCTCATTATACAGTAGCTAATGTACTGATTATTTTTGTCTAGCAATTTAGCACTTGATAATAAATGATTCTGTTCTTCAATTTTCTTTGACTATGCTGCCTGGTTCCCAGTCCTGTTATAAACATTGTGTGCAGAGCCAGGGCCCTACTGCCTGGGATCCCAGCCCTGCTCCTTTAATTACAAGTGTTTATCATCTCAGGAAAATTACACAGACTTTTTTTTGGCCTTCATTTTCTTTTCTTTCTTTTTTTTTTTTTTTTTTTTTTTTTTTTGAGACCGAGTCTCGCTCTGTCGCCCGGGCTGGAGTGCAGTGGCCAGATCTCAGCTCACTGCAAGCTCCGCCTCCCGGGTTCACGCCATTCTCCTGCCTCAGCCTCCCGAGTAGCTGGGACTACAGGCGCCCGCCACCTCGCCCGGCTAGTTTTTTGTATTTTTTAGTAGAGACGGGGTTTCACCGTGTTAGCCAGGATGGTCTCGATCTCCTGACCTCGTGATCCGCCCGTCTCGCCCTCCCAAAGTGCTGGGATTACAGGCTTGAGCCACCGTGCCCGGCCTGGCCTTCATTTCCTTGGTGCAGAATGGAGACAATGACAAACGATAGTCACATGGGTTGTTGTCCTGAAGTAAATAATGATAACATTCAAGTATGTAGAGCTCTCTTGGAGATGTAGTAGTGTTATATAGTGTTAGCTATCATCATTGTTGTTTTATTGTTATAGTTATTTTTATCCTCAATGCCGGTGACCCTCAGACCATATCATTTGAACTATGCCTTGCACAGGTTTGATCACACGGTGAGGGCTCCATGAGTATAGTCTCTTTGTGCATGAGTGTGGGTGCGATTCAGGTTTAAACTCTCAACAACACTGCATTTGGTTTACCTCAGTAGGTCTATGCAGCCATGAAACACAACTGTGAGATGCAGATGAGACAATAGTAGAGACATAAACTCATAACACATCAATAAAAACTGGTACCGCTTCTAATGCAAAGCTTTTCTGAAGATCATGATGACACAGAGTGGAGGCATTGAAACAAGCCTGGGGAAGCTCTAAGGATAACATAAACGTAGCAACTATTGAAAACATTTTTGTTTCTTTAATTCTATTTATTCATCTAAATAAATTCAACATCATCATTTGAAAGTTCAAGCTGGGCACGGTGGCTCACATCTGTAATCCTAGCACTTCGGGAAGCTGAGGTTTGCAGATCACTTGAGCCCAGGAGTTCGAGACCATCCTGGACAACATGACAAAACTCTGTCTCTTAAATAAATAAATAAATAAATATAAAAAACATTAGCCAGGCATGGTGGCCCACATCTGTAGTCTCAGCTGCTCAGAAGGCTGAAGTAGGAGGATGATCTGAGCCTGGAAGGTCGAGGCTGCAGTGAGCCATGATCATACCACTGCAGTCCAGCCTAGGCAACAGAGCACGACCTTGTCTCAAATACATATACATATATATATATTTTTGTCTCAAATATATATATTGTCTCAAAATATATATATATATATATATATATATATATATTTCAAGAGCAGATTTAATATCAGGAAAGCGTTAAATAAATTAGATACATTCAAGTGGCAGAATATGACACACCCATTCAAAATGCCATCATAGAACATATCAAATGTAAGGAAAGTTGTTCATGATCAATGTTAAAGGAACAAAGGTCAGTATCGTTGAGGTTTCATGATGAATGAAGAGGCAGAAGAGAAAGCAGAGAAGGAGGGGGAGGAAGAAGAAGGGAGTAGTAGGTCAAAGAAGGAGGAAGGCAGGAAGAAAGGGTATTTTCTTTCTGCTGAGTAAGTTGAGTTTGAAACAAAAACATTTCTGACTGAAGAGTTTAATCTAAGCTTTGTGTAACTTGAATCTACGCATGAGGCTCAGTTTTATTGAGAGAGGGGAAGTAAGAACAAGTAAACAATGGAAACGTCCCTTGCAGAACAATTGGTCTTATTTTAAAATAGAGTACAAACTGAGATGCTACCCGTAGCTCAGAAAAATCACACGTATATTTTTTATCTGAAAAAGAAAGCAGATTAAAAGGACTATTTGGAAGTAAATTCAATAATTGAGCAGTCTCAGGACACTCATGGCAAAAGAACAATAAGCACAAATACAAATCAATGTATATATGTTGTATGTATGTTTCTCAATTTACCTTGAAATCCTGCTAAATAAGAAGTAGTTGTATGTTCTGTATATTGATCTAGAAAGCTGCCTCACTTTATAAACACTGCAAAATAAACTGTACATGCAGTTCTTAATTTGTTCCATTGGAAAATTTTTATAGAAAATGCAAGGAGTATATATTTGCATGTTGTTTATATTTGCATGCCATCCCACGTGATTATTTTGAATTATGAATTAGAGTTAGTAATATTTATTCCATTTGTCATATTTAATCGTTTCTACTTAAACATTGTTTATTAGGATGAGAGTCATGAGACCTTTTGAAAATTAAAAGAGGAGGTCTTTCATCTGACTTGGTTGCAGACACAGGCCTGGGGAGCTCATCAAGATTCCAAGCAGGAGACAATTAAAGTGTCAATCTAGTGAGATGTACGGGCTTTCTTGAAAACTCAAACATAAGACACAACTTGGGCAATAAAATCTACAGGAAGCAAATGAAAAATGCCAGCACTGACTCTCTATTCTGATCAATTTATTATTGATGTTGGTATTCATATATCAGAATGACTAATATGTTCTTAAATTTCAATTACATTACTATTACGGTCAGGTGGTATGTTAGTATTATTTATTTTATATAAGAATATGAACTAATGATATACATATATTTATACAAATGCTTATATCCAGATAGATATTCTCCCCCATTCATGCATTTAGGATTCTATACCTATTCTCTAAAAAAAGCAAGCCTTTTCATGAACTGAATCAAAACTTCAAGCACTGTGGCTATTCTCAATTTCCAATAGAAAATAAATTTCATGGTTCAATTCCAAATCTCTATTATATATGTGTGACTTGTACTACCTAGCAATTTTTATTTACAGGTTAGATAGGAACATAACAAAGTAAAAAAAAATGTATATTTATATTTTTATTTGTATAAAATAAAATTGGCAAATATATAAATAGCTGCATGTATATGTGCTTATTTCATTTTCTGAGATGTCTCAATTTCATATTACGGGTTGGAATTTGTCCTGAATGCAGTACAACCAAGGGCATGTTTTCACTGTTTGCTTAGCCAAGAAATACTTTGTGGGTTATGCATTTGGTTAATATTAAGATCATAGGGTGATAATGGGGTGAATATTTTCTGAATGGAAGAGCCATAGGTAAATCAGAAAAAAAGGAGAAGAAAGTAAATGTTTAGTGGCATCTCATTTTGGGAATAGACTGGCTGTTACATCAAAAGGAAAAAGACGGCAGTGAGATACGGGAGACAATAGAACTCTCCGACACAATCCTGTATTTGCTTACAAATATTTTCCTTGTTTGAGGTAAACCAAATAAAAAAAAATATAGATCTCATTTAGATACTGTGTATAGAGGGAGAACGCAGATACATTTGCTCTGGCAAGAACATTTAGTAGTAATTAAATGCCACAGGAAGAGGAGGTAGCTGAGACGGCTGAGATGGGAACTTGGAACAGAAATCTCTGACATGCAAGGGCTTTAAATACAAGACAAAGGATGGTCTGTAGCTATACTAAGGCAGAGCTAGAAACTTCTTTCAGATACTTTATTTGAAGAACCCCAGTAATCTTCTTTATAAAAAGCATCTTTATGTTGTTTTCTTTCCTTTATTATTATTTTTTTATTTTAATTTAAGTTCTGGGATACATGTGCAGAACGTGCAGGTTTGTTACATAGGTATACATGTGCCATGGTGGTTTGCCTCACCCACCAACTCATCATCCAGGTTTGAAGCCCCACATGCATTATGTATTTGTCCTAATGCTCTCCCTCCCCTTGCTCCCCACCCCCCGACAGGCCCCGGTGTGGGATGTTCCCCTCCCTGTGTCCATGTGTTCTCCTTGTTCAACTCCCACTTATGAGTGTGAACATGCAGAAAAAGCACCTTTATCTTAAAGAGTGTTGTCCAACTTGTTTCTTGCTCGTTAATGTCGCTGAGACAGACCTGTTTGAAGATATCCCACTATCTGCTTGAAGCCATCATATTTTACAGCACACACACACACACACCACACACACACCACACACACACACACATACACACGCAACCTTAGACATACCAGCAGATGACCCTGACTAGAATGTACACTCTTCTGTTCCATAGTCCCTGATGCACCACTCTTTTTCTGACACACCTTTGTCCTGTCCCACTACAGTGTTTGGCAGAAATGGAGGAAAGAACATTTAAGATATTATGCCAAACATGGGCGGGCGTGGTGGCTCACGCCTGTAATCCCAGCACTTTGGGAGGCCGAGGCGGGGGGATCACGAGGTCAGGAGATCGAGACCATCCTGGCTAACACGGTGAAACCCCGTCTCAACTAAAAAACAAAACAAAACAAAACAAAAAAATTAGCCGGGTGTGGTGGCGAACACCTGTAGTCCCAGCTGCTCAGGAGGCTGAGGCAGGAGAATCACTTGAACCCAGGAGGCAGAGGTTGCAGTGAGCTGAGATAGCGCCACTGCACTCCAGCCTCGCGACAGAGCCAGACTCCACCTCAAAAAAAAAGATATGCCAAACACAAGCATGTTCAAAACTGATTGCACAGTAGAAAAAAAATGTTACTGAACGCAAAAACTTATTTCAGCTGATTTTGACTTTCAGTATGACATTGTGATTCCTATTAGGCAGGTGGCTTTTAGAGGAAAACGTTTCTAGTTTTGAGTTTGGAATTTTATGTAGCTACCTCCTTCCTAAGTGACTTGAAGCAATAGAGCAAGAGAAGTTTTCACTGACTGGAGTCAGTTCAGAAGAACGTATGGAATTGTCCTAAAAGAAGAAAATATGGTATTTGAAGAGCAGTGGGTAGCAAAGCGCCCAGAAATGGATGAAAGGCTTTGCCCTTTGGGGAGGAGGTCTATCGGCAGGCCACTCTGCGACTGGGGCTTTGGGTGCAGGCCACATAAGGAACGGTTGAACTGTGACACGAACTGTTTCATTACAGCAAAGTTTAGTAAACATGTGTAGCACGCAATGTCCTCAAGCCTTTGGCTTTGTGGAAAATTGTTAAAAGTGGTTACATCTTACATTTGGGTTTATTTGTAAGATGGGCTACAATAAGCAGTGAGATAATTCAACTTCAAACTGAAAGAGGAAGAAAGGAGGGAGGGAGGGAATGAGGGAAGGAAGGAAGGAATGAGGGGAGGAAGGAAGGAGGGCAGGAAGGAAGGAGGGAAGGAAGGAGGGAAGGAAGGAAGGAGGGAAGGAAGGAAGGAAGGAAGAAAGGAAGGAAGGAAGGAAGGAAGGAGAAAGGAGGCAGGGAGGGAAGGAAGGAAGAAAAAAATATAAATCAAAGATGACCATGAGAATCTCTATAGTCTATATTAAAATTTCCATAATAGGTAGGGGCTTATGCAGGGGTGTGTGTGTGTGTGTGTGTGTGTGTGTGTGTGTGTGTGTGTATGTGAGAGAGAGATACTAAAGAATAAGAAAAGCCCAGATTAAAGAACTTGGAGACACACAGGTTATGTTAAAATTTAACAACATGAACTTGAACTATGGGAAGCAAGTATTCCATTTATTCAATCATTTATGTAAATAATTTTAGGCACAGAGTTAGGTTCTGGGGGACACAGATGTTAGTAAAATGGTCTCTTTATTCTGGGTGTTTTATTTATTTATTTATTTATTTATTTATTTAGTTAGTTAGTTAGTTAGTTAGTTAATTAGTTTTGAGATGGAGTCTCGTTCTATTGCCCAAGCTGTAGTGCAGTGGCAGAGTCTCAGCTCACTGCAACCTCTGCCTCCCTGGTTCAAGCGATTCTCCTGTCTCAGGCTCCTGAGTAACTGGGACTACAGGCACATGCCACCATGCCTAGCTAATTTTTTGTATGTTTAGTAGAGATGGGATTTCACCATGTTGGCCAGGATGGTCTCAATCTCTTGACCTTGTGATCCGCCTGCCTTGGCCTCCCAAAGTGCTGGGATTGAAGGTGTGAGCCACTGCGCCCAATCATGATTAATGAATTAAGACACAAAGTAGAAAGAAATCTTACCTTTGGCACAAATAATGTGAACTAGCATACAGTAGGTAAAACTTCATAATATTCACAGTTATAATTTTAAAACAAAAAGCAGAACTACAGAAATATAGCAGCTATTTTAAGTTCACGGATAGGATGCAATTCTATCTGGAAAAAGATTCTTTCCATTATCTGGTAATCCGATGTCATTGAAAGACATCAAAAACTCTTGTAGGCTTCTTGCCTTGCTTTTCGTGGATTTAAAATCCTGGAGCTATTCTCACAGACCGTACAGGTCAGGGCTCCACATAAAACATAGCATTTTCCACCCTGGAAGCTTTGCAGTGGAAACTTTGCAAAGTTCGGGGTGGAGCTAAGGGAAACAAACAGGAGATACAGAAGCTGGGACTCTCAGGGAGTTATTACCACTGCCCTGCCTCATGGGGCAAAAAGAGGTGCTTTCCAGAGCCCAGAAAAGGGCTGCAGTGTAGAAGTGTGTCACTGGACAAGCCCTTGCCCTCTGCCAGTCAGACTCCTGAACCTCCTGAACCTAAGATCATGGGAAAGGAAGCAAATTTTTTTTTTCAAAATGTGTCATTGTTTCCTTGGTTCCTAGACCTATTGACCTCAGGTATGAAAGAGGTGGCACAAAACATTGCCTTCCAGTTTCATGCTTTACTGTGACCTTGCAGGGCAGTGCCTTAACAATGAAGGTGTCCTCTCCCAGCTATTGACTTAGCTGAGTCTTCAATAGGTCGTTCTCCATGTTGTGCTACAATGTAGTGGGGCATGTGGTCAACCACTGAATTTATATTTGTCTCAGGCATCTATGGTTGTCTGGGAATTTCTGCTGATCCGAACTAGAACTGGCCAATCTTAGCTGGGCACTTATTCATCTGTGGCCAGCTCATGAGCAGGCTGGGAGCTGGCTGGCCTAGAATATTCCCAGCTGAGACAACTCAGGTTTCCTCCACCCATCTCATCCTCCAGGGGCTGGTCCAGCGTGTTCTTCTGGTGGCGCCTGGGTTCTCAGAAAGAGTGTGCATGTTGTCAAGTCTCTTCTTGCAGCATGTTTTCTGCTGTCCTACAGGCAAAAGCAAGTCTCATGGCCAATGCAGAATCTATGTGGGAGGAAACTAGGAATGGGCGTGGAGACAGGAAGAGGTGGAAAATGACGAACTTTAGTGCAATCTACCAGAGGCACGCTGGCCTCAAAACATAAGTTTGAAGGTGCTCCTTTTTAATTATTTTCTGGATGAGTTTATGAAACATTGTTTTCAGTTATTCCTTAAATGCTTAGAAGAGTTTCTCAGCAAAGTCACTTATGCCCAGATTTTCTCTTTTGGCTTAGTTTCAATTACTTTTAATCAGTTACAGGATCAATTTGTTTAATAGATAAAGAATAATTTTAAGGTTTTCTTTCTAGTCTCAGTTTTGGTAAATTTGTATTTTTTAATCAAAGTTGTAACTTTTTTTCAATATTTGTCATAAAGTGATGTTTTTATGCAGATGGGATTTGTAATCAACCTTTTATGATTCTTGATTTTTTTTAAATTTGAGACAGAGCCTTGCTTTGTTGCCCAGGCTGGAGTGCAGTGGCGTAATCTTGGCTTACTGCAACCTCTGCCTCCCGGGTTCGTGATTTTCGTGCCTCAGCCTCCAGACTTACTGGGGCTACAGGCACCCACCACCACACCTGGCTTTTTTTTTTGTATTTTTAGTACAGATGGGGTTTTACCATGTTAGCCAGGCTGGTCTCAAACTCCTGACCTCAGGTGATCCATCCGCCTCGGCCTCCCAAAGTGCTGGGATTACAGGCGTTGAACCACCATGCTCAGCAGATTCTTGATATTTTACATCTGTGTTTTCTGTGTTATTTCTTACTAGGATGTTATCAGTTGTGTTAATTTTTTAATATTTGGCTTTTTAAGAGGTAATGCCATAGAATATAAAAGCGAGACATTCATATTGGGCAAGGAACACCACCAGATTGCAATGAAGATCTGACATCTTTGAAAATAAAGTTAAAAATAAACAGTGAGATGGTTCATAATAAACTGAACTATATCAGTAGTAAGGATGGGCACACAAGTTAAAATTTAATTCCTATGTGGAAAGGATGATGAATAAAAGAATATTGAACCTGGGGAAGCCCAGATCTGGGAATTCATGAAAACTATCTTCAAATAGTGGAGAGGCTGCCATACAGAAGAGGGGTTAGTTTTTTTCTGTGCCTCCCCAAGAGGTTGGAGTAGGTAGGATTTATTGGTAGAAGTTATAGGGAGAAGGATTTCAACTTCATTAAGGGAGACTATCATTGCTGTGCCAAGCAAGGATATCTTGGCTTAAGTTGTTCAAGCTGAAGCTGGATCCCTGCTTAGTGGAAATATACAGGGCTGTAGGTCTCAATATGTTCTCTCCCTGAGATCTTGCAGGAGTTCTGCAAGACAAAATGATTTTCATAATTACACGGAGACATGGTTTGCCTTTTGTGTTGCACTGATGGGGTAAAAGCAATGGTGGAGAAAACTATGGGTGGCTGAGCACAGATACGAGCAGCGGCATGAAACTATGTCAGCAGTGAGTTTTATTTTTACCCATCAGAACATTAAAAGTAATCAAGTGCTGACTTCATTTAAGAAACAGCAGTAAAACAAATTAATTTACAATACTGACCCTTCAGTACACCTATTTTTAAACATTCCTTGTTTAAATTCTTGTGATAGATGGGAAATATTCATACTTAGCTTCTGGAAGTCAAAGTATGATGATTCGTAAGGAACAGCACTTGTGTGATACAGCTGTGGGTTGATTTAGTTACTTTTTCATGGAAAATAATTTTTAATTGAAAGAATAACAAGAAATCTTAGGTTATTCAGACGTGAGTATTTAGTAGACATTTTCTTAAGCAGAATAAACTGATCCTGTCACTTCAAGGAAAACAATGGATACTATTTGTTGCCAATAAATTTGGGCTTTCAAGTGATAAAATTTTGGAAAACATTGAATCACTCTTGTGATATGGAAGCTTCCTAGTAGCTACATATTTCTCTTATGATATCAGTGGTGATAGTATAAGTGTGAATTTTTGATATGATATATTTAAATATGTCAACATTTGGAGGAATTGAAAAACTAAAAAATCTAGTAATTTCCAAATGACATCATGCATGATGTTATGGCATCATACAGAGGTAAACGATCCATTGAAAGTGGGACATAAACTCATGGATATTAATGTAGCAGGGTACAGAACATTCACTCATAAGTTTTCAGATTCTACATTACAATTTTCACACATTGATGCTTTTAAGAAACTACCACTTGTCAAATTTTGGTATGGTATCACATGAGGATAACCACAATTATCTGAAAAGGCTATCATAATACCCTTCTTTTCCACATACATCTCTGTGTGATGCTGAAATTTTTTACATACTTCATCCAATACAACATATTTGAATAGCATGTATGCAGAAGCACATAGAAGTATTCAAAGAACCCAGCTATGCTCTATAAATCAGACATTAAAGACATTTTTCAAAAGGTATGGCAATGCCTATTTTCCACTTTTAAAAAATATAGAAAAGATAGTAACTCTTATTAACAAATATGTTCACAGGGTATTGGTTTGTTATTACTACTTTTAAATGAACCAATAAATAATCATTTAAATTGTTTCAAATTTAACTCTGAATATGCTAAAGATTTGTAGCTATAACCTATTTAACCAAAAGTTCCTTAGGGTTCTCTAAAATTCTTAAAAGTGTAAAGGGGTCCTAAGACGAAAATTTCCGGAATGATTATCACAGATCAGAGAGGTGAATTCACCACATGAGCTTTATGAGTTTTTTTTATTTATTTTTTATTTTTTTTATTTTTATTTTTGAAAATACAACGTTTGAACCCAATGTTGTCATTTTGGTGTAGAATATCTTGTTGACTTAGTTCCTTCAATTCCCATGAGTGGATTCTCAAATATGTGCGTGATACCGATTGGCTGGCCAAAATGATTGGGACGAATGTCAAAATCCTTTCATTTTATTGTGTTAAGTACGGTTTTATTTTAAAATAAGAGGGATTTCATACCTGACACTTAATACACATGTTCACTTATATCATCTGTAAGTAAATATTTGTATCAGTCCAAAAAGCATCTCAGCTCAGCCATAAGCTGACTGGTTCCAGAATTTGTCAGTCATGTTACCCCATCAATATCTTAGGCGGAGTAAAGACTTAAATGGTGTATAATTACTATAACAAAGGCAGGCAATTGTTGAAGATCCTCTCTTAAAAATAATTAAAAAAACTTCAAATGGGTTTAAAGTGTGTAGTACTCATTTTGTTTTAGTCTTCCACTGTGTTTTATGATTCCCTGGAAGGCACGTTATATATTAATAAATGGCTGGTTTTCTCTTGATTTTTTTCACCTTATTCTTTCCAAATGGCAAAAATGTGTTTCTGTGTGAACTTTAAAAGTTTGAGTAAGATGCTTCAATGCTAATTGAGTTTTTCCCTGGAGAAATCGTTTCTAATTAAGATTTTTTAAAAACCTTGGCCTCTTGATCTAAACTTTTAAATGATATTTTCTCACATTGTTATATGCCAACTACACACATATACCAACTGTACTCAAAATTGGAAATCTTCGTCCCTAAAAATTTATCAAAGGTCTTCAGAAGAGTATTGACCTAGTAGCAACATGTAGTTTATAATATGGTTATCTGTTTTAAAACTCCATTAAATATAGACTGTTATTTCCCAAATAGTGAGAAAACAAAACTTTTTTCTTCTTTGTAACATTCCAGGGCACCTCAGCATGTAACTTTACATAACTAAGAAATGTGCTATGACTTACAGGGTTGAGAAAATAAATTCTTGAACAACCATTTTTTTCATTTGTTTAAGCAAATATTTAACAAATGTCATCTAAGTGCCACTAACTTTGTAGTGCACCAGCATAAAGTGGCAACCACACGAACATGTCTGTAAGTAATACTGTTTTTTTTTTCATGAAAATCTGACCCTGAATGTGTCTGTGATCTGATATTCTTGAGTCCATCATGAGTATTAAGTGCTTTTCTGCCATTGCAAATACAGAATAGCTCATGAATTGCTTCAGCATTTAGTATTAGTTCTTATTAATAGATACGAGGAAGCACTCATTCAAAATTTTTGTGCCCAGTCATTACATTGTCTTCACAATAATATTGTGATGTAGACTTTTCATCACCTCTGTTTTTCATCGTGGTATGTATGATCTATAACAATATACTCAAGGTCAACCCATCTAAGAAAGTTAATATTGCGATCTACTGGTTTATTAGTTCCATGATGGTAGACATCATAATAGTTTTTTGAAATTACCTAAGTAAATAAACAATAAATTTGTTTTTCTAAAAACATCACTCGAGGTCTATTTTCTTTATAATAATATATACAACAGAAACTTCAAATTAGTACTCAAGAAAAATTCAGTAATGTTTCTAAAATGCTAAGCACAAAACTGAGAAACAAGGTCAGTTTGCAATGCCATTTGAAGCTATTTTATTAACCAGCACATTTGCAGAAAGTTCCTGGCATCATTGGCTAAATGACTTGGTTATTCTTCTCATTCATACACATATATTAGTGGGATCAGCACTTATAAACAATAAGTGATGTAAAAATACAAAATGGAGAGACGTGAATCTGTCATGCTTTTAGGAAAGATCATGAGTCCTACTGAACCTGAAATGAATGGTGATTGTGATTTAGCTATGAGCTTCCAATAAAGTAGCCATGAGCCTCAGGCGACTACAAGCTCTTAAGATGTGGATGACGTTAAAGACATTTTTCAAAATCTAAAACAATGTCTCTTTTCCACTTTTAAATAATTAGAAAATATAGTAACTTTTATTAATAAATGTATTAACAGGCTATGGGTTTATTATTATCTCTTTAAAATGAATCAATGGATAATTATTTACATTGGTCTCAAATTTAACTTTGAAAATGCTAAAGATTAATTGAGATGTACTGTACATTTAAAATACACACCAGATTTCAAAGATGTAGTGTGAATAGAAGAATAAAACATATTTCATTCATAACTTTTATAGTAATTGCACATTGAAATGATAATTTTTGAGTATATTGTTTAAATAATAGAGTTAATTTAGTTGGTTTCAGTTTTTTAACGTCATTGCTAGACCATTTAAAACTATTTGTATGTGTCTTACTATATTTCTATTGGCAGTAGTGGTGTAGACAACTGGTTAGCGAAATGTGTAGGTTTTTAAAAAATTCGCACAGAGGAATTGTAAGCATGTCAATAACACATCTGGCATTAAGTTATTAACACTTTTTTTTATTTGCCAACTAAGTTCTTTATCATAGTTTAACTTTATCATAGTTCAATTTACTATGACTAATTTCCAAATTTGTTGGCAATGACATATTATAACTGTACACTGGAAGAACTTAGTTTCCCAACATCTATTTTAATTTACTTTATTTTGCCATTCAGAATGATCATGTTTTTGATGAATATTAGTCATCTACCCTTGAAAGAAGCTTGTTTGAAAATATCAAAAAAATGTAAAGTATTTTAATAAGTTAAGACTATATGGAAACACAATGACAAGGTAAATTGCGTATATACTCTGCAGAATGTATATGAAATTTTTAAAAAATGGTACCCTTTTTCCAAAAAAGTCTATTATGCAAAATGTTGGCCCGACACTGTGGCTCACATCTGTAATCTCAGCACTTTGGGAGGCCGAGGCAGGCAGATCACTTGAGGTCAGGAGTTCAAGACCTGTCTGCCCAAAATGGTAAAACTGTGTCTCTACTAAAATTACAGAAATTGGCTGGGTGTGGTGGCAGGTGCCTGTAATCCCAGTCACTCGGGAGGCTGAGGCATGAGAATAGCTTGAACCCGGGAGGCAGAGGTTGCAGTGAGCCTAGGTAGCATCACTGCACTCCAGCTCGGGTGACAGAGGGAGACTCCATTTCAAAAAAAAAAAAAAATTAATAAAAATAAGAAATAAAAAAAGTTAACCAAAATCAGCATTTCTGAGACTTGAAACATCATTTTGTCTCTGAACTAATAATAAGTTTCAGACTTGTAGTTAGGGTTTTCCTCTCTGACATCTCGCCCTAGCTCTACTTGAAGCTCGGGGCCATTTTGTTGTGGTAGGACAGAAGGCATTAATTATCTAAATCGGCACAGGAAAACATTGAATGACTGCGACCTAAATTCCAGTAATATTTTTATTGATGACAGGGTGATTGTAAAAGATACAGAATCAGCCATACGTGGGCAGAATGTGTGACAGTTTTGCTGCCTTCCCTCTTGGGATAGTAAATCAGGCTTTACCCGAGGAGAAGGTAAACAAACTTGAACTTGGCTGCATGATGGGGAAAAGACTTTCAGAGAGGAGCCCATACTCTCCCTCGGTATGGGCTGGACATTAGGAGTTCCCAGATTTCCAGCAATCTCCATTTAATTGTCTTTCCTGGTTGCTTTTGGGCCCCCATAAGAGCCTTTTGCAGTCCGAGCAGTTGTAAAGTGATCCATGGTTTTGCTCGTTTCCTTCCTACATTTTTTGATGATCTTGTTTCTCCTTTTAAACCACAATCTCAACCTGGATCTCTGTGCAAACCCATGGTGAATTTAGAGCTTCAGACGTGCTCCATCTCATACAACTTGCCCTAACAACACTGGGCCTGTGCTCTTCTTGGATCTTGCCCCATAATAAAGCCTCCTCTGATCTGAGCATAGTTCTGAAAAGTAACCCCAGAGACTAATAAAATCATTTGTGTGACAATGATACTAGACACAGCTGGCATTGTGTATTATGTCTCCAGGTAACATACTTACAACATATACAACATATACTGCTTAAATAATACAATAAATATATGGCTCAATATTCGGTTATGAAATACTTGCTATGAAACTGACGTTTTAGAAGTCCTTTAATTAAATAATAGGCATGATTCTACTCTGCTCTGATTTTTCCTTTGTAAAATTTATGTAGCTATCATTTTACCCTCAAGCATTTTTGAGACTCTCTGTCACTCTTTGCATTATAAAGATCTCCTTAGCTTCAAGAGAGAAGACTTAATCATGATGGGGTTTGTTATTATATAAATGATGTTGATATACAAATATAACATATATCTAAGCATATATGTGTATGTATGTGAGTGGATGTTATATATAAAAACAGAAAAATGTTCCCAAGTTCACACTAGACTGGTTTATAACAGAAGTAAAATCCTAACTCAAGTTTTCTGATTTTAGATCCTAAGCATTGTGGAAGTAACTTACTTGTATATTTTTAAACCCAGCCCTTAGACAAAAAAAAAAAAAAAAAAAAAAAAAAGTAAAATAAATGAATAAAGCTGGTAAGTGTTAGTCTGTTACAAAATCATTGAAAAGTTGACAGATGTTTAGTGAATTTGTGTATTAGGTTTGGATGATTTGCCCTAGAATACAGGCCATAGGTCAAACAGAAGCGTTCTCCTTCACTCTGGAAGGGGCAAAGGCAGGGAGGTTAAGGAGATGGGGTCATAGTCCAGAAAAGCTAATGTAGAGGAATGATTGTTGCTGAGTTGGATGGTGTGGTGGGGAGGGTTGAACTGTATGCTGTATTCAGAATTTGCTACGGGGAGTCCTGAATAGAAAGTAGGGGCTTAAAGAGGTGGGCAACCCTCCCCTTCCTCAGGATAGCTAACGAGGCCCTTGGGAACTGGAGTGCCTGCTTGTCAGGAGATTTCCATCATTACTAATGTTACTGCTGCCTGAACCCCTAGTTCCTGGGCTCTTGCATAAGTAATAGAAATGAGCTCCAGGCCAAACAGAAATGTTCTCAGGCAAGGTTGAATAGGCTTAAGGCTCAACCAAAGCAAGGGAGCAGCAAATAGGAAAGGGACCCAGTGCTAGCTCCCTGAAGGGCTCGGCCTCCTCGTTTTAAGGAAGCTGGGATGGGAACAGGAGCCCTGTGGAGGCAGAAGGAGGCTGGAAATTTTCATCAGCTGCGTGGTCTGATAACACGCTTCTTCACACATCATATATCTCCTTAGCACATTAAGTCTTCACCCCCGGGTGTGTTTTTAGTATTTCAATGAGATTATAATAAGGAAAAATTCAGTGGAAGGTCAGTGCTGAGTCCACCTTGTCTTCAGCTGGCTGCATCTGGCCCAGTTCTTACCAGGAATACCAGTCTCACCTCAGCAACCTTGGAAGATGGCCAGATTCTTGGGAAGAATGCTGGAGTCCACTTTAGCAACCTTGGGGGACATCACTCAAGGAGGTAAAGGGTTAGGGTCTTCCCTTCATGGTTAGGAATTTAGCTTGCTCAGCCAAGTTAGGAGGGGTCAGCTTGCTAACAGAGTAGGCATTATACCTGAAGATATTAGACATATTAGGATCCTGAACACCGTGTCTCCTGTCTGCCAGGACGGAGTCTCATCCCTATGCTGTCTCACCAAGACATCAAGAATAACAAAGCCAACGCTCACAGGACACACGAACGCAAGGACAAATGGCACCCACACCAGCCCTGCTGAAGTAGCATTGCAGAAAATGCTGAAGACAGCTGTTACTGCCCATGTATTATAAGGCAGCACACAGAGATACAGCAGGGCCAGAAGCCAGACTCAAGGGAAATTTTCCCCATCCTTAGGCCTGGGACGTTTAAAGTGTGAGTAGAGAAACACGGACGCCTCCCAGGACCTTGAATCCTCAACCTCCTTACCAGCTAACCTTTGCTGAATGATGAACAAGGGTTGGCAGGGGGGCACTTGTGGACTGGAGTCCAAGTCTGGCCATTTCAGCTGCGTGTTGTGGCAAACTCATGAGAGGAATTGTCACATCAGTATTCATAGTTAGGAATGCACCAGTTCTAATTCTCGCGTTGGCTTAGGATTGGTCTGAATTTATTGTCTTAAACCCTGAGCCATACCTATATTCACGGAGCCTGAAGGAGACCGACTCTGTCTCTGGGATAGACAGCTTCACCTTGACCCCGCACAGTTTTTTCATATATTAGCTCCACTTTGATAGTCAATATGAAACTTATCCAGTGGTCCCATAGAACTGATGTTTACGTTTTTTAAAGAAAACATAAAAATTGACACTCCCAGTCTTAAAACTCGAGAAGCTTACATTTGTCTTATTTGAGTTTCTTTCTCAGGAAACCATCCATCAGGCCCACTGATGATATAAAGAAACTGAAATTCACCAGATCATTGCATCTAGAGAATAAGATCCCAGCCTCTTCACTCATTATGATTGCCAAACGAATCACCTGTTGCCTGCTGATCAACTACTCATCCTTACCCCTCCCTAATTGCTGCTTTTTCGCAGGTAGTGACATTTCTTCTTTGTTATATAAATCTCAAATTTTAATTGGTTGAGGAGACAGATTTGAGTGCGATCTGTTCTCCTTGGCTGCCACACCTGATTACAGCCTTCTTCCCTGGCAATACTCATTGTCTCAGTGATTGGCTTTCTGTGTGGCAAGCAACGGACCTACAGCACCACCCTGGTGTCAGGGTAACAAAAATATTCTTGGAAAGGAAGGTGCTGGTTTGCAATTAAGCTGTTTCTCATATGGCAATTCTGTGTGGTATTTTCCACCCTGTTTAGAAGCTGGGTTTTATTTGACAATGGAAAATAAGTATTCATCAAAAATTTCCCCGTAAATGGGCTTTCAAATGAGTAGAATACTGGTCCTTTTTGGCATTGTGTGAAGATTCTTACATAATGCTTTATTCCATGTTCCTATGATTTAAAATTATGTTTCCAATTCTAATGGTTAAACACAGCTTACTCACATATTCCCTACTGTCTGCTTTACACACACTATTTCTTAATACTGCAGTTGACTGTAACATACTATTTGTATGCTTATATATTTGTTAAACAGCTCAGAATAAAACCCAGATATTTGAATAGCTACCCCAAATATAAAAGTAATATTTTGAGCTGAAACTTCTGATTTTTAACTGCCAACATTATAGTTATTCTTAAATAAAAGATAACATCTTTAAAAATCAACATCTTTAAAATATGTTAATTTTAAACAGTAAAGGACATCAAAAAAGTTTAATAAAAATAATTCTTTATGAATTTCTTTACTATTTATTATTTTTAAGATTCATATCCTGTGTTTGAACTCAACAACTTTTGGACTGGGTTAAGATATATGGTTAAATTCAGCTAAAGTAATGTTGTCAAATGTTTAGGATTCTTATAAATTATTACCCTCTAGTTTATTATCTTCAAATCTTTCTTCAATTATTGAGGAGTTTCATTTAAAATATACTAGAAATTTAAATTAAATATTAAATAAATGTATTTAAATATTAAATAAAATTTAATATACATTAAAATATACTAGAAATAATTTTAAAAGTACATATTTTATATTATATAGTATCACAATTATTAACTTAGAATTACAAAATCAAATTAAAAATCCAGATAATGTTTTCTATGCATGAAAATGTAAAATTTTGGAAATTTATTTTAAATTCTCATATAATTTACTAAAAACCAATAATAAATAAAAATGAATGTTCCTAACTTAATGCAACTTATAAAATGTGAAATATTTTATCGTAAGTGCCCTTGCAATCAACTAATCTCAGGATAGCTAAATTGAACATATCTCAAAAATCAAGTTTGGCTAATCTAGCAATGTACTTTTGAACTTGGGAAATATAAGGCAGTTGAAAAACAAATGTCTTAACTTTTTACTTTCCCAATCCATAGCTGAAGTATTTCCATGGCTGTGTGGGGATGTCATGTTTGAAAATGTTAAATTGAAGCAAGGTCTTGTGTTAGTACAGTGTATTTGAGGATTTAGTATCTATTAAGGACAGACATTTACATATTTGAAAATGTTGAGCTACATGCACATAGCTTGCTTAAATTTGTGAATCACCTCTGCAATGAAATAGGTATAAAGACCTACAGTGTGATCTAATGTTAGAATGAGTCATAATGGAATTATGTAGTCAAAGCAAACAGTGAAAAGACACACAAGGATGTGGAAAGAAATAATGGCATATTACTGAATAGTTAGACTTTGAACTTTAAAATAGATATCTGCTAGATATCATTCTAGGGCAAAGCCAACTATGAGAGAGTCATTTTTCTTTTAAAAGGAGCTCTTTGTGGAGGCTAAATATAATTACTATTGTGTGATTTATAGACAGCTCTCGAGCGATGTGGATATTTTTATTTCTCTCTCTCTGAGTCTGAATGTTCACTGTTGTTACCTATTTGGATAAAATATCATTTTGAAGTTTGGCCTCTTTAAAAATTCTCTAGATCTACTGGTATTGTTAATTTTAATTTGGGACTCTGAATTTTATCACATGAAATTCTAAAAAACAACTATATTCTTACTGCTCAACTTTCTCATATTACTTCAAAAAGAGAAGCTTTGAATGAAATCCTCTTTACACAAAGACAGCCTCAATTAGAGCTGCCTCTGTTTAAAGAAAAGTTGTCTTGGTTAGTAGTGTTTATAGTATTTAATATGATCTAGCATGTGATTTTTGTTTAATAAGAATATTTAAATATTACATTAATTAATTCATTATCTAACAATATATGGACTTGGGGACAAAATAATAAGAAAAAATACAGAATCTATAATGCAAAAAAAGAATCTTTTTATGTGTCAAAAATGTGTATTCTGGAAATTGTGTTTACATTCTTTAAAACAACTATTAAGTAGACAGAAATAATAGGATTAATAAAATATCTATGTATGAGCCAGTATTCAAAAACAAACCTCTTAGTGAAAATAGTTATACAGTTTTTAATAAATCTAAAAAAAACCCACATGGTAAAATCTTGATTTTCTTATCACATTTACACTCTTTCAAATACATAGATTTATTTCAGTAAACTTATTAGAAGAACGTTGACAATAAAGATATTCTACCTAAAATTATGCAGCACAAGATAGATAAAAACATGGATAGATGCATGAAACATTATGGATAGTAAAGGATACTTGAAAATGAAACATTATGGGAAGGAAGAAATATTTGAAAAGGAAAGAGAGATTAATGAGAGAAATTTTACCACTAAATATTAAAACACAATTAACCTCTAATAACTACCACTTTTATTAGTGTTGATCTGGTAAAAGAACATAAGACATTGTGTGGCAAAGTTGAGCCCTGCAAAACTATCTGTAAGAATTTAACATATGATAATAATGCATTACAGATCAAGGGAAAGCATTGGTGCAACAATGCAACTCAAAAACATATTTCAATTATTCTTTGCCTTCTAAATTTTTAGGAAAAATTTTAAAAGTGCATGTTTTATATTACATATGATCACAGGTATGAACTTTAGAATTATAAAATTAAATGAAAAATCCAGATAATATTTCCTATGGATAAAATGTAAAATTCGGAAATTTACTTTAAAATTGTCTTATAATTTACTAAAAATCCTTAACTAATAAGAATGAATGTTTCTAACTTAATGCAACTTACAAAAGGTGAAATTTATCATAAGCACCCTCACAGTCCACTCCCAAAATTCCAGGTGGATTTCATATAAATTTCACGAGGAGATAAATGAAAGGAGAAGAATGAGGAAGTAGGAAAATAATAGAGAGAAAGGATGAAGAAGTTGAAGTAGTTAGGGGCAAATTTTTTTGACTACAAGTTATGGATTTAGCTAGGCTTACAAGCTAAAAGCAAAGACTACAAAATAAAATATTTTATATTTGAGGGCATAAAATGTAAATACTTGTGGTCATTAAAAACATAACAATCAAGGCAGATGATATGAAACAGGCACACACCTACAAACACACGCCCAGGCATGAGTGTGCACACACACCCAATGACAATAAAAATGGGCAAAGACATTAACAGACTTGACTAAAGAGGGACTACACATGGCAAATAAAACACAAGAAAATCCAATCCACTGATAATCAAATAAGTTATAATGGTAAGGTAGTTTATGGCGAATTTTTCTTTTTATAAATTTTTGAGGATTAAAATTGTTTCAGGTGAAGTAACAGGATGAGATGAGCTCTTAGACGATGCTATTTGAAATATAAATCAGTACAATTCTTCTGATTATTATTTTAAAAATATGTATCAAGGACCTTAAAAATGTTCATGGCCTGTGATTCAGTAGTTCTATTTTTAGAAATGCATTCTGAAATATGAAGTCACGATCAAAAGTATTTAGAACTTACCTTCAACATAAATATGAAAAAAACCAACGACAAGTTTAATGGGTGGTTATTTCATAGCTAAATCGTGTACTTGTTTCTAAAGTATGTTTCCAATTAGGCTCACATGAATGACCCAAAGACTTTCAATATAATCTTGTGTGAAACAATCAGGAGAGAACTGTGTACATTGCATAGTTTAATCTCAAAATGAAATATCGAAATGATAGGCAGGAAGTATAATAAAATATTGAGATGATTTTTCTCTGAGGTATGGGGTTGTATAGCATTTTAAAAAATGTAGGCTTTCTATATTTTTTCCATTTCTATATTTCTATTATTTTCATGTATTTCCTTAATAATCATGAAAAATCATAACTCTTCTGAAAACCATTAAGAGCTTGTAATGTAAGATCTGGTCACAGGGCACAGGGCACTCCCATGCTGAAGCACAGACATTCTTTCCCTCAGTTAGAAAAAGTCTTCTCTAAGGAGGTAGCGCTTTTCCTTTTTAGCATTCATTATTAACACACACCTTATATCAACTTGAAAAGATATGTGCAGATTATAATGCTAAGTGTTTAGGAAAATTGAACCTAGGATTTCAAAAAAAGCACTCAACAAAATTTCTACTCTTGAATGACAAATGAAAGCATTAGCTAAATGCCACAGGCCAGAAACTCATGCTTTCTAATGAAAAGAGAGGGAGGTAAAGATGAAGACTTCATAAATTATCTTTCAAACAGCTAAAAATAGGGAGATACTTGTTTCAGTAAAAAAGTATTTAACTTTCACAGCATCAATCACTCTTCACGAATTGACATGCACCTTCTACTCAGTAGGACTATTTCACTACTTCTTTTATGGTAATCATTTGTTAACTCTTTGGCCCCAGATTAAAGGAGGTAAGCCCAATTGAGGCCCACTAACTCCAGTACCAGTTCCTCCTCGAATTTCCTGGAACAGGAAGACAACTTTGACTGAGTTTAGTGGGGCTTCATTAGCTGTAAATCAAGAGCAGCAGCTCTGGACCGCATTCTGACAATTTCATTGCCAACCCATTTTGGTTTGCAAACACGAAGTGTAGGTGCCTTGTAGACAAAATGGTGGCAAAATAAGATATTTGCCCTCCATAAAGAGAAGAATGTTTCCAATCACTAGACTCACCATGCCCTCTGGGAGATGAACTTTTCCCTTTGTTACTCATTGATTGATTGATTCATTCATTCATTCAATGCATGTTTCGGGAAAAACAAAGAGTACACAAAAATAAATCAAATGTAATAAATACTCCTTATAACTTTATAATCTAGCAGAGTAGGACATATTAATCTCACACTCATATTGTGTTATTTCGTAATATTTTTATGCCCTATGTTGACATAACTTGTGATGGTAACCACAGAATAGATCAACTGTTGACACACACCTATACCCTGTTTTACTAAATAGGAGGCCATGGGGGTGATTTTCTTTAAAAACCTGTTCTACACACACACACACACACACGCATACACACACACGATTTGTGGAAAGATTATAAACTAGAAACCTTCAGAATCTATCTAAAATATAAATGATGAAAACGTTTTATGAATTGTGTTTAAGACACATTTCTATGCTACAAAATGGAATGTGCTTACACCCAGTAATAAGCACCAGATGTTTGCTCCTGGGAGACTGGATAAAAACAAGACCCGTGAATGACTTTGTGACCCATCTGGGATTGTGAAATATGCATGGTTTTTGTATGGAGATGTAGTTAGCTAACATACCTAAATGTAAGCATGTGACTCACGGGTGGTGGGGCATGGGGATGCAAAACTAGCTTTCCAGTTGGTCTTGTTTACTGAATGATATCATGTTCTTTTTGCCCCGTGACCTCACCATCAGCAAAACAACATACCCTAGCTGATGGCTTACACTGGGCCTGACAGTGAATAGGGAAGGTTTATTTGTTAGTCTGTGTTTGGTTGTTTTTTTCCTGGATTGCTTGTATAGCAACCATATCAAGTTTCCCAACAATACTTTCTGAGATATTTTTCTAATTTTACTTATGATACTCAGATTGTATTGATTGGGGTCTCTTACCTCTTTCAGAGGGTAATCTTTTCTATAAACTGTGATCACTTTAAATAACTGGTTTATTCTCAACATTAATAGCTTTTCTAGACACTATATTTGCAACTTGAGTGAAATGGCCCCTGTGACCTCATGCTCCACATGTAGGGTACCCACAATGGCATGTTTCCATTTTATTGAAATATCTATATGCAAAACTACAACTCACAATGAGACTGTGCACAAGTGAACATAGTGTAAGATGTGGCCCTTTCTTGAGGTGCTGTTCTCAAATTGAAACAGACCCAATAGTCCCATAGACGGCTTTTTTTTGGATAAAGATATAAATTGTCCCTTCTGGCCTTAAAGCTTGAAACTTAACATTTGTTTTACCTGAGTTCTTTCCTCAGAAAGTACCCACAGGCCTCTCAAAAAGTATGAAAGAACTGACACTCACAAGATCATGGCATCCAGACAACGGGACACTAGGCTCCTCATTCATTAGGATTGCTTCCTTACCTCTCCTTAGTTACTGTTTTCCTACATGTGGTTACGTTTCTTCCCTGTCATATAACCCCCTAATTTTAGTCAGTCAGGGAGATGGATTTGAGACTGAGCTCCCATCTCCTTGGCTGGAGAGACTGATTAAAGCCTTCTTCCCTGGCAGTACATGTTGTCTCAGTGATTGGCTTTCTGTGTGACCAGCAGCAGGACCTCGACCGAACCCTGGTGTGTCAGTAACAAAATGTGTGCTGCAGATGTACTGCTTTGCCTATTCTGCCAGTGGGGGCATTGACTGGAGTGTTCCAATAGGGACACCCCTGTTCAAAGAGATACTCTGAAATTTTATTATTTTTTTTTTTGTTTACTGAACCATACAACAAATTAAAAATTACAAAATTTTAGTGATAACATTCAATTCCACCTCTGTAAGAATTCATATAAACTTTCCATTTATCTTGACAAGATGTTCTCAAGTGTGTTTTATGAAGTACTAACCTCACAGGCTGCTCTATAAAAAGTGAGGTTTGTGTTGAAATAAGTTGAGACATCCTCCCAACTCTCTCCTCTCCTTCCATTGGGTTCCATATGTATTAGTACAGAGCACTGAGAAGAAGAATAAAGGAACCTGATCACATTTGCTTAATCCAGAATTTCTCAACTTAACTTGCCCACATGGCTCTTCTCAACAAAACCTCTTTAAAACACTACAGAGAGTGGATAAACATGAAACAAACCACTAGAAATGCTGACTCAGGGAGCCTCTGTCCAGCTGGATCTTGACTTCTCCTCTTTTTGTACCACTCACATCCTATTTATCTTCTGTGCATACTCTCTAGTTCTTCCTTATCTCACCAGACTCTAGCTCTTTTTGTCTCACGTTGGTGTGTATTTCTCCGTAAAAAGAACTTTGTCATAATATACAAAAAATGGTAAATTCTGTGACTACATTTGCAAAATGTGCAAAGTTCAGATTTTAAATGCTGATTCTTCATTAACTGTATTTGGTAAGTATTCCTTTTCTAGTGTTTCCTGTTAAATGCAGTAGGAAATGGTATAATTCATTAACACAGGGTATGTCTCTCCTTTGCAGAGTAGCCCTGTAACATTTTGCCTTTTGAATGTTCTAGGTCTGTAGTCTTTTCTGTTTCTCCACTATGAATCCAAGATGAAGCTAACTGTCCTAGTGAATAGAAATACAGTCCCAGGAAATTTCTTGCTTAACAACAATACATCTGCTTGAAGAAGCTCCAGAATTGTATTGTTTCACCTTCATTCCCAGTATGAGGTGCATCACAACATTTTACTAGGAGCATTAGTTACTGTATTAAGTATGATACAAAACTTGTGTTAATTTTAGAAGGAATAAATCATCCAGGTATAATTAGAAACTTTAAAAATAAAACCTTTTATTCTTTCTCTCCCTCTTTCACAATTTTCTGGAATTCCTTTCCATTTTTCTTTAATGTCTTTATTTGCCCTGAAAAGGACCGGGCATTCCATTTGCATTCACATTCATCTCAACGGTGTCATCTCCACTTAGGTTCTGTCACTCACGAATCCTCACCCTTGAATTCATCTCTCCATTTTCTGATCCACCTTGTCCCCACAAAAGGCACCTACTTAAAAATGTGATGGTATTGCATTTTGTTTGCTCATCTATCTTCTTTTAAAGGCAACAATCAATTTTGCGTTCTTAGTAACAAGCAGTGTGTGAACCAGCAAGCATCCAACAGTGGTTAAATAAATGGCTGATTTGTCTGCAACATGTAATTCTTTATAACTCATATTTTGTTAACAAACTCTTCCAGAGATCCTAATTACAAATTGCTAAAAATTGATACCAGTTAAAATAATACCTTATAAATGTGCACGGATTTTCTATCATGCTGCTCATCATGTGCATACAAGTTGTTTTTCTTTATGTGTTATTTTTATTTACTATTACATAATAGTTTTTTGACAAAGTCTTTTTAATGGTTATTTTGACTGGCTGTATCATGGTTGAGTACTATATCATTTTATTATTGTTCAGTCATATAATTATGCAACTGCAAGTATTATTGTTCAGCAAACATTTACTTCTTAGCCATTTATAGTGTTTGAATAATAAAAATAAAATTTGAATCCAGGTGGTCTGGCTCCAGAACTCCTGCTCCAAACTGTCATCATGCACTTCATTTCTAGGCTATGTTTCTTAACACAAAATCATCAAACCAAACAGGTATGACAAACTTTTCGGGCAGAACAATAGTTTCATGTATTATTTTTAGAGGCAAAACTGTATAAGCCGTGACAGTTTACAGGAATAAACTGACATTGATTCACTAAAACAACCTTTACTTATTTGTTAGTATAAAATCATACATTACAGTAGTTCAATTTGTACTTTTTACAGAGCCAAAGAAGTTGTATATGTTTGTTACCTAGTTATATTTTCACTTGTGAGAATTGTTTTTATATCTTTTGAAAATATGTCATGTGGAGACTTGATTGCATTTTTTGTTTTGAAACTAAGATAAACGTTAAAATGTACCTGTCATAACATGTACACATATGTTTTCTAGTTCATGTTTTTGTTGTAACTTTGTTATTCATTTTAGTTTTAAATGTATACATTAAATTTGTAAATGTATTTTAGCTTTACATTTTCATTTTGAACTTTTAAATTCGTTTCATTTTTAAATGTTCTGGTCTGCGTTTCTGTTAATCTCAAAGTTGGAGGTATTATTACTTCCAATCAAGATTATTTTTATCTTTTTAATGTTTTACCCCTTCATCCACTTGGAGTTTATTTTGGTATATAAGTTTGCATTTAAGTATTTTTGTTCTAACAATAGCTATGAAAAGGCTGTTTATTTTTGTCTTCCCAGGTGAAACTCTAAAATCTATCATATGGAATTAGTCATGGTTCCCTCCACTACCATTCACCTGAAAATATTGACGTTTATCCACCTACACATTCAAGTCCTAGAACTTGAAAAAAAAATCTCATTATCCCATGTCACATCTCAGGTAATAGTTAAGGATGATAGCTATTTACTTAATAAAATGTGTGGGTACCTTTTTTCTGGTCAACGTTTTCCGAATTAGCTTTCTGCTCAATGTTATATTTATATGAACTACAATACCATTGGCCTTTGTTAAATTGCATAGAAATGCATCATGTTGAACCTATTTGCAGTAACTATTTGTCTTCAGAGCATACCACAACTCCAGGAAGAAAATGTGAGAAATCCTCTCTGGAATGAGAGCCCAGGACTTGGCTGCCAGTAACTGCTGCAGGAGAAACAGCCTTCTCTCCCCAGCGTTTATGTTTCCAGCATCCCGGCCTCCCTCCACACTCTTGTTACTTCCCTGGTGGAAGAGGGAGAGGATTATCTGAGTGGGAAGTTCAGAGAGAAGAAGCTGGCAGGCATGGTTCATCCCTTCACTCCTCTCTCTTGGACTCACCTCTCTGCAAGCTGTTTCTTCTTGACTCTTGGCTTTTGTGCATTTACAATAAGACCCCAGGCTCCAGGAAGGGAGCCTGGTGGTAGCACAGACACCTATGGCTGGGAGGATGGATCTCCTAGTTCTAAGGCTCATTGTTCAGAAGACCCTAGTACTGCAATCCTCAGCCATATCTTCCCCATAGCAGTAATAAAGGAGATATATTTTTATCTCCCTCTACCAAACCTCTGCATTTATCTCTTAGGTGGTTCCAAGTCTGAGTGAGTGAGTGTCACTGGTTTTCTTTAAGTCCTCACAGGAATCCAAGATCAAGAATAAATATGTGGAAAGACATTAAAATATTAGCATCATATGTACTTAAAGATTCAAGAATCACTCGATCTATTTGATTGAATATTAGCAAAGATAAAAGACATGTTCTGATTTTTCTTCTCTTTGAGACCTCATATATTCACACTTAAGGGGCTCAGGAGGCTACAACATACTGAGAATATACACATCTGTCTTCCCAAATCGCTTCTCAATTTTCACAGAACATGTTTAAAAACTATTAGTCTTGTAAACAGAAAATGTTTGGTTTAGTCTTATAGTTAGAAAACTCTAAATGTCAAGGAAGCAAAAGTTACAGGTGTGGAATGCACTACCCTTAAATTTAGGGTGAACAGGTGATGGCAGCTGCCACCTGTGGGTTGCAGGGAGTTGACTGTGTGGACTCTTGCTCACCATGGCCTGTGAATATTCACCTAACACTATCTGATAGCAATATTTCACAGAAACTGTCAAATGCCTCTGGTTTCTTTGTAGCAGTCTTAATGTAATAAGTGGGCAGACAATAGATTATAAAATATAGGGATGTTATCCCCCTCAAGTTCAGCTCAGGTATTATCTACCCCCAGCCCTAGACTATGGCATCCTGGAAGGTAAATTCTCCTTCTTTTTATTAGCTTTGTTATCAGATTGCCTCACAGTACTTATGTCTAGCTGGCAGTAAATATTGCTTAAAACAACATAACTGGATGATCTGCTAATTGTAAACATGAGTCTCAGTAAGAGAACAGAAAAAGTAAGACATTCCATTGAAAGACATCTGTTGAGCTTTCTTGTGAGCTGGATGGTGAATAAAGAGTTTCTAATGGTTTCGTGTCTTTTAGATTTCAGGATGAATAGGTGCATATGAATCAGCTGATTTTTGTTACTGGAGTGCAGTAGTATTGCAGATTTCCCAAGCTTTGAATCAAGAAACGTAGAAGTCTTTCTAACATTAGGCCCCTTCCCACTTGTTATTTTGCTGTTCATTGCTATGAATTACCACATCTCATTCTGCAGAAAACAAACAAAACAGGTTTTCCAAAGTCAGGAAGTCTCACACATATTTCCAGAGAAGACCTCATATTCTGCTCCATCTCAGTTTCCTTGCCTCACATAGGAAGAAGGAGACGTCTCCAGTGTTACAAAGCTGATCAGGCATGGAAATTGAGTCTCTTAACTCACACACTAGAGTTTTTTGTTTAGCAGTTGTGACCTGGGGTGGACACTCACTGCATGTATTCCCTTTAAGATGTCTGCTTTTGCACAATTCACAACTGCAAAGATAGGGAACCAGCCTAATCGCCCATCCACTGATGAGTGGTAATGAAAATATGGTACGTGCACACTATGGAATATTACTCAGTTATACAAAAAAGAATGAAATGGTGTCTTTTGCAGTAACTTGGAGGGATCTGGAGACTAGTTTTCTAAATGAAGTAACTTGGGAAAGAAAAACCAAGCACTGCATGGGAACTAAGCCGTGGGCACGCAAGGGCATACAGGGTGGTTAATGAACATTGGAGACCCAGAAGTGGGGAGGGTGGGGGGTTAGGGAGAAAAACTACATATTGGGTACAATATATACCACTAGGGTGACAGGTGCACTAAAATTTCAGATTTTACCGCTAAACAATTCATCCATGTAACCAAATGGCACTTGTACCCCTAAAGCTATGTGAATAATAAAATAAATAAATATTATTTTAAAAAGAAAAACAAACAAAAAAAGGTGTCCGTTTTATAAAAATCTAACCTTTAAAGACTGATCTGATAACAGTTACGAAGGATGGTGCCTAGAGAGAAGTTCTATTTTCCTGGACAGGTGAGACAGTTCCAAAACAATAGCTATTTTTATTTTTTTTTAAAATGCAGTTGCTTTTTTTCTGAACAAGACTTGCATTTATAGTAATTTTATGGTACAATATGAATAATGGTTCTTGAAATGCTTTTTTTCCAGGACAAATGTAAGCCACAAGGCAGTTTTTTTTTTTTTTTTCCTGTTCAATAATAATTCTTTCCATTACACAGAGAAATACTCAGATAAGTGGAACAATATCAAATTATATTTAAAGAAGCTAAAAATGTCTTGTTGGTTAATAGGTAATTCTAAATCAAATAATTAATTTTTTCTTTGTATTGAACCATGCAGAATAAAATTATTGTAATTATATTCATCAATTAATTTAGTAAACATCTTTGTGTGTCTTTTATAGTTTTATAGATGCTGTGCTGTGCTACGTGTTGGGGATGTAGAGATTCAAAAGTGTACAACTAATCCAGACTGGAAAGATAATTTCCTGAAGGCAGTGATATGTGAAGGTAGCTTTAAAAATGTGTAGGAGGTTGACGGGAACATCAAGGAGGAAATTCAGCATCAGAGAACGTGTGAACGCATCAAAAACACACTTATTTAAGGCAGCAGTTCACAGTTCCAAGTGACTGGGGCATAAAATTCAAGGTGGCAAATGGTGAGAAAAGAGAGTGGAGGGTCCTACCGGGAACTGATAGTGACTAGAAGGCAGGACTTGGACATCTGCTAAGGATTTAGGGTTTCCATCCTGAAGGCGCTGGAGACTCCTAGCATGGGGTCAGGGCTGCATGAAGCTGTGTGGCAAGATTCATGGTTTGGAAAGACCACAAAGCTAATGTGACGGCTGAATTAGGGGGTCGAGGCTGCACTCACTGATGCCAGCTAGATGCCTGAGGCATGGGTGAGGCCAGAGGTAATGGAGACTGGACGGGAACCAGGGGGGTCTGGAATGAACTGAAGGAAGCAGGGTGGACCCTTCGCAGACCACCAATCTCATATTGTTAGAATATATTGTTTTAATATAATATTTTATAGCATATTATTGGCTCAGTAACTGTATATATTTTTAAGTGATGAGACCACATGAGCCATAGTCACCCTACCTGAGGTCTGTGGAAAGGTATTAGTAGTTCCCTTTATCCAAAATATTACAGACCTCATTTTTATGCATGTTAAAAACTACAGGATGACTGTCTTATTCATTTTACTAGAAAAACTGTTGGAAATCTATGTGTTTCTCTCCCATGTGTTAATACTGCTTGATGATAAATAAGATGGTGAACTTTTTCCTCAGTTTTTGGGTTTTGGCTTGTGTTTTGTTGCTTTTTCTTCTGATCTGCTTGTTTTTGAAGAAGTTGACAATCCTGGATGTGGACACTTTCTCCTCGAGGAGCAGGAGTGCAAGGAGATGGAGACTCTCAATGTGCAGGGAGATGCATTAGCTTAACAACCCTGCCCCCTCATATTAGTCAAAGAAACAGAACTCGTAGGATATGCTATATATGTGTGTGTATTTCTTTCTGTTGGATGAAGCCCACATGCATTAGGGAGGGCAATGTGCTTTGCTCAAACTCCACCAACTTTAATATGATTCTCATCTGAAAATACCTCACAGGCAAATGCACAATGTTGTTTAACCACATATCTGGGCACAATGGCCTGGGCAAGTTGATGCAAAACATTTCATGACTGCAGCCCTCATCTCCCCACCCTGCCCCTTCCATCAGGGAAGAAGAGGAGAGAAGTGAGAGCTCTTCCTTTCTCCCAGAAGCTGGGTGCTCACCAGGGGCCATGCTCTACTCTCTGTGCTAGGCTGTTCTTCAGAAGAACTGGTGCTGTTTCAGGTCTCCCTGATTTATGGAATTTCAATTCCATGCTACAAAATCTGAGTGCACTGGCAAAGAGCTTTTAGAAATAAAGAAGACATCAGATTCTAGACACAAAAGAAAGAGAGGGAGGTGTCTTGGCTTGGCCAGGACATGTGGCTGCAAGCTTTGGGGACAAGAGCTATGGGTTTTCCTGTCAGTTAGCGGATTGGACTGGGTCTTGCTGCATTAGGCTCTAAGTCTTATGAACTGGGCTGCCAACTATCAGTAGTGGCCAAATGAAATTTCCAATTTGAGAGGTCACTTAAGCTGATGGACCCTTTTTCCATAGGATGAGGCAACTAATTGAGATGTGTTGGGCTGCAAGAGCAGAACCCTGAGCGCAGGACACCAAAGCTCAGTACAGGTTAGGGTGGGGACTGAGGAAAACAAGGGTGCTGCACCCAGAAGATGCAAGTCTCACTGGGGATCTCTGTAGATAACTCCCAAATGGCTCACACAGGCATAGCAGAGGCTAGTCCAAAGCCCGTGTGGCTCCCTACTAGTGGACCCGTTCACATCACCAACTTAAAGATTGATCAGCTCTTCTTCATTCCCCACTTGAATAGCAATATGCATCTACTGGATAAATTTCACTTTATCTGCAATCCAGACATCAACAGGAGCCTAGACAAATTGGCTTAACCCTTAAGTTCAGATCTTCAATGTCATTTCTTGAATTTCTTCATATTTCCAGAGAAGTCAGAATCTCATGATCATCTCTGGCTCTATTATAGGACCAATAGGTGTGTGTGCAGTAACAGTCCAACACTGAGACAGCTGGGACTGCAGCAAAGAATGAGTTTAATGATTGCAGAGTGGCGAGCAAGGAAATGGGAAGAGAGCCTTAAATTCGTCTTCCTAAGGTGTTCTTGGCTGGGGTTTGTGAGGGCACAGTGGAGGGCAAGGGCTCATGGACAACATTGCCAAAGGGCCCAGGGGAGTAGAGCCACATGCCCCCCCATTCCCATGGGCATCACCCCAAGCCACAGTTACAAGCAACCCTCAAAGATTCACAAGAGGGCTGGGGCTCGAGAGGATTAGAGGATCATTCCTATATGCTTGATCCCAAAACACACCCTAGCAAACCCCATCCAGGGAAGGAACGGACATTGCCATGCCCCACCCAAGATGCCAGGGCCAGGAGGTGGCATCAGTCATGGGGGGATGGGACACTTTGAGAGTGGGCCTTGGGGGCCAGGGTGCTTGGGTATAGGCACCTGACGCCCATTCCAGGAGGCAAGAGGGTAGCAGGAGTCATTACCACCTGTGAGTTGAGGCTCTGAGCCCAGGACATGCTCCAGTGTCCATTGAACTGCCCTTATGAAACACAAGTTCCAACATGAAATTATCACAAAATTCAACACAATACCTGCAGACCCTGATACCGCAAGTGTGGGGACTTCCTGAGCACAGGACCTGGGTGACCACACTGGCCAGCGTCCATGAGGCCAGTTCTTCTGGCCAAGGCCTGCTGAGGTGCAGAAACTGCTGTTGTGGATAAATGCAGAGGAAAAAAGTGAGCACATGCAGCCAGCTCTCTTCCTGGTTTTTTATTTGGAACTACCGGCCTGCAAAAAGCACCTATTTATCTAAGCGGGTCCAGGACGTAAGAGTTTCCAGTTTTACAGGAGCACCACCTCATGGGGAGGCCCACCCCAGACCAGCCTGGCTCTGATCGGGTGTGAAGACACTTCAGTACCACGGAGTCCACTCACCTAGGATAAGTCACATCCTCCACTATCAGCCTTATTAAGGGTCATATTTTGTCTCTCATCAGCCTTGCTCTTATTTTTTTCTTCAATTGCTCGATCAGATCAAGGGCTGAGCTTATGTTATCAACTGGGTCCCTGCAATCCCAGTCAGAATATGCTTGGTTCTTGCTGAGGCTGACCATATGTTAAATGCTTCCAGGCTGCATAGAGGAAGGGGCTAAGTAATGTCCCTGTTCCTCTTATCCCCATGAGCGTTAGTTTCTTTAAAGCCCCTCCTCAGTGAACTGTTTTATAGACACATGCAATACTCATAGGCAGGTTGACCAGCACTCTCTTTCTTCCCCTCGTACAGAGGTGCATGTGCTTCCAAACTTTAAACTTCAAAGGAAAGGAAATCTTCAATTAAACATCTGTAAAGCAAGTTCCCTTTTACTGTCTCTCAATAATGAATGAGGTGCAGAATCAATAGCAGCATAGATGTATTCAGAGGGTAATGACAAGAGTTCATTCTGCTCCTGGCCCGGGTCAAGCTGTCCAAACTCAGAGTTGATGTTCTAATAACCCAGCCTGGCCCCCCATACCCATGCCCGCGCACCTGCTCCTTGCTTTCCTATTGGTTTCATACTGTTCACTCTGCCTTCCTTGCCTGGCTGATTTTTATCCATGTCCTAAAATGTAGCTCAGAGTTGACTTCCTCTAGGGAGGGTTCCTGTTGCCATTAAAGTCTCTTGCGTGCATGTCCTTGATGACCTGTTGTGGATACCAGGGCCATAAGTTCCATGACCATACTGTTTTGGGACAATCTATTTACTCATCCATCTTCTCTTGCTAGACTAACAGCAGTGCAAACACGGAAATTATATCTGTACCTCATTTACTCTTTTAAAGCCCCATCTCCAGTTTAGAGCTTGGTGTAGAGCAGTTCCATTGAAATACTGACCTGAGGACATTTCAACTTATATTTAGTTATGTTGTCATCTTTTTCTAAGAGATTCAAAACAAAACTGATAAACATGCTTTTAAAAAATGAGTATTTCATTGTTTAGGAATGCTTTTCACAGAAAAAGACTGATCAGAGTCTAACAGAAGCAAAACTACCTTTTGAACTATTTATTTTAAAGTTCTTCTCTCCCCATGTAGCTTTCACATGGTCTCGTGAGTTATGACATCAACTTCTTCTACGACCTCTAGAAAGTCATTTTATGCCTCAGTTACTTTGTTGGTGGAACTAGAGATGATAACTACTGCTAAGCGATATTGATAAAAGATGTTTGATTTGAAAGTGTTATAACTGAATGCTCCCAAACAGTAATTCCAAGCATATTTTTCTAAGGTTCTGAGGATTGTGTTAGTGATAAAGCAGAAGGACGGGCTTTCCATTTGACAGTTTGGTATTTCCATCTCTCAAATCAAGCTAGCAGAGTTAAATGTTCTGGTCATATTTAACTCACGTCTCTTTTTTCCAAATTATTCAACTATGCCATGGAAAATAATATTTGCTTTATCCTATCATTAGACAGTATGCTGACAGGCTTATAAAATGACATGATTTTTCATTTCAGTAAACCATATTTAAATCATCATTGTATTCCTTATCTATGTACTTGGAGGTAATTTGGTTTACTACATTAATGTGAATTTTATATTTTTTGAGTCTTCACTGAAAACTGGTCCTATCTTCTATTACCCAAATAAAGACTGCACTCAGACATAATGTAATATTCAAGAGCAATGTCTAAGCAACACAAATAATCTAGGAAAATTGTACAAGAAAGTTTGAGGATAATGCTAAAATTTGAGTTTTGGCCTCACCTTAAATGCAGTGTGCCACATCCTTTGCTGTTAAGTTAAAATGTACCTTTGATCAAATCATTTCCTTTGTCTGCTCCCCAGCAGTCATCATTTCAGTGTTCATGTCTATGTGGATAAATGGTGAACTGCTAGATCTGATTTCTCACTCTATTTTTATAATCTATTTTCTTTGGATATTTCAGTTTGGATATTTCAACCTTTTAAGTTCCAGTGAGCAAGAGTAGACCTAAATTCATATGTGCATTCAACATTTGGGGACTAGGTTTTTTTTTTATTACCACAATAAATACATGCAGAGTGATTTCTGTGCACTGATAAGATGATAAGAGACTGATTGAATGGTTACACTTCCCTTTGTTTCCTCAGTTTCCCAAGGCAGCATGAGGGAAGTTCGGTGATCCATGCAGCTGGTGCCTGTGCCAGGAATGAGGGTCCCAGGGATAGTAGGGGCACTGACTGCCAGGAATGAGGGTCCCAGGGATAGGTCAGCACTGACTGACCAGGAGGCTAGGGGGTGTCGTAGTCCACTTAGTGCTGCTATAGTGGAATACCTGAGAGTGAGCCATTTACATAAAAAAAGAAGTTCATTTAGCTCACAGTTTTGTAGCCTGGGAAGATCCAGAGCATGGTCCTGGCTTCTGACAAGGGCTTTCACACTGTGTCATAACCTGGAGAAGGCCAAGGGGAAGCAGACACGTTCAAAGAGAGGACTGAACAGGAGAAGGAGGCTCACTTTATAACAACCCACCGTCCCAGGAATCCAGCCTCAAAAGAGCAAGAACTCACTACTGCAGGAAGGACACCAAGCCATTCATGAGGGATCCAAACCCATGACCTAAACACCTCCTGCGAGTCCCCACCTCCAATGCCACCACATTCACACTGGGAATCACATTTCAATATGGAATTTGACAGTGGACAAACTCAGCTATAGCAAGGGGACTTTGCAGAAGTCAAGCCTCTGCCTGGAGTTACAGATGGACCCTCTACATTCTACTGTTTCCCGGATCCGAGGTCCTATAGCAGACTGCACTTGGCCTGCCATGTCCTGGAGAGAAAGTGCATTATACTCAGAAATGAAGGTGTTGTCATTTCCTTAAATCCTGCCTCTCCTCACTGTAATCAGTGGACCCTCCATTACCATGAAACTGTAGCCATAATGACTTGGGGGTGTTGCTGGTTAACCTTCCCTGTTTATACCTCATCAAATCTGGCCACTTCGTGAAAGTCTGTTCTCAATCGCATTTCTTAAATGTACCCTTTATTATTTCAGCACGTATCAGGACAACCAATACTTTTAATGAAAAATCAGAAACGTCTGTTGAAATTATGTGGTCCTGTTCTTAACCTCCCTTCCAGTTTTTAGTTCATCCATTCTTCCAGTATCACCTTTAACCCATTACTTGCTGAGTAATCATTTGCAGCGTTTCTGTAGTTGTGTTTACAAGACTCAAACTGACCCCTTGTCCTGATTCCAGTGCTCTTCCAATTCCCACCACTCATCTTTGACATGAATGCCTGTCACCATCCCAGTCGCCCCCTAGTGTCCCAGTAACAGCCTGCAGTGTGGGTGGCTGCTGCTGGCTCCTGGGAGTACACCCTTCTCTAGATGCCTTCCTTCCAGATTCCCTGTTCCGATGTGTCTGTCAACTTGGTCTGTTTTTTGGGAAATGTTACTTGATTCTTCCATCAATCTCTGGAGCACAGTGACCCTGCTTTTGTTTTAGTTGCCTTGGCAATGGGCACAGAGCAGGAAATACTATATAATTCCCTTACAATTCCAAGTAGGGCTTCTGACACAGGTAAAATTTGAGGCGTAGTGCCAAAACCATTTCTAAGAAGGTTGGCGGTCAGGGTGGGATTCTACCCCCCTGTGAAGTGAAGGCACAGCAGGGAACCAGGTGTGTCAGAGGCCCATTTCTTGGCATTGTGACTGGATAAACCTGTCTGTGACCTTGGGCATTTGTCTCCAAGTCTATTCGGGTTTGAGACTACAGTGGGACAATCAAAACCAGACCTGACACAGGAGTAAAATCTGAAAGTCCTCCCAGTCCTGATCAAGAATAAGGGAAAATGAGAGAGCTGAGCCCACAGAGGAAGGGACTCAGGGGTGGTGATCAGAGAGGCTCTTTAAAAGTTGCATTTGGTAAACATTATTAACGTGCTTGCTAAATTGTCAGAAGGCACTAAAATCAACATAATACAAATTGAGGCCATTTTCATTGCTAAACTTTTTTGCACGTGGCCGTTTTAATTGCTCCTGTGTTTCTAAAGCAAGAGGAAATCCCATTCTTTAATTTCTGTCAATTAATAAGAAAAAGGATGACATTTTTTAACCATGTAGCAATATTTTGTTGAGGAAAAAATCTACCGCTTATTGACTCTTACTGTAATGAATACTCACCCATTTGATCACTAAGAAATAGATTCTAAGTTCCAAAGACACGACTCTTTCAAGTCAAAGGCATTATGTCATTATTTAAATTGTAATACATGTCAGCTTTAGGTCAGAACATGTGTTTCTTACCAGTTGCCTCATGTGTCGTACAAGCCCTATTTGGGAATTGCTTTCAGGGCTTTTTCCTGAATCAGAGGGGCAAAGGCTGTAACTCAAGGAAGAAGGCAAATTTTATCACTAACTACTGTAGTTGTTCAGAAGACAATAAACACTTTCCTTGGACAAAGTAATAAGTGAATCCTACTTCCCACTCCAACCACCAGCAGAAGGGTTTCTCCCCTACCTCT
Source organism: Rhinopithecus roxellana (assembly GCF_007565055.1). Classification (NCBI taxonomy): domain Eukaryota; kingdom Metazoa; phylum Chordata; class Mammalia; order Primates; family Cercopithecidae; genus Rhinopithecus; species Rhinopithecus roxellana. The sequence continues at coordinate 26,718,037 of NC_044559.1, forward strand.
GGGGTCATGGGGTCAGCTAGGACAGTGTCAGTAGTTTGCTTTTGTTTGCTTATGCATGAGGTATGTATTTGTATTATTTTCTTCACAGAACTAGGTGTATCAGAAGGCAACAGCCCATAATATAAGTTAAAATTGCATGCTGCATGGCTGTACAGTGCTTTATGTTTTTTTTCAAATGGAGTTCATTTAATAACCAAGTTGACTATCACATTGGCAATTCCAAGTACTCAGAAATGACATTACTCTACCTATTTTATGTATGGGTTGACAGTCAGACATGCTAGATGACTTGCCAAGTCTCCCAGTATTCTGAGTCAGTGCCCTTTCTTCCACTCAGTCCTGCATCACCTTCTCCACAGTGGGCTATTTGAGGAAACCCTCGCCTCAGAATGCTGGAATTCCCATTTAGGTTCCTGAGAAGTAGGGAGTGAGATTCTCCAGACCATCTTTAGGGGAAAAAAAGGAAATGAGGGTAAATCGATATCCAGCTTGTCTTTCAGAATCCCAGAAGTATAATATTTAATCCCTTCCCAATTTTTATATCCTGTTCTACGTGGATGCAATTAGGAATCCTATCATGATAGTGGTTAATGAATATCTAATGGTGAATTAATATTTAACATTTCAGGTAGAATGGTAGATATTTTATTTACATTTTCTCATTCAATTTAATTCTTAAGACAATTTATAGATGAGATATTCCTTTTTTTCTAATTTCCTTTTGAGGAAACAGTATTCAGAGATGTTGAACCATTGATCCAAGTTTACACATCAGTGAATAGCTAACATAGGGTTTGAACTCAAACCTTGTTTACTGGAGAGCTTTTCAAGGACACTACAGATTGGGCCGGCCCTGGCCAACACTAACGTTTTCCTCCTCCTTTATTCCTAACCCATCTGAAAGTTCTGTTCTGTATGGCACTGTAAAAAGCAATGAAGAAACTTTGAATGTGCCCTTCAATAAAGGAGATTCAAGAGATGAGTGTTGTAATTTATTTTAAATCTCTGAGCTCTTTGGAAATGGGTTATCAAAAGCAGTGTCCTTAATCTGTGATTTGAACTTATTTAATGAGATTCTAAGTAGGGCTAAGGAGAATGTTAACATTTCCCTTCCTGAAATTTTATAGCTTTCTACTTTTTAATGTTTCTTCTACATGCTCACTAGCCCTATGTCTATTTTGATGGCATTATCCCACAGTGATTGTTCAATGCAGAGCAGTTAAGGAAGACTTCTGTGTCCAGTGGTGCCACAGGCTGGATCTTGGACTGACCGTCCCCTTGAAAACAACTGAACAGGTTAGATAGAACATGAGATTAGAGAAGGGTAAGGAGAAGGATGGAAAGGGAGAAAATGACGAGGGAGAAATATGTGGACAGGAAAGAGAATTGGGAAAAATTTTGAGAAAAGCAAATTTAAAAAAACTGTTTTAACATTTAAGTTCAGGGGTACATGGGCAGGTTTGTTACATAGGTAAACTTGTGTCATGGGAGTTTGTTGTACAGATTATTTCATCACCTAAGTATTAAGCCTAGTACTAATTTGTTATTTTTGCTGATCCTCTCCTTCCTCCCACCCTCCACCCTCTGATAGGCCCCAGTGTGTGCCGTTCTCATCTATGTGTTCATGTGTCCTCATCAAATTAAATTGGTCTTATCATCAAAACAAAAAACAAACAAAAAAAATGATAAAACAGAAAACTAAAAACCCCTTTAACAATAAATAATGTGACCGGGCATGGTGGCTCATGCCTGTAATCCCAGCGTTTTGGGAGGCCAAGGTGGAAGGATCACCTGAGGTCAGGAGTTCAAGGCCAGCCTGGCCAACGTGGTGAAACCCTGCCTCTACTAAATATACAAAAAATTAGCCGAACATGACGGTGCACCCCTTTAGTCCCAGCTGTTTTGGAGCCTGAAGCAGAAGAATCGCTTGAACCCGGGAGACAGAGGTTACAGTGAGCCGAGATCGTGCCACTGCACTCCAGCCTGGGCAACAGAGCAAGACTCTGTCTCAAAAAAAAAAAAAAAGAAAAACAAACAAACAAACAAAAAACCCAAAAACAGACAAGCAAATAAAACATAAAACAAAACAAAACAAAAACAATAAATAATGTGAGCTTGGCTCTTCCAATCTCATGTCAAGCCCCATACAAATTTAAAAAATCGGCCGGGCGCGGTGGCTCAAGCCTGTAATCCCAGCACTTTGGGAGGCCGAGACGGGCGGATCACGAGGTCAGGAGATCGAGACCATCCTGGCTAACACAGTGAAACCCCGTCTCTAGTAAAAATACAAAAACTAGCCGGTCGAGGTGGCGGGCGCCTGTAGTCCCAGCTACTCGGGAGGCTGAGGCGGGAGAATGGTGCAAACCCGGGAGGCGGAGCTTGCAGTGAGCTGAGATCCGGCCACTGCACTCCAGTCCAGGCCACAGAGCGAGACTCCGCCTCAAAAAAAAAAAAAAAAAAAAAACAAATTTAAAAAATCAAAAGATTCATTAGGCAAGTAGTACGTTTTCTTTTCTAAAAACATATTTAACTTATTACTGTGGGAAATTTTAAAGCTATACAAAGTAGAATATCAAGGATCACGGATCATCATGCGTCTATGACATAACTTGGACAATGTCAGCTCGGGCCCGTTTGTCGTCCCCTCCTCCTCTTCCCCATCTAATGGATTATTTTGAAGAAAATTCCAGAAATCAGAGTAACTACAATCATTACTCATTTACACAATTAGAAATTTTACAAAATAGAACCACAACACCATTCTCACATCTAAAAACTGAATAATAATTACCCAATCACCAAATATTTAGTTGGTGATCAAATTTCCCTAATGGTTTCAATGATTTTTAAACCTTTCATTTTTACATACTCAGTTTTATCATGGTGGTGATAAAACAATGTTCCTTTTGTTTCTAGATCCTTTTAGGATATTTCCGTAGGGATACATGAGTAAGCTTTCTAAGTTCTTTATTGCTTATTCAGCTTCACCCTATGGTTCATAGCAAAATTTGCAGGAAATAGTTTGGTCAGTCTAGATCAGAGATTGACCACAGACAAGCTTTGAAGAGCATGGCTTGCTATAGCCAGAAGACCGTGCCGACTGAGCCTGATATACTGTTTAAGAATCACTGTGTACAACTGTGCATAAACTCAGCTTCCTCTCAATGCACCGCCTCATGCTTGCCAATTGTGCTCTAACTGCCTCTTGGAAGTATCCACCCTTAATCTATTCTACAGGAGGTTTGGCAGCATTCATAGGTATTCCTCAACTTGCTGTAGATGCAGATGTCTGTGTTACTTCAGACTGCTTGCAGTGCTTTAAAAAATCATTACATGGCCATTCTCGACAGCATAAGAGCTGTACAAAACTATTATGCCTGAACTTGAATCACAGGATATGATTCAAAATGGACAAGGGAAATGACAGGAACTGTTTAGATGAGCATTTGTAAAAACACTCAGCAATGACTTTTCTCCTTTGTCCTTTCTAAATTGTTAATCTCAAAATTTTAAAATCTGAAATCGTTCTTATTTTACTAAAGATACATCCAATACCAATTGTAAATAGTATATTAAAATTTCAAATTGAGGCTGAACTGGAAGTAAATTTGTTATAAGTCATGCTTCATAAACCAGGGTCTTTGGGGTCTGTAACAGTTGGGTAAATGCTTCTGAAATTCAGTGACAAATATAAATTTAGGAAAGTTACTGAAGCAATTTATGATCAATATAGAGAAATTTAAGAAGCAGATAAATACCATTAGCCTTAACTCAACTTGGGATTTGCTCATAAAGTATCCTTCTGTTGCTTCTAAAACTTAGTCAATTACATAAACCAGGAGACTTGGCTGTGTGAGAAGTGGGCTGTGTTCATGATACCATGAGTAAAATCTATTTGGCTGGGATCAGTGGCTCACACCTGTAATCCCAGCACTTTGGGAGGCCGAGACAGGTGGATCACCTGAGGTCAGGAGTTCAAGACTAGCCTGCCCAACATGGAGAAACCCCATCTCTACTAAAAATACAAAATTAACTGGGCATGGTGGTGGGTGCCTGTAATCCCAGCTACCTGGGAGGCTGAGGTAGGAGAATCACTTGAACCCAGGTGGCAGAGGTTGCAGTGAGCTGAGATCGCACCATTCTACTCCAGCCTGGGCAACAAGAGTGACACTCTGTCACAAAAAAAAAAAAAAAAAAAAAAAAAAGGAAAGAAAAAAAAAAAGAAAATCTGTTCTGCTTCTATCCCTCTCCCACCCCATGAAATCCCAGTTGTCAGCTTCATGGTGGGCTTGGTCTTGATTTAAATGCAGGAAACACTTAGTTGGCATTTGGGCAACAAGGGCAATAATTTTAAGCTGTTATAGAAATGAAATATTAATATGAAATCCATTAACAGAAGATGGAGTTGATTCTTGATATCACTAAGAGTGGTCCATTAAACAAGTTACTTCCCTTGAAGTGGCTTCAAAATCCATGACTTAGTTACTTATTCAGACTATCAATTAGGATGGGATATTGTTCTGAACATCTATTGATTCAGATTCCCCAAAATGGAAACTAGAATATGTACATAGATAAAAATATTATAGAATATATAGAAGACATAAAGTGGTCACATTATTCCAGATATATACTGATTTAAAGTCATTGTTTTCTAAGATGATCATTTATCTTTAATGAATCTTTCAACGTGAATACATCCTTTCTCTTTGAGAAATCATATAAAAGATAATTGTGGCAAATGATATGTAAAACAATTAAGAATTCTATCACATTGAAAGTCAGGTTTTTTTCCTGAATGACCATAGATAAAGGATCGATTTTTTAGTATTTTATATTATTTTTAATGCAATTTTAAATTTATGGACAGTACAATTCACTTTTCTTTTGTGTCTAATATGATAAGTCATGATGCATAGTCATGTAATCACCACCATAGATAACAAAGAGTTCCTTACTCCCTATACAATCTTCTAGTACTGACATTTATAGTCAAACCATATGCTCATTTGTCCCTATAATTTTGTCTTTTCCAGAATTATATATGAATAGAGTCATATAGTATGTAGCTCTCGGGTCTGGCTTCTTTGCACTGACATAATGCATTTGAAGTCCACCCAAGTTGATGAATATCTTAGCAGTCTATTCCCTTTTATTACTGAATTGTACCTATTCTATTGTATAGATTAACCAGTTTGTTTACCCATTCACAATTGAAGGATTTTTTTGACATCATTTGTTGAAGATACTGTTCTTTACCCATGACTTGTCCTGTTACCTTCGTAAAAATAGTGACTTTACAATAAATGCAAAGTGCTATTTCTAGACTTTTAATTCTAATACACTGCTCTCTATGCCCAGCCTGTCTTCATTGCTGTGGCCTCTTAATAACTTTTGAAATTGAGAAGTGTCAGTATTCCAAATTTATTGTTTATAAAGATAGTTTTGGCCAATTTAGATAAAGGTTTATACAATTTGTTGACTTTAAAAAATAAGTTTTTGGCTTTGTTGGTTGTCTCTATTTGTTTGCTATTACCTGTTTTATTAATTTCTGCTTTAACGGTTGGGTTGGGTTCAGTTTAGTCTTCTTTTTCTAGTTTCTTAAGGTCCAACATTGTTATTGATACTTTATTTTTCTTTTTTGAATATTGGCATAACAGCAACATATATTCCACTGAGTACTGTTTTCACTACATTCCATATGCTGTGGTATGTTGTGTTTTTGTTTTCATGAATCTCAATATATTTCATAGCTTCCCTTGGGATTTCTTCTTTGATGTATTAATTATTTAGGAATGTGTTAATTTCTGCACACTGCAAATTTATAAATTTTTCTGATTTATTTATGTTATTGATTTTTAATTGTATTTCATTGTCATTGTAGAATAAACTTTGAATGGTTTCTATCCTTTTAACTTTACTGATGTATATTTTATTCTTATCGTATTGTCTATCCTGGATAATGTTTACATGTACTTAAGAAGAATGCATTCTGCTGATTCGGATAGAAGGTATTATAGATCAGTTGTACCTTCTTCTGTTAAATGTCTTATAATTTTTTATTGAAAACTAGAGTTTTAAATATTGTGCAACAAATCCATCAACAGGATTTTCCCTTTCTCCCCGTGGTTTATTATTGTCTCTTTTGTTATCGCTGTTGTCACTGTTTGTTTGTTTAGTGACTTCCCAGAACGAATTCCCTAAAGTCTGTATTCTTTGCCATGTGCAATCACTCAAGTCTCCACTCAGTTTATTGATGAGCTAATGATAGGTCACAAATTTCCTGAAGTTCCTTGAACCAATAAGTCTCTCACTCTCTGCTGAGAAGCTCGGTGCACTGTGTTGGGTTATGCCTTCACTTTCCAGCAGTTCACAAATCTGCCTCACTCTTCACTTCCTGTTTGAATGGAGTCTCAAGGACGGCCAGAAGTAAGAGACTGAGGTCCTCTGAGGTCTTTCCTGGCACACACTCAGCCCTCTACAGGTGCATGGTCTAGATTTCCAAGGGTGTGGTAGAGCTTTTCAAAGTCCTTAAGGTACAACTAATTCCCTATATATATGTTTTAGGGTTTTCGGACAGATTCTTATTTGCCTCAACTGTTATTGCTACCTCAGGCGCTATTCTTATTTTTGCTTTTGCTTTTTTTTTTTGCAAATAACATAGGGCATTTCTCACTAACTGAGCTCTGAGGTCACGTAAAGACAGACCTGGCAAAGATGCTTTTCTTGGTTGCTGTTAGACAGGATGAGCGGTTTCAATTCTCCTGGAATAGGGAATTTCAGAGTAATCTGAAGATGGTCTTCCTCTTCCAGGGACTGCCAGGCTTCTAGATTTTTAAAACTGCCATACTGCTTATGCATCTGGTTGTCAAGAGTATCAAGAAACTAGGGAGAGGAGGATGCGAATAGGGCAAGTTTAAATGTCACAAAGCTTTTATGGAGAGTCAACCTTTTTCTGGAATAAACACTCTGGAGAATGCTGCAAGTCTTTTATTTCTAGAGTTCTGAAAAGGCTGATTGCATGATTTGTTTTTTCTTTGCCAGTGATCTTATTGTTATTTTGGAGGAGAGGATTTTTGGAGGTCCACTACTTTTTAAGTACTCTCTTTGATAATGTTGATTTATGGTAAGTTTGAAATCAGGTAAAGTGATTCCTCCAAATTTGTTCTTCTTTTTTAAAATAAGTTCAACTATTCTACTTCATTTCCCTTTTTATATACATTTGAGGATCAGCTCCGTAATATCTAGAAAGCATACTGCTGGAATTTTAATTGTTTTTATATCATATTAAATGTATTCGCATTAAATGTAGATCCATTTAGGGACAATTAACACTCTAAAATTAGGTCATCAGATTCATACCTATAGTATATCTCTCCATTTAGGTAGGTCTTCATTTATTCTGTCATGAGTGTTTTGTAGTTCTGAATCTACCAATCCCACACATATTTTTAACACCTCAATATTTTATTTTTGTTAGTTTCATTTTATTTATTTTTAAAATTTATTACTTTTTTATTGACAAATGAAAGTTGTATATATTTATGTTTTATAACAGTGATGTTTTGAGCTCCGAATTCATTGTAGAATGGCTAAATAGAGCTAATTAACATATTTTTGTGATGATAACATTTAAAATCTACTCTTCTAGTGACTTTTAAGTACACAGTATTTCATCCAACATAATGTCCTCCAGTTTCATCTATGTTGTCAAATATGTGAGGGTCCCCTTTATTTTACTGCCGAATAATATTCATTGTGTATATATCACACATTTTCTTTATGCATCTATTGTTGATGAACCCTTAGGTTGATTCCGTATCTTAGCTACTCTGAATATTGCCACAATGAACATGGTAATGGTAATGCAGCTATATTTTCGAGATATTGATTTCATCTCCTTTGGATATATGCCCAGTAGTGGGATTGCTAGATCATATAGTAGTTCTATTTTTAATTTTTTCAGGAACCTCCATACTGTTTTCCATAATGGCTGTACTAATTTACAGTCTTACCAACAGTATACAAGGGTTCCATTTTCTCCACATCTTTGCTGACACTTGTTATCTTTTGTCTTTCTGACAATAACCATTCAAACAGGCATGTGGTTTTATGTCTTGTGGTTTTAATTTGCATTTCTTTAGTGATTAGTGATGTTGAGATTTTTTTATTTATATATATCTGTTGGCCATTTGTATTTCCTCCTTGGAGAAATGTATATTCAGGTTCTTTGCCCAATTTTAATTGGGCCACTCTTGAGTTGTTTGAATTTCTTATATATTTTTGATATTAACCCCTTGTCAGATATAGAGTTTGCAAATATTTTCTCTCATTCTATAAGTTGTCTCTTCATTCTGTTTGCTGTTTTCTTCACTGTGCAGAAGTTTTTAGTTTGATGTAATTTTATTTGTTTGTTTTTGCTTTTGTTGCTTGTGCTTTTCAAGTCATATTCAAAAATCTCTACCCAGACCAATATCATGGAGCCTTTCCAATATGTTTTTATTCTAGTAGTTTTAGTTTCAGGTTTGATATTCAAATCTTTAATCCATTTTGAGTTGATTTTTGTATACGGTGTGAGATAAGGATCTAGTTTTATTGTTTTTTTTTTTTTTTTGAGACGGAGTCTCGCTCTGTCGCCCAAGCTGGAGTGCAGTGGCTGGATCTCAGCTCACTGCAAGCTCCGCCTCCTGGGTTTACGCCATTCTCCTGCCTCAGCCTCCCGAGTAGCTGGGACTACAGGCGCCCGCCACCTCGCCCGGCTAGTTTTTTGTATTTTTAGTAGAGACGGGGTTTCACTGTGTTAGCCAGGATGGTCTCGATCTCCTGACCTCGTGATCCGCCCGCCTCGGCCTCCCAAAGTGCTGGGATTACAGGCTTCAGCCACCTGCGCCCAGGCCTAGTTTTATTGTTCTGCATGTGAATATTCAGTTTTTCAAACAGCGTTCATTGAAGATACCTTCCTTTTCCTATTGTGTGTTTTTGGCACCTTTGTCAAAAATGAATTGACGTAAATGTGCCAATTTATTTCTGATACTTATCTATATCACTGTATTTCCAGTGGGTTTCTTGCAGATACCTTACTACCATACAGTCAAGTCTTTTCGTTTGTTTTAATTCGATTGATCAATCTTTATTTTTGATTTGGTGTGTATAGATTATTGAAATTTAATGTGATCGCTGATTTGGTTAGGTTTAATTCTAACATTTTTATTATTTTCTGATTGTCATTTTCGCTTTTTTATTTCTCTGGTTCTTCCTTGTTATCGTGGACTGAAGGTTTGACTCTTCCTCAAATTCATATATTCAGGCTGTAATTTCCAATGAAACTGTATTGAAGGTTAGGGACTTTATGGAAATAATTAAAGTTATATTAGATTATAAAGGTGAGGCTCTAGTCCAATAGGACTGGCATCCATGCAAGAAGAGGAAAAAAATCCAGCACTGGCTCTCTGTGCACACACAGAAAAGAGGTCATGTGAGGACACAGCAAGAAGGTACCTGTCTGCAGGCAAGGAAGAGAGGCCTTGCCAGAAACCGCACCTGCTTAGTATCTGGATTATGGACTTCTGACCCTCAGAACAGTGAGAAAATAAATGTCTTTTGTTGTTTAATCCACCCAGTCTGTGATATTCTGCTGTGAGAGTCAACACCAAGTAATATACTTGCTTTCATTTATTTGCTTTTTTAACTACTTTTAAATATTTAACTTAACATATGTGTTGTGTTTTAGCTATATCTCTTTTTACTATTTTAAGTGGTTGATCAAGAAATAAAAATATACTGTCTAATGTTATAATTTTCTTTCAGTTATTATTTTGCTTCCCAACATAGCAGACTTGCAACCAAATAGAATCATTTGGCCTCCCCTTTTTATTATAGTTGCCATGTGTATTACATCTCTCTCTCTCTATCTCTCTATCATCTATCTATCTATATTAAACTGCCCCAGACAAGATTAGAACTTTTGTTTTCTAACGTCATATATATTTCACAGCTTTATAGCAGTAGAAACATATTCTATTACTTTGACCCAGATATTTACTATTTGTTTTGTTTGGTTTAGTTTGGTTTGAGACAGGGTCTGGCTGTGTCCCCCAAGATTGGAATGCAGGGGGGTGATCTCGGCTCAATGCAGACTCAACCTCCTGGGCTCAAGCAATCCTTCTGCCTCAGCCTCCCAAGTAGCTGGGACTATAGGCACACGTCACCACATCCAGCTATTTTTTTATTTTATATTTTTTGTAGACAAGGGATTTTGCCATGGTGGCCAAGCTGGTCTCGAACTCCTGGGCTCATGGGATCCTCCCACCTCAGTCTTCCAAAGTGTTGGGATTACAGACATGAGCCACACGCCTGACGATATTTGCTATTTTCGTTGCTCTTCCTTCACAGCGGGATTTTGAAGATTCCTTCTGGCATAATTGCACTTCAGTTCTTTTAGCATTTTTTTAATAGCCATTCTGCTTGAGATAAATCACGTTAGATTTATTCAATGTGAAACTGCATTTCACACAGCAGTCACCCTTGTGTCATTCTCGTGCTCTCCTGGCCCTTGCCCATCCTCCTCAGACACCTCTCCCTTCTGCATTTTCCATTTCTATTGGCAAAATATCCGAATTTCAAACTTGGGAGTCCGCTTCTGCTCCTTTCTCCCCCTCATCCAAGCCCTAGTAGCTACTATCTCACTATTATTTAGAATGGAAAACAGCAAGTCTATTTGAGAAACATTTATGTTAAGTGAATAGGAATTACTGATGTGTGCCTTTGACATTAACCCATGAGCAGTTGTGTGCCTTTTTTATTTTGGTTTTGTTCTATATCTACAGCTATTATAGCTCTATCTGTATCTATCTATGGCTATTATATCTATCTCTACGTATGTATATAATGTGTACCATGTGTTATTATGTAAACATACACATATTCTCACATGTATGTATGTATCTATGTATGTATGTATATAATATACACATACTTATATTTATATACTGTAAATCTATTCATTCAGCATCTTATTCTTACTATTAAGAATTGTAAGAATTGCTATGTTACTATTAAGAATTCTCCATATAGGTATTTTTTTCTCCTTCAACCTCAGGAGACAAAATGAGAGAGCGTCATAACATTTTTAGTCAAAATTAGAATTTAGAATGAAATGTTCTGGCAGTTATCTTGTAAAGGATGTGGATATTTTTATATTATTTATTAAACTATGAAATGGCATTAACTGAGAACATCCTACAGCTTCAGCTGTTGTAATTTCACACCTCGTTATGGCTTCTGATTTCAAGGTTCCTGTGTGCTTTAGGGAAGCTTCTCCAGAACCAAATCCAGCATCATGGTTGCAAAGGGGCCAGCTCGATGCCAGCAAAATGAACTAGAAAATCGAGTCAATTAACAGGCTAATTCAGGATAGATTTTCCCACAATATACACAATATGAACATGAGTTTTACAGGACTATGTAAATGATGGAATTGGGGGCTCGTTAAATGGACCCGTGGTAAGTATGGGAAACAAGAGGATGGGGCATCTTATTGGGAGAAAAATGAGTGCTTTATCAGCTGCTCGCATCCAATGCCTGCACCGGGTTGTTACCTTCACAGCTGCTTACCACTCAGAGAAACCAATCACGGCCTTATCAAACCCCCATTCTCCCTGCAGATCAATCAGTGTCCCTTCCAGTCCTCCCTGACTGTGGTCTGGGTGACAGCCCCTTCACCTGGAATTTGATTCAGTCTCATGTTTATGTGTTCACATTCTACGGCTTCACCTGTGTCCCTCCTGGCTCTGCCTGCAGCTGTAGGTTGGCTGTGTCCTACTCACTCCTTGCTCTTGTCCCCAGACCCCCAGCCCAAGCCAGATGCGAGACCCTCCCATACTCTGAAAACAACATTCAGACATCTCATGTCTATTTGAACATTTCTGAAACTGGAAGAACGACTGCTATTACTTTTTTTTGAGATGGAGTCTCGCTCTGTCGCCCAGGCTGGAGTGCAGTGGCGCCATCTCGGCTCACTGCAAGCCCCGCCTCCTGGGTTCACACCATTCTCCTGCCTCAGCCTCCCGAGTAGCTGGGACTACAGGCACCCGCCACCACGCCCAGATAAATTTTTTGTATTTTTAATAGAGATGGGGTTTCACCTTGTTTGCCAGGATGGTCTCGATCCCCTGACCTCGTGATCTGTCTGTGTCAGCCTCCCAAAGTGCTGGGATTACAGGCGTGAGCCACCGTGCCCGGCCTGCTATTACTTATTTCTATTTTGTAGATGGAGAGTCAGGATTTGGCAAAATTAATTTGCGAATCTTAAACAGAGGCCTTGTGACTCCCAGGCCAGCACATCTCTCATAAAATGCCTCTACATCCCACCATAGTCCTGAGTGAAGAGTTCTTGGCCTTCACAGACCTTCTCAGGGTCACTACTGAATTCAATGTAGGGTCATTCTGGCCATGTGATATTTTAAAATTTGTATTCTAGGTATTTTTTTCTGGATGTGAAACTCAGATTCAGTCCACTTCATTTTCATTCACTCAACACACTTCTTTTATTAAATTGGTCTCTTTGGTAAGCCACAGAATGCACAATGAACAGCAGAGGCCAGTGTGTGTGGAAAGTGACAACAGAATATGTCTTTGCAGCCATAAGAATATGATGGTATTATGAATTGTGGAGTAGTTGGGAATCCCGTAAGGGCCTAAGGATGAACTGGTAAACCTAAGCTATATGTCAAAGGAGAAGTTGTTTATATACTGGATATCTATTTAACCTCCAATGGAATGGAATAAAATCCCAATTTTCATAACTAAATTTCAAATTATTTCATGGTACTTTTCCACAATGTCCTGATGTCTCATAGGAAGCTCGTATTAATATGATAATGTAGAAATGTAAAATGAGGTATATGGCATTTTCAAATACGTGCTTTATTTTTCTTTGGGAAAGTATATTGTACTATTGTGCTTATGCTCATGAAATTCATTGGCATATGTATGTTACCCATCACCCAGAAGCAGCTGGCCTGGGAGATCTGATGGGATGCTGCTGTTGTTCATTTGTGTTGCTATAAAGGAATAGCTGAGACTGGGTAAATTATTATTTTTTTAAAAGCTTATTTGGCTCGTGGTCCTGTGGGCTGGCAAGAAGCATGGTGCCAGCACCTTTATCTGGTGGGGGCCTCAGGCTGCTCCCAGTCCTGATGGAAGGCAAAGGAGGTCAAGTTTCAATGGTAAGAGAGGAGGAAAGAGACGGGAGGAAGGCACTAGGCTCTTTTCAGCAACCAGCTCTCAGGGAGAGCTCTTGCAGGAACGAACAGAGTGAAAATTCACTCATTATCATAAGGACAGCACCAAGACATTCATGAGGGATCTTGCTCCCTCACACTTCTAGTTAGACCCCACCGCCAACATTTGTTCCATCAAATTTCAACACGAGGCTTGGAGAGGTCAAATAACCAAACTATAGAAGATGTTTCTTTGAGAAGATTCAGTGATGCTTCTGTCTTGGTGGCAATGCCTCCTAGAACTGGAATAACATTTTTCAGGATGTGATGTGTGCTCTAGATCAACGACCAATATATTAGTTTTTTTCCAAAGCTAGAATCCATGGGTCCAAGACTGAAGGGGTGAAAATGGGAGTGATTTATCTCATTATTGCTCCTAGTGATTCACTGACAAGACATTTTGCTTCTTATTCCTGTGATATTGGGGTCTTCTGGTCCCCAAAAGAGGTATGGGATTGTGATACTGTCATTAATCTGGGATTTAAGACAAGGTCTTATCTTGGGCTTCCATAACAAACCACAGACAAGGTGCCTTAAACAACAAAGTATTTCTCACAGTTCTAGAGGCCGGAAGTCCAAGGTCAGAGTGCCTGCTGGTTTAATCTCTGGTGACAGCTCTCTCCTGGCTGGTGGATGGCCAGCTTCTCACTGTGTCCCCACAAAGCACAGGGGGACAATGAGATATGGAGACAGAGAGATTGAGAGAGAGAGATTTGGTATTTCTTCTTATAAAAACACTAATCTTATCAGATCAGAGCTCCACCCTTATAACCTAATTTAACCTTAATTACATCCTTATTCCAAATACCACCATGCTGGGGGTAAGAGCTTCAATATATTAATTTGGAGTGGATGCAACTTAGCCCATAGTAGATGGACACCAGGCCCCTTTGGCATCTCATGCCTGTGAATCAACAGGCCAAGAAGAGTGTTCCTCTACGGGAGTAGGTAGAGGTGGTCAAGGAAATGCTGGTCAATGCTGGTCAATTAATTAATAATTCCTTCCTATGGTCAAGGAAATGCTGGATTTACATCCATTGAGGATAAGTAGATGTGTGTTTGAAATAATGAAATCACTTGGGGTGCTTGTAATTACTTCCATGTTCTATAAAACTGGCTGTTGTTTAATTTTTCAATACAATGCTACAACTCAATATAGGCAGGCCTCTTAATGGTGTAGAACGTTCTAAAATGAAGAAATGAGCTATTCTAGAAGGCAAGGAGCCACAATTAGCTATGGTGCTTGCCAGGGGAAAAGATAATACGAAAGAGGCTGTGGAAGAAACAAGTTACCATTATCAACTATGATCATGTGAGCAGTGGCAGAAAGAAGGACTTGAACAGTGTTGAATGTATTTTTCCTGGCCAGATGCAGTGGCTCCCGCCTGTAATCCCAGCACTTTGGGAGGCTGGGGAGGGCGAATCACGAGGTTAGGAGATCGAGACCATCCTGGCCAACATGGTGAAACCCGGTCTCTACTAAAAATACAAAAATTAGCTGGGTGTGGTGGCACGTGCCTGTAATCCCAGCTACTCAGGAGGCTGAGGCAGGAGAATCGCTTGAACCAGGGAGTTGGAGGTTGCAGTGAGCCGAGATCTCACCACTGCACTCCAGCCTGGCAACGGAGTGAGACTCCATCTCTCTCTCTCTCTCTCTCTCTCTCTGTATATATATATATCTCTCCTTATGTTGATTTGTGTATATATTAACCAACTCTTTCCTTTTATTCCTTTCTTTCATTTTTATACAATTTAAAATAAAATATATTAATAATAATTAACTTTATACCTCTGTATTTAAGTTACAGGATATCAATGGAGGACTTAGAGGACTCAGCTAGAGGAATGAACTTTCACCTAAAAGGACTTTGTGGCCCATTTTTTGAAGAACGTTAAGAGGTACATGGTTGTACGTAAAATAATAGCATGATATTAAACAAAATGCATGATTTTACTGTCATATTTATTTGGAAATTGTCTGCTGAGGAGTATCATGCATGAATGCCAGTTAACAAAGCATGCATCATCGTCATTTTACACTGTACCAACTTAGTTAACTAGAAAAGGAATCTGCCAATTATGGCCTGAGGGATAGATTCTGCCCACTCTCTGTGTTTGTAAATAAAGTTGTATTGAAACATAGCCATACCTACTCTTGTGTCTGCTGTCTATGGCAACTCATGCTCTAGAATGGCCTGATTGAGTAGTTGTGACAGAGACCATACGCTCTATAAAGCCTAAAATGTCTCCTATCTGGCTATTAACAGAAAATTGCCTGTATATACATATATATTATATGTGTATCAGGGTCATCATTGCAATAATTTATGAAACTCTACTCTGACAATGTCTAAGTCCTTACTCACATTGATGTTTCTGTCATCCAAACATAGTCATACACATAAACTTTATACAGCCACTAAGCCAGCCTGCCTGCCTTCCTTCCTTCACCTCCCTCCCTCCCTCCTTCCCTCCTTTTCCTTCCCTCCCTCCTTCCCTCCTTTTCCTTCCCTCCTCCTTCCTTCCTTCCTTCCTTCCTTCCTTCCTTCCTTCCTTCCTTCCTTCCTTCCTTCCTTCCTTCCTTCCTTTCGCTAAATTGTGGTTAAAGAGAGCGATGCAGTGGCAAATCCATTTGCCCAGAACCTACTCATCTGTTAGGAATACTGAACAACTCCCTGGCTTCTCTTTCTAGCCCTCCTTTAACACAGACATAGGCCGGAGCATGTTATTTGTTCTATTGAAAAGTTTGTTGTTTAGTTTTTCTCCCTTCAGAAAGATTAACAGTGATATAGCGAAGATAACAGTTTTTTCTTTTTTTTTTTTTTTTTCTGTGCATGTTACCTGGTGCTCCTAGAGGAAAGTCTGACAGCATTAATGAGAAAAGATAGTAGCCCTGCCCCTTTTGGGACTCCAAAAGGCCCAGGGGCCACAGAGGAAAACACTGGCAGTGGGCAGGTGTTGGAGATTCCTCTCAGGCTGGCAGATGTCACCCCATCTACTCTGAATGATGAAGTTCACACCTGCTTAATTGTTAAAATTTGCTTTTCCATATGCTCTATTTATCTGTGTAAGAAACAACTCAGAATTTAGTAGCTTGGCTTGGGTTCTGCTCACCCCATGTTTCCGTTGCCTTCGGTGTGGGCTGGGCTGATGTGGTGACATTTAGCTGGTAAATATCTTGGTGATTCAGAATACATATTAAAAAATGTGTCTAGGTAATTTCACTCCCTCCACGTCTTTGGTAGCTTCAAAATATTTTGATTCCCATCTTTCTTTATCTTCTAAAAGCATGGTCCTCTATAATCTCTGATCTTTTTGTGGATCATATTTTTATACAAATGTAAAATCACAGAATTTGTTTCACATTTTATTTGTAAATTTTTATTTTATAACGGGAATTTACCAAGCAAAATGCCAGGTAAATATTAAAAGATTCTTGTAGTTATGATATTAATACTTAAGGGACTCAGGGAGTTAAAGAAATATTTATGTGTATATGTGTGTGTGTGCCTGAGTCAGTTGGAGTGTATGAGCATATGTGCGTATATGTGAATATATGCATGTGCATATCTGTGTACATGATTGTGTGCATATGTACCTGTGATCATGTATGTACACACATGCATGGGTGTGTGAGTATGTGTTTGTATCTCAATCATGCATCAGTTTTCCTTCAACAGTAACAATAGTGGTCATTTTCCCAAAATTATAGTAAAATTATTCTTTTTCTTCCAGTGTCTATTAATTTTACCTGTAGGAATAATTCGTTTCAGGGCCATCTTACCTGATATAGGCTGCCTTGTAGAAAATACATTTAGTCCAAGATAAAAAAAGGAGAATGAACTCTTTCTTGCTATAGGATAAACCCACTATGGCCAACTAAGCTGAAATAAAAACACTCAGGCAATGGAGTGCTTCAGAAAAGAATTGATTTTTGATATTCATTCTACATATAATCTAATCACTCTCATTCATATCCCTGTAATATACATTTCGTTACAGCTCTCAGATTTATCCTTACATAGGAATAATCAGTGAGAAAGGAGAAAATTTGTGTAAAGTATCAACTTGCTTCTGACATCATGATAAAAAGTAAAATTCATTTTAAATGCCTGAAATAGTGAAATGTCTTCCTGCGTCATTTTTCTTCCCTTCGAGTCTCAAATCCGGGTTCTAGGAGAGGTGTGCATTCCACTCCCATTCCAAAAAATTCCTAGTGGTGGGAAAATAGGCCAACTGTCAGGCGTGTGACTATGTTCAGTTGAGCTCTAAATATCATAAATGTTTTCTTCTATATTTCATATTTTCCACTCTAAAAATAATGGTGTCATGAAAATATCAACTTTTTCCTAAAGCACCAAACTATTCTCTAAACTTTAGATTGGTAATTAGAGAATCCAAAGGATAACATACTGCTTGATCTATTTGGACGACTTAAATGTAAAAACCTACATTTTCTTGGGAGTTGTAGAATATTAAGAGATAATGAATATTCACTATTTTATTTAACAAATCAAATAAGTATTAATTCTTCCACCTTTCTTTTATTTATTTCTTTTGGGACTTTCTTCGTCGTGATTTCTTGGCACTACATATACCATAAAATGTGGTAGTTTTCAAATAAACTTCCACAAGGTAAATATTGAAATCAACCAACTAGTATTTTTCTTTTGACCTAAAGACATTATAAAATTCACAAGATTTCTTGTAGTAATAGGAACAAAAAGAGAACATTAAATTCTTTCTCACAGTGTTTCAAATTCAAGTCACAGAGTCATTCAAACAAGATGGAACAAAAATAGAAATTTATTGGCTCAAGTCAGTGAGGGTCCTGGGCTGGGTGCTCCCAGCCTAGTCAGTCTGGTGGCCCAGGCAGAGCCTGTAAGACAATGCCGGGTCCTGTGCTTTTGACGCTTTATCCTGCAGACCCTTCCCCACATCACAGCAGACATCCCCGCAGCTCCACACTCCCCTTGCCTTGGCACTCACGTTCTCTGAGGAGGCTAATGTTCTCTTTTGCAATGCCCATATTAAACCTCAGGTATATTGTTTTCTAAAATCACGCTTTTGCATCCAGACCAGGGAAAGAAACACTCATTACCAGTCTGCGCCCTGTCCACTCTGTGTTCAGTGACATTGGGATGCCCTAGACCAGGGAAGAAGAGTTCTCAGCAGGAAGGCAAGGAAGGCTAATATCCCCCCGAAAGAATAAAGAGGAGGAATGCTGTGCAGGATAAAACAGATTATGAAATTTTAGAGGCAAAATGCTTTTTACAAATACTCTATTTTAAGTATCTCATGTTATAGATGAGAAAACCGAGGTACCTGGAAGACTGCTTGACTTTCCACAGTTGTGTTGTAAGCACTGACACCTGCAAGAAGAGAGTACTTCCTTCTGGTTGCTCCTTCTGAAACCTTGCAAAAATTTTTGAAGATAGTATATATGGGGCATGTTAAGGAGAAAGTTATTTGCTTTATTTATCTATTTGATTTATACTTAGGTTTTTCTATGGGATGCTTCCTTGTATCTCCTGTACTCACCTCAGCCCAAGCTTACGTCTACAGGAGTGCATGCATTATACGTATGACATACTGTGTAGCACGTTCATGGTGCCTGCTTACCCACTTACCTGAGTCCCATAAGACAGAACACACTGACACACAGCATGTTGCATGAAGTAGGTTTAACTCACAGACAGGCAGCAAGGGACAACAGAGACCTAGGATTTACTGTGAGCCAGTCTCCCAAGGCTCAAGAAATCTGCTGAGGGAAATAAGAATCTCATCTGAACCTACCCCACTCTCACTGCTGCTGAAAGCAGCTGTGTCCTAGGTTTTATACTCCAGGGTCATGTGATTCTCTCAGCTACAGTGTTGAAAGATTTCCTGTTCTAAGAGGGAATTAGAACAGAGCCCAGGCTGTTGCTGCCAGCCCAGGATGTTGTATTTCCAGCACATTCTATGGTTATTCTTGAGACCTATAAGTGAGAAAGGAGGGAGAACTTCCTGCATGTGTGTGTGTGTGTGTGTGCGTGTGTGTGCATGTGTGTGTGTGTGTATGTATGTATGTAAATGTGAGAGATAGATCAATCCACATGGTGATTCATTTATTTAATGCCACGAAAGATAAAGCAATTATAACATTTGCATCTAGAACTTAAAATTAACGGCCCTTGCCATTGAATAGATTACTTTTCTCTCTAAATTACTTTCCAGCAGTATTTCCACACCTATAGAAACATCTCTCAGAATAGAAGAATGAGTTCAACCAGATCCTTATCACAAACTCTAATCCCTTCCAGCTGCTTATGGTAAGACACAAATATGTATCATCCACATAGACCCACTGATGTGTATTGAAGATCCACATATACAATGGGAGGAAATATCCAATTTTCCATATGCCTTCTATCTTCCCCATTTCTGATCCACAGGCCTTGTAGATTGACAGAGACATATAATGCAATACACATTTGGCCTTGAAATATTTCTAAAAAAGCCTGGAGTCACTGAGCTCAAGGAATGAGTTGGAAGGACAAGTTCATTAAACTGAAACGCTGAACAAACACCGACGAAAGAAACCAGAAGAATTTCGAATAACTAGACATTTTCTCTGAGCCATCCCTGACCCTTTCAATACCAGGTCCCAAATAAAGAAGTAAATAAACAGCATTTTGAGATAAATGTCAGCACCTTATTGCAGAAACTTCTATTGCAAAATGTATCTTCCAGATGTCCAATAAAAAGTATAACAACCCCAAGCATCACCTGATCTTATTGTCACAACTTTGAAAACTTTTAGAGTATTTATACTCAACAGTACAAATGTGTGCGAGCATAAACACATGTACACATATATAAATAACTTTGTATATGTATATATGGCAAAAGGTGTAAATATGTGATATATCCAAACCCACTCATACTCTTTGGAGAACTCAGTAGTGAGAACAAAGTTGTGACGCCTTCAAGATTCAGCAGATCCTGAGATTCCACAGGAAACCAGCCAGTCCGGCAGTTGACAGGCACTGCATGCCTGCTGCAGTGGCCGGGTGGGGAGGATTACCTACAACATTACAGAGCCAAGCGGAGAGAACTAGCAGCCAGCCTGACAGCAACTTGTCCTAATCAAAAGCATGTGAGGTTTTCCACATCTCGGTTTGTTTCCTGTTTAACATGTGATTTGGACATTTTGGGGAAGAAATCTAATTGCAAAATTGTCTAAATATGTTTAATGACAACTCTCATGCTGTTGGAAAGCACATCACTATGAATGACATCTATCTTGTACGCTACCTACTGGGAGGCCCAGCAATCTTTTTTTTTCTGTAATAATTTTCTTTCAGCAGAAAATATTACACTGTTTCTGAATAACTAGCAGTTACATATTATATAAATTGTGCACTACATATACTATGCACTCTCTAAACCAACTGTATCATAAATGTTGGCACTGCACATTTATGTCAAATTAATGTGATTTACTGAATTTTTCTAATCCCTTTGCAGGGTAAAACCCAACATATATAAACATTTCTCCCTAAGTTTTCCCTCTCTGCATAAGCTCCAAATAAACTGTAAAAGTATTTTCTTTATTTTAGCATATTTCAACTTCATGTATAAAGACATGTACCTAAGATCTTGGCTTATCCTATCTAAATCTCTCACAACTTTCAGAGTAAAAACTTTGATAATTTCCTACCAATCATTACCCAAGAATAAAACTACAAATAACTTGCAGCGATTTATCATGTATCTGAGTTTCAATACCAGACACAATGCTCACCAGACTGAGAGAAGTTGCAATGAAATTCCACTGCGACGAGCATGTAGTTCAGGTAGGAGAATGCAAAGCAACCACACACTGTGGTCTTTGTTCCTTCTCAACCTTAATATGTGACTCAGTCTTTCCATAGTCTGGGAAATTCACCTAACTAAACCTAATGAAGAAAACCTATGTTGTTGGTAACCAAATACCAAGTTGGAGATCAGAGCTCAAATTCCTGCTCTAAAAGTTATCAGCAAAAGAAGTAAGTTACATATCATTCCATTCATACATGTATTTATAATTTTTTTGTACTTTTATCTATCAACCAATCAACAGCTATTTTAATCTACTCTGTGAAAGGCCGTGTGCTCATCCACTTAGCAGATACAGAGAAGCGTAGAAAGAAGCCTTGTTGTCATGGAATTTGTGAACTAAATAAGAAGATACAGTGACAGCCCCAGTCCTGTGTCAACATCTGTAAATGTCCTTGCACATGCTTCTACAGTCAGTACACACAAGCTATCCTACACGTAGCTTGTAGAGGATAATTACAAGCTAGTGTAAAGCTATATGTAATTTATAAACACAAAATAAAATACGCAATTAATGTTGTATGATCTCAGAGTTGTGAGTAATGTTTAAATTAATGCATGTAGATGAAAGAGATGAAATGAAAAAACTAAAAGGCAGAAATGAAGTCCACAGGCAAACAGCCCGGGCGGCGCCCTGACAGCCCGGGCGGCGCCCTGAGCCTAGTTAAAGATCGATCCCGGACCTAACCGATTAGGTTATCTATAGACTCCAGACATTGTAAGGACAAACGTTGTGAAAGTCTCTGTCCTGCTCTGTTCTGTTCTAATTACCGGTGTCTGCCACATATCTTAGTCCTGGGCCCAGTACAAACACATTCCCAACTTCCTGAGCCCAACACAAACACATCCCCCCCCCACACACATCTCAGAAACACCACCTAGAGAGCCCCTGATAAGGTCACAACCGTTTGTAGTTTTACTAAATGCGCGGGAACAAATAGAAAACTGTTAATTGTATAACTTAAAATATTAACCAATTACCAGTTGTGATGCTGCAACCAAAAGAATTCCTTTGTACCTCTGTAACCTTACATATCCTGTATGCATCGGGCTATAAAAAGCAGGCACATGCATCATTCGGGGCCCTCTTGTATGTTGTGGAACGGAGGGACCAAGTTCGAACTTGCATTAAAGATCCTTGCCGCTTGGCTTTGACTCTGGACTCTGGTGGTCTTCTTCGGGGAATAAACGGTCTGGGCATAACATAGAAGGTTAGACATAAATTAGGCTCTGTGGAATGTGTGGGGCTCATTTAAAGGTAAATGCCCCTGAAGTGTCCTCTCATGTCACTGATGACTCTGCAACATCAATCCCCATAGGAATTTACATTTCTGGAGCTCCCTTTTGGGTTGTTTCCAGAACATCTTGTTTCAGGAAAGTGAATTGGAATAATCATGGTTGGTTTTCAGTTGTATGCAACAGATCGGTTTTCGTCTGATGACCCTTTGTACTCTTCCTATGACCCTATACAACTACACAACTTGATTATTCACTTAAAGAAAGAAAGAAGGCTGAGTGAGCAAAGAGAGGTCACAGGGTCCCAGTTCATAAAACTTTGCAGGGACAGGAAAGTGAATTGCAATGTTTGCTAGACAGAGACGTGTCCAGCAAAATTCATCAAACTACCTAAGGGTAGTTATTGTAGGAACTACATAGCAGCCTTGCCGTGGCTCACAAGGCCCCGCACTCAGACCCTCCTTCCAACACTTCCAAAGTAGTCCAGCCTCAGAGCCTTTGTGCTTGCAGTTTTCTCCACCTAGAACACCTTTCCCCAAGATATCCTCTATTCTCATTTCCTCATTTCCTTCACTTTGGCTAAAACGTCACCTCTGCAGTTAAGACTTGTTTTACGTCCATCTTAAAAATAGCCAAAGGCACAGCTGCTTTCCTCATCAATCACTGGCCTCACTTTATTTTTCTTCATTGCATGTATTGAATCATGACCTTCTACTTTTTTAATCTGATGTTTATATATCTGCTCTTCTCTGTCACCACCATCTGCCCCCACACGCATACCATGGAAGTTAGGTATTCTGTTTCCCATTGCTCTTTCCCTAAAACCTGAAATATTGACTGGCACCTACTGGGGTCTTGAAAGTACCTGTTAAATGAATGAACTACAAGCTAGTAGGAATCAAAAAGCAGTCCATTTTGGGGTGCATGATATTTCCAAAACACTGAAACACTCCAGATCAGAAACCAGAAAACTGCGCAAAGGCTGCTGTTGTCACTTGCAAGTGTCTCTTTCATGGCGAAACACTTAATCTGTGAAAAGTTCACCAAATCCCACCCTTTGGATACTTCGATTTGATTTATTATGTCTTGTATGTTGTTCTCAGTGATGCTGCACTGAATACTGGCACACCCAAGAAGGAACACGAGGTCATATAGACACAGGTTGTTTTTATCGTTGTTGTTAACTACATGGAGATGACTTGGAAATTGGATTGATCTATTATTTATATGAAAACAGGGTCTGTTTGCTATTACTGCCCCTGCTCTTCAGGGCTGCTCTGGTGTCCCTGAGAATTACTACATCTCCTTGCATGCTTTGCATTTTTGGACCTTCCTTCCAGTTGCCTTGACCATCAGAGGTTATTCTTCCCACCAAAGATCACTTGATAGAGATACCTACAAAATGCTTTCCTCTTGCTACAAAGAGTCACAGCTGGCTTTGTCTCCCAATCCCTGCGGCTATTTTTCCATTCTTTTTGAATAGAACTATAAAGAATACCTAGCATATCTACAGATGCTATTGTTTACATAAAAAGAAATTAGAATGTCTATATGGAATGCCAGAGACTCCTTCAAGTAAAATTATATTATTGTATTCATGTATTCATTCATTCCTTCACTCAACAAACACTGATTGTGTCTCTGGCATGAGTCAAGTGCTATGGTAAGTGCTCAGGCTTAAAGATGGATTAAGATGCAATCTCTGTTGTAAAACAAACCATTGTCTGAATGCAGGTGGGACTATGATAGCCTAATTTCTTCTTTTTGACGAAGACCCAGGCAGAAGAGTCCTGGAGCCAGAGGAGTCATTAAGTCAGCCGTCTGTCCTCTTCTTGAAAGCCTCTCAACCAAGCAGGTAATACTCCAACGTAGCCACTCTGTGATATCTGATTTGTGTCCCTTTTTTTGCCCCTGTTCAGTATTGACCCATACTCTTCAAAGTCACCCAGACCCTCCTTTCAGCCATCTGTTAAGTTTACAAAGCAATTCAATCATTCCTTCATGTAGTGACTGTCAAAAATGTTTGCGTTACATGTCACAAATTTAACCATTATTAAGGACTCCCAAAGTGCTGTGCTCTGCCTCAACCAGGCACTTTTAGTGATGCAAACTTGGGGGCTCCTGGAAGACAGTCAATAAAATAATTTTAGATGAGGGGAGCCTCATTCTAAACATGATTCATCCCTCAGTACCACGATGGTAATCTGCCTTTAGGAATCAAGTAATGTCTCATTGAAATTTGAGGCCAAGGTTGGGAGCATTGGCTTATGCTTGTAATCCCAGCACTTTGGGAGGTTGAGGCGGGCTGATCGCTTGTGTGCAGGAGTTCAAGACCAACCAGGGAGACATGGTGAATCCCGTCTCTACAGAAAATACAAAAATTAGCCAGGCATGATGGCATGTTCTTGCAGTCCCAGCTACTCGGGGACTGAGGAGGAAGGAACACTTGAGCCCAAGCGGTTGAGCCATGATCATGTCACTGCACTCCAGCCTGGTGAACAGAATGAGATTCTGTCTTAAAAACATAAACGAAATAAAAGAAAGAAAAAGAAAATTGAGGTTAAATGAATACTACGTTGATTCTAATAGTTATTCTTAAAGATACTGTCTTTCAATATCCTCACCCATCTAATCCATAATGTTTTCTCCTCTTTAAAGTATTTCTTCAGTTTCCAGGAGGCACAAAGATTACTGAAACTGCTCTGAAGGCCAATAGTCATAAAGAAAAATATAGAAGTGGCATCTCTGCTAGGCAAAATCTATATCCAACAAGGAGACTCAGGCTTTCACAAAAGACAAATTCATGGCTTCCTCTTTTCAAAAAGGGAAGTGAGTAGGTATCTTTCTCTTTAGGTATGTGTCCAGCTGGACTTGGGAGAAGTGTAACAGCCAGGCAAGGGCCAGCGGATGGGGCAGAAATAGAAAACCCCGTTATCTTCACCTTTGCCACCTTCTCTAATTGAGATCTAAAATTTCTTCTTTTCTCTCATTCACTTCTGGTAAAAACTCCACGTACACCAGGAAGGCATGACACCTTGATGGAAGTGGTCCTTCATACTTCAGTGTGAATTTAAAAAGCTGATTAAAAGTTTAACAAAAGGAAAGAGTATGTCAGGAAGTGCTGGTCATTTGACAGGAGGATACTCCCTGGTAAAAAAAGAAGCTATGAGTATAATAATAAGTGGCATTCAAGACAAAACACACAGGGAAGTTGCTTAAGAGTCACCCAGCTCATTGGAACAACAACTCAAAGATCATATTAAATGGTAAGCAGAAGTAATTTAATTCCTTACTCGAACGAAAGCTAACATGGCCCACATTTACATGCTTGTACTGCATTTCCAAAATGATAAAAACATTCCCCTTTTGTTGTCAAGATATGAGTGCTTGCATTCAAAACAGGCTTAATGCCCATCAGTCCATTGAAGTTCATTAGCCAAGAGATGATTACTACCTTAGCACGAACGATGTATATCTTAGCATGCATTATCAGCTAAAAGGAGTTTTAATCCTCGTGCATTCTGACTGTGATCTGATAAAAGTTTAATGATACATTAGAGTAGATGCTTTAGATTTATTTCTATGACTACCAAAGCAAGCCTTGGTTGAAATAATCTAGCCATTATCTTTTTGGGTCTTACATAGTTTTCCATGACTTATGTCATTATTTCTGTGTTTTTGCAGTTATCAGCAAAAAGTAGTTTCCATAGCTTTATAATTGGTTATTTGTGCTTGTTGTTGGCCTTAAAATAGTGTATTAATTCACATAGGGACACAGACAGATGTTGTTATGCCCAGACCGTTTATTCCCCGAAGAAGACCACCAGAGTCCAGAGTCAAAGCCAAGCGGCAAGGATCTTTAATGCAAGTTCGAACTTGGTCCCTCCGTTCTACAACATTCAAGAGGGCCTGGAACAATGCGTGCGCTTGCTTTTTATAGCTCGAGGTAAACAGGACTTGTCAGGTTACAGAGGAACAAGCCATTTCTCTAGGCTACAGCATTACAATTGGTTTACATTTTAAATTATACTTTTAGCAGCTTTCTTATTGGTTCCTGCGCTTTTACAAACGGTTGTAACCTTATCAGAGATTCTCCAGGTGTTGTTTTTCTTTGAGATATATGGAGGAATGTGTTTGTGTCGGGCCCAGGAAGTGGAGGCATATGGGGGGATGTGATGTACTCAAGGCTGTGATGTGTTGAGGAATGTGTTCTTTCAATGTATGTTTGGACGTTGAGCTGTAATTTTTCATGCGCTGTTATAATAGAGTCTCATGGCTTCCGCTCAAACTTCATTTCCCTCTTCATGGTTTAAGTGAATATAAAACAAACACAAATGCTTATGTGCAGCAATTTTCTCTCACAAATAGGTCTACAGTTATCTCATCAGGAAGATATATTGTATTTAAGACCTTATTCGCCCTGTTTCACACCCAGGCAAGGTGGTTTAGGGAGTATCATTGTATCAAGTAGAATTAGAAGCACTTGGAAACTTGCTCATCTTATGTATAAACTTGAAATTAACTTGTCGAATAGAAAATAATGAGAAACTGATTCAGTTTATCTGATGCTTATTTCTTGTGACTAACCTGTCATTTAAAAGAATTAGTAAAACAGACATTTTTGGCCTGGGTTAGTTATGTATTTACAATGGTTTTCTATTTCTTTTTGCACTTAAATATTTAGTTCTGGCCGGGCGCGGTGGCTCAAGCCTGTAATCCCAGCACTTTGGGAGGCCGAGACGGGCGGATCACGAGGTCAGGAGATCGAGACCATCCTGGCTAACATGGTGAAACCCCGTCTCTACTAAAAAATACAAAAAACTAGCCGGGCGAGGTGGTGGGCGCCTGTAGTCCCAGCTACTCGGGAGGGTGAGGCAGGAGAATGGCATGAACCCGGGAGGCGGAGCTTGCAGTGAGCTGGGATCCGGCCACTGCACTCCAGCCCGGGCGACAGAGCGAAACTCCGTCTCAAAAAAAAAAAAAAAAAAAAAAAATGTAATTCCCTTACTTTTAAAATAGAATGTATTTTTAAAAATATTCTGGGAATGAAACGTAGAAAGAACATATTATACACACTTCTATACTTCTGCCGAAATTTATAATATTCCACTTCTTAAATACTATTTATGATTTTACAATATTGTTATTTTCACATGTATATTTTACATGTGTATCATTATAGTGTTTTGTGGATAAAAGCCAACATTGCATTCATTTGGAATCCTTCTATCACAAATAGCACAGCACATAATCAGTAAATAGTAAATATCTAAATAAAATTTGTAAAAAACATATTATTCTGAGTAAGTACTATGTGCTAGGTTCTGAATAAATAAAAAATAAAATATCCAAACTGAAAGCTTAATTATGACATTCATTAACTGTCTTGCTTTTGAATCCATAAACAAACAACTTATATGAAGAGGTTAAGTGATGGCTGGCCTTGGGACCCTGACTTGCAGGGTTTCCGAAATCACAGGCCAAATGCAGGTCCTCAGAGGCAGACATAATGATCTCTCTGTTAACTATGCATTATAGTCATTGTACCTCCTCCTGGTATTTTTGTGAAATTTATTTAAATGATCTATGAACCTTTCAGCAAAACCCAAAGAAGAGAGAGAATTCAATTTCTAAAGGAAAATCATACAAGAGAAAATAACTTAGAAATATTTAACAAGATGTATTTACCTGACTCTTAAAACTCAGACCTGAAAAGAAGAAGCACTCAGGTGTTTTAGTTCAGATGCTTTCGGGGGAGCACATAAACGAAAAAGTCACATGTTGTTTTGAGAGAACCTCCATCTCTTCAGAAAAACATTTGGGGGAACCAATGTAGCTTCTTCTTGTTTATAGGTGAAGGCTTTTGCTAATGATAAGTGAAAAGCAATATATTTATTATTTAAACCTCTAGAATGCCTTAAGACAAAATTAGCAATGAGGTAGTGAGGTTGCGAAGTGGCAATGGAGATGATGCTGGTAGAAGAAATAAAGAAGGAGAGGAAGGAGAGGAAGATAAATGGCTAATGTTTAATGAGCACATATTTTCTGATGGTCATTGTTGTGCTAATTTAGTCCTCCCTGCCATCCTGTGAGATAGGTTCTTACTTTTTTTAATCTTCAATTAATGAATGAGGAAGCAAAGTTTGCAGCAGTGACCAAGTCACTTAACTCAGGTCATTTAGCTTGTTCTCTCTCACCCAGGGTCCTGTATCTCCAACCCAAAGCATAGGCCCCATGTGCATAGGCTTTTGCATTTTCCAGCGTCTCTCATTTTCCCAGCTGGTTTTTATATTTTAAGTGTTATGCCAAAATAATTTTCAATGAAGTAAATGCCTCTCAACAATGCTGTCTCCCATGAGGTTACTTTTAACCCAGAGAAATAAAATTCTAATGATCACATTTGTGTCAAGGCTCTGGGAAGATTATCTGCTCAGAGGAACTTTCTAAGAATTTGTACCTTTGTATTCCAGACGCAGCTGCCCAGTTTTGTCTATTCGTTGGCTATTAGAATATTTTGTCTATTCGTTGGCTATCAGAGAATAGTAAACAAGGAAACAAGCAAAAAATAAACCAACAGGAATTTTGCTGTCCTATTATGTCCTAGTTTCTTAACTGTTTCTGTCTACTTCCCTCCCCACCATATTTCTTTTCATATGTGAGTTTTTAAAATATTTAACGATGGTGATGGTGCTATTGAAGTGAAAGATTTATGCATCACTTTTATAGTCCAAACCAATGCAATTTTCTCGTGATAAGTTAAAATATTAAAGTCAACTAGATTTAATTTTAGTCATCAGTCTTTCTCTACTTCTGTTTTTTTTTTTTTTACAAGAACAAATGAAATTTACTAGTAAACATTGTTAAAATCTTTTTAGTCAAATTAAATTAACAGAGTTTAATTGAGCAAAGAACAAGTTGCTGATTGGGGCAGCCTCTCGAGACAGGGTAGGTTCAAAGACTCCAGCACAGCCACGTGATGGAAGAAGATTTATGAACAGAAAAGGGACAGGGATGTACAGAAAATGGTCGAGAGGTGTAGAAACAGCCGGATTGCTTACAACTCTGCGTTTGCCTTATTTAAACATGGTTTGAACAGCTGACTCCCTGTGATTGGCTGAAACTCCATGATTGGCGCAAGAGTAGGTAACAGTCTGTTTACATGTCCAGTTAGGTTGCAGTTCATTGCATACAGAGAAACGTTTAGGCTGAACTTAAAATAAGTGAGGAGGCCGCTCTAGGCTAAACTTGATTTAGCAAGATAATCTACTAATTCTTTTTGGAATAAAATTATTTAATTTTCAGGTGATAAGATGAAGTATCAGTCACTGAGATGTGTCATACCCAACAGAATCTGGAGTGGATATTTGCTTTTGTGAACGGTCATCACATTGGGAAAGTGCATTTAGGAAAATCAGATATTGCATTTTCATGGTTATTTGAGCTCAACCATTTTCTTCCTTTATTGGACAAATCATTTGGTACAAAGATCAACCAGAAAGAAAGTTTCATGTTTTGAGTTTTTGGGAGGGGTTTTTTAAAATACTGTTAAGACTACTCTTTCTTTACTTAGTAGGGGGAGGTAGGAGGGGCATACCAGAATTCAGAAGTGTGACCACCATAACCACTTCATTCTTCAATTTATTTTTCAGTTCTAGGACATGTAAGCAGACAAGGATGGTCTCTAGGAACCAGAGGAGTTTAATCCATGTGAGTCATCAGCCTGGTTTACAGCCTCCTGCCCTGCAGGCTGGTCTTCCCTAAACCCTGGGGTGGAATATAGTAACCTAGTTGGTTGGAACCAGTTCCTGACAGACCCTGGCAACTTAGAGATGAATCCTGGTGAATCTTCCTCATGATTGCGTAACACCTCCATCCTGGAGGAACTGTAATTCCGTTATCATAACATGTGACCCATGTGCTGCCATGATGACACTGTGTCTGTGCTGCTGGGACGCCTCCTCTACATACAATGATGCACCCTCTCCCCTCTCCGTCACCCCATAAAACCCTCCTGTCACTTTCCCTCAGGGACACACTGCTTTGGAGAATACACCCAGTGCTCCCCTTACTTGAGCCAAGTAATAAAACTGCTATTGATCAAAACCTGCCTTCTTGTGGAGAGTCGTTTATTGCTTGACAGGTGAATGAACCCTGTTTGTTTTTTTCAGATAACAAATATGAGAAATTAAACAAACAAAAAACCCCAGACTTGAGACTTTCCCTTAATAACAACAAAGAGTCCAAGTAAGAAGTCCACAGCTTGCCTTCATCTGCGGCAGAATTGCATGAATCATTTTCAAATAAAGATAATAACTCAGTTGGTCTTGTAGTCCAAACAAAATGTGCTACTTCAGGAACATTCTCTTCCTATGTGGACTTTGCTGCTGAGTCAGTGTGGGACCTTGAATAAGTCGCTGTTTGTTTTGTACCATTCAGATTTCCTCGTCCGTAAACATTAAGCATCTACATTCCCTAAAAGCAGTTCTGAATGAATGTTATTTAATGGTGCCAATGATGTTGGAGACACCCTGTGGTAAGTGGTTTTATTTATTTTTGCAAGTTGGTATAATATCAATACTATAATGACCTTAAAATAAATGGAGAATGTGGATATGTGGATGCTTTTGTTATTGAGAAGGGGGCTGACTGAGAGTCAAGGACAGTTTGATTTTTTTTTCTACGTTAGTCCTATTCATCTGGCAAATGTGAAGTCTCCATTTCGTCATTCATGTTCCTAAGGCAGGTACTAGCTTTAGTTACATTTTGTTGCCAAAGTGAAACTTGCATCATCTACTTAGGAACGTGTGGAGCACTTCTCAGAGCTGTGCTTAATCTCAGGTGCCCAGAAATGTTGAAACTTGTTTACAGAACTCTGGACTCATCTCTGATTTACTAACTCAAGTTATTCCCTGGACCTATTATTAAATCTTACCAGGCTGATATTTTCCTCAACCACTTAACACAAAAGAATGATTACGGAGCTTCACATGCAACATTATCCCTTAAAATTGACTCTAAACAAGGATTTAAAATAAGGTTATTTCCATGCGCACAGGTGATCAAATCCATTGTGTGATAAAATGATAGTTTTTTTTTTATGATATATTTTCATATCTCTGTGACCTTTTTTGTTAGAGAGGTGATACCATTGAGTACCGGGAGACTTGGGGTGACTCTTAATATACAAAAGGATAAATACCTTCTTCTTCAAACAATTCCAAGCTTGTTTTACTCCTTTAAAATAATTTTTAGATATACTTGTCAAATTCTGTGAAATATCCATGTATGAATTTTGATTGAAACTTCATTAATGATGTATTTATCCATTTCTTTTTCTTTTTAACTTAAATTTTATATTTGTTTACATAAAAATTCTGAACATACTACTTTTAAACCCTAGTTATAGCTACTTTAGAGTTTTTGGTAGCTATTGTGGAAAGTTTCCTTGTATTATTACTTTATTATTATTACATTATATAATTGTTTTCATTGCAATATAGTGATATTTATTTGTATATTAATCTGGCACCATAAAACTTGCGAAATTTTTCTTTTTGTTTTAGTTGCTTATTTATATATTACCTTAAAAGTTCCATGAGGATGGTCATATGAGTCAGCAGTAACGATTTTACTAATACTAATTCCTGTATCAGTTTCCTAGGCTGTTGTAACAAAGTGCCATGACTGGGTGATTTTGAACAAAGGGAGCTTATTCTTTCTTCGTTCTGGAGGTCAGAAGCCTGAAACCCAAGTGAAAGCAGGGCCCCCCCAACCACCAAAACTCCAGGGAAGAATCCTTCCTCACCTCCTTTAGTTTTCTCAGGGCCCTGCAGTCCTTGGCGCCCTGTGGTTCTGGGGCAGCATCTCCACCTCTGCCTCCGTCTCCACATGGCTGTCTTCCCTATGTGTCTGTGTCCAAATTTCTCTCCTATGAGGAAACCACAGATACTATGCATTAGATTATAGATCCCTCTAATCCATGATTACCTCATCATTAAATCTGCAAAAATCCCATTTCCAAATAAGGTCACATTCACAGGTTCCAGTTGAACAGGCATTTTTCGGTGGAGGAGGGTGGCACTAATTAACCCAGTAAACTCCATCAGCTGGCACCTCAAACTTCATGTTCTCTCAAGCGCAAAATACATTTACCCATCCTAATGTCCCCCAAATTCTTAACCCATTAAGCATTAACTCTAAATCAAACATGTCACATTAATATCAACTCAAAAAGTTACAAATCTCATCATCGAAATGCTCTAAATTAGGTGTGGGTGAGACTCTTAGTTTTCATCCACAATGGGGCAAAATCCCTTCATCCACAGAACTGTGAAGCTAGAAAACAAGTTATCTTCTCCCAAAACACAGTGGTGGAAAATCTGAGGTTGTCTCTATCTTGCCTTCGTGTTCTGAAGAATACATCTGTTGGATGTAGAATTGTGGGTTGGCAGGTTCTTTCCTTGCATTACCTTATCATATTTTTCAGCTGTCTTCTCACCTCTAAAATTTCTGACAAGAAAAAGATATTTGAAACATTTTTTGCATGTATGTAATATGCCATTTTTCTCTGGCTTGTGAAAACATTCTTTCGTTGGCTTTAAATACTTTGACTATTACATACTTGCTCATTTTAATGATGTTTGCTCACACTTGGAATTTACTGAGTTTCTATAATCTATATTTACTTTTACCTAATTGAAAAATGTTCAGTTTTTTTTCAATAATTGTGTGTCTGTGTGTCCCATTTTCTTTCTCTTCTGCTGTGGAACTGCTGTTATGTGGATATTGGAACTTCGGAGATTATTTCACAGGTCCATGAAGCTTTGTTCACTTTGCTTATCAATCTTGGTATTGTTCAGATTAAAAAAGGTTCTGTTGGTCTCTCCAAAACCTTTCTTTGTCAATTTTATTCTTCTGTGAAGCCCAAATTATTGTGTGCTTACTGCATATTTTGTATTTTTCCATTCTTGCGTTTCTTTTTTGTTTTGTTTGTTTGTTTTTGTTTAAGACAGAGTCTCACTCTGTCGCCCAGACTGGATTGCAGTGGTGTAGTCTTGGCTCACCTCCCAGGTTCAAGTGATTCTCCTGCCTCAGCCTCCCAAGTAGCTGGGATTACAGGTGCATGCCATCACACCCAGCTAATTTTTGTGTTTTTAGTAGAGATGGGGTTTCACCATGTTGACTAGGTTGGTCTCAAACTCCTGATCTCAGGTGATCCGCCCACCTCAGCCTCCCAAACTGCTGGGATTACAGGCATAAACAACCACACCTGGCCGATTCTTGCATTTCTATTTGAGACTTTTTCCTAGTTTCTATTTTCTGATGAAACTATTTGTATTTTGATTATTAAGAGCATATTTCTCTTTACACTACTGAGTGTAGTTAAAATAGTTAAAATAATATCCTATGTGCTTATTTCAACACATATTCATTTGGATATTGTTTTCCATAGGTTGTCTTTTCTCTTGAGAATGAGTGAAATATCCGTCTTTCTTCACCTATTGACTGGATTTGAATTGTTTCTTGAATATTCTGAAGATGTAGAGACTCTGAATCTTGTTACAATCCTAAATAGAGTATTGATTTTCTAAACTTTAGCAGGCAACTATCTTAGACTCAAGAACATTTTATTTCAAAATTCATTCCAAAGTGCCTTATGTATGCACGGTTTAAGGTTGGTTAGTTAATTGACTGAAATTTGTGCATAGGATCTGGGCTCCCCCTCTCTGGCCATCTCCTTTTTGGAGCATCTCCCTCACTTTCTAGTGCAATGATTATTCCAAACTCTGTTCTCTGGTTCTATAGAACAGAAAAAGTACGGGTTTTCTATCAAGGATTTACTTATTAGTGCTGATTGCAATTTGAATTGAGGCTAAACTCATTAAGAACACAGGAAAATTACCCCATGCCATTCTTTCTTCCAAATTGATTCCCTTCTATAATTTTCCAGCCTCTGCTCAATCTGCACTGCCTCCAGGCTGCTATTCAAAATATTTATCCAGGTTTTGAGTTATTTGTGGTGAAATGGGCCTGGCGGGAACATCTTTGGTCATGCCGGAAGTGGAATACATACACCATGCTTTTGCATTGTCTTTGGCTGAAGCCACTAATATTTCATCTTCCCCAAATATGTCTCCTCTTCATGTATTAACTTGGGACTTTCACAGTTCTTTTATATTATTAATTTGAACTACATATTTGTGTGAAGATCTAAGTGGAATTTAATTTGTTGTAAAAAGCATTTTCTCCCCCAACTGAGTCCCATTCAGATGGCTACTTCGCTTGGAGTGTTTTTGTCCCTATTCGGGGGCATTTTTCTGGTGCTCTTATTATTAATAGTCGCTTTTCAATAGTCCCCAAATTTTGCAAGTATGTCTTTGAAATTCAAGTATAAGCTTAAGACAGTAACTAGTCTCTTATCTCGTCTTCTCTTATGGGTATTAAAACCCCAACCATTGCACATTCTTCTTCTTTTGCATGCTAAGAAAATTACCTTACACCCAGTAAATATGCAGAATCTTTAAAGGACTGAAAAAAATAGGAAAATGTTTAACATAGTTATCAAGATAGCTTCCTCACACAAGAAATTGCTTGACGATTAACATTTAACTTTTAAAGCAGTAAAGATAGCCCTTGTGATGAAGGTGATTAGAACGTGATACAAATGACGTTTCAGTGGACCAGAGCGACAGTTACTTGGTTACTTCAACAGGTGAGACTCAATCACAAAGAGTTTACGGATCTTGCTGAAAATAATGGAGACAGGTACCATGGTAGAATCACTACCCTATACCCAACTGACTGTCTGAAATGAGTGCCTAAACCACATGGCAACCAAATGTGTATTATAATTAGTTTCTAAGAAAGTGATAATAGTACTTGTTGCAAATCTTGATTTATTTTAAAAATCCCTAAAATATGATTTATTTAATATTAAAATAATGTAAATATCATTTGATGTAAAATTTATTTGCAGAATCAAAACTCCTATAAGGAAGCATTATAATACTAGGAAGAAAATTATTTCAAGGCAGTGACTCATGAAAAAGTGTTATGTGCTATCTGCAAAAATATGCCAATACTCCCTTGTGTGAGAATATGCCAAGAAAATCTTTGTAGTTTTGAACATTGTCTTTATTACTCAATTAGCCACATTTGGTACTGTAAAATGTAATTTAAATGGCTAAAAAATGAATACATTAAGACAATAAGCACTTTAGGCATTTATTATGAACCTGCTGTATTTTTATGAAAATGCCTGTCAGCCTATTATTTCTTTCAAACTCTAGTCAATACCAGATCTGATTTGTGATTTATGTTTTCCTAATAATGAATTCTTTATTGAATTATAGTTACATGACACTGAGAACAAAGATTTTGCCTCTGGCTGTTATCTAAGCAAGGAATCTCAAAAAATATTATCTACATACTCTTAATTAGAGAAATCCCTTAAAATATTTTAAACTTCATGAAAATTCAGACAGGCAGGAGATGCACTTATTATTAAGATTATTTTCAAAACCAAAGCCTTATTAATAAAAAATGAAATGAACAACTTGACTTTTTAGGTTTCACTCTGTCCATAGCGAGTCTATAACTTTGGGAATGTTATTTAAGGTCTCCATTTCCTAATTAGTAAACTAGAAATTCTATTAACATCTTCAAAAAATTGTTGTGAGGAACATATAATATATGCATAAAATGTGGATGCAGTATTTGGGCCATCGTAGTAAATTGTTCAAGAAAAAATTATTTATAAACTTTCTTCCCTATATTCACAATTTGTATTGCAATTTTAAATATATTTTTCAGAGTAAACCATGACATTTTATTATACATTTGTTTTCACTTCAAATGGATCTTAGTCACAAGGTTGTTTGAACAATATAGTCTATTCTAATATAGTCTATTCTAACTATATTGTTTGAACAATATAGTCTATTCAAAAAAGACTAACAAAATATAAACTTGAAATTTCATAGTGAAATACACTAGCAATGAATTCAAAGATATAAAGAGAAATCTCTTGTAAGAAATAATAAATCCAAGTCACGTTGGCTTAACTGATTTCTGGAAATAGAATAGGCTACTCTTATTCGCCTGGTATTCCTGGGGATAAATTGTGCCTTTACAATGAAACTAGTGGTGGCTTGCTCTGCCTGTCCTCAATAGTATAATGTCAGTGACTGCCAAGAATGCAGCTTTCCCAGGATCAAGAATGGAGCCTGCTTCTTTACCATATTTCCAGAATGATATGCATGTTGCTTAGCCAAGTAATTAAAGACTCCACATTTTAAGACTTGTTGTTTTCTCTGATTATTATGAATACAAAATAAAGAAAATATTTATTAGTCTGAAAAGATATGGTAATGGAATGTCAGGGGAAATGACAGAGTAAGGATCTCTGAAATTTTTCCAATCTGTAAAAACAATGAGAGTGCTTTCAAAAATGAGTGGAATCAATCTTTTCAGGACTTGGGAAATTAACCAAAGGCTTGCAACAATTCAGCAGGTTTATTCAAAAAAACTAATTTAATCTTGGTAAGAGCAGCACATTTTATTGAGTTTTAACATTACTTTTTTTTTCTCCTCATTTCCTACCCCCACCAGGGGTGGCAGTCCTAAAAATAGCACACAGTAGTGGGAAAACCAGCAGCCTGCCAACCACTGGGGGCCAAAACAAGTTTGGGACTTCATCAAAACCCAATTCCAATAGAATCATCATTATTTTAATTGTCTGCTGGTTCCTGGAAGACCCTATTCACAAGGCTTGCTTTTGTTTGACCTGACTCAGAGCTTACTCAGAGCAACGGTCTTTCTGCAGGGCATGTATTGAAAGCAGTTAGGAAAACAGAAAGTCACATATGTGCATACAGCTGTGGACGTGCTCTGAAATCATCTGAAATGCCCATAAGCTCTCACCTCTGGCTCACCTTTCAGCCTTACTCAAGCAAAAAGTGAAGGATAAGGCAGAATTACCAAGTGCCTGGTGGAGTCTTGAAGGCATGCCTGAACACATATGCAGAACCCATCAGCAAAGGCTGGAAGACTGATTGATTCCAGGCATTTAAGGGAATGTCTTTTGAATCTTTAGGTGACCACAAAGCTAAGCAAGCAGAGACTTCAGTGATACATGTGACAAAGAACAGAGACTTGATAGAACTGATTTGGAAAATTAATTAATGAGAAACAGCAAGAGAAACAAGCAGTGGCAGCAACAAACACCAGGAAGGGAGAGCATCTGATGTCCAGTGTTTACACATTATATTATTTAAAATTTCCATTTTCAAAAAACCTTTTAAGCTAACTGTTATATATATATATGCTTGAACTGGGTTGAAGAGTGTCACTCCCAAATCCACGTCCACTCATAAACTCAGAATGTGAGCTTATGTTAAAATAGGGCCTTCAACTATGTAATTAGTTAAAATGAGATCATTCTGGGCTAAGATGGATCCTAATCCAATATGACTGGTTTCCTTATAAGAAGAGGGAAATTTAGTCTCAGATACATATAGAAACAACACCAAATGAACACAAGAGTAAAGGCGGAGGAATACAATTGCAAGCCAAGGAATGACAAAGATTGTCAACAACCACAAGAAGTTGCAAGACAGGCATGGAATAGAAATTCCTCTAGAGCCTTCACAGGGAGCATCACCCTGATGGCACCTTGATTTTGGAATTTTAGCTCCCAGAACTGTGAGATGATAAGTTTATTGTTTTAAGCTACTTAGAGTGTGGTAGTTTATTAAGCAACCCTAGGAAGCTAATACAATGCACAAAGATCTAAATACAATCACGTCTAAATAATTAAAATATGAGACTATTTAACCAAATAAAGACAATCAATAAAGAAATAGAAGTTATATTTAAAAAACAAATTCAAATTCTATAGTTTAAAATTGCATTAGCTAAAATAAAAAATTCACTACAGAACATCAACGGGAGGTTTGAGTAGGCATATAAAAGAAATTAGCAAGCTAGAATATAAATCAACTGAGATTATCCAGTGTGAGGAGCAGAAGGGAAAGTGAATGAAGAAAACTGGAAATATCCTCAGAAACCCATGGAACGCTAACCTGCACAGCATTATACACAAAACGGAATTCCAAGAAATAAAGAAGAGAAAGGGAAAGAATGAATATTTAAAAATACAGTGGTCCCAAAAGTAACAAATATAGTTAAAAAATTTACACATCCAAAAAACTAAAAATATTATAAATAAATGCATACATTTATGCATAGAAACATTATAATCAAACTGTTGAAAGCCAAAACTAAGAGAATCATGAAAACAGCAAGGGAAAAATATCCATTATGAATGAAAAAAAAATCTAAATAAAATTTAGAAATGACTTATTTTCAGATGCAAAGAGGCCAGAAAACAAGATGGAGACATAACCAAAGAGCAGAAAGATGATACTTTCAACCAAGAATTCTGCATCCATCAAAATCTATTCTTCAAAATTAAAAGAGAAGTTAAGATTTCTCAGAAAAACAACTAAAAGAATTTGTCACCAGGAGATCTGCCTTATAAGAAATAATAAAGGCTGAGTGCAGTGGCTGGCTCATGCCTGTAATCCCAGCACTTTGGGAGACTAAGGAGGGAGGATCGCTTTAGCCTAGTAGTTTGATACCAGCCTTGGCAACATGGCAAACCCTTATCTCTACAAAAACTTTTTAAAAAAATTAGTCAGGTGTTGTGGCACACCGCTTTAGTCCCAGCTACTCAGGAGGCTGAGGTGAGAGGATCATTTAAGCCCAGGAGGTCAAGGCTGCAGTAAGCCAAGATTGCATCACTGCATTCCAACCTGGGCAACAGAGTGAGACCCTGTCTCAAAACAAACAAACAAACAAA
Source organism: Rhinopithecus roxellana (assembly GCF_007565055.1). Classification (NCBI taxonomy): domain Eukaryota; kingdom Metazoa; phylum Chordata; class Mammalia; order Primates; family Cercopithecidae; genus Rhinopithecus; species Rhinopithecus roxellana. The sequence continues at coordinate 26,757,274 of NC_044559.1, forward strand.
CAGAAAACTGAAGGTAGTTCTCTAGGTTGGAATGACAAGACATTAGTCAGTAATTCTAACCCACAAAACTAAATGCAGTGAATACAGAGCACAGGTAAATATAATTACATAGGTAAATATAAAGAACAGTATAAATGCATTCTTGCTTGTAACTAGTGTAACTATTTTTCTTCTGTGTGATTTATAAGACAACTACATAAAACAATAATTATAAATCTGTTTGATATGCATGCATAAAGATGTAATTTGACAATAGCTCAAAAGAGAAGTCAGGGAAGAAGCTTACAGTAGCAAAACTTATTTTATTATTGAAACTAAATTAGTGTTAATCCTGACTAGCTTGTCATAATTTAAGACATTAATTGTGATCTTCAGGTAAATAACTAAGGAAACTTTTTTTAAGTATTAAAAAATGACAAGAGAATTAAGATAATATATTTGAAAAATGATTTAATTTAAAAAGAAGGCAAGTAATAGAGAAATAGCAGAATATACAAGCCATAAGATTTTTAGAAAACAAATAACAAAACAGTAGATGTGAGTGATATTTAAGAGTAATTACATTAAGTGTAAATGCATTAATAGTCCAATAAAAAGTCAAAGATTTGCAGAATAGATTTTAAAAAGTGATTTATGCTGTCTGTAAGATACAGATATTAGATGGAAAGACAGGTGTTATAAAGAAATGATAGAAAATGATACAATATGTAAGTAGTCAAAAAAGGAGAGCTGAAGTGGTCATGCCAATATCCAACAAAATACTTTAAAGCAAAAATTGTTACTGCAGAAGAGTATTTTGTAATAGAAAATGGTCAATTCATCAGGAAGATATAAAAATTAAAAACATATGTGCACCTAACAACAGAGCCCTAAAATACATGTAGAAAAAACTGATAGAATTGAAAGCAAGAAGAAACAACCGGACAATAAATTACCAATTTCAATATCCATCTTTCAATAATATATAGAACATTTAAACAACAGATCTGCCAGGAAATAGAAGACTTAAAGATAATATAAACCAATTAGACCTGAAATGCATGTATGGTAGTCTCCATTTGATGACAGAAGAATACACATTCACCTAAAGTACACGTGAAATGTTTTCCAGAATTGACTATAAGATTATAAATTATAAAACAATGATGAAACAAAACTATTTTTAAGTTAAAAGTATTAAAGTCATATAAGTTTGTTCTTTCACCACAATGGAATGTAATTTGAAATCAGCAATAAAAGAATGAGAAGGTCACAAATATGTAGAAATTAAACAACATACTCCTAAATAAACAAGAGATTAAAGAAGAAATTACAAGGTCAATCAGTACTCTGAGGTATATGAATTCAAAACTACATCAACTCTTACGGAATACAAGTAAAGCAGTGCTTATATGGAAATTTATAGCTGTAAATGTGTATATCAAAAAATAAGATTAAAAATATCAATAACCTAACCTTCTGCCTTAAGAAACTAGAAAAAATATTAAGCTAAACAAAAGCTAGGAAAGGAAAGAAAGTATTAAACTTAGAGTAGAACTAAATGAAATAAACACTATATAATCAAAAGAGAAAATCAACAAAACTGAACGTTGTTTCTTTGTGATAAGATAAATAAAATTGACAGCCTATAGCTAAATTGACTGCAATGGAATGAATAAGTGTGCCCCACACTCCCCAAATCATATGCTGGAGTTCTACCCCTCAAAGTGGTAGTATTAGGAGATGAAGTATTTGAAAGGTAATTATGTCACGAGGGTGGAGCCTTCATGAGTGGCATTAGAGCCCTTTTAAAAAGGGACTCTAAAAAACTCTTGCCCTCTTTCCACCATGTGAAGAAACAGTAAGAAGACAGCAATCTGCAACCCAGAAGAGGACCCTCGCCAGAACCCAACCCAGCTGGCATCCTAGTCTTTGAATTCCAGCCTCTAAAACCGTGAGAGATAAATCTTTGCCATTTATGAGCCTCCTACACTGACTAAGAAATGAAGAAGAAAAGAGAAAATACTTGAATTAATATTATACAGAGAGAGATAGAAGACATCACTACAGACCTTGTGAAAATCAAAAGAATTATAAGAAAAATCTACTAACAAGTATATGCCAAGAAAAAAATGCATAATCTAGAAAAAATAGACAAATTATTTGAAAGATATACAACTTCATTACTTACACAAAAAATCCTCAGAATAGAACTGTCACAAGAAAAGAGATTGAACTTATTATAAACCTCTCCCCAAAATATGCCATATCTGCATGGCTTTACTGGTGAATTATACCAGACATTTAGTGAAGAACTAACATTATATACTCACAAACTCTTCCAGAAAAGTAGAAGAGAACATAGCACTTTCCAACTCCTTCTATGAGACAAATATTTCCCTGATACCAAAATTAGAAAAACAAATTGTAAGAAAAGATCTACAGATAAATATTCCTTATGAATATTGATTAAAAATCCTCAATAAAACACCAGCAAACTGAATCTAGCAACGTATCAAATAGATGTATAGACCATGATTAAGTCAGATTTATTCCAGGAATGCAAGGTTGGTGTACCACATGGGTATCAATCAGTGTAATACATCATGTTAACATAATAAGCAACAAAATACATTTATCACCTCAGTAGACACAGAAAATATAAAATTTTCATAATTAAACACTCAAGAAACTAAGGATATAAAGAAACTTCTTCAACTTGATAAAGAGTGTTTCTAAAGAAACATTCAATTAGCATCATAGTTAATAATAAAAGATGGAAAGCCTCCCCTCTAGGATCAAGGAAAAGGACAATGATGCTCCCTGACAATACCTCTATTTAACATTGTACTGGAGGTTCTGGCCAGGACAACTCATCAAGGAAAATATATGGACAGCATCCAGACAACTGTCTCTATTGCACATGACATAATCTTGTATATTTTAAGACTTAAGGATATCTTAGAGAAAATATAAAAATACTACTACAGCAAATAGATGAGTTTAGCAAGGTTGCAGAAAATAAGATTAATATATACAAATCAGTTGAATATATACAGTGGCAAAGAACAATTTTAAAACGAAATTAAGGAAACAATTCAATTTTTAATTCCATCAAAAATGACAAATACTTAGAAATACACTTAACAAAAGAAGTATAAAACTTACTCGCCAAAACAATAAAACATCATTAAAAAACCTGCTAAATAGTATATAAACGTATCTGGTGTTCATGCATTGGAGGAAAATATTGACAAGATGTTTTGCTACCCAGATTTTTGTACATATTTAATATAATCTCTGTCAGTATCTTAGCAGGCTTTTATTGCAGGAATTAAAAAGCGAATCCTAAATTTATATGGAAATACAAGGGACCTACAAGAGCCAAAACAATCTTGAAAAGAACAAAGTAGGACTCCATCTTCCTGATTTTAAAACTCTCAAAGCTACAGTAATCAAGAATGTGTGGTATTGGTATAGGATAGACATAGAAATCAATGACCTAGAACTGAGAGTTTAAAACTGTGACATACAAGATAAGCCAGTTTTTATAAGGGTGCCAAGACAATTCAGTGGGGGAAAGAACAATCTTTTCAACAAATGGTAATGGCACAAGTGGATATTCATATGAAAAAGAATGAAGGGGGATTCCTACCTCATATAATTAACTCAAAACGTGTGTGTTAAAATGATAAAACTCTTACAGGAAAAGAGATACAAATCTTCCTGACCTTGGAATTGGTAATTTAAAAAAATAACATAATGCCCAAAGCACAAACAAGAAAGGGAAAAATAGATAAATTAACATCATAAAAATTCAAATGTCCGTGCATCAAAGGACACTATTAAGAGTGAAAATACAATTCACAGAATAAGAGAAAACATTTGGATATCATGTATGTGATAAGGGACTTGCATTCAAGATGATAAAGAACATTTACAAACTCAGAAAAAATACACAAATGATAAAAATAAACAAAAAATTTTAATAGATATTTATCTAAGGAAGATAACATGAATGGCTATCAAACAGGAAATAGGAAAAGATGTTCAACGTCATTAGTTGTTGTCAAAATCTCAATAACATACCACTTCATACCCACTAGGGTAGCTATAATAAAAAAAGATTTGCAATAACAAGTATTTGAGATGAGTGAAGAAATTGGGACCCTCCTAATTGTTAGTTACAATGCAACATGGTGCAGTTACTGCAGAAATCAGTCTGACGGTTAGATGGTTAAACTAGCTACTATATGACCTAGCAATTCCACTTCTAGATACACACCCCAGAGAAATAGAAACATATGTCCAAACTAAAACTTGTACATCAAAGTTCATAGCAGCATTTGTTTTTTTGGTCAGAATGTGGAAACCAAAAGCAAATATAGCCGAAATGTGCAAACAACCAAATGTCTATTTAAGAAAGAACGAATGGGTAAATACAGTGTTGTCTAGCTCTACAATGAAATATTATCCAGCCACACAATAAGTGAAGTTCTGGTACATGGTAACATGTGGCTGAATCTTAAAAACATTAATCTTAAAAACATCGCTCGAACCTGGGAGACAGAGGTTGCAGTGAGCCGAGATGGAGTCACTGCACTCCAGCCTGGGTAACAGAGCGATTCTCTGTCTCAAGAAACAAACAAACAAAAAACAGTACATGATAAAAATATAGCCGTGAATTAGGAAACAAACTTTTATAATTTATAGCTAGAAATTGACATATCTAGATATAGAAATTATTTTTCAAATAGGCAATGCAAACATTCACTTCTTGTATTTCAAAGACCCTCAGCTTTGCCACAAAATCCACCAGGGCATGTCTTACACAATTGTTTGACAGATGTTGATTTAGTGAAGCCGATGAGTCTTTAATGCCCATTTATTTCTATAGTAACGGTTGAATTCCACCTAACGACTCTAGCTTTAATTATAACAGGATTTCACATATTTGGGCAATTCTTTATATATTTTTCACGTTACTTTATATCATCCTTTCAAGAACATTTTCAGTTAGACTCGGGCATTTTTGTTCCCATTTTATGTATGGAGAACCTAATGAAATGAGAACTTCAGGGCTTTATTCAAGATTGTGTAATAAATTATGGAGGCCCTACCAGTCCTAAACCCTCATTCTTAAATTACTTCCAAAATACATCAAAGGGAGAACCCACACAAAGAAAAATATCCATGTCAAACATTTCATGAGAATGCTTTTTCCTGCTAGCTTAAAAAAATCAAGCTGATACGTAGTTTCACGGCAGTGAATGAAATACTCCGTAGACTTTATTTTTAAAGTCATTCTTCTTTGAATGGTTTGAAGAACCTGCAGTAACTCTCAGCTCTGCCTTGTGAAACAGAATGTTCATATCATCTTGTTACTCTTTAAAGAGACATTTTGGCTCTGAAGAGTTCACAGATTAAAATAGGTTAACACGCAGGACGTTAATCTCTGTTTATAGAAAATACCGAGACAGATGGAGAAGTAATTATGAATAAAAATAGATCTGTTTCTCAAACAAATTCCTGAACAGAGGCATTTAAACATCAAGGAAACTGGAGGCAGGGGCAGGGTGAAACCTAGCCCGTTGCTCTGACACACCATCCTGGAGTGACAAATAGGATATTGACAGGGGAATCTGTTTAAGCCTGGAGCCATAGCTAAGCAGGACTTCCAGTAGCTTCTATTATAAGTAGCTTTTTCTGTGCCACCTAGATTTACTTGGCTGTGCCACTCGAATTTTGGACTCGAGCTGAATGAACACAGTGTTGGTCTGAATACTGCTCCTCTGCCTGTAATAGGATCGACTGACATTACCCAGGGTGCTGAGGCATGTGAAGTGCCTCTGTAACCAAACTCCACCCTTGAGTCAGAGCCTGGTAATCCCTGGAGACTAACAGACATCCACGTGTTCTGCATGATTCATGCAACTGCTATCTGCAGACAGTTGCTGGGTGAAACGCCCTGTTAAATGTTTACTCATTATGGCTACTTTGCCCGACTACTCTTGAGTTATTTTGACTTGGACTAGAAAAGAAAAAACGAGAGCCAACAAAATGGAACAAAGAATTTGCCCTTTCTCCTGAACATTAGGATCTTTGGTGATTTATGTGTAGCTTCCCTAGGACAATATGAGACTCATGTCTACAGGGAACATAGAAATCTGGGAAACAGAGACAGAAGACACCAAAGTGAAGAAGCAGAAATAAAAGCCAGGCTGGTCGGGAGAGAGTACAGATACGCAGTTAATATAATTATAGCAAAAGCAGGCATACTTGTGCCAATCTTTTAAAAAGGATGTTTTAAATCAGGATTCTCCAACCCCCAGGATGCAGACTAGTACTGGTCTGTGGCCTGTTAGGGACTCACAGCAGGAGGTGAGTGGTGGACAAGTGGGCACAACTGCCTGAGCTCTGCCTCCTGTCAGATCAGCTTCGGCATTAGATTCCCACAGTAGCGCAAACCCTACTGCGAACCGCGCAAGCGAGTGATCTAGACGGTGCTCTTTATGAGGATCTAATGCCTGATAAAACAGTTTCATCCCCAAACCATCCCCCACCTACCACATCCGTGGAAAAAAATAGGTTTCTGCTACTATAAATATTGGGGACTGCTGTTTTGAACGATGCTTAATGATTTTATTCAGTTTTGTTTTCTGAAAAGACTGCTATAAACTAACTTTTTGAAGTTTTCCATCAAGTGTGTGTGTGACAAGTAAAGGAAATATTGTTACAAAAATATGATAACGGACTTGCCATCCTTTAGCATATTATTATTGCACAACAACATTTCTTCCTGGATGGTAAGTATTTATTAGATATGATGGTTACAGAAAAATATAAGCATGAACAGTATGCCTCTATTTGAATGCATAAATGTGTTCACACTTGGTTTCAGAGAGAGAAATTGAGAATGAGTTGAAGGGAGGAAGACAAAAAGGAAGGGGGACTCAGAGCTCTGCAGTGACCCAAATATCAACAAGACTTGGGAACATTTTGGATCCTGACAAGGGCTTCTCTCCAAACCACGTGTGTGCTCAGCGTTGTACACAGTTTAGTTTACTTCATGCGTTGGAATTCAATGGTGCCAAAATACATTGGCAAACAAAGTGGACACAAGAGATAATCTGCTTGTCAGCTAGAGACAGACAAGAGGCATGGAGAAGGGTGGCTGAAAATAGGGCCGTTGGCATGCACTCAGGGACTGGAGTGGAGGGAAGTGCTTGGGGGCACTGCAAATAGCACTGAGGGGGAAATCTAGGAGGCTGGGTCACGCCAAGCCTGTGAGCCACAGATCAGGAGAAAAACATGTGACAGGCAAACCCATGGGGTTCTGATGCAGGTGCTGTGGCGTGTTCCTCATGGGACTCCTGGCAGGTGGCTTGGGAGAGGGGCTTGTGTGCCTGCAAAGCCACCCCCGGCGAGCAGAGCTGCGAGGTGTGCAAGGTAGCCTCTGACTCCTCATGGGCAGTTCTTTCACATACCTGCCAGAGGATGGCTCTTCTGCAAGAAAGAAAAGGAAACACAAAAGGAGTGGAGGAAGCCAGTCCAGCAGCCAGCCCTGATGCTTTTAGTTCACTCCTGCTTTACAGAGTTCACACATCCACGCATGGCCACAGAGTAGGAGAGGTCACTGCTGGGGTGATCAATACATATCAAAACTACAATTACTTGCATAGTCATTGCCAAATACAGATTATAAAGTGACCTTATATACATATTCCTATCTGGTATACACCTGTGGTACATTAGCTAAAAAGGAAATGTTGCATCACTGTATTCTTGGCTATGTTGTTCACAAAAACACTTGGATCTCTTAAGAGTAATACAAGCAAAATCTGGCTGTTTTCCAACATGTAAAGTAGTTTAGTTGCCATAATATGACTTTTGTTCATCAAGTCACTTATTCTCCCTGCCACTGAATACTAACATTTGACCCTGAGACCCCCTGGCAGCAGACACAGAGCCTGACCCACAGTGGACTCTTGGCGTCTATATATTTTTTGAGACGGAGTCTCACTCTGTCTCCCGGGCTGGAATGCAGAGGTGTGATCTCTGCTCAGCCTCCCAAGTAGCTGGGATTACAGGTGTGCACCACCACACCTGGCTAATTTTTGTATTTTTAGTAGAGAAAATGTTTCACCATGTTGGCCAGGGTGGTCTCTAACTCCTGACCTCAGGTGATCTGCCTGCCTCAGCCTCGCAAAGTGCTGAGGTTACTGGCGTGAGCCACCGCGCCTGCCCCCTTGGTGTCTATTGATGGGTCCAGTCCAGTGATGCAATTGGAGGGAGCTGGAGGGAGCTGGAGGGACAGCAGATGGGGAGAGACAGAGAGGGGAAGGAAGGGAGAAGAGCAAGAGATAGCATGGAGAGGGAAGGGGCAGAAGAGAAAGGAATGAAGAGGAGGATGAGACTCAGAGAGAGGGAGAGAGGCAGACAGAGGGGTGCAGAGAACGGAAATCTTTCAGGAAATCTACAAGGTGTCAGGCACACCTTCTTGGATGATTTATGGAAGCCTATAAACAGCTGTAAAGTAGACATGATGGGTGTGCTGGGTTTCTTATTACTGCCTTTTGTTCACCTGCATTAATTCTTCACCTTTTCTATGTAATTTTTCAGTCAGGGAAGCTGATTTCTATAGATAGTAGTGTCTGGGCTCCCATGTGGTAGGTGGAAGGTGGGAGATATTAGCACAGGGCGTGGTATTTATGCCTTCCTCACCCCCGTGGCACCAAGTTCTAAGGGTGGTTATGTCCCCTAGTGATGCAGTTTCTGTCAGGGACCCTGATTTGGGGGCTCTGGAGAGTTCTAGTAATGGAATAGAATTTTCTGTTATATGTCTAATTTGTACTAAGAGCCAAGAGTACCTGACTATGGTATACAGGTTACAAAAATCAACCTCTCCATCAAAGGTGTTTTCCAAGAGTGTCCCTTGAAATGTGTTATTCTCAACTGACAAGACTGAAATGTAGGCAAACTGTGAGCCAATCCAAAAAGCTGCATAAAAAAGACACGACCAATTTTTAGATTAAAATTTTACTGTTAAGTGTGCTCCACAGAGGAATAGTGGAAGGCAGTGTTTGTGACACTTTTGCAGTTAATACACACACAAGAGTCACATTTCACCAGACGTTTGAGCAAAAGTGAATTAACTAGGGAAGCAAAGAAAGCTGACATCCACCTCTTTCTTAATTCTTCCAATTCAGAAGCAGTGAGAAGCTTTTGGTATCAGTTGTTTAGATGGGTCTTCACTCATTGCATAGCCTTTTCACATTATGTATCTCATCTGCTCTTCACAGCATCTCATGCTATGGTTAGAGCATCAATTGTGAAGAATATAGGATACCAAGCCCATCCTAGACATGACTTCAGGAACTTCATGCCGTAGCTCCACAGTCTGGGAATGGCAGACAGATTCAGCACCAGGAGAACATCACATAAGGGACAAATGTGTATGTTTTAAAATGGCCAGTTTCGGCCTGGCATGGTGGCTGAGGTTTATAATCCCAGCACTTTAGGAGGCCGAGGTAGGTGGATCACGAAGTCAAAAGGTCAAGACCATCCTGGCCAACATGGTGAAACCGCGTCTCTACTAAAAATACAAAAATTAGCTGGGCATGGTGGTACGCGCCTGTAGTCCCAGCTACTTGGGAGGCTGAGGCAGGAGAATTGCTTGAACCCAGGAGGTGGAGGGTGCAGTGAGCCAAGATTGCCTGCTGCACTCCAGCCTGTTGACGGAGCGAGACTCCATCTCAGGAAACAAACAAACAAACAAGCAAAAACCAAAAAAAAAAAAAACAAAAAACAAGTTTCTGCTTGACTTATAAGACCTCATCCAATGTATTTCTAAATTAAATAACAGATTGGTGAACTCATTTTTAAAGCAATTATCTCAGGTTTTCAAAACAGGTTTAAGAATATGGTATCAAAATCCTGGTCTAGGTTTCAATATTTCAGTATTTACAGATGACGTCTCAGAAAACAAAGAAGCCATTATTGACAAGCGCTTTGCAGGCCGAAGGCCACTGCCAGGGAATATAGTGACAGTGGATTTGCTGCCAAACTGATGATTATTTTCTTGTTTTCTTTTCAGCCCTATTGGTTCCTGGGCTCGGACTGTTGATGCAGCTATTTCTATTTGGTTATGGGTAAGTCAACACTGTATTTATCACTGTCCTCATGTTTTCCTTCAAAGAGGCACATGTAACTGTGTCCAATTGCAACTGAGAGCATATTTTAAAAAGGAATTTGGCTTCAATGTCTTTAACTGACTTTAAATAAATTGCTTGTGAGACTGTAGAGCAGAAGATTTTACAATATTAAACCTAGCTCAGAAGAAAGGTTGAATTTAGTAAATAATCGTTTTTAAGAACTTAGGTATGTCACCTTTTAAAAAACCTGGAACTTCAAATAACTTCAAAATGAGGAAAAGCTTTTATCAGCTTTAGAGTTAAAATGCAGATGTTAATCACAGGTTAGGGTCTTAATAATTTCTAAAAAGACAAATGCAGCATTATTTGTGAAAGTACATCCAGTTGTGTACAGCGTAACAACATTTTGCTTAACAAAGGAACACATATACCATGGTGATCTCTCAAGATTATCATGGAGCTGGCAAACTCCTGCCCACTAGTCAGGCAGTCTCCATTGTAAGACTGTAGCAAAATGCATTACTCCTGTGTTCGTGGTGATGCTTGTGTACACAGACTTATCACACTGTCAGTCATACAAAAATATAGCACATACAGTTAGGTATAGCACATAATACTTGACAATGATAATAAATGATTAGGTTATTAGTTTATTATACTGTACTTTTTATTGTTAGTTTTGGTTGTACTCTTTATGTCAATATATTATTAAAATGTTGGTTGTGAAACAACCTCAGGCACTTCCTTCAGGAGCTATCCAGAAAAAGGTATTGTCACCATAGGAGATGCCAGCTTAATGCGTGTCACTGCCCCTGAAGACCTTCCAATGGGACAAGAAATGAAGGTGGAAGACACTGATAATGATCCTGACCCTGTGTCGGTGTAGGCTATAGTGGTTTGTGTTTTAGTTTTTAACAAAAAAGTTTAAAAATTAAAAAATTAAAAAATATAAGAGCACGTATAGGATATGGATATAAAAAGAGACAACATTATTATTATTATTATTGTTATTATTATTTTTTAAGATGGAGTCTCACTCTTTTGCACAGGCTGGAGTGCAGTGGCACGATCTTGGCTCACTGCAGCCTCCGCCTCCTGAGTTCAAGCAATTCTCCTGCCTCAGCCTCCTGAGTAGCTGGGATTACAGGCGCCCGCCACCACGCCAAGCTAATTTTTGTATTTTAGTAGAGATGGGGTTTCACCATGTTGGTCAGGCTGGTCTCGAACCCCTGACCTCGTGATCCACCCACATTGACCTCCCAAAGTGTTGGGATTACAGGAGTGAGCCACTGCACTGGGCCAAAAAGAGACAATATTTCTGTTCAGCTGTACAGTGGATTTGTGTTTCGGTGGAGTGTAATTACAAGAGTCAAAAAGTTAAAACAAAGTGAAAAGTTTATACTGTAACAAAAAGTTATGGTGGGCTAAGGTTAATTCATTATTGATGAGAGAAATTTTTTGTGTACATGTTGTGTAGCCTAAGTGTACAGTGTCTGGAAGGTCTACAGCAGTGTTTACAGTGACGTCTAAGTCTTTCACATCCACTCACCAGTCACTCACTGACCCACCCAGAGCAACTTCCAGTCCTGAAAGCTGCATTCATGGTGAATGTCCTACACAGGTGCATCATTTTTATCTTTTGTGCTGTATTTTTACTGTATCTTTTCTACATTTAGATATGCAAATACCATGGTGTTACGATTGTCTACAGTATTCAGAACAATAACATGCTGTACAAGTTTGTTGTCGAGCAGCAGCAGGTGTGTAGTAGGCTCTTCCATCTAGTTTTGTGAAAGTTCACACTATGATGTTTGCATAACAACAAAATCACCTACGGATGCATTTCTCAGAATATATCCCCATTGTTAAATGATGCATGGCTGTGTGTGTCTACATGCAGGACTCTGGGTGTGTGTACTATATATATCATATATGCATACCACGTATGCACACATCCACACTATACCATGCACTAGACATATATACAACTACATAGGCAAATATAAAACTACACTTGCTTAAATACAAAAACATACATTCATACGTAGGTACAAAAGGTAATGTATTGATATTATTAATACAGGCAATATGTACTAAGCATATATTTGTATACCCTTAAGTATATGTTATTTCAATACATACTATATTATGCTATATACTAATATACTTTTTAAAACTGAAAGAAATCTCATTGCTTTTCTATTTGTGTTTCTAATTATGATGTCCATATTTTTTCTGATTTTATTGCTGTAGCTGTGATCAGGTCATGTAACTTAATTTTGATGATGTTTCTTAGAGTAAAGTCTGAGGGTATCCAGCCTCAGATTATCTGTGGATGTAGCTCAAGATTTCCTAATTTCGCAAAGAGCAAGCGTCCCGGGAGATTCTTAGACTCTTGCTAACAAAAGGCGGAGACTCACTGGGCAGTTACTGGAGGTGGACAGTAGGGGGCAGAAACGCCCAGGCTTCTTTGATATGGGTAGCTTTGGTTTTTCAGTGATGGAGAACCCTTTGACTTCAGGTGCCTACTGCATTTAGAATTTTCAAAGGAACGCTTCTTGCCTGTTCCTTTATTTTTTCTGCCTCCAAACATCATGTCTATCATTGCAAAAGTAATACAAAATCACTGAACAAAATGTGGAAAATACCAAATGTATAACAACAGAAATAAAGTAAAAAATGAAACACTCAAATTCCCATCATCAAGAAATAAACTTCCTGATAATATTTAGTTTTATTTTCCTACATATTTGTGTGTGTATATATACATATTTTCAAAATGTTTTATAATACAAAATGTGTAAGATATATACAATAGTAGAAACAAAATTATCTTGTATATGTCATTTTCATGTCATATGTCAGATATAGCATACTAATGCATATCTACTCTTTTAAAATGCTGATCCCTTTGAAATATCCAATTATCAATTGTGTTTCTTTCCTCGCTTAAGTTACGTTTTATGACTTTCGGTAGTGAAGAGATAAAGTCCATTACAAAACGTGCCAGGCTTAAGCAATTTTCCAAAGGGATTAAGTAATTGCAGTGGCCTCAGGCTATGCACAGTTTTTTAAAAGGGGGTGTCTCTCATTTTCTTCAGCATAACTTGGGTCACAGAAACCCAGGCCTAAATTCATTAGGAACTCATATTCTATCATGCCCTGACACTGGTAAGTTATTTTGTTGCAAAACCCTTAGACAATTTAAGAATGTCAAAGCACATTTTCAAGTCTTAGCATGTCTCCATTGTCTATTAACTGCATGTATTTTATGCCTAAAAAAAACTTCATCTTCAGATTTTCTAGCTTTCTTCTGCAGTTTTTTTTTAAGAATATTTTTCTATCATTTTAATTCTCTATTATAAAACTTGGAAAGCTCTACTTTTGGACTGCCAAGAACAGTCTGAAATTAAATCAGTTTACTCTCACTCTTAGTGAATATTTTGGGAGTGCTATGTATTGAATGAGTCCCCCAAAAGTTCATGTGTTAAAACTTAATCCTTCTGCCCCTATGATGAGATGAAGGGATGAATGAGGGCTCTGTTCTCATGATGGGATGAATGTTGCTATCACAGGGGTGAGTTTATTATCACAGGAGCATTATTGTTATGCATGTGAGCTCTCCCTGGCTCTCTTGCTCCCGCTTTCACCATGTGCTGCCCTCTGCCATGAGGTGAGGCAGCAAGAAGGCCCTCACAGATGCTGGCACTGTTGACTTCCAGCCTTTAGAACTATGAGCTAAATAAACATTTTTTATACAAATTACCCAGTTTGTGATCTTTTGTTACCACAACAGAAAAAGGCAATAAGACAGGGAATTTCTATTATGACGTCATTCATGGGAAAATGGTAGACAGGACAGAATCTTTGCTGGCTCCCTAGATGCTGCCTGGAATGCTAATCTTGGAAAACAGTGGCTACAGAGTGATGTCTTTCTCCATAACTTTAATTTACCTTAAGAAAAGCTTTGAGTGCTACTGAGTCAGGAATGAAAACCTAGAGAATGTTCTGTCCCTTGGGAGCAAGGAGTATAGTCAGTCCCTGTACTACTACCCAAAGAGGCATGAAGTTTCACTCTCCTTGGGCTCCTAGTGACTTATAATGCCTTCCTGTAATTATTGGGCCAGTTGATTTAATACTAATCCACTTAATTCAGTTAACATCAGATTTGTCCTAGGGATCTTGTTAGATCTTTTTGTATATTAAAAGAGAAGAAGAAGAAGGAGAAGAGGAAGAAGAAGAAGAAGAAGAAGAAGAAGAAGAAGAAGAAGAAGAAGAAGAAGAAGAAGAAGAAGAAGAAGAAGAAGAAGAAGAAGGAGGAGGAGAAGAAGAAAAAGACTTGCTTCTCTTTCAATATTCCTGGGAAATTGGATATCCACATGGAAAAGGTAGATCTATAGCTCACAACAAATAAAATATAAATTTTACCTAATTAAATGTAAAAGATAAAACTTCAACATTGTAGAAGAAAATATAGAAAAAGCTCTTTAGGTCTGTGAGGGAGAAAAGAGTTATCGAAATCAGGCCATAAAGAAAAAGCACAAGTCATAAGGGCAATAAATATATAAATAGAGTGTAACCTCTGAAATACTTGACCAAATGTTTTGTGGTAAAAACAACAAACCAGCCATTGAAGGGAAGAACAGATTGACAGTGCATATAACATAGAAAGAAGTAGTAATCAAACTATTTTAAATTGTCTAATAAATCAAAAAGAAAATACCAGAAAAGGAAAAAAAATGAAGGATAAGAATAAGCAATTGACAGAAGAAGAATTTGTAATGGTCAGTAAAGAGATGTAGTAATTTTTAAATAATAATAAACAATGGAAATAAACAGAACGCCCATTAGCAGGATAGGTGAATATATATATATAGTTGTATGGTCATAAAGTGCTATGTATTGTGCCCTAGATTTTTGTATTTCTGAAATTGTTTGTTAAAAAAGTCTTAGTCTCTTTTTATAACAATTTAAACAAAGCCACTAAAAGGACCTGGTGCTATATCTGTACATTAAATTTTATGTGCCAATGGAAATAATTGAATCAAGCACAGTTCTGTTTGCATTTTTTCAAAGCAGTATATTTTTAAAGACAAAATAACTGAACTGAGTGAACTAAATTTATATAAAAGAAAATAGCTGTTTCTGCTAAACAGCCTGTTGCATTTGAAGTCTTTGCTGTCTCTGTGGAGACCAGGAGCAATCTAAATGGAAATAAAGTAACTTTATAATTGTAAATGTGTATTGGAGTGAAAGCTAACCTTAGGGAATAGTGGAGAGTAAAATGGGTATTCACAGGTAAAGAGAGATGATTTCTAGAACAAAAAATATGAGCCAGAAGAAACGGGCCAAATATTAGTGTCCTCGTTTAGGATTTTAATGAAGTTGTCAAATTTACGGGCTATGATAACTTACAATGGGCAAAAGAAGGTTAAGTAGTCTAGATTGGAGAGGGCAGAAATTACAAAAACAACAAAAAAATTCAGCCACCAAATGATGACACAACCTTCCAAATGGTAAATCTGATCTCATTTTTATTTAGTGACATTTGATATCTCTCAACTTTCCATACTTTAATATATTCAGTAGCAAATTTGATAGGATTGAAAAAAATGACACTATAATTCCACAGTCTTTTGCATAGATCATTTCTGAGAATCTGTCCCTAGCCTAACCTCATCTCCAGAAACCTCTCAAGCTGCCCCATATCTCAGGTGAGTAGACTGGAAAGAAAGACCCGATTAACTGCCCTAATATTTTATGTAAATTTAATATAAGTATTTGCCATTAGTTTACAAGTAAATGCTTTAATACATCAAGATTCATAGAGAGGATTCTGAATCTTGAATTTTGTTGATGACTCAGTGTTACTGAAAACCTAGAACAGCAGGGTTCCACCTCACGGTGACAAGAGATGGAATGTCCTAATCTTTTAATTATTGGTTGTAAAACCTATCCCTTGAAAAAACAGGGAATCTTTTATGATGGCATTGTGTCTGCCTGCTAGTGCCCCCGGCAGCTTCACAGAACTTCCCAGTACTGATGAGATGGTGGAGACTGCTTTTGTGATTATTTTCCAGAGTTTATTTATTCATTTGTTCAAATAACATTGACTATGTGGAAATGATTATTTGGTGCCATTAAGAGATAGGTTGTGTCTCGTTCTTAAAAGTTGTAGACTTTGTAAACAAATGTTATCATTATGTTAAATAAATAGTAATATAAAATACAATAACAATTACATTATAATAAATAGTATAAACAAATAATAGAAAAAATTATACATCTTGTGTCAGTCCAATCACCTGTAAAATAATATTACATGAGATGCTGCCATAACACTTTCAAAGTTTCAAAATTGAAATCGATTAAACCTGTTTGAAAACCTATATACATGCATTAAGCAAGGTGCTACAGCTTATTTCTCTACTAGCTGGCTGTGATTTTCCCTTTCATTTTCCCTATTTATTCTATTAGTGAGGAGCACTTTAGCTAGCTCGTATTTTAGGTCCACGTTTATACATCGTTCATAACAGGAATTAGTAAATAAAAACTGCTGAGAGCAGTACTTTAATTTCCCCATGAAGCTCATTCATGTGGGTGGTAGCCAGCCTCTGTTATATCACAAAGACCTGGCTCCAAGTTTCCTGCCTTATTTTAGGAGAACATCAGCCTCTCAAGTCCAGTTGATTATTTTGTTTCCTAAGCTACATCAGTGTAGAAACAGAAGGAAAAGTGGAGGAAGTTAGGAGAATAGACCCTGAGTGTAGCAAGTAGGAAAGGTTGACAATGTGCTGGAGGAAAGTCAGTATATGAAAGTTCAGAGGCAGCTAAAACGCACAGTACGAGGGGGTGTGGACATGAAGGGCAACCCAGACAGTCCAGATGCTTAGCTGAATGAGCATCTGTCAGCCCAAAGCCTCACTCATCTCAAACACCTTGATTTTCTATACCGTAAACCCCACCCCTCACCATGAATGGAGAGCTGCTGTGGTTGATTTCTCTTTTGAGTTACTATTTCTGCACATTGCACCAACAAGTATGTAACTGACTGTTTCAGTATTGACCTAAACTTTCACTCTTGGGGTCAAGATAGTTTTCTCAATGAACTGAGTTTGAACCCCAGTGGCAAGGTGGATGCCTGGCAGTGTTGATGGTGGGATAACCCGGAGCTGTGGTGAGTCCCCAACAGCACGGCCTGTGAAACCTCATGGACTTAGAGTGTCGTTGATGGAACATCCAAAGCATTGCATGAGATTCTCAGCTGTAAGGGATGGTCAAAATTAGTCACGTAAGAAGGTACAATCAATTTTCACAGTCACTTCACTTTTAAGGAGGTAGAGTCACATGTCCTGGAAAATAAGAGAAAACTAAGAGAAAGTGAAAATGAAAGCCAAAATGGAGCTCTTTGTGCAATATGTTCAGAGCATTAGAGAGTAGAGTAAAATGGTAATTCGCAGAACTCCTCACCCATGAAATGAATATTTTGTGAGCAGGTTAGTCTTTTTTCCACCTATTGAGTCAGAATCTGGGTGAGTCACACACTTCAGGTGACAGATGCCAAAACGTCCTCATGATTAACCAAAGGGTGCTGCTTAGTCTTGCAAAGCAAATACAAATATTCAAACAAACATCTCTCCAAAAGGCACCTCTCCACTTTCCGCTGACTAACCCCTCTGTGTTATGTCTTTACCTAGAGCCCCGCGCTTGGGATGGGAGCAGACGTGGTCCTGTGCAGCCCTATTATTTTCATGTCAGAAGCCTGATTAGAGTGATGGAGAGGTTTATAATGTATCGTACTTCCCCCCGTAGAAAACACATTTCTCCTAACGCCATTTAATATTTCATTGCCAGGATATCCAGTGATATAAAAATTCTGAAACCCTTTATTTTCTGTTGTATAGGTAAGAAAAAGAAAACATCAATTTACAATTTACATATAAATCCCACAGACATCTCTTAAAATCAAGTAGTAGATAATATAACCTGGCAGCCATCATAATGCTCAGCGTTTTATGATTCAAAAAACATAACAATTAGGTTAAACAAATAGTACTTTTTATTAAATGTCACTCAATCCCAGGGCTGAGAATTCATTTGTGTTTTCCTCCTAGACTCAATCACTGCAGTCGCAATCAAAAGATGGCTTGCGTTGGAACCTGGAACCTGCTAATCCTGTCGGGCAACCTGTGATTTTGGAAGTGAAGGGGAAAAAAAAAGAAAAGAAAAAAGGGAAAATTTCACATAAAACTTCCAGATGAGGAAGAAGATGGAAACTTTTGTGTTGTGCATTCTGTAACGTGTACTTTCATAAGCAGATGGCAAAGAAAGAAAGCCTGAGAATCTGGCCCGACGTTTTCCTTTCAGAACCCTGCATTTCCCACATTGAGGAGATACAGCACATCCACTGCATGGTAGACCCAGCTTGCTCTCACAGTCGTTGTGCAAATAAACATACATGCGGCAAGGCAGTGCAGTTTTCAGTTGTTAAAAGTTGTGTCATTCCACGAGATGGAGCATAGGACAAATGATGATGTAAACAGGCAACAGGACTCTGACTCCACACCTCTCTCTGCACAGAGGATGCTCAGTCCTTATACCACAAAATGTGAGGTGCTTCTGGCCACCTCCTGGCCCTGATGCCTGAGCTCTGTGCTCACCCTGCTAGAGCTCCTGGCAGTTCTCTGAGCAGGTTGTACCTGTCCGGAGTGATCATCTCCACTTAATGTTAGACATTAAGTTCCCTGTGAAATCTGTTTTGACTCACTGAGGTTACGAACACTTTATCACAACTATCATCATATACTATTAAATCTCCAATTTTCTTGTCTCTGTTACTAGACTGTGAGCTCCTTGAAGGCTGGACCTGGGTTTGGCACTGAGTGGCACTCAGCACATACTTCTTGAATAAGAGAATGTATGTACACAGTGGCATGAAATTGATTTGGTTTTGTCGGTTTTCTTAAGTGCTCAAGTTGTAGACAGTTCAGTAAAAACTATAAAGCGGTTACCCTGTAAACCATGAGTACTATTAATTGGAACCGCCTTTCTTACATATCCACTTGTGTTTCTGTTAATGTTTCCAAAATAAATAAAGAGCAGGCTAGAGGGAAATCTCCAGTCCTTAGAAACCATGGTACGAGAATACATCTGTATTTGCAATCTGAGCGAGAGACTTCCTCTTGTTGTATATGTTTCATCAAGAGATCTGGGAAAAATTAGCCTTGTACCAGGATCTGAACTATAGTTTGAAAGTGTTTAATGGGTACCAATGTTAATGTCATCATTTTTGAACTATATACAGTACATTTTTAAACACTTTCCTTCCGTTCCATTTTTATACTTTCATTATGTTTGCCAGCATTGGGCAGTTGGTTGCATTTATTGAAGTTTGAATAAAAAGATCTAAGATGAGTTACCCAAAATACCTACTAAACACATCTTGCAAGATTGGTCAATAATAATTTTTATATTAGAGACTCCTCTCTCTATAGACTTCCAATAATTATTTTTAACATCTGTTTTTCACTTCCAGTGTTATTTTAATTTTACTTCTATATAGGTTTTTATGGATGTCAGATGTTCCAAAATGATTTTTAGTTGTCATAAGCAAAATTGTGGTCATTTTGATAAAATTCCGACATTGAATTCCAATTTATTCATTCAAAAATAACATAAATTGCTGGCAAAAGTCAGTAGAAGATATTGTATTTATATTTATATGGATTAAGTTGCCAGGAGTGCTATCAGAAAATTTAAACTAACACGGAATGGGATGAAATTTCCCCAAGTCAAAGATACCAACGGAGAGGCAAAGAGAGGTGGTCAGCGGTTAAAGACAGATGAACAATTAAGATATTTTCTTCTTAATAAAGATTCAGTTTGTACGTCGTCTTCTTAAAGTTTGGCAGAACATTTCACAGTAGCGATTGGTGTTTGTAGTTTTGGATTTCCACATTTGAAAACTATGCAGTACCTCCATCAGATTTGTTATAACGGATCCAAATTTGGAAAGTTCTTTACATATTTAAAATGATACATGCGTGGTTCCAGATTCTCCATGGGCCTGATTTCTGCCTGACCAAGGGAATCTCTATTTGTGTCCTTCTCAGGGCTTAGATGCCTGCTGTGCTCACTCCTGCCGAGAGGCATGGCCACCATCTGCAGCTCCTGGCTGCACTTTCTAAACAGCTGCCTGGGTCAGTTCTTTTGAGTGAGATATAGCAGAGTTGCAGAATTTACAAATGAATGGAAAATCGTCACTCTACCAAGTCTTAAATGGTTATGACTCCACCACTCAAGAAACTTCAGGAATCCACCTTTGATGATCAGAAATACACTGAAAGGTCCATGTAGTGATGTTTGTGTGTTAGATTCTGTTCCATTTCCAATGTTCTCCTCATTTTCAGTCAACTCTTTATCTCTGCAGTGGTGGCTTTAAAACATGCCTACAAATTCCTTGACTGTCTTTCCAGTGGGAGGCAGAGTCTAACTCCCTGTCCCCTGAATGTGGGCTGGCCTTTGGAATGAAAAGAATGAGGTTGAAGTGACGCTGCCCAACTTCTAAACCTACTTCCTAAAAGGCATCTTTGGCCTTTCTCTCTCGCTCACTCTCTGTCTTGCTCTTTTCTCCTGGGATGCTTGCTCTGTGGGACTGGCCATTCTAGTGTGAAGAGGCCCAAGCCATCTGGAATAACCAAGTGTAATATCAACATTGCGTTTAATCATAATATGAATGCTGTGTGTTTAGTCTTGGTAATGGAGTAGAGGCCACATGTTGCCTTCCTGGGTAAAACAATAAAAAAATCTGTGTCTCTCTCTTTCTAAAGCAAAGGAGAGTTGGGGATGGGGGCCATGTGGATGGTGCAGATGTTGCCTTCATCCTGAGGCTTTCCTGTAAGACTAACAAACACCTGTACAAGTCCTTGGTTTCTTGTGCCTTGATTTTTTTTTTTTCTTTTTGAAACTGAGCCTTGCTCTGTCACCCAGGCTGGAGTGCAGTGACACGGTGACATGATCTCGGCTCACTGCAACCTCCACCTCCCTGGTTCAAGCAATTCTCCTGCCTCAGCCTCCTGAGTAGCTGGGATTACAGGCACATGCCACCATGTCCGGCTAATTTTTGATTCTTAGTAAAGACAGAGTTTCGCCATGTTGGCCAGGCTGGTCTGGAACTCCTGACTTCAGGTGATCCGCCTGCCTCGGCCTCCCAAAGTGCTGGGATTATAGGTGTGAACCACTGTGCCTGGCCATTTCCTTGTTCCTTAATTATTAAACTTTCAAAGACAATATATTGAAATATATGGGAATGTAGGAAAATAAAAAATATAGTCAGAATAAAAACTCTACAGTCTTACTTCCTGCTGACATCATCTGGACACACCTTTGTTCAAAAAAATACTGGATACATTAAGCCATTTTGGCAATTGATTTTCTTCGTCACAAATGAAGTTTGCTTTTTGTATTTTACTTCCATTTTTAAGTCTAAATAGAAGATAAATTATATGTTAGATAGGGTTTTTCATCTTTTGGTACATCTGTGTCAGCGATAAATATAAATAGAAGAATTGGAATGCCTTTCCCACTGTCAGGAATGGAATGCATTAACATTTAAAATTCACTAATTCTATTGATCTTTGGCTGGAAAAAATTGTTTAAGTTGTTCTTACTTCTGTCTCTGACTTGCAGGCCAGTGAGAAGCAAACCACAGCAGGAAGGAAGAATGTGATACTCATTATGTTTAGAAAGGAAGGAGTGGGAAGAGTCCAGTTTCCTTTTATTTTATTCCAAATTCTTCGCTTTTCTCTGCTGTTTCTTTTTTCTTTGCTGAGAAATTGATTATTCTGAATTCCCCACTCACCGTATCTTGTGCATTACGTATGATCAGCAGTAAAAAGACCACACATTTGTCCTCAGCTGCTTACCTGCCAAGAGAATCCAGATGAGCTCCAGCGTTGCTTTTAATTTCTATGGAACTGACTGTGTAACTCTATTAAGACTGATGACAAAAGAACTATTTTTGGTGCCTCTTAGAAAGAAACACACTGGAGCCTGTTATTTTCAGTAATCCTGCTGTTCAGAGAGAAAAGCACCAACAAAGCTACTTTTTTTTTTTTTTTTTTCAAATATCACTAAATTCTCCTGCCTCTGTGGGTTTATGCTTTAGTCTATACACTTGACCAAAAGTGCAGCACATCAAGGCTGAATAAGCTCTGCTGGTTGCCTGATTCCAAAAAAAGGAATCAAGGATGTATTGCACCTTTTGTTACCCACAGATTATGGATCTTGAAAACTTTCTTTTTTTGTCATTAAGTGTTTAACAAGGATGTCATTTTAGGATCGTATCAGGGGAAGTGGTTTGGAAATTTTATCTTTATTCTTCTCAATTCTTGCTTCCACAAACACAAAACTACTTTTGCAGATTCAAATTAAGGTTTGACTGACTTCACCAAGGAAGCTGGAAAAAAACCTATGATGCCAGAATATTAAGATTTCTCATAAACCATTCTGTGTATTCACAACTCAATGGTGTGCATTTAATAACAGCAGGCTCAGCCTGTTCAGTCATTAACAAAGACTGGTGAAAAAGAATACATGGGCTAGTAACCTAGCAAGAAAATATGAAGTTGAGGGAGCTTGAGTCATCAATGAGAATGGAGTGAACTTATATTAAATCTCTAGCACTACTGTACAGGATAAATGTAAGAAGCACAATGGAGGTATAATTAAGATAATTTGGAGAGTAATTTATGTCAGTTCTGAGAACAGAAGTTAAAATAACTGCAAGGTTTTAAATTTGGGTGAATAATAGACTGCAGTAACTCTGAAAGAAAAAAAATAATCAGAAAGAGATGTAGAAAGATACATTATAAATAAACAGAATTGAACTATATAAGATTAGGGAAGAAAAAAACTGGTGATGGGAAATAATACTGTTTAAAATATTTGAATAGTGTAATAGAGAGCATTGTAAACTTGTTTTGTGTTTTATAGGAGAAAGATTTAAGGGGAATAAGAAAACTTAGAGACTATGGATCAAAACATTAAAAAATATATCTGTTCTAGCAGATAAATTGAGAAGCCTTGGCAAGAAAACTTCCTAATGGACGACATTAGTGATGTCCAAGTTGAGGTTAATGGGCTCTGAAGTCACAAGAGTAATTTTTGCTTAGAGTAGGAAGCAAGTCATCCTTTGCTCCTCCTTGTTCCTGACATTTTGTTCAGATCACACATCCAATCTGGGACAATATCTTGCTAATTCTGTATGGTTAGGTAGTAAACTAGTATTTATTGTGTGTTGCACACCAAGTCAGGTACTCACGTTGCACTGCTGAAAATACACAGACGTTTCCTGTTCTTACGGGACTTGTATTCTAGTGGGAGGGTGAAACAGTAAATAGAGAAAATCATACATAAAATTATTTGGGGTAATTATAAGTGCTGTGGAGACAAAATAAGCTGGCTAATGAGTTAGATGGACAAGGGTAGCTATTTTGCATAGACTTTTCAGATACTTTATCTGTGAGAAGTTGATAAGTGAGCAGAGACCTGAATGTGGAGGAGGAGCCAGGTAAGCACATCTCTGAAGAAGAGTTTACAGGCAGAAGGCTCATCCTCTAAAGGGCTTGAAGGGAGACTGGGAGGTTTGAGAACAAAGACCGTTCTGGTGCACCTGGAGCAGCGTAAGCAGCAGACAGCGTGATGGAGATAAGATTGGAAAGACAGAAAGAGCACTCCGTCAGGCAGGCCAGGGACCACTGCAGCAAGTCAGATGTTACTTTAAGTGGTGTGTTGGAGCCACTGCAGGACTTTTGGAGGTGGCAGTTATGATTCTGGTCACTCTGACTTCTGTGTGCCCATCGGCTGGAGTACAGGGTGGGGACAAGAGTGAGAAGAGTGTGAAGGGCGAGAAAATCTTTGCAATGGTCCAGGTGAACATTCACAGTGACTTTGAGAGGAAGGGCAATATGGAGAAGACAAGGAGGGATGAATCACTGCCGCTGAAACAGAGATATGTTTTTGGCAATTAGGCCAAGACGTGTTGATGGATTGCCTATATGTGTGTGAAGGGTCTAGCCAGGACAAGGGTGGAGAGGGAAAGAAGAGGAGCCAAAGTGATTTTAGGTATTTGTGTTTAGCAGCTGAGTGATATCGATAGAAACGAGGAAGAATGGGGAGGAGCAGACTGTGGGTGTGGCAGGAATTGGGAGAAGATGCAGCTGTCTTGGTTGAACCCAGTGTGTGGAGCTTACACAATATCCAGGTGGAGATACACAGTGTATCTGTATCTATATCTGCCTATAACTCATGTATGGCTATCCACACACACGGATTTTTTCTATTGGATATTTAGAAAACTGAGACTTAAAATACATATATATGGTACTGTGAACCCAAAAGTATCTGAGACAGGTCTCAGTTTAGAAGGTTATTTTGCCAAGGATAAGGACATGCCTGTGATAGCCTCAGGGAGTTCTGATGACATTTGCCCAAGGTGGTCAGGGTACAGTTTACCTTGACACATTTTAGGGAGACACAATACATCAAACAATACCTGTGAGATTTGCGTTGTTTTGATCTGGAATGGTGGTAGAACTTGAATCAGAAGTTCCAGGTCATAGGTGGATTTAAACATTTTCTGATTGACAATTGGCTGAAAGATCTATTATCAGTAGAAAGGAATTTCTGGGTTACAATAAGGAGTTGTGGATACCCAGGTTTTATCATGCAGATGAAGTCCCCCATATAGGCTTTAGAGAATAGACTGTAAATATTTCTTGTCAGACTTAAGGTTTGTGTTGATGTTAAATGTTGGTCAGTTTTTCCTGAATTCCAAAAGGGAAGAGAGTATAATAAGGCATGTCTGACTCCCCTCTTCCCTGAACTAGTTTTTCAGATTAACTTTGGAATGCCTTTGGCAGAGAGGAGGGATCCATTCAGATGGTTGGTGGCAGGGGGCACTTAAAATTAACTTTGGTTTACAGTTTCATCAGTGTATAGAAGGGAGGAGATGAAATCACCAAAAGAAAGATTGACAATAACAAAGAGAGGCCTCAGGACTAAGCCCCCTGAAGAATGGGATTCCCTAGATGAATAGGATGGTCCCAAGGAGATTGTGAAGAGGCACAAAATAAGAGTGGAAAACTATTTTTACTTTAGCAACATGGAGTCAGAACAAGATGGAAATCGAAGATTAGCTGTTGGACATGGTAAAGTGAAGGGCCTGTGAACACTGAAATGAAGCAGGTTTGGTGGAGCAATGGGGTGTTTGATTGGAGTGTGTTCAAGAAAGAATAGGGAGGAAGACTATGGGGGGCTTTAGCAAGGAGATTTGTTGTTGAGGGAAGCAGAGACTGTAGGCAGTGGTGGAAGAACCAGAAGGCCTGTTTTGAATTTAAGGTGAGATGGTGTCTGTACATAGATGCGAGGCAGAAACTGACGATGCGATTATCATCAGAAAAGAATGAATTGCTAGAGCAAAATCTTTGAGTAGGCAAGAGGTTATGACAAAGAGTATAGAGATCAGCAGATTTATGGTGGGCAGATAAGGCAGATAAAAGTTTTCATTATATTGCTTTACTTCTTAACGAGGTAAAAAGGCAGTTACTTGGAAAAACATGAAAAAGGGAAAAGATTAAGTGCATACGGAGAAAGAGGAAGTTTTGAAATCATGTAATCAAAGAGGGGAAAAGAAAATTTGCTAAAGAAATGTAATAGAATTGCTGGACAGTACTGAGGGCTTAGTTGATACATGTGATTCAAATATAAAGATGAGTCCATTCATTATGCTTGCATTTAAAAAATATATCCACATTCAGTTGATCCAGTATGGGGGTAAAGTAGACTGAGGTATACAATTAATTGAATGCCAGGCCGGCATGCACACAAGAGGGAAGAAAGATAATGGAAGCTGTTTGTAAGGAAAGGATTGTATTGAGTATATCGATGGTGATATACCTAAGTTGGGAGGAGAGGAAATGAGGATTCAGAATGGAATATGGACATGGAAAAATTTGCGTGAATGTGGTAGGTAGAATTCTCAAGATGGCTTCCTTGTGTTGCTCTGGTAATATGGTTGTGTTAAATGACAAAAAAGATTTTGAAGATGTAATTGAGGTTAGTAAGTCATTGACTTTAAGATAAAAAGATTGTCCAGGTGGGCTTAAGTTAATTTCATGAGTTCTTTAAAAGCACAGTTTTCTTTCTCTGAGGAAGTAGAAGTTTGAGAGATTCCAAGGATGAAAAGGATTTGATGCACCATAATAGGCTTGAAAAAACATGTTAGGAGGAGTGTGCACGCCTCTAGGAGCTGAGATTGGCCACTATCTAACAGTCAGGAGGAAAGGAGGACTTAAGGCCCATACTCACTAGGAGCTGAGTTCTTCCAAAAATCTACATGAGCTTGGGAATGTATTGTTCCCTGAGTCTCCGGAGAGAGCTCATCCTAACTCGCACATTAATTTCAGCCTTGTGAGATGGTAAACAGAGAACCCAGTTGAGCCTGCCTGTATTTCTGATCCATAGAACTAGGAACTCAATGATAGGTGTAGTTTTAAGTCATTATGTTTGTGATATCTTGTTACACAGCAATAGAAAACGAACACAATGACCAAAAGATTGTAGATTTTAGTGGATTTGAAGGTAAGAAAAAAGGAGGAAGTATTCAAATAATCAAATGCTTAAAATTATACTTTTGGAAGTGATACCGCTATTGGTGTTAAAAAACCTTAGAGTGTGAAGAAAAAAGAGATGTTGAGGCGAGTTGTAGGAAAAACTATTTAGAAGACAAGATAAGAAGGACTGTGGGTGCCAAGAGCAGAAAGAATGTGGAATCAGACATTGGGCCTTTCTTCCAAGTGACCCCCAATATCATCTACCCACCCACCCCACTATCCCTGCATTTCTGGTCCTTACATATTATGGCCCTAGAAAGCCTTCCTTGTCTTCCCCAGGACAAAATGTATAGTTTTGTTCCTCCCAAAATCTGATTTCAGAAAAACTAACCAAGTAAGACAGCTTGTTTGTTTACTTGTTTTATAAAGTACCTTGTAAGTGGGGATTGTATGCTGTTTACCACTCAATATCCAGCACTTAATCAGGACTTCCCATAGGATTGATTCTCCTTTCTAAATCTAATCCAATGTTTATCAAAATAAAAGCATATTAGTGAAAATTCTAAACGTCTAATACTACATAAGTGTGTGTACATGCATAGTTCTTCCTACTTAAATTTAAGTTATTTGCATTAGCTGAATGATTTCCCTTACTTCAACAAAGCTTCATTGTGTCAATTTTGTCAAAGCTCCTTGGGGGCTCTATCACAAACTAATACATACTTTCTGTGTCTGTATTCTGTGTGTTGTTAGAACTAGCACATCCCTAATGTCATATAACTACTTACATCCTCCTAATTTGGATATACACTGGTCTGGCCAGAGTGCCTTATTCACCACCTTGGCAAAATCAAACAGATTACATGCACTTTGACAAAATAAATGGAGGCACATTTTAAATATTTGTTTTTCAAAGCACACAAAGCATATGTTTTTATGGCTTGAAATATTAAATCAATTAATCACAGAAATTAAAATGATAATAAAAAGAAAGCACATAAACTGGAGACACACTCAAGTTTCAGTATATTACTATTACAACTCTCATGGCCATTTCAGCAACAATGTAGTGTCTATCTAGACACAGACTACATAAAAAAATGAAAGCAAATTCATTTTTGTCATGCGGTGAACTTATAATTCAAGTTCCTATCTGTAATTTCCTGTGCTGATAGTACATTGATCTCAACAGGATTATTGTCTGTGAAATAACAGGGTATGAAATAGAATTTCCCACTGGGACAACAAAATCCTATTGAATAACCCTGAAAGGTGACATCTACCCTGAAGTTTATTGTAAGTATATATTCCCATCAGATTTGGTCTTTTTTTCCTCTGAAAGCCCTGCTTTCACTAGGCCATGTAGGTGGAACCTCAGGCATTAGTATTCCCAGCACAGATGTTCAAGGGAATTAAAAACTCAGAGCCTACCAGAATGTTGTGCATACAACAGGAACTTAATAAATGAACATACACATCTATGCCTATACAGACACATTCTTGTCTTTCTTGTAACCTGACTGGGTGACTTCAGTCCTTTAAATATGTTAACTCTAATCTATCCAAGAAGAATTTGTCCTAAGTATTTATAATTATATGCATTCGTTTCACCAAAACAGTCCATTGTAACAGAAAAACTAAAATGACATATCCAAGGCATGCAACAAAGAAAACACATATTTCTAAGTTGAGTGTGTCTGCCTTAATAAAATATTATGGTAACATTCCCATACCAACAATCATGACCCTACAATTATTATGTTATGTTGTACAATATTTTAATGGCTGCACAATATTCTCCTTTTTCTGTTAAACATAACAAGGTTTGGCACTTACTATGAACTTCCTTTCTGAAGTTCGTGTTGCGTAAATGTAAACGTAATGTTGGTATAATCATTACTTTATCACACATAGTTTTAGTGTCATTGTAACTCCTTGGATAATTTTGAATCAGTCTCATTATGCTGACTAATAATCGACAGGAAAAATGTTCTATCAACTACTTATTGTATTGAAGATAGCATTTATTTTGTCAATAAGTATTTGTTATTGTTACATAAACAGAGAGTTTTGTGTCAGGAGATTATTCACGTCTATGCAGAGTGGTATTAGAAATACTAGCAGGAGTGTCCTGTAGGGCACTAACACCACCATATAGTGAATGTATCTGTAAGAAAAGTTCTCTTTCAACTATTCATTCTGTATGATAAATGATCGCGGTTTTTTTTTTTTTTTTTTTTTTTTTTTTTTGACATCAACTTGATTTTTCCGAGGAGAATTGCTTCTCTTACCCTGAACCTTCTAATCTTGTCTGGACTTAGAAGCAGGTGCCTTACCCTCTTCAACCCATACCTGGGCACATGACTTGAATTCTGAAAGAAGTGGCTTAATTTCTGAAAATTAGAGTGAACTGCAGCAGTCTGAAAAAAGTGATTATTCCAAGTCTGTAAACCAGCAATCTTCAGAGCTGTCCCAGCTCCCTTCCTTTCTGAGACTGGCTTTGGCATTTTCTCATTTATTTGAGGTACGCCATGTACTTCCAACACATTCCATTGTTCCTTGTCAGCCAAGTTTCTTCATGTTTCCTGCCAGCAAAGAGCTCGAAGAGGACAGGCCCTGTAATTGGGCAGGAGCCTATTAACATGATCTCCAGAGAGGTCTGTAGACGAACTCTCATTCCAGGCATTCAATTCTAAGCTCAGAAACGGATGTGGACCATGCTCCATTGGTAGGGAGGCTGTTGGTGATAAATGGAAAGAAATCTGTTCCTAGCTGAGCACACCATGTCAGACCTGTGCATGATTATTTTACCATGAACAATTATCGTGCTGTGTGATTACATATTGACAACTTACGATTAGCCCTAATAAAGGGCCCCCTAACACATATCTATGCTGCTGGCCTACATGAAGAACTGCCCCAGATTTGATATATATTTTCTATTATGTATGGGTTTAAAAGAAGAGACTTCTAGGTCTAGAAGGTCATTTGCTCACTCAGACATCATCATGCACAACCATGTAATTCCTGGTGATGATTTTGGCTTCTGGAAGTTTAAACTTCTGTTCCAGATAAATATTTATTTTTCTATCAGTTGTACATATTCCATGGCCTTCCTTCTGCATCTTTATGTATGCAGACTTTGTTTGGTTTTAGTCTTTTAGTTTGAGCAACTTGTAAAATGTCAGTCCAATGGTTGATCATTAGTGATTTTTACATATTGATCCAATTGTAAGTAATCTTTTCATAATTTTGTTATGCATTATTTCCTATATTTGACCATAGTAGCCTGCTTATTGTAAGAAAATAATTCAAATTTTTAAATGTTAAAAAATTGCCCTTAATGGTGATTGTTTATTTGTTTATTTTTGTTTTTAAATAGAATTAGTTACCTATAAGACCTGGTTTCTAAATATAGCCCTTTCAAAAAGCCTTGTAACCATTAATATTCAAACTTAGATGCATTATTATTTAAGTAGATACTAGCAAAACCTGCTGTGTTAACTCACAGAATTGTTAAAATTGAATGCTACAGAATCAAAGATTTCTATTCCTGGAAGCAAATTTAGATTACAATAGTCCAAACCTGTCATTTTACAGATACAAAATTAAGGCCCAAAAGTACGAATAAATTGTCAAGATTCTGAAGCTTTATGGACCCTTTAAGGATATAAAGTAGATTCTAAATGTAATATGCAAACCAATGCAAAACAAAACAAAACAAAAAACCCCAGAAACCGTAATGTTATGTAAAATGGAAGATTATATGCTTTCCATTAGTTCTTGGAATCAGTTTATTCCTAATATGGCACATAGGGTGATTGAGGAGTAGGATGTGATTTTTTAAGGGAAAGTACCCAAACGCTGAGAACCCTGTCTGACAGAATTATAGAGATTGAAAGGAAACCTTTAGGAACGTTGTTTATATTTGACATAGATCACTTATTTTTATATCTTTTCTATGAAATGATGGCAGCTGTTAAAGTTGGAATAGTGAAAAAGAACAGAGACTTCTGGATAAACTTGTGAGTGTTTACATTTGTATTTATCTTCATTCTTTCCTGAGAGGGAAAAATGAATTTGATAGATTGCCTGATGTGTTTGACCTTATTAAGAGATGTTTTGCATTTATATGGACGAGTTTGAAAAAATTAGAGATCGATGGTTAGAAAACGAAGGACATTTATTCGTTCATACTTTATTTTTTTCCCTTTAACACATTTTATAGAGCTCCTGCACCAGGCATTGTTTTAGTGCACCAACAAGACAATGACTGGGTGCTAGATGGGGAAGGGGTGCAGCTGGCATTTTGGAGGAATGGCAAGGGGGCCAGAGGCTGAGGCAGAACAACATTCAGAAGGGCTGCAGATAGGCAGAGGGCAGTGAGCCTAGGCTGGTGTAGGGCCTGCCCTTGACCATAGTGGAGGTGGGAAATCTTGGCAGGGCTTTAAGCAGAGACTTGTGTGTCAACAGGATCATGCTGGCTGCCCTGTTGAGAATGGAATGTAAGAGCAAGGACAGAAGGAATGTGACGGGTGAGCAGGATTATGTGTGACCTGAAGGGAAGAATTGTTTGTGCCTTGGATGCAACTGTGGTGAAAGGAGCCCAGATTGGGGACATATCTGAGGGTAAACCTGCCACGACTTGCAACCTGGATATGGGATAAAGAAATGAGTGAAGGGAGAAGTCAAGTTTTTTGGCTTGGGGAAGAGGATGAAGCTCCCATTGACAAATGTGAACAATTTCCTGCAAGAGGCATTTTGGGACCAGAGTGGGAGTGATGGAGGTGGTATAAAATCAGAAGTTTCATTTGAAGCATAGTTATGGTAAATATCTATTAGTCATCCAAATAGACATGTAGGGTGAATGGTCCAATATTCAAGTTAGGATCCAAGAAAGAAGTCCAGGCTGAATACAAAATATGGAGTTATTGGTAAGGAGATGATATTTAAGCCTTGCATGCAATCCAAGTCAGGAAGGGTGTAGGCGTGGGTAGGATAGTGGGCTGGTCCACGGGCTGATCCCCACATTGCTCCAGTCTTTTGTAGGTGAAGAGATAAAGGAAAACCAGTGAGAGAGCAGAAGAAGTCACCAGCGAGGTCCAAGGAAAACCAGTGTCCTGTGGGGTTTTAAAACAAAATAAAGTGTTTTTAATGAGGGGCAACTGATCAACTGTGGCAAATGCTGTCATTAGCTCATGTATTAGGAAGATAAAAATTATCACTGGATTTAGTAACCTTGTTAGGAGCAATTTTCCTGGAAATGGGGCAGAGCTCATCGGAGTAGGTTCAAGAGTGAATGGAAAGAGGATGTAGAGACCGCAAGGGCATGAACTTATTTTGGGAATGTCTTTGAAAAATAAAAGAGCAGGGAAATGGAATAATAGAAGCTGAAGTGGGGTCAGGAGAGGTTTATTCATTTATTTTTGGTATGCCTATATACTAAATGGAATTATTTAGTAAGAAGAGAAAGGAAATAAAAAAATCATTGCATCCAGTTAGTTTTCTAATGAATATCCCACAAGTTAATTTTAACTTTAGAGGTCTGCAAAATTTCTCAGCCCTGATCAATCGTTAGACAGAATTACATGTCCACAGAGAGTTGGATGGTCAAAAACACTCTAGCATGATACAAAAGTTCATGCAATCATTTTCATCCTTATTTCAAAGCTGTGAATTGTTCTCCTGAGTGGTGACATTTATGGGACTTGGTGCCAATTGGTAAGAGTGGGCTTTGCTGAGAGCACAGGATGTCCAATGAGTGTGATAAGAATATCAGGGTATAAACTTTGATGCCAGTCTGGGTTCTCATTCAAAGGACGCAGGTCCTCAGGAGTGAGATGGTAGGCAAGAAACATTATTAGTTGCACAAAAATGAAAAAAGAAATGGGTCTAATATTTGGCTCAGTTGTAAACAATGTCCATAGGGGTAAGATGTAAGCAATGAATATTTATTTTTAAAGAATTGTTATTTAACAATATTAGAAAAAAGATGAAGGGTGTGACTGAGTTGGGTAAAGTAAGAGTTAAATTTTGATACTTCATAATAGGAAATCACAGCTAATATCTAAAATTGGCAAACCAAGTAATAGCTGTGTGAAATAAATAGTCAGAAATAGAGAGTGCCAGAGGAAGCTGAATGGAGAATTGCTTTCTCCTGGGAGTGGTGTTAGGGGCAGGTGGTGATGGGCTAGGAGTAGGAGACTGCTTTCCATGAGGTGTGTCTTATACTGTGGCTCCTAAATTAAATTTAAACATAGAGAAAGAGGAGCAGAAGCAAGTCTGTAAAGTGTGGGACAAAGTTCTATGTATGGGACCTTCCACTCGGGCCTCGTATTTTCTAAGTGAAGAGAGGTATTATGTGAAGTCCTACGCTCTCCGTATATGATGCTTTTAAAGTTGACACAATTACTTCAAAATGCATTCTTAATGTTTAGGTATATGGGACATTACTGCATACCTACAGGGTCACTATGAAGCAAGTGAAATCTTAAATTTTATTCACTTTCAATCTGCATTCTTTTATCCAGATTTATTTATAATACAACTTATTTAACAACATTAGAAATTTTCTCACTGAGCTTCTACATGCAGTAGCCAAAAGGTAAAACTTGATTGTGAAGTTTTAAATAATGAAAGTTAAGTAGACTCTCATGTGTTAAGTGGACTTTCCCCTTTTTTCTGCCTATTACATTTTCTTATTGAAGGTTAAACAGAGTAACAAATGATATGCAAAATTTTTTCCTGTGACGGTTACCTCGAGGTCAAATATCATCAGCATATATTTGAAATCCTCAGAGAACAGGTTCTGGTTTTTGTTTTCTTAAAATCATAGGTTTAAAAAATTCGAAAAGAGAAATGAATAACAATTACACATTTAGCTCATCGGAGACGCTGAGAATTTAGTTACAGTCTCATGAAGCCCTTGAATTGTGGGGATTAATCTTTCTTTCTTTTTTCTTTTCTTTTTCTTTTTTGTCTTTCTGTTTTTTTTTTTTTTTTTTTTTTTTTTTTAGAAAACAGTATTAAAATAACCTGATATTATGGCCTTCAAAATGCTTGTCCAGACATTCTGCAAAAAGTGAAAATGTCTATATGTACTTGTGGCCAAGAAAGAAAAGAAAGCTATCAGTTTCGGGCTGCTTGAGCATAAATCAGAAGTGACTGTGTATCTATGTAAATGTAAAAGCAAAGGTGGAACGTGTCAGACTCCATGGCGCCAGGCTGATCGCAGAAGAAAGTGAAGAAATTCACCCTGCACAGCTGACGGTGCCTGTTGCAGAGACAAATACAGAGAAAAAACTTCTCACTATTTTCTAGCATCGTAGAGTCTCCTTTTTTTTTTTTTTTTTAATTTAAACAGTTCCTGCACATGGCAGATATAGCTACAAATTGGGGAGAGTAGTTAGAATACTAGCTGGCTTGCTCTATCTAAATTTTTTGAAAAGATAACGCTTCTTGAAAATGGTGCTACACATCTAGGAAATTGTTGATGTAAATGGTTTCTTCAAAATGAAAGAGAAAGGAAAGAAAATATTGTTGTATATTTTGGAGTCAATAAAAAGATTGTTAAATGCCCCATAATCCCTAACATCTCTGTCTTCCATTATGATGATAAATAAATTTTTGAAAAGCTAAATTTCAAAAGGAAAACTCTGGGAAACTGCAAGACTATCATATATATTATATATATGACACATATGTGTATATACACACATGCATATTTATGCTGTACATATATGTGTATATATATCTTCAATTAGCTATAGGTATTGTAACACGGAAAACAATAGCACATGAAAAATTATTCAAAAATGTTTTTGATAATCCCAGTTGATCAATTAATCAAATTCACAAAACTTTGAACAATCCAATGCCAGGTACCCTGGTTAAGGATAAAAGGATCAGCGTGGGCCTCCTGTCTTACCCACGTTCAGGGCTGGTCACAGGGTAGATGATGGAAGAACTTTTTATGACCCTTTCCAGAGAGAAGCATCCCTGCCTCCTTTGAAATGCCACTGTAATTTATCTCTGTCTTTCTGACTCTAGAAATCATTATCTACACATTTTGCTTATGTTAATAACTTAAGGTTATTAAACTTTTATTAGACTCGAAGTTATTTGATAACATCCTTCCCTTTTTCTCTGCCACAGTTTCTGTAAGAGAAAGAAGAGGATGTTCCCAGCATCTGTTTTGTACAAGTTGTGCTAATAGGTTTTTGTTTGTTTGTTTTGTTTTCTAAACATTGATTGCCTCATTTGGTCCGCAAAATCAGCTTGCAAGATGAAGCACCTGAGGTTTGGAAATTGTGTGTTTAAGGCATGCATTAAAACAAAAAAAAATTCATTGCAATAGCTTTTAGGGATACAGGCAGCTTTTTGTAACGTGGATGAATTGTGTAGTGGTGAAGTCTGGGCTTTTGGTGTATGTGTCACCCAAATAGTGTACATTGTACCCAGTAGGTAGTTTCTCATCTCTCCCTCGCCTCTCACCCTCCGCTGTTCTCAGTCTCCAATGTGCATTATAATCCTCACTGCCTTGAAGGCATTCATTTATTATGCTATGCCTCCATGTTTTTCTCTAGCTGTGTCTCGTTTTGAAGCCCAGCTCCCACCTTTCTAAGGCAGTGTCTCAGTGACTCAGGGGAGGAACTGTTCAATATCATTGTCAATCCATGAATATGAATGCTTAAGTCACCTGCTTGGCTCCACTGACTACTCAGCGCACCCTCCTTTGTTTTAGAGGCTACCATGGTGATGTTTCTTCCCCTAGTGACTCATTTTCCCCCCACCTATTTTCTCCCCATTTCCTTAGTTTCTCCTAAGACTAGAAGAATGCAGGGAATGGAGATGGGGTTGTTAAACTCAGCACTGCTGCTTCTCCTGTTTTTCTTGGCCACTGCCTTCATGATCACGTCTAACAATCGCGTCATTCTGTTGACTTCAGGACACCTTCCTTGCAGCACTCACCACAGTTGTAATTTGCACTTATTTTTCTTTATATTGAGGACAGTTCTCTCCCTCATTGAAGTGCAAAGCCTCTGAGGTCCAGGCAGCATCTATTTTACTCTAACATTTGACCTTTTGATCCTTGCAGCAGTGTCTGGCTCGTGGACCTGTTTACGTAATAAACAAATACACAGGTCATTGTTGGCACTCTGAAAACAATACCCCAACGTGAAGGCCTCAGCAGCTTCTTCAGAAGCAAAAGTTTTTCTTTGACCTTCTCCCGCCCTCCTGTCTCTCAGTCCCATTTCCAGAAATCCAGCCAAAAAACCTAAATAAATACTCTATGTACAAACTGGCCATAAAGAAATTATCTGACCTTCTTTGTTTGACTACCGGTCATTAGAGCCTCATTCGTCAAAGGGCCCTGCCCCGCACCCAGAAGGAAGAAGCGCTGCTCAGAGAGGCCAAGAAGAATCTAGACAGACAGGCCTTGCAGGGTTTCCCCACTCAGTCTACTAGCATCATGTCAGGCCTTTTTCGTGTCACCATATTTCTGTGTAGCTGTCCCTACTTTGTTGAACCTAAGGATACATATGAACAATTTTCCATATATTTTTGGGTCTCCCTTGTGAAAGCTCTCATGTAGACATCATTAAGTACATTTCTGTGCCTTGTCATCACGTATTAATCAACCTGCTTCATGTCAGTGATTTTGCTACAGGACTTTCTTCTTAGTTCAGCTAAAAGCCGGGTTCTTACCATACAAGCATACGAGATTAGTCTCGCAGACACTCTGAAGCAGGTGAGAAGGGCAGGGCTTACTGGGTGAAAAGGGAACAAAAGGTAAACAAAGACTCTCAGCGAAGGGAGAGTCCTAGTAAGTTGACTTCTCACCTCACAGATTGAATCTCACGTTACCACCGCAAAACAGGAGCGGTCAGCCTCCTCCCCACTGCAAAACAATGGCACAAACTTCCTGAGGCTCCATCCCATTCTCCCCGTGCACAGTGCACAGGCTGGTTGGAGGTTCTCTGGGGACCCCTTTATACTCGGCTGTCTCAATTTTTCAGTGAACCAAGGCCAAGGCTCTTGGCCCTCCCATCACCTAAAAATGAAAGTTGCCTGTAGGGTTGTGTGTATTTTCACAATTCAGTATTTTATATTTTATTTTATTCCCTTTTTCTAGTTTTTCTAGTTAGTATTTCCACAAAAACATATTAAACCCTAAAGATGATTGCATGCCTCCTGACTTGTTCTTGATTTCACTGAAGTGTTTGCAGCCGTATACCATTGAGCCTAATATTGGATGTTACTCTGAGATATGTTTTTATCAAGTTTCAAAGATTTATTTTTCCTTCCGTAGGGATACATGCTTAATATTATTGAAGGCTTTTTGGCAATTGTAAAGTGGTCCTCTGGGGTTTTTTCTTCTACATATTAATATGGGACTAAATTATATATTTTTTAAAATATTGAATCAATAGTTCTTGGGGATGAACTATACCTGGCTGATACATTATTCCTTTGATATACTTCTGAAGTATAATGTGTTTCAATGCTCTCTTGCTGGTTTTTTTCTTTTTAGTCTTAGGTTTTTCTCCTTCATTTTAGACTGCTTCCTGTTCTTGGTTTTGGTATCAATTTAATTTGGTTTCACAAGAAGAATAATTTTACAGCATTAATTTTTCCCTGTGTTCTGGATGAATTTCTCAAAATGAAGACATTTCCTTTTTTAAAAAGCTTGAAAACAGTTGCTCATTACATTGTCTGTGGTGATGACATTTAGAAGGACAACTTTTCAAATTATCTCAGGGTCTCTTTAGGCATCTCAGTAATATTTCAGTAATTGTATTTTCCCAGGAAGGCCTAGAATCATCTGTTTGATTCAGATTTTTGAATCTGTCTCATGGGCTTGCCCCATGCATCTGGTAGGCCACCTTATAATTCTTTGCACTTGCTCTGGTTCTGGATGGTTTCCCTTACTGTGTCTGATTCATAACTTGATCTCCAGCCCCCTACAATCTCCTTCACTGGCTGGGAGCTGCCTGCACAGAGGGGAGCCTCCCGTAGGGACCTGGACCAGCTCCCTGAGAGGCGGTTCATGCAGATAGTTCACATCAGACAGCTCCTTCTCCCAACATAGACCACAGGAAACACAAACCTTAGACCTCTGCCCCATCAATCTAATTTAAATGGAGAACTGAAGAATGCTGCACAAGGCTGGAAACTGCCCTTTATTTGGGCACGTAGAGTTTCCATGTCTAAGTTCTTCCCAGCATTGTCTTCATAGTGATTGTAATTTTGTTTTTGCTGGGGTCCATGCAGTCGTGGCAATGGCAAACTCCACCATAGATACTTGTTCTTCATGAAAGTGCACTCATTCAAGCATTTCTCATAAGACCAACCATCTCTTCATTTCTCATTTCTCTCTTAAGAAGCCATTGTGAGATTCTAAACTAGTGTGAAGCCATGCCATGAAGGATTCCACGTTTCTATGATAGGGCTCGCACGTGCAGGTCTCACCTCGCTCCAGATGTATAGTGTGCAGTATTCATAAGGTTTCAAAGTGGAATGTACTTGAGAGCCTACCATTAGCCAGCTAAGGAAACAAAGGTAAGTTTAAGTGGAAAACTTGTTCCCAGACTTCAAGGAGCATATGCTTTTGTAGGAAACAGGCAATAAAAATAATCAAACCTTGGTAGTGTGCAAAGTGTTAGAAAGAAAATAAATAAGATGATGTAATCATAATAGAGCAGGGAATAAGCCAGTGTGTGCTATACAAGATGGTCAGGGGCAGATGCTCGAAGGGTGGGAATACCAGCCCTTCATATCATGAGCTGTGGCTGGTGTTCCCACCCTTTGAGTATCTGCTCCGGCAGTTAAGGAGCTGCAGGGCAGAGTAGTTCACTCGAGGTGGAGAGGGTGGGCAGGACTCCACTCTAAGTGTAGCGGGAAGTCTTTGATGGGAGGATTTTGTCTATCTCAGTCTCATTTTACTGCTCCTAAAGAGGGGATTCTGAAGCAGAGGGAAGGGTAGGAAAGTTGCTACAATCAGTACAAAATCACAATGAGTGGGCAACAATGCTGGCAGTGAGGAAGAAGAGGAAGGCATTGACTGTAGAAATATCTTGGAGATGAATCCTATCAACCTTGATGTTTAATGTCGGAGTTAAGAAACATGCATGGCATTCACTAAGATGTGAAAGGTATGGCTGTTTCAAAACAGCAGTAACTCTTTGAGACCCATCAGAGGTCCTAGGCAGCAAAGTAGGCACCAGAATTGGGTGTTCTGTTTTTTCATCAGCTTGGAAGTGACATTTTGCTAAGTCCATCCTTTAAGATTTTCTCTCAGTCTGTCTTATAATCATCTTCTTCATTTTGCCAATTTCAAAATGGGAAGTTGTCTTGCTTTCTATCAGCCATTTCTTTATGAACACACAGCACTTTATAGTCTTCTATTGGTACTGTCTCTCTTTGTTCTATTACATACACTGAGCACATGTCTGTACAGATAGGTTAGAATAGCTGAGGGTTTTTTTTAGATAAAAATATTCTAGGAAAAAGAAGGGATCCAAGTAATTTAGTATTAGAATACCTGCAAAGATTTACTCGTTAATTTTTATTTTAATTTTTATCTAATTGGTATAACTTTACAGACAGACGTGACATTCAAATTTTGTGTGTAATAGACAAGAAGACTTTCAAAAACACATTATGGAGAAAACAATATAGTGTTATTAGTTTAGTATTTTTTCAAGTAAGAACATTAAAAGCATAATACAACTATTTTGTGACACCATTATTTCAAAAAAGTAGTGACGCTTTAATACTTACAAAGGAGGAAAGGCCATAATTTCTGAAGACAGTTTTTGTTTGTTTCATTCAATAACTGTAAGTTTATTTTTTAGAAAGTCATATTGTTGCTCTTATTTTGCCCATTTCTCTCTTGATCTGTGAAAACATCCTCCTAGAACTTCAGTCCAGGGACAGGAACTGGTATCAGAGAGTAAGAGATGGAAGAAAACAAGTGACATATTCTTTACTTCTGCTTAGAACTGCTGATTTAGATTATCATAATGACAATACCCCATTGTCTTCTTTATTCCCCTTATCTTATTATTATTATTATTTGAGATGGAGTCTTGCTCTGTCACCCAGGCTGGAGTGCAGTGGCACAGTCTTGACTCACTGCCACCTCCACCTCCCAGGTTCAAACAATTCTCTTGCCTCAGCCTCCCGAGTAGCTGGGATTACAGGCACCTGCCACCAAGCCTGGCTAATTTTTGTATTTTTAGTATTTTACTTACAGAATTCCATGATGCCAAATTATATTTTATAGATAACAAATAGACAGCTGTGTCCCCTGACTTGTCACCCCTACAGAACACATCAAGATAACAGAAAACAACCATATATCCTGGAAAGAGAAGAGGCTGAATAAAGAGAGATGATGACCCTTCGGGGAGAGATTTGAGTGTCTACAGTGGGAAAAAATGTCACTCCTTCCTGGGAAGAAAGGTCAGGTGTTTCAGTGTGTGATCCCTGAGTTTCACAGTAAGGGGGTCTGATTTGGATGCAGTTGAGAAAGGCCACTGGCTACTGATGTTACCTGAGTCCAAAGAGCAGGAAGTGGAGCCTGTTAGTTACAGAGATTGCTGAGGACCACAGATGGGTGCCTCAGCATTGCAGAACTGTGAGTGGAGCCACTGCACAAGAGCAAAAGCATCAAAAGTGATCATCTTGAGCTGCCCTTAAGTGCCAGCGTCTGCTCAGCTTTGTATATGATCACATTACATCCTCATGACAACCCTATAAGGAGGTCATAATTACTTGCTCCTATTAAATAGTTTTGTATTCTAATTAGGCTGTCTAGTTATCACTTAAGAATCTGTCCCAAAGCTTCTTATTGTTTCCAACAGCAAAGTTTTGAAGTCTTTTCAAATAGGAAGCTTACTGGTATATTGTTTTCCAAAGGACACACATTTAATGGATCCTAGGAGTGGGGTGCAGCAGAATAAAGTTTTAGCTGCTTGTGCAAAGCTAAGTGTGCAGGAAATGCAGGGCCAGGAATCAAGGTAGGCCTAGCTGATGCCTCCCTGCCTTTAGCTGCTCCCTGTGTTCTGCTTAAATCATTTAGACTGGGCTTGCACAAGAGGAATGAATTTTATGATGATAGGGAACCAATGACTTCCCAGCTTCATGTCCCCACCACTGAATAAGTGTGGCCCAGCTGTGCCCACCCTTAGCCTGCAGGGTGCAGTGGAGGCAGGGCCAGCTCCTAGGCTGTTGTTGGGATCGTAAGCTCTAGGCAGAGGAGAACTGGAGAGGAGAGGAGGGAAGGGGAGCCCAGAGCAGGACCACCTCCACATGGACTTAAGGAAGGAGAAGCCCTATTCCCATGACCTTGCTGAAGAGGACAAGTGGAGGGTATTTCAGGGAAGAAGAGATAGACATAGAGGCCAAAAGCATCACTACATGAAGAGAAGCCAATGACACAGTCACTGGAAGCCATTGCTGCTTCCATTGTCCCATGATGGTGAGAGGCCACCCTGGGAAGACAGCCCATGCATGGCCCCTTCCTACACCCTCTTCCCCACTTTCAGTAGAGATGTGTTCTTAGGAAAACAAACCTTGAGGAAGCTTCTGTGTACAAAGAGCTAAAAAATGTGCTGTTAGAAAGAAAGTGAAACTTTGGCATGCTAACTAGACAACCTAGAGTCTCAAAATACACACTCATCTTAATGCAGGAGATGTCCAAATACCTGGTCTTGTGGTCCTGTCCAGTAAGAATGAAAAAGGAAGCAACAGTTACCAATTGCAAGGCTTAATGCCAGGTGTACATTTGTGCATCTGTCCATTGAATAATCACAAGAACGTATGTGGAATTATTTACCAATCCAAAGAAGACAGCTGAAGCTCAGATAAGTTAAAAGTAGAAATACACAGGATCTTAACTAGAAAGTGAAGGAGTTGGCCTTCAAAAGCTGCTCTGTCTGACCGAGGAGTCTTTTCTGTATAGCTACTAGAGTCATCCACACTGTGTATTGGCCAGTATGGAAATTTCAAGAATATTTTCCTTTAGATGAGGAATCCATAAAAATCAAATCCTAATGACCCCTCTTATGGTTTGGCTGTGTCCCTACCCAAATCTCATCTTGAATTGTAGTTGCCATAATCTCCAAGTGTCATAGGAGGGACCTAGTGGGAAGTAATTTAATCATGGGAGTGGATACCCTCATGCTAGTCTGGTGATAGCGAGTTCTCACGAGATCTGATGGTTTGAGAAGAGGCTTTCCCCATCTCCACTCTCGTTCTTCTCTCTCTCCTGCTGCCTTGTGAAGAAGGGCAAGCTTGCTTCCCCTTTTGCTATGGTTGTATGCTCCTGAGGCCTCCTCAACCCTGCGGAACTGTAAATCAATTAAACCTCTTTCCTTTGTAAATCACCCAGTCTCAGGTATGTCCTTACAGCAGTGTGAGAACAGACTAATACAACTCCACTTTCCTACAATGTTTCCAATCACACATAGTCCTTGACTGTATCTGCTGAGTCAATTGAGGGGCATTACCTGACCAGGAGCAAAGTTAGGTCTCAAAACCACTCACATTTCCACTATCTCCTTCTGCCCATCTTTTTCAGAGTCCTGCACAACATTCCTGATCTATAAACTATCACGCAGACCAAAATCACATACAGCAGGAGCTTAACTGTGATTACAGATGTGCTGACCTAATCGAAACTCTCAAACCCCAACTGCTTTTCTTTAAAAGAAAGTGTAGTATGCATCCAGGGAAGTGCAATTTCAGCCATCTCTTTATCTAGTGTGAAGTGAGAATGTAGTGATGTCCAGTTGGTTTAAAAAAAGGGAATGTTTCTTGTAATTTTCTTGGAGAGTGATCTGTGATCCAGCTTTATGTTAAAGTTTCTAGAATGCACCTTCTTGTTTATCAGAACTTAAGCATAACTTTTTCCCCCCAATGGTGGCTAAAGCTTTGAGAAATCTTCCACCAACTTCAATTGTTAACAATACAAGCTAACCTGAATGGTGAAATCAAAGTCAACTATGAAACTTCAAATTGAATGTATTGCTATATTCTTCTACAGGAGGAAATTTTTGTTTGTAAAAGTTCCTGGTCAGGTCAGGGAGGGAAGAAAGAAAACTGGCAGAGAGGGAGTCAGAGAGAAGAGAAAGAACAAACAAATGACCAAT
Source organism: Rhinopithecus roxellana (assembly GCF_007565055.1). NCBI lineage: Eukaryota > Metazoa > Chordata > Mammalia > Primates > Cercopithecidae > Rhinopithecus > Rhinopithecus roxellana. Next base: position 26,800,177 of record NC_044559.1, read on the forward strand.
CCTCCTGTTTACCAAATGCTAGGGCACAATCCAGACTGTTTCCAGTATTGAAGACTATTGCCTGGATAAGTTTACTGTGCAAATAAGTGGAGATATAAAAGAAAATATTAGGTTGATGCAAAAGTAATCGCACCAACGTAATATTTGCAATTACTTTTGCGCCAACCTAATAATTGAGAAAATATTTATAAGCTTAGAGTATGTGATTGCTATTCTTACTGCCACTACCAACAACTCATTCCTGTGAATCCATCACTTTCCAGAACAGTGATTTTATACTTTTTAAATGAGAATTCAAGTAAGAAGGAGCAAAAATTTCCACAATCCAAAATCTCCTTTTCCCCACTTTTCTTTGAAAAAGCTATCAATGACAGACAAAGAAATGCCATGTCCAGAGAAATTGTTGGGTGTTAAAACTATCTTAATAATGAGATAAGGGTGCTGAACAATTTTGCCATTACACACACATGTTTAAGAGTAGTTAATGAAAATTGATAAAATCACAATATGGATTAACCAAGTCACAGCATTTAGCTTGAAAATAATTAGAGTGTACTATTTAATTTTTTTAAATGGAGAGCTGCTGTTTTAAACTCCAATTTAAGAGAATATTGATACAAACAAGAGCCAAGTGTCCTACAACTGCAGAGGTTCCCCCCTGGCATTGACTAGGAAGCTGTGTTGTCCCCCATCAGTGAAGTGGGTGGACTTTCTGGAAGGTTCGTTAATCGGAGTCCTCTATGAACTCCACAAACATGCTAATTTTAGTTCAGCAATAATGCATTTTAATAAACCTTAATAACTCAGTGGTTAAGTTTCAAATGAATAGCCCTTATCCTGCAGAAAAAGAACATCCGTGGAATGAAATTATTTGCTGACAACCATACTAAAGGGGTGAGTTGGGGCAACTATTTGACAATATTTTTGACGATTAAGAGAAGTTATGTAGACAATCATAAGATTGTCATTGTACTTTGGGGCAGAATCTGCAATCAAAACTATACTGAAAAAGAGCCACAATGCATCACATTCCTCCCACGCAACTAGCACAACTAACACATTATTTTATGAAAAGTCACAACCTGGAAATCAGTCTTCAGTAAAAATTCCACACCCATCCAATTGCTTTAAGATTTTAAGTTTTTCCTGGACAGAGAAAGGAAGTGTTGGAAGGAACACTCTGGTCATTCAAGGTTTCGCCCTGCCCTGTAGTGGAAGCCAGACCTTGGGCCGGAGCTTTCCCTCCAGTCCTTAGTGCGGTCTGCTTGTTTAAAGGAAATTTGATTTACAAGAAGGGCCAGGCAGGAGTCAGAAAACAAAAACAAACAGCAAAACCAAAAAGCAAATAGCATGTCAGTTTTTGACTGTGCTGGTGAAAGGCACAAGGATGAGAAGTGAAGGAGGAAGAGAACCCGGGAGCAGCTCCGAGATAGCAGCTCCAAGGAGCACCCAGAGAAATGTGGTGACTTGGAGGCTGATTCACAGTCTTCTGTCCCCAGGGGTACTGAAGGTGAAGCCAAAGAGCCATGGCTTATTAGTCAGAAGAGTCTCAATGCATACAAGTAACATTGTCTTTTGATTTTACCCAATTGTCTGAGAGAGAATTTTACAATAAATAGTTTTCTTAGGGGGAAATTGATGTGATGGAGGTTGTGTTTCACACATTTCCAGCCCAGTTGTGCTCACGGGAAAATTCAAAGCAGGAGCAGAAGGCAGTTCCAAGACCCCAGTGAGAGGCAGAGGTGCTCCTTTTTCAAAGCTTGAGCCTTTGTGAGCAGTGGAGGTGGGAACAGGGGCACAGAGGCAGGGAAGGAAAACAGGCATCATTTTAGCAAAGAAATCAGAAGAAACAAGGGGGAAAGAAATTTAACAGCTGCTGTTAAATTACACACAGAAGTGTGAAATATGGGGGAGAGTGGGCAATGTCTGAAGAATATTTTTGGAAATTTGAGATATGTGGATGACTATGTCACCCCCTGATTCACCACTTGAAGAAGATCTAAAATAAATGGGTAGATTATTTTCCAAGGACGTTAACTTTAGATGATGATATCTTTAGTGTGATGTTGAGCTGAGACTGACCCTGGGGAGACCCGGCTTTCCACAGGCTACACACATGTTCATTGACGAAGCTTCCAAAAAGAAACATTCTCAAGCATAGTCATGGTTGCCCATGTCTATGCTTAATCTCTCCCCAGGTCAACCAGCCACTCCAGGTGCCCTTATTTTGTTGATGGTAGCACTAATTTTCTATGAAAGAAGCCATGTCAGCAGCTTCCTGATTGTCCTGAGCTTGCCATCTTATTAGTCCTTATTAGAAGGGAGAGAGTTTGTGATGCTTTAACATTGGATAAGCATGGTGTTGGAATTTGTAATCAACATTAATCATTTTTAGCAATGCTGACTGTCCTCTGAAATGTAATTTCCTCAGGTAGTGTATTCATGGAATACTGCTACAGTGTCATATTACACACACCCCTAGATGTAGCAATGTTAACAAATTACATTAACATAAGAATATTTGTTAATTATGTTATAAGTTAAATCTGTTAAATAAGTGTGTCAAATCTCTTATCCTTGAGCCGCAAGTGCTCCCATCGTGCAAATGGTCATGACTTTGCAGATGATTCTTAGTATTCTCTAGAGATTGCATCACTGTAACCTCATGTCTCCATTCATGGTACAGTTGTGAGAAGTAACTCTCTTGGTTTTATGCAACTATATTATCTTAAGGTTTATTTTTGAATTCCTATATCCTATTATTTAACTTCTGTCTCTTTTGCTTCCTTTTATTCATCACAGTTTTATTTGTTTTCTTCCTTCAGGAACTCCCTAGCAATTTAGTCTTACATCTCTCTTTTGTTTGATAGGTTCTTCTATTTTCCATCTCACTAGCAGTCACAATTTGTGGATTTGGGGATTATGTCCTTTCACAATTCCTGTCATGATCACACGCATGCTGTTCTCAAGTCAGAATCAAATGTTTCCTGGCTAAATATTATTGCACATGTCAGAAGTTCTTAAGGTGGTATATACCGTCATACAAAGAGCAATGACAAAGAATTCAAAACGCCCAAGTTTTATGCCCGACCTTGCCCATGAGCCCTTGTGTGAGCTGCTACGGACATGGTATCATCAGCTGTGGGATGAGAATAGTCACATTTACCTCACCCCTTTTATAGATCTGTTGTTAGAGACTTCTTATAGTGATGCAAGCTTGCTGATCAATCAATAATTGTTTCAGAATCTGTATTACTGGCTTACAGTTGAAACCTATCCGGATTTAGGAGCAGTGAGAAGCCAGAAGTGATACAGAAACTGAGAAGAAAAACAAAACAAAACAAAACCTTACATTTGGCAAATAGTCACAAGCACGCTTCTCAAACACCAAAACATCAATATAGGTATTTTCCGTGCAAAACTAAATATGTAAACAATAAAAAAGAAAGTTAAAATAGGTAAATGGATAAGTGGTAGAATCTTTTCTGCTTGAAGACAAATGGACTTTTTTTCCCATTACAGAAGTCATCGTGATTATAAGAAAAGTGATGTAAAATGTATTAACAAAAATGCCAGCTTTTTCTTCATTTCATTATGTGAAGAGTCCAACACATTCTCTTTACATGTTAGAGGTGAGTTTGATTCCTAAAGCATATTCTGCTCCAAATTGTATTCTACTTATACGCAACCTAGAAACTCATTTATTAAATTTATTAATTCCTATAGAATAATGATGTTAAAAGTTTTTATAAAAAAGCTATAAAATTGTCAAGAATGGACAATCATTATGAGACATTCATGTGATAATTTGATAATGGCATGTTGTGGAGAGAGAGTGAGAATGAGAGAGTGAGGGAAAGAGAGAGAGAGAGAGGCAGAGACAAAGAGAAAGAGACAAAGAGAGAGAGAGAGGCTGAATATTTCTCCATAAATCAGAACTCAGAATAAACCCTGCAATGTAGAACTCATACTGGGAGGCAGTTTAGTAATTCATAGGGCCTGGTTTCTCCTATCTGAAATTAGCATTGCTGGCAGCTGACACATCACATATTTCAAAGTCTTCACATGCAGAAAGGTTCTTAACTTCAGTAAAGGTATGGCTTTTAGCAAATTCCTTGCACATGATCAATGATTGTTTTAAAATTACAAGCTGGAGATAATCACCCGATATGATCTATTAGAGTTTGGGCCTTTTCCCTAAATGCTTTTAGAAGTAGGAAGGGCATCATATTAATTCTTCTTGATATTTCATTAGTTTCTTGTCACTTGTTTCATTAGTTATATGCTATTTCACATTGGTGTCAATGACACAAAGCTAATTTCTTGACACATACTTTTTTATGAACCTCATGAATTGTGCTCATTATGGAAAATGGGCTGAATTTTTTATTGGTTTATCCTGAATGAATGATTATATTGAAATAATTTACTTTGTAATTGTTGCCAAGAAGGTACTTCCACAAAAGTGTGTACATTTCTAAAGAAATGGTTTGGAGGGAATAAAATTTTACAGTATTTGATAGACAATGAATATGAATAATGTAGTTGCCATATTCACTGAAACTCCCTCTCAAATCCTGCCTCATAAAATAAAGGTGATTTTTATAGTCTAACCTAACTCAAGAAAATTTTTTATTTTTAAAACCATTGATAGTGACAACATTTTAAAAGGTGAAAGGCCTCAAAATATTTGACCTGAGAAATTTGCCTGTAAAATATATGAACAAAATAGAGCATCAATATGTTTACATGGATATAAAATTGCTTTTGTGCATTAGAACCTTAAAATTGTAACTACACTATAAAAATAAGCATACCCTTTAAATTTTTAAAATGTGTTTAAAGAGATAAGGAATTCACTGATCACGTTTTGCAAATTATACTATGTAGAAAAGACACGATTTATTTTATTATTAATGGTATTTTTCATTGATAAATCACAATTATACATGTGTGGGGGACAGTGTGATGTTTGATACATGTATACAATTTTCAACAATTAAATCAAGCTAATTAACATATCCATCACCTCCCTTACCTATCATTTCCTATGATGAGACATTTGAAATTTATCCTCCTAATTATTTCAAATATACAATAGAATATTATTGACTATAGTCACCATGCTCTTCAATAGATCTCAAAACCTATTTCTCCCTTCTACCTGAAATTGTGTACCCTTTGATCAGCAACTCCCCATTCTTTCCCTTTCCAACTCCCAGCCCCTGGTAGCCACCATTCTACTCTCTACTCTATGAGTTCAACTCTTAGATTCCACACATAAGTAAGCTCATGTGTTATTTATCTTTCTGTGTCTGGCTTATTTCACTTAGCATAATATCCTCCAAGATTTTTTCATGTCGTCAATGACAGGATTTCCTCCCCATTTAAAGGCTGAATAGTATTCCATTCTGTGTATGTACTATGCTTTCTTTATCCATTCATTCACTGATGAATGCTTAGGTTGATTATATATCTTGGCTATTGTGAATAATGCTGCAATAAATATGAGAGTGCAGATATCCTTTGATTTGAGTTCCTTTGGGTATAAATTTAGAAGTGGAATTACTAGATTACATGGTGGTCCTATTTTTAGATTTTTGAGGAAACGCCGTATAATTTTTCACAATAACCATTTTGAAAATTGTTTCTTATCTCTTTGTCACACTTCTCATTTTGTTCATAAATAGTTTTCAAATTTAATTTTCTATTCATATTTTCTTGGAGTTCGCTGAACTTCTTTAAAAGGACTATTCTAAATTCTCCATCAGTCTTTTCATAGATCTCCATTTCTTCTGGGGTCTGTTATTGGAGCTTTATTGGTTTCTTTTGGTGGTGGTATATTTCCCTGAGTTTTCATAATCTTTGTTTCCTTACATTGCTGCCTGTGCGTTTGAGGAGATGGCCAACTCCTCAGGCCTTTGCAGGTGTCCTTTGGTGGTGACAGACCTTTACTATTTGGTCTAGCTGAGGATTTTGGATGGGTCAGTTGGTAGCAACCCTGGACAGACAGAGAACCTTGGCGTCAGGTTCTCTAGTTGTGCTGGGTCACTTCCTGTGCTCTGATGTTGAATGGTACTGCTGACCATGCTCCATGTGCTGGTGATACTACTGGCCGGACTCTACCAGTTGCTGTCTGGGCTTTGTAATTATCTCTGGCAGGTTGTGCAGGTTGTTTTCCTGGTGAGGCAACACTGTTTTTGGGGATCTGTAATTAGGCAGAGCCATGTGCTGGGGCTTCAAGGCTGGGTCAGGTCTCTGGGTTTCAGCGTGGTCATATCGGGGGTTGGAGTCAGAGGCTATGCTCCAAAAATATGTGTGAGCTTGGGCTTGCCTCTCAGCCAGCAGCAGGCTTAGTAAGGCACAGAGGCTTGGTAGAGTCATTGTTCAGCAGCTGTTGTTGAGTCGGGCTATATGCTCCTTCTGTGGGTAACTGGTGACTTGCACTTGCCTCCTGTCCTGTGGAAATCTTGAGGAGAGCACCAGGGCTCTGTGGAGAAGCTGGTCATGGACTTGAGCCTGGTGGATCCATGGACCATGCTTTCTACAGCACAAGGCTGTTGGCTGGTCTTTGAGTTACGGCGCCTTCATGGACTGGAATGCAAAACAACAGCTGAGGTCCATGGGCCGGTCATTGTGAGCCCCACTCCCATTCTTGTTTCTAACTCACCGCAGGTAGTCTAGTCGTACCAGTGCTCCCGACAGTTTTCATGGGAAAAGACAGGCATGAGGCTCCAGCAAAGGACCCCAAAATGACGGGGAAGCTGAATGTCCAGCTCCAACTCACTTTTCGCACTACAGAAATCCTGAAAGGAGGGGAATCCTCTGTGTGCAATGTTGTGCTGGTGTGGGAGTGGGTGGCAGGGTCAATATGGCTTTTCTATCTGAATACGGCTTTTTTTTCAGTTTTTCAGTTCAAGGGAGTGTTTCAGCCTCATTCTCAAGTTCTGGGATGTTTATGAAGATATTTTTTTCTGTGGATAGTTCATAGCTGGATTTCTGTTGGGGGCATGAGCAGCCAGAGAACCCCTATTTTGTCTTGCTGAGGTCACTCTTTCAGAGGAGATGCTATTTAAAAAAATGCTTTCTTATTTCTAAAGCAAATCTGTGAGTGTGATGATGATTTTCATGTATTTGTCTCTGCTTTTATAACTACCTTAGTATAAAAATGAGATGTAAAAAATCACACTTGGAAAATCTTATGTTGGTAGTTCACAGCTATTCTACCATTTACTATGTGTGTTTGTGAGTGTGGCCAAAGCAACAGAAAGGGTATTTTCTGAATGTTGCTGAAAGGTAGATGTTTTATCTACAGTATGTTTTCAAATGACTTACTTTCTGCTGCTTACTATTGAAAGATAAGTCCTGTTAACTTAGAAGGTCATTTTTTGTTACATTATGATTTTTGAGTAAATTGGCTTAGAAATAGACATCTGGAGAATTTAAAAAGTGTTAAGTTTTCAACCCACTCTCTATGATCCAAAATTTAAAAGTGCTAGTGTTGGAGAGCACAACTAACATCCAAATTACAGTAATAACACTACCAATGGTGTCTAAATTGTGCTTAAATTTTTCTGAATTCCTTTTGGATGCTTTTGGTAACTAAAATTTACATAAATACTCCTACATTTATTTTATGAAATAAAATAAACAAAGCAAAAATAAAGGTAAAGGCTCTAAGTAATACTGTCTAATGGTCTTTTTGATACTCCCTGTGTGAAGGAGTTATTGAGATTTTTTGTTATCATAACATGAGTTCTATCACTCTAATTTATATAAATTTTATTTCTTTACAAATGTGCTATGGAGGTTTGCTCACCAAAAACCATTTGTTGTTCTACACTGGGGAATGCATAAAGTATACAATGATATCTGTCTGCCTAGATTTTGAACCGGGTGAGGTTTTTGCCATAGGGTAGAAATGAGTACTTGCTAAGATAGATAAATAAGAGGTATATCTTAGCATCAAGCTACATGAATGTGATCGTACACACATTAGAACTGGGTATAACGTAAGTCTTTTGAATTTGTAAGAAGTATTATTTGGGAAGTATATACATAGTAAAACATTAAAGAAGACTTGAAAGGTTGATATTACCATTCATAGGAGATTTGTTAAATAACTTGATTTTACCTTTTTAATGTCTCCCATGGTTTGCCAAAAATGTTTGTATATATATAAAAATATGACTCAAACACAAATAGTTTAACACTATTGATTCTATAAGTTTGGTATTTGGAATTAGAGAGAGGTGATTATTTCTCCCGTTAGCAAGCAGTGTGATTGGTGTGAGCTTGGGAGGTTTCCTGAGAACATTTTCTCGTTTGTTCCATAGTGATGAAAGCTGGCATTATTTTCAGGATTAAATAATAAGAACCAGTGTATAAATAATTGGCTTTGAGCATAGTGACTGTCATATATATAACATACAATATGTTGACAATTACCATTATCCATATGGTTAATTAAGAATGATTTTTAGCAATGTTAGCAATATGGCAGAGCAAGGACATTTGAAACTCCCTTCACCTATAAAAACAAAAAGAACAATGGCAAAACTTGTCAAAATCCACTCCTTCAGGATCCTGGATATTAACTAAAGTCTTGCAAACATCCAAATAATGTTTATGGGAAATATAATTTTAATAAAACATACTTTTTTGGGATTTAAATTTATCCTATTCCTAGCCCCTCACCTAGCTCTGTGACAGCCTTGAAAACCAACAGCCTGAAAAAGCAGCAGCACAATCAGAATAGTTTGGAGCTCTCTAAAAGCCCCTTCCACAGAGAACTGTTACTGTATGACTTGTCTAGGAGTTCACTGGAAAATCCAATTCACAGGGTTTGTTTCTATTTGACCTGACTTAGAGCTTCCTAAGTTAGAACATAGATGTCCAAAAAGGGCTTTGAAAAGCTCCAGCATATTCCTGGGTTTCTAGATGGTTACATGCATATACAAGGTGGACAGGAAAGATTTGAGAAGACCTTACAGTTATGTACAAACAGGAAGTGAAGGCTAAGTCAGAGGTAAGAAGTGCCTCCCAAAGTATTAGATGCGTGCTGCAGTAAACTTAGAGAACTTGGGAGACTTAATTATGCAAAGCACTAAGGCAACCAAGAAGAGATTTCCGTGGTCACTTGTGCTATAAAATACAGACTTTCAAGAATTAATTCTGGAGAGTCACTGAAAAACACAGCAGCAGCAACAACAACTAGTAGCAACTAAAAACAACAATAAGTAGTAGCAATAATAAACCAGGGGAGTGAGGAGGAAACATTAACTTGTAACATTATTTAAAATGTCAATTTTCAAAAAGAAATGAGACATTTAAAAATATACAGGTATGGCTGATGCATAGGAAAAGAAAATCAATCAATAAAAAATGTCCTTGAAAAAGGACAGATGTTGGGCTTACTAAACAAAGATGTTAAGTTAGCTGCTGTAAATATGTTCAAAGAGCTAAAGGAAACCGTGTCTACAGAAGTTAAGGAAAACATAAGAACAGTGTATTATCAAATAAAGAATATAAAGAAAGATAAATATTACTAAAAAAGAATTAACTGGAAATCCTGGAGTTGAAAAGTCTAAATGAAGAGAACGTAGAAAAGTAGCTGAGGGTAGAGAACGAATACATGGATTATGTAATACAAGAAATAGGATATTACATTAATACCTTGAAAGAGGCCTAAAGCAAAAGATATTATGTCATACCTCAATTATACCAGATGCCTGGAAAAGTGAAGCCATATATTGATGACACTACTCTTGCTTTCAAAACTTGACAAGATTGAGTGGAAATTTAAAAATCTGAGTAGCGTCACTCAGAGACATTTTCATCCAATATAAAGGTGGCATGGAGTAATTATCAACAATTAAATGGAATTCTTATCATATGTGCATGTCTTTTGAGTTGTATATCATTTTTTTCTGTAAGGAATCCATGGCCAGAGATTAGGGTGTGAACTGTAATATTATGATATAATATATATTATAACTCTGCCCAGGTTCCTGGCACACAGCTTCTAAAACCCTTATAGTTTCTGAGGTGATAAACATCTTTTTACATGCTAATGAAATGACTGGAGGCTGAGGGCACTTGGACAGCCTTGGGGTGAGCGACTTGTTATCAGGAAAATCAACCATGTGATTAGAAGATTAGAACTTTCAGCCCCACCTTCAGCCTCCTGAGAGAAAAGAGAGGCTGAAGGTTGAGGTGATCACCAGTGGCTAGTGATGTAACCAATCATAATGAAGCCTCCATAAAAACCCAAAAGACAGGGTTCAAAGAGCTTACAGATAGCTCTTTGGAGGTTCCAGGAGAGTGTCATATGATGGAAAAGCCATGGCCACCCTTTGCGCCTTTCTGTATACACTAGCATATGCATCTGTTCCATGTGGTTGTTCATCTCTATTCTTTTTAAATCCCTTATTAACAAACCACTAAATGTAAGTGCTTCCTTTATTTCTATGAGACACTAGTGAATTAATTGAACCCAAGGAAGGATTGTGGAAATCTGGAATTATAGCCAGTTGGTCAGAAGCACAACTCACAACCAGGGGTTTGCAACTAATATCTGCAATGGGGCAAAGTCTTGTGGGACCGAGTCCTCAACTTGTGGGATCTGACACTATTGATAGGTATTGGAGATTTAAATGGAATTATCAGACACCCAGTTGATGTCCATTGGAGAGATGATTGTTGATGACAGAAAATTCTCAACACATTTTTGTGATCAGAGGTGAACTGTTCTATCAAGTGGTATGTAAGGGTAAAAGGAAAAATCAGTTCTTTTTTTCTTCACAAGTACATTAACTGAGAAAGAAAAATAAGTACTACAGGGGTTCATAGTAGTTTGAGATAGCAGAAGAAAGAAGCAGCAAACTTGAAGATAGGTCAGTTGAAATTATCTGATGTTAGGAGCAGAAAGAAAAAAAAAAGAAAAAAAAATCTCAGGATTCCAGACACCATCAAGTGTACCAATACATGCATGGTGCAGGTGTCAAAAGGGAAAGAACCAATGAAAGTCTGGAAAAATATTTAAAGAAATAATGGCCATAAACTTCCTAAATTTTATAAAAAACTTTAATCTTCACTTCTAAGAAATTCAATGAAAGCAAATAATAAACTTTTATTATTTGAGAAAGAACTCAAAGAGTGGCACCCCTTGATACATGATAATCAACTTTCTAAATATGACTACAAAGGCAGGATCTGGATAGTAGGAAGAAAAATAAGACTGATTTAAGAAAGGGGATCTTCAATAACATCAATAGCTGCTTTCTCTTCAGAAACCATGGAAACCAGAAGGCAATGAGATGTCATATTCAAAGTCTTTTAAAAAAGTCTGTCAACCAAGAATTCTATATTCATAAAACTAGCTTTCAAAATGATGAAGAATTTAATACGTTAACCTATAAACCAAAACTGAAAGAAATCATTGTTAACCTACATTTCCCATAAGAAATGCCAAACAAAATCTTTCAGGCTGGAAAAGTTTTTCAGGCTAGTCAGTAACTTGAATCCATATGAAGATGGGCAGAAATAAAAACATGAGTTAATGTAACTACATAGGTAAATGTGAACTATCACAAAAACATATTTTTGTGAGAAAATTATAAGTGCGTGCTGTGTGTGTATGTATATATATGTGTGTGTGTGTGTGTATAACTGTATATCTAACACTAACCCAAACCATATGTATATATGGAAAGAGAAAGAAAGAAGAGAATAAAAAATATTTTTTAAAAATTGGCTCACACAATTGTGGATGCTTACATGCCTAAAATCTGTAGGGCAAACTGGTAGTCTGGAAACTCAGAAAGGAGCTGATGCTATAGTCTTGAAGCAGAATTTCTTCTTGTCTCATAAACTTTGGTTTATGTTCTTAAAGGCTTCAGTTGATTGGCCAGCTCACCAAAGGAGAGATACAGAGAGCAAATAAGCATTTTAAAAAGATACTCAACATCATATTTCCCTAGAGATTTGCAAGTTTGAACAATGAGACACCACTACACACCACCTTTTCATTAGCCAGAAATGAAAGACGTCGACAGCGCCAAAAGCTGGTGAGAACGAGAAGAATTTATTGCTCACTGGGATGCAAAAGAATATAGTCACTTTGGAAAATAATTTGGCAGTTTCTCACAAACAAAACATACTCTTAGTATATATCCTGCAATCACACTCCCTGCTGCGAATTGAAAAAAGTCCCAGATGAGTTGAAAGCTTATGCCCACAAAAAATTCTGCACACAAATGTTTATAGCAGCTTTATTCATAGTTGCCAAAACTTCCTGGCAACCAAGCTGTCCTTAAATAAGTGAATGGATAAACAAGCTGTGGTACATTCACACAATGGAGTATTATTCAGCAACAAAAATAAGTGAGTTATCAAGTTACAAAACTTTATTAAATAACTTTAGATTCCTATTGCTAAGTGAAATAACCTCATCTGAAAATGCTACATGTTTTATGATTCCAACTTTGTAACATTCTGAAAAAAGACAAACCTGTGAAGACAGCACAAAAGACTAGTGGTTGTTAGGGAATAGAAGTAGGGAAGAAAGAATAACATGGTGGAGCACAGAGGATTTTTAGGGCAGTGAAACTGCTGTGTGTGATACAACAGTAATGGACACATATCCTTATATGTTTGTCAAAAAACATAGTATGTACAACAAAAAAGTGAATTTTAATGCAAACTGTGAACTTTAATCATAGGGTGGTTCAACAATCATCAACAAATGTCACACACTGATGCAAGATACTAATAACAGGGGAAACTAGGAAGGGCGAGTTCATATGGAAACACTGTAATTTTACTTATTTTTCTACAAACCTAAACTGCTTTAAAAAATAAAGTCTATTAATTTTTTTAAAAAGTAATAGAACAAACTTGACAAAGTTACACTCTGATTTCAAGCTTACTCTGATCCCACATTAAAAAAAATATTGTGTGATGTGTGCACAAGAATTTGTATGTGGATCTATGGAGTAGATTTTAGAAAACAGAAATAATCCCACATATTTATGACCAATTATCTTTCCATAAGGGAGTTAGATAATTGAATGGGGAAAAGAAAAATATTTTTAACATAAGTTGAAAGAAAGAAATTGTACACATTCCTAACACCACATACACAAATGAACTAAATATGGATCAAATAAATCAATGTCACAGCTAACTTATAAAACCCTTGGAAAAAATCCAGGTGCAAATCTTTTTAACTCTGAATTAGGCAATGGTTTATTTGATGTGGCACCAAAAGCAAAATTAATCAATTAGTTAGTAGGTAAATAGATAAATTGAACTTCATAAAAAATTTGAAATACTTTGTTTCAAAGAACATCATGAATAACATGGATAACCCATAGAGTGGGAGAAAGTATTATATGCATATCCATATCTCATGGGATTAGTATGCAGAATACATAAGGAAAGTTCACAACTTGGTAATCAAAAGGCAAACAGGCCAGTGCAGCAGCTAATGCTTGTAATCACAGCACTTTGGGAGGCTGAGGTGGGTGAATCACCTCAAGTCGGGAGTTCGAAACCAGCCTGGCCAACATGGTGACACCCCTTCACTACTAAAACACAAAAATTATCTGGGCTTGGTGGAGCACACCTGTAGTCCCAGCTACTTGGGAGGCTGAGGCAGAAGAATCGCTTGAACCCAGAAGGCAGAGGTTGCAGTGAGCCAAGATCATACCATAGCACTTCAGCCCAGGTGACAGAGTGAGACTGTATCTCACAAAAAGAAAAAAGGCAGACAACCCAATTAAAAATGAGCAAAAAAAAAAAAATTAATAAAACTGTTTTGAAAATTATAAACACAAATGACCATTAAGTACATAAAAACACGGCCAATATGATTAGTATTAGGAAATGTATATCAAAACCACAATGAGATACCACTTGACACCCACTAGCATGTTTATAATAAAGAAGGACAAACAATTGCAAATGTTGAGGAGGATGTAAGAAATCAAAACCCTCATACTTTGCTGTTGGAAGTATAAAATGGTGCAGCTACTTTGGAAACATCTTGACAGTTGGAAAATTGCCATATGACTACAACAATTCCATTCCCTGGTACATATTCAGAGAACTGAAAACACTGGTCCACTCAAAAACTTGTACAGGAATATTCATAGGAGCATTATTCAAAAAGCCGGAAACTGAACACAACACTAATCTTTCATCAATGGATGCATGGAGAAGCAAAATATGATATTTTTATTACAATAAAATATTATTATTCAATCTTAAAGAGAAATTAAGTAATGGCATATGCTATAATATGGATAAGCTTTGAAAGTGTTATGCTAAGTGAAGAAAGCCAGACACAAAAAGCTATATATTGTACTATTTCATCTGTATGAAATATCCAGAATGGGCAAATCGATAAAGATGGGAAATAGATTAGTGACTGCTGGGGCCTGAGAGGAGAAGAAACAGGGTGTGACTAAATGCTACAGAGCATGTAGTTTGTTTTGGGGGTGATGAAAATGTTCTGGTGTTAGAAAGTGGTGATGATTGCACAGCTTACTGATTTGAATGCTTAAAAGAATGAGTTTTATAATGTATAAATTATGCCTCAAAAATGAATAAATAAAAAAGTAAAAATAACTAAAAATTAGGTGATTAAAAAATAACTAATATTAGAGTTTCACTAATACCTTGGTCTCACAAGATTTTCATCAGATCATGTTAAAACAAAATTGAGACGAATATAAAGTGGATTTGTTTCACTTCCTTACTTTAGCCTGATTCAGTGCTGTGGGATTTGAAACTGGCAGGCACAGAATAAGAATAGAGAGAGAAGTCAAAATGAAGTCAGATTGAATATTTCGCACAATGAAGTAACATTTTTGTCTTCTAATGTTTGAAAAAATACCACAGCCTCCTGTTTCTCTCTATTTTCTTTTTCTTGATTTCACATTGTTCTGATAAATAATTAGGAATGTATGATAATTTCTCCATCTGAAAAAAAATGGTCAAATACCCTGTTGCAGCATCATCTTCACATGAAGGGTAAATGCATTCACTTCTCCAAAGAACAATTTATCATAATGATGTTATGAGTTTCAAAGAGAACATAGAAGCCATTGGAGTTTGAAATTTGTGCTTGTCGAAAGACAGCTTGTTTCTTCAAAGAAAAACATCTTTAAGAGGCTAACAAGGTTTTCTAAACATCAAATAGCTTTCCTAAAAATATATATTTGGATTATTTAATTATCAATGAATAAAAATGAAATTTTAATTTACTTCTGACCCCCCAAGAATTTAAAAACCCCAAGTAGGAAGGCAAATACAGTGGAAAACAATTGAAAAATAAACATTTAGAATCTTTAGAATTTTTGGAATCTTAAATTTTTAGAATCATTTTGGAACCTGTAATGTGACAATGTAGAAAGATAATTTTTTTTCATAAAAATACATTATCTTGATCAATATGGGTACAATTCGTTGGTAAGGACCATTTGAAAGGTATTTTATAGTTTGAGAGCAGCGATGAGTTTCAGCTTTGAATAGTCACTGTGATTTTGGAACAGAGAAAACAGACATGAATTCATGCTATGGTCAATGTGTTACACAAGAGATTTAGATATGATACCTCATTTTATTTGTCCTAAATTTTTCTAATAACTTAGGCTGGAAAATATACCTTTTTGTTTTTCTGAGCACACTTGGAAAGCTCAATACAAAAGGTGAAATTTCAGAAACAATCCAATGAACTTTATCATATTAGGCTAGACCAAAAGGACATGTTAGATAAATTATATTTATCATTCAATATATTCCATTTAATTTGATTTTTTATAGATCTGAAGGAAGAGGGAACGATGTTTTTAATCCATTTAAACCTATCAGTACATTCTCCTGATTCTACCCAGGTAATAATTAGAGCTTCTTTTACATTCTAAAATACCGGATTACCTTGCATAATATCTGTATCTGTTGAATGAATTAGGTAGATAGCCAATAGGAAATCTTCTTATAATTGGAGTGCTTCTATTAGTTGCAATGTCTTTAGTCAAGAATATATATATTGTGTTTATTTTTTGGTCAAACACATTAAATGGGAAAACGTATGTGAAAAATTATTGAAAACGGTAAGTGTTTCACACATGCAAGGCATACAGCAAGAATCTGAGCTGCTTTATAACTGGATAATTCATGGATAGAAGACCTATTTCAGCATCAAGCAAAATTCAAAATGACCAGCAATTCAATATATTTGTGTTGATTACTGGTCATATATTTACCAGTGAATCTGCAATGCATTGGATGCAAACAGTGCAGGCTCATCTCCATCAGCACGAAACATGGAAACAGGAGCATGGAATACGTGTGTGACTCCACTTTACCCAACCTCAATATTCCCAAACTGTTTCCTACACAGATCAAGGAGTGTGCAACAGAATTTTACATACAAAGGAGAGCAAGGATTCAGGCAGTTGCATTATATATAAGAAATTATAAGGTAATATTAGAAGACATTCTGTTTAGACAGAGCTTATGCAATTAATCTTAATGTGTGTTTTGCATCCACCACCACCAATGACTGTGTCCTTGGGGATTCTGTTGACAATCCTGGAGATCTACTATACAGGGAAATTAACTATAATTGTTAAGATAAAACAAAACATGTCTTTTGATATTACATGGAGTTCCATTTTTATATTGGGATTGTTGTGACTTTTAAGTTGCATTGCAATGATGACTGAATAAGTAAACTTTTTGCTTAGTGACCATAATGAATCTCAAATTATGAGTGCTCAAGAAAAAAAATGTGTGTGTCTAATTTCCTTAATAATAAATTAAATAGGCAAAAATAATTTTAAGCCAAGTGGAAATAAAGAGTGATTTAGGAATTGGGTGGTTTATGACCATACTATGTTAATGCTAATGAACAAAAAGCCTTATTTATTTTAATTAAGTGATTTGGGCTTGTTCTTTTAAAATTGTATCATGTAGCTAACAGGCTCATTAATCATTCAATTTTAAGTGAGCATAAAGTCAGTACCTTTGAGAATAAAAAATGAAGAGAAAAATGCCTCAAAATATAATGGGAACGACGACTTCTACAAGAAAATCACTAGAAAGAAAGGTGTTACACATGGCACGTTGAAATTCACAATATGAAGCAATTAAGAGAGCTAAATTAAATCTACTCTGTTAGCCTGCCAGAGTGAAGGAGTTTTCTTCTTCCACAGTCTAGCTATTATTAAACCAGGCTATGTGTTTAGTGTGTTTCCAGCTTAGCTCACAAAATGCTGCTGACTTGAGAGATGGCAAAGAGATTTATTAGGGGAAATTTTTGAATTCACATCTAAATCCTTAAACATAATCAGGTAACAGCTCAACTATTCCAGCTGCTTCATTGTTACAAGTTAAAGCAGTTCAAATTTCTCTTTGTGCATTTCACAGTTTATTTGTTGGTTTCATTTTCCTTGTTTTATACTTCCACTATCTCTTAAGATGATATTGTATTACATAAATCCTGTACCTGCTTCCATCAATTAAAAATTGTAGCCTTAAACCTAGATTACCATTGTATTCTTCCTAGTACTGTCACCGCAGACATCAATTCAATAATGGGAAATAATAATAGGTTTGGGACTTTTTGTTAAATGTAAAATTTCAGGGTTATTTTGCTTCTTGCATTTCTTTCACTCAAGGAGGGAAAAAACCTTGAGTGTACTAAATCTTAATTTCATATAATTATGCCAAATTACATTATCCTAATGATTGTAATAGACACCACTGATTAAGAAAATGTCTTCTTGCTTGTGACTAAAAGGAACATTTAAAATTTAATTGAAGACAAATTAAATACTCCAGGGATTTGCCACCTGAAATTTCAAGCAGTAGAAGAAACAAAATATATGTGGCTTTTTTTTTTTTTAAATATCAGACTCATTCTGAAGAGTTATGCCTTTTGCTACTTCTTTTCTTATTTTTAGGAAACAAATGTGTTGAGTGCATAAAAGACAGAAGCATCGTGCAGCATCTTTCACTAGAAAAAAAAGAAAGGCAAGCAGTAAAAAAGAGCCAAATATGCAATTTTAAATGTTCTACTAGCCATGGGAAGAAAGAAAAAAAGAGAAACAGGGGAGATTAATTATAATGGCAACGTTTATTTAACGGTATCTATCAAAAGCATAGTATTTCAACAAGTAGTCAATAAGAAAAAACAATTGAGGTACTTTAGCTTTTTAAATAGTTGCACTAAGTTTTCAAAACTCCATGTGCATTTTGCATATGTGTGTGTGTATATATATGTATACGTGTGTGTATATATATACACATATATATGTATACTTGAGTGTGTGTGTATGTGTGTGTGCATTACTAAATGCCTTTGAGAATGTGATTGAAATGTGTTTTGTAAGGCTGCGGGGCTTAACAATCTATGTTAAGGATAAAGCCAATCAACTTTTAGAAATATGTCAGGCACTGTGATTTACCCCATATTTCCTTCCACATTCTTTGTGAACACAATGTTGATTTTGCTTAGGAATCTACCTTTTGTGCAGGTGACCTTGTTATGCTCTTTGGGATAAGTCCTGGGTGAGCTCCCTGGGCTGGGATTTGCCTCTGCAGACCCCTATAGGAAGCACTCAGGATAACCCACCCTGGGAAGGAGTGGCACAGAAGCCTCCGAGGAGGCTCCAGCCTAGGCCACAGGAGCTCCGATGCCTGGAGATGCCCCTTCTGAGATGTCCTGAATTCGGACAGAGCCTGGGTCATGTTCTCCATATCAAGCAGACATCAGGCGTGGATTGCGCCTGGAGGGGACATGAGCTTGGGCAAGGCAGCTTTCTTCCATGGCCTGGCTGCTCATCTGGGGCCCTCAGCTGGCAGCATGCCCAGCAGCTAATAGAGCATTTCGTTTTTGATGGGGGCCTCTCTGAAATGCTGAATAATATGATCTTGTTCTTTCAAAACGATCGGCTTCCAAAGCCTATGAAGAAGTCCAGAGATGCAATGGACAACATGAGAGGGTAGTTAATAATTCTGTATTGTATGCAGGCACTTTACCAAGAAAGCAGATTTTAGGTACTCAAAAAAAACAAAAGGAAGAGAAAGGAAGGAAGGAAGGAAGGAAGGAAGGGAGGAAGAGAGAGAAAGAGAGAAAAAGAGAGAAAGAGAAGAAAGGAAAGAAAGAAAGAAAGAAAGAGAAAGAGAAAGAGAAAGAAAGAAAGAAAAAGGGAAAGAGGGAAAGGAACAAAGAAAGTTAAAGAAAACTATGAGATGATGGGCATGTTAATTTGTTTGACTGTAGTATATATAGATAAATATATCAAAACATCATATAAACCTTAAGTATCTAAAATATATTAAAAAAAGAGAATTGTGCAAAGCACTAGGCAGTCAGGTAAGGCATCTGTGGTGAGGTTCGTGGCTCTCTGGGCGTCCTCAGGATGGAGGGTGTTACTAATCACTATCTCGGCACACCTGCAACCAGACCAACTGTTGCTAGCCATGATGGTGCCTTGCTGCACTGGAAGTAAATTCTCCTCAAATGGGAACAAAGGAAATCCCATCTTCCCTTCTAGCCGTGGGGAAGTTGTTCAGTTCCAACCTCCAGGCTGGCCTGAGTCCCCTAGCAAACAGCCTTTAAAATATCGTTTGCTCCTATAAAAAGACACAGAGATTCCCTCTTTCTTCTGGATATGAAGTCTATGTGAAATTAAAAAAAATAATAAACGTATGCTTTCCTCTTTTAAATAGTAACATAAATACAAAATAATTTAAACTTCTTTTCGATCAAGGAATGTGTTAAATCAGTAATGTGTGCTCTCCTAGAAGCAGGAGATCAGCTTTAATTAAAGGGAAGCTGTAAAGAAAATCATTTGAATGTAAAAGAATTTTGTTTACACTTTATGTTGTAGTGTAATTTTTTTTCTCATGTTAGCTAAAAAATTGCAACATTTATTTTTAGGGAGCAAAACCAAAAATATATCTGCTAACTAATCAAGTTGAGACAAATAACTTACTCTAAAATATGACTGTTCTTCATTTATAAGTGACAAATAACTGTTATATTTTTCTGCCACCCAAAGCAAAAAGTTGAAGACTTCCCTGCTGTCAAATTTACTAAACTAAGATGTGTTTATATATAATTTGTAATCTTTAGGCTCGAGGGAATTACTTGCAATGATAAAATGTTTTTGTTGGAAATATGTTAGTGTGAAATACGTGTCTGTCAGTTTTCTTTTGTAATTAACATGACATATTTAAAAATTTCTATTCCTAAAAATAATAAAAAACAAGGCTTTAACAATGACTAAAATGTTTTTTAATGACTGCAATGCATTTTAATGACAAAAATTATCTTTTAGGAAAGTTTAATGAGAGAAGTTATAAGGAAATTGAAATATGCCTTACAGTTTCTAAACTTACATTCATGTAGGGCTTTGTTTATCCAATAGTGTAATGAAGACAGTTACTCTGAGGACTGGCCGAGATGCTAAAGACACACAATGAAAAGATGAGAAGAGTATGAAGTTGGTGACCCACTGAAGTTGATTATATCTAAAGTTACTGTCGCTAAATTTTTAAATTATGTATGACGATAAATTTCCATTTTGCTTAAACTCTTTGATAGAGGACTTTGTGTTACAACCAAAAGCAGTCTAATTGATACAGAGAGATCAAATGTGCATTGGAATTATGTCAGAGGAGGTACTGTGTAATGATTAAGATTGCGAGTTTTTGCATCAGTTGGCAGTAGCTTCATATGTATGACTTTGTCAATTATTAAAATTATAAAATAAATTTGGAGTGGCAGTGAGGGAGAGGAGTAGAAGGAAGAAATATCAATTCTTTTGCATGTAGAGAAGCAGAAATAATGTGCAAATGATCAGGAGAAATTATGAGAGGCACAAGAAGAAAAATAACACAAATAACAAAGTCATCTTGAAGTGATGATGTAAAGAAGAATTTAAAACCGGTGTTAAAAATTAAAGGCAACATATCCGAAATATTGGTATATATATAAAGGAGAATTCACATTTGCAAGTTGGAAAGATAAGGATATCAGAATATAGAACACACTTGGCAAATGATTCAGTTGATGTTTTGTACAAGAGACATATCTAAAACAAAGAGAAAAGTCAAAAATTAGAAACACGGAGAGATGCAAACAGGCATGTTAGATATGCCAGCAACAACCACAGCTATCGCCATGACAATATAAGCCACAAAGCAACTGGGCTCACCAACCAATTTTCTGAATCCTGCAACTCAGGGTAACATACTACTAAAAGAATCCCGGTCAGACACTTTGTAATTATTTGAATACGATCTGAAATGAAAATCTAGCATTTATAGATTTCCATAGATCACTAATACTCATTTTAAAAAGCACAGATAATATAACAATAAATTGATATGAATGTATTAGCTATGAGAATTTAATTGATGCTCAATTTCATGGCAGCTTAAGTGATCATAAATGGATGAAAACGTAGTGGCCTTAAATACTGTAATTAAATTAAATTGATTATATTAAACATAACTCTTTAGAGAATATAACTTCTTTCAAATCCTATTAAAAATCTACACACAGTTTTTTTTTCTTTTTTCTTTTTTTTTTTTTGGAGACAAGGTCTGCTTCTCTTGCCCAGTCTGGAGTGCAGTGAGGTGACCTTGGCTCAGTGCAACCTTCACCTCCCAGGATCAAGCGATCCTCCTGCCTCAGCCTCCTGAGTAGCTGGAACTACAAGCTACAAACACCATGCCTGGCTAATTTTTCTATTTTTAGTAAAGATAGGTTTTCTATTTTTAGTAAAGATAGGTTTTTGCCATGTGGTCTAGGCTGGTCTCAAGCTCCTGGACTTAAGTAATCCACCTGCCTTGGCCTCCCAAAGTGCTGGGATTACAGGCATAAACCACTGCACCAGGCCTAAAGAATTATATCATATATGCCATTGATATGGTTTGGATGTGTGTCCCCGCCCACATCTCTTGTTTGACAAGAGAATTTGAATTGTGATACTCAGTGTTGGAGGAGGAGCCCGGTGGGAGGTGACTGGATCATGCGGGAGGATTTTTAATGAATGCTTTAGCACCATGCTCTCAGTGCTGTCTTCACAATATAGTGAGTGGGTTCTCTGGAGATCTGGCTGTTTAAAGGCACCTCACTTTCTCTCTCTTGCTTCTGCTTTCACCATGTGATGTGCCTGCTCCCACTTCACCTTCTGCCGTGAGTGAAAGCTTCCTGGGGCGTCCCCAGAAGCAGAAGCCACCATGTTGCCTGTATAGCCTGCAGAATTACTAGCCAATTAAACCTCTTTTCTTATGAACTACCCAGTCTCAGGTGTCTATAGCAATGCAAGAATAGACTAATACTGCCATAAAGAAAATTTTAAAAACTGTCAAAAATAAAGAAATGGCATCACCAACTTCATCTATAACAATGCAATCAAACTAAGCATGGTAATAACAAGAACAGAAATAAATAAAAAAGTCATCTGATAATTTTTAAAAAGAGAAGGAAAGGAAGAAAATATCTCTTTAAACAACTCATAGGTCAAAAAGGCACTCATAGAAGAAATAAGCTATCCAGAAATTACATTAATTCAATTCCCAGAGGAAAATCAATGCTTTATTTTCTTTATTAATAAAATAAAAGTCATAGATTAAATATTTATTCTTAAAGACTTTGGAAATTGGAATATAAACTCAATGAAAGCAGAATAGAGAAAGAAAGAAATACAGATGAAAGCAAAAGTTAATGAATCCAAATATGGAAAAAGCTATGACCAATATATATATTCAAAATATCTTTGGGATAAAAGCAAACAATAATTCACTTAATTAAGATAAAAAGGGATATGTTAAAGGGGATAAAATCTCAGAAAAGTAATTATAAGATTTAAATGCTATGTAAATATATCTGAAAATATGGGTAACACGGTTAAACTTCTAGCAAAATACCAAATGTCAAAACTGATTTCATAAGAGAGAAAATATATTTATATAGATTACATTAGAAAACAAAAGACAATATTTTCAAAAGTCTAAGAAATAGATAAATCCCATAGCCACATACAATTCAGAGCAGATAAGGGTGGGGAGAGTGAACTTTAAAAAAATTGGGGGTGTATAAATTTAGAAAAAGAGAGGAGGAGACTTTATTTCTTGTAAAGGGTTACAGCCTGCAAGGTGGCCATCTCACAGGGTGGGGAGCACAGGATGGGGAGCACAGGCTGGGGAGCACAGCCTTCAGCCAAGGCCAGAGACAGGCACTTTGAAGGAGGAGGGGTTTGGGCAGGAGCTTTATACTGAACAGATTGGCTAAACATACATATTCAACAGGTAAGAGGAAGAGCTATGAATATTCATGAAGAGAGTGCTGACGCATGCTTAATGGGCAAATGTACATGTTACATGTAACCCGTGTTCACTTTGGGTGGAGACAACATACTACAATGAGGCCCTATACATCAAAAGATCTTTTTGGGACACGGAGGCCCCTGAGTGGTTCTGAGCCTTCTGGTTATCTCTACAGAGATTGTAGACCTCCCAGAATCAGTCCACGGCGGATGATTTTAGCTGGAGAAATTTTCTGAAATTAGTCTCTTGTCCAATCAAAGCTGAAGTCATGGCTGATGAACAAGGCTCAGTTAAGCAGCATCTGTGAGCTGCAAATTGGTTCACAATTGGTTATCTCCAGGCCAGGGCTTATTTAGCTGCTGGAGAAAAATGGAAACCCTGTGGCAGTGAGAACACAGTTTATTATTCAAATGTGGGCTGTGTGACTTAACAGTTGCCTGACGTGGCCTTAGGTCCTGTTTGTAGTTTGGTATCTTATTGCCAATAGGACTCTGTTCTGTTAGTCTTATAATTACCTCTATTTTAACATTAATGCTGGTCCGTTGTTTTGTCTAAACAGCAAAAGAGAGGAGTATAATGAGGCCTCTGAGCTGCAGTCCTGTCGTGGCCGGGAACTCAGTTTTAAGGTTTATCTGGAGTCTCTTTGGCCAACAGCGGGCACAAACAGTCAGTGGGGGCCTTAGGATTTAATTTTAGTTTACAGGAGGCAGGACAAAAATGTCTCCTTGCTCAAACTCTTTTAAATAATGTTTTGTTTTGAGATAATCTTAGAGTTATAGAAAACTATACGCCCCTCATCCACATTTCCTCTTCAGCTATGTGGGACTCGCTGCGGACTACATTCTTCTCCTTTACAGCAAAAGGCCCCAGCCCAGGATCCCAGGCTGCATTTGGTAGTCAGAGCACATCAACCACCTCCAGACTAGGACAGTCCCTTAGTCCCCCCTGAGCACCAGGACCGCAACTTTTTCAGAGATTATAGGCCAGTCATTATGTTGAATGCCCCCGATTTGGGGCCAGTCTTAATGATTAGATTCTTAATGATTATATGTTTCTTAATTATTAGACTCAGATGATGCTTTTTTGGCAAGAAAAGTATAGAGATGGTGATGGCTTCCTTCACGGCACGCTACCAGAAGAAAAATAATGTCAGTTCGTTCCACCACACTGATGGCAACGTTGACAGGTTTCTCCATTGTAGTCTTTTCAATTCTTTTTTTTTTCTCTGTTACAATAGATATTTCGGGGGAGATCTGATCTATTTTGGCTGTGTCTCCACCCTAATCTCATTTTGAATTGTAGCTCCCATAATTCCCATGTGTTGTGGGAGGGACCTGGCGGGAGGTAACTGAGTCATGAGGGTGGTTCCCCCATACTGTTCTTGTGGTAGTGAATAAGTCTCACAAGACCCGAGAGTTATTTTTATTTTTTATTTTTTTTGAGACCAAGTCTGGCTCGGTCGCCCAGGCTGGAGTGTAGTGGCGCGATCTCGGCTCACCGGAAGCTCCGCCTCCCGGGTTCCCGCCATTCTCCTGCCTCAGCCTCTGGAGTAGCTGGGACTACAGGCGCCGCCACCACGCCCGGCTAGTTTTGTTTTGTTTTGTTTTTTTTTTTTTGGTATTTTTAGTAGAGACGGGGTTTCACCTTGTTAGCCAGGATGGTCTCCATCTCCTGACCTTGTGATCCGCCCGCCTCAGCCTCCCAAAGTGCTGGGATTACAGGCGTGAGCCACCGCGCCCGGCCAAGACCTGATATTTCTATATGAGGTTTCTCCTTTGGCTTGACTCCCGTTCTCTCTTGCCTGCCACCAGGTAAGATGTGCCTTTCGCCTTCCGATTGTGAGGCCTCCCCAGCCACGAGGAGCTGTGAGTCCATTAAACCTCTTTTCCATTATAAATTACCCCCTCTCAGGCATGTCTTTATCAGCAGTGTGAAGATGGTCTAATATAAGCTTCTTTGGGACTACACAGATTCTCATCATTCATGCAACCTTCATTCAGTATTTTAGCATCCAGTGAGGTTACTTGTCTTGATGAATTACAATTCTGGGCCAAATAGTAATTTTCTAATCTGAGAATTCCTTTCATGCTTTTATTAATTGGTAAGGAAAAACTTTTTCTTCTCCTCACTAGTTTATTTAATCAAGTGTAGAGTCATGGTGGTCTATTTTATTCAACGGAATGTAATCAGTATTTATTCTGATGCTTAAGTTCATGATTTAGCTAATGGAAACCCTTTCCAGATGGCTCCTCTGTCCTTCTGACATGTCCTCATCTCTAAATATTTGATAAAAAATAAAAATAAAAATAACTTAGAATGTATGAAAAAAGAAACCTCATTAATGGAGCTGCTTTTTCTATTCTATATATGTATATGTCACAAGCCATTTAACTGGCACAATCTCCCCTGGTGTCATCATTTCTAATATATAATTCATGTTTTATACATATACATAGAACTACATAAAGCTTATGTAGATATTTTGACTGATGTCTATCCGCATTAAGAAAGATCTGATAATTGAAAACACTTTCACTCCACATAAGATAATACAAATATGTAAATAAACAGAGGTATGTAAATAAGATACACAAGTAAACATAGCTTTACTTTTTCTTTAAAAATTATCTATTTAGTATTACTATAATATCACTGTAAGCTTTTCAAGTGATTTTAAATATTCACCTTTTGAGTGTATGCTATTTCATTTTCTCTAGCAAATAGAGTAGCTAATTTTTACCCACGTAAAACTATCAGGACAAACTTAATCCTTCAAAATGATACCACGTTTTCAAGACACAAAAATCTTTCTGACACCCTTAAAACATGTAATTCCTGTTTTATAAAGGGCAAGATCTGCAAAAGACTTAAAAATGATAATGTTTATTCAGAGGTAAGTTTTTTCTTTATTTCACTTTTATTACAGTTGGATTAACTGTGCTAATAGATAGAGATTTTCAGAAAAATCCCTATTAGATTGAGGTCTATTTTAATTTTTTTAAGATGATAGAAATGCATTAGAAATATTTTGATGATTTTTTTCTGGTTACAAAAATGAATTAGAGAAAAGGTAACTGAAATGGCCAGAATTGCCTTGAAAACTGGTGACAGAGCTTGACCTGTAGAATTCGGACATGCAGATTTCAAACAGGTAATAACCTCTTAGCTCTAAGTTTGCACCTTAATTAATTGAAAGCAAGCTCTGCTGGAGAGAATCATTCCAGGTTCGTGGAGTTAATGATATATTGGATGTTTCTGGATGTTTCTATCTAAGTAACCATATTCTTGTAATTGCATTATATCTCCGTAAGGGGCAACATGCAGCAATAAAATAACCTACTGAAAACCTTCATTTTGGCTTTTATCGTTTGAGTTTTAAGATAGCTATATGCTCTACTTAGTTGCAATGATTTTGGCATAGTGTTTAGCTCCTACTTTGTTCAGCAAAAATGGATTTTCTTCCTCGGGTTTATTACTTTGATAGTCAGTCACTTGAGCAACAGTGTTTCTAAAGCAATTTTGATCATGTCGTTGGACACAGTTTAAGTGAGACAGGCTGACTGAGGCCTTTTCATGTTTCTTACTATGGGTAATTGCTATTTCTACAAATGTCAAAAAGTGCCATGTTTTCACAGAGCTGTGAACAACATTGCCAATTCAAGGGCAGCAAAATGTGAAAACAATTGCAATGTTTTATGGGTATTGATTTAGGAATAAACAATAGAAATTCATATTTAATACTCAGTGTTCTTGCTTATAAATCTAGTGCTTATAAGCTGAAAATATCCATTAATACAGTGGCTCTAGAAAATGGAGAGAAAAGGATCTTGATAGTTCTTACAGAAAAACAATCATGACTTTCCCTATTTCTTTATATCAGTCCTGCCAAGTCATATGGAGCCAATATCCTAAATTCAAGTTCTATTTTGAGTAGGCCTCTGTGCTAAAATTCTTCTTTGGCGTGTGTTCACGCAATAAAAGGAAGGTTTTAAGTGGCAGTTGTTATGTCCACGGGAAATTATAATACAGTCCAGAATTAATTGAGAATAAGTGGTTGCTGGTGAAGTCGTGAAATGACCTTGACATACTTCTTTATGTCTTTATTTCCACTATTCAATCAGCAAAGATTTAATGCCTTCTCTGAACAGAACATTGCTGTGTGTTAATAAAAAATGAAATTTAATTTCCTTTATTCAGCTAGAGATGAAAACATCTTTTAAGCCTAGAGGAGAAGGTGGACAAACGATTTCTCATGCAGGTGTGGAGGAATTTTGTGAATTTCCTTGGAAGTTCTCCATATCTCCAGGGAAGGTGCCCCTCTTAGGCTCAGTCGTGGACCACACTGGTGTCCTGCACCTGCTCACTGTGGCTTCTTCCTGGCAGGCACTCCAGCTTGTGCAATTCTGTGGACCATTACTCACATGTGAGGTGGGTGGGGGTAGATCAAGGCCAAGCCGATTCAAGTCCTGCTGTAGTAAAGAGTACAACACGGCTTGAAAAGGAATATTCATAATTAGAGTAAGCAGAACTTTCAGTTCTGAGGTGGCCCCTGCAGGGATCCAATTGTTTAAAGGATCATAAGACCATAAGCTGCACTCCCAGATCGTGCAGAGTTCTCATCCGTTGGGGCTGTGCTGACCCCCAGGGGTTTGGGTGTGCATCCTTGAAGAACTAGGAAAGCCCTGAAGAGTGGAACCCATTTACTACCTCAGCTTCCTAATATGTGTGTATTCTATGTCCCTCTTCTGGTTTTCTGATAGCTTGGTGCAAAATTGATACATAATTTGCCGCTCCATTTTCACCAATCTTAAAACCCACACCAGATTCCGTAGCCTGGTCTGGCTCAGATGACCTCTTTTGCCATAAAAATGGAGACATGTGACTCAGTTAACATAAGATGAGTCGACAGACCCTGCTGCATCTCTGGCTTGGGTGGATAATGATAAAAGAGCAAACAAAGTTCATAGCTTTTTCTATTGCTTGAAAATCTTTATTGTTTGACTCTGTGTGTCAAGAATAAAATAGAGTGGAAATTGACCTTTTGACACTCACTGGCCAAGTTCATTCACTTTTTATCATCTATTTGTTCAGCAAGTATTTATTGCACACTCACTGTGTCCCAGGCACAGTTCTAGCTGAAGACAAGAGACCCCTGAGGCGCTCACCTTCTAGTAATTGGGGACAGACAATTATGTGATATAAACATAAATTACATAGAGTGTCAGGAAGTCCCATGTGCCATAGACAAATAAGAAATAAAGCAGTGAGAAGGATTGGGATGGAGGGAAGGGATTGTTGAGGTGTGAGGTGTGCAAGCAGGCAAGCCTCATTACAAAGCTGGCCTTTGAGCAGACATGAAGGAGGTGGTGGGTAACCACGGTAATGCCCAGAAGAATAGCCCCAGGGCAGAGGGAGTAGGGAGTGTAACAGCAGCATGGTCTGCTGGAGCAGGGCGAGGAGCAATGTTCAGAGAGCTGTTTTCCCAGCACTGAAGAGCCTGGGCTCTGCCTCTCCCTGCACTCACTCCCTTGGAATTCACATCTAGTCTTAGGACTGTAGAGACTTTCATGTACAGAGGACTTCCAAATTTATCCCTCCTGTCCGTACCTCTCTTCCTTTATTAGATGACATATGTAGAGGGGTGTAAGAAAATTTAATTCCCTAAATTGGTGTTGTATGCTGACCGTTTTAAAGAAACAGTGTTTGGGCTATCATCTAGTTTTGTATCATTGATATTTCAGAAAGAAATGGCTAAAACTATCAAGGATTGAAAGAATGCTCTGTAAATTAGGTAGCCTGAGCAACATGGTGAAACCTCTTCTCTACTCAATACAAAAATTAGTTGTGAGGCTGAGGCAGGAGAGTTGCTTGAACCCAGGAGGCGGAGGTTGAAGTGAGCCGAGATCACGTCACTGCACTCCAGCCTGGGCGACAGAGCGAGACTCTGTCTCAAAAAATAAATAAATAAATAACAATAAATTAGGTGTCCTGGATTGCCAAGGATATTATCAGATTATTCAGTAGAGTAAAGTAGAGTAAAAAGTAGTGTACTGGATTGAGGTAGCATTTTGTTCACAAAAAATAAAAAATCAGTCCATGTGGTTTGAGAGGTATGACATTCCACTTGAATAAAATCCACCTCACCCTAAAATATATAATATTTATAAATTACTATTGTATAGCTATGTATTTAGATTAAATGTCTCTTGGTCAAAACAGAAACAACTTGACTAAAAGAGGACTTTTCTAGTCAAACAACAAAATTAGCATTTATAATATGTAAGCCAGTGTTAAGCCACAGCAATTGCAAATTTGTGGTCTTTACCTACCTATGAATAGCTTTGTGTTAAAATTATACTCATCTCAGCTATTTGTTCATGATGGAAAATACACAAAGAAATTTGAAGAACTAATAATAGCTATTGCTTTTTGTTATGACAGTTGTCTCTACTATTTAATTGTTAGGTATAATACCATTCACTGCAACTGGAAACAGTGGTAACTTTCATGCTATTACAATTGCCTCATGAATCAGAGTCCTGGTAGGCTGCAAAAGCATAATAATAAAAGTGTGTCATAAATTGCTCTATGCAATTATCATATTTCATGCCTTATTATTAGGAACTTTGAATTTTTCTGCTTAGGTAGAGTTATGATTTTTTTTTAATAAAAGCTCTCTTATTCCAAGGTATTACAGTATGATCTGTGGTATACATGACTCCACGAGGGGGCTTGCGTCACTTGTGATTGTAAGGGCTGAAACTCAGACATGTATACGGGTCCATTGGCCTTCCTCATTTCCCCCACCTTCATCCCACCACACTCAAGCAAATTCATCGCAAATGATTCAGATTGCTTTCTTTGCCATCCACTCGTTGTCTGAACCATGGTCTAGAAGGAGTTAATTCAAGCTTCTGTGTCTGATTTGTGGTGCTCTGGGGGCATCCCTTTATCTCCATTGCAAATAGTGTCCCACGATGCCACTGATTTTCTTTCACTGTATTTATTATTTATTTGTTTGAGACAGGGTCTCGCTCTGTCACCAGGCTGGAGTGCAGTGGCCTGATTATAGCTCACTGCAGCCTTGACTCCTGGGCCCAAGCGATCCTTCCACCTTAGCTTCTTGAGTAGCTGGGACTATACATGTGTGCCATCATGTCCGGCTAAGTTTTACTTACTTTTTTTGTTTTCAGTAAAGAGGTCTTAGGGTCAGGCTGGTCTCCAATTTTTGGTTTCAAGGGATCCTCCCACCTCAGCCTCCTGAGTCATTGGGATTACAGGTGTAAAAGTACATAATTTTCCAGAAAATCTGAATATTTTAGGCTATGCAACTACTAAATATTATGAAGTATTCAAAATGTATCTCAGAAGAATCATATAGTCCAAAGGTATGTGTTGATTATTATCAACTTCTTGGTCTATGTTATCAGCGATAGACCATGAAACTGTGTTAATAACAAAGCAGAAAAACACAAAATGTGACTATACTAGGGAAATTGATCTTTGTCCTTAACAGATTCTCAATGCCAGGAGATTAATTTTGTAAGCACTAAAGGAGCTCTTGTGACACTAGGTTAAACAGTGACTTTCTGGAAATAATTCCTATCCAGTTTTGTAATAGAAGGTGATTTATGCTAATGTAATCCAGCTCTATGGCTCTCCAGCACAAACTCTGTTGGTCTTATTAATGATATGGGCCCAGTTAATAACCACTCCCTCCAGCTAGGATCACACTTTCCATTTTTATATATTCCACTGCACTAGTGGAGTACCATCTACTTTTCCCCTGCTACATGATAGCTATACGTTTTGATCACCTTAAGCATCTTTGCTAATAAGTCTTTAATGCAAGAAAAATGCTTTAGAAAGTACATCATGATTTTATTAAAATAGGTGTTACACTTGAGAGAGAATCCTAAAGCCTGCAGAATTCTTACCACCATAACTCACTTATCAAAATAAATATGCATTCATGAGCTCCCCAATTATTAAAAAAATGCTTATTATGAAGTGTTAAAAAGCATGAGGAAGAGGAAAATATCCTATAATTCCTCCACCAGAAATACCATTAATAAAATAAATACCTATATACACACTTTAAAAATATAATTGTATACTACATTATATTATTGTTTCTTGAACATTTGTCCCTGCTGCTATATGTTATATAGTCTAAATTCTGACTCTTCTGACTTTATCATGATTTGTATGACCAGTTTTCTACTATTAGACAATTAGGTTATTTATTTTTTACTATAAGATATAGGGATAAACTTCCTTTGATAAAAAAAAAATTCATTTATTTGTTATCATTGCCTTAGGGTGTATACTTTCCTTTATTTTATTTTATTTTATTTTAATTTTTGAGATGGAGTCTCTCTCTGTCACCCAGGCTGGAGTGTAGTGGCACGATCTCGGCTCACTGCCACCTCTGCTCCCGGGTTCAAGCGATTCTCCTGCCTCAGCCTCCCAAGTACCTAGGACAACAGGTGCCTGCCACCACGCCCGACTAATGTTTGTATTTTTAGTAGAGACGGGGTTTCACCATGCTGGCCAGGCTGGTCTCAAACTCCTGACCTTGTGATCTGCCCACCTCCGCCTCCCAAAGTGCTGGGATTACAGGCATGAGCCACCACACGTGGCTGGGTGTATTCCTCAAAGTAGCCTTTTTCATTCAAAAGGTTTGAACATTTATTGCTTCAATATTTTTGACAACTGGCATCTATAAAGTTTGCATTGATGTGCAGCTTTGTCATCAGTATATAGAGGAGAATTTTTCTGCATTTTTACTAACATGGGTTATGAGATGTTTTAATCACATAGATGGGGTGGTAAAAATTACATTTTACTGCTCTTCTAATTTGCATCTATTACTGCTATAATAATAAAATATTTTTATGTGTTTACTTGTCCTTTGCTTTTTCTTACATGTATTACTTGCTTATAATTTAAAATTTTTCCCATTGTAACGGTGGCATACTTCTCATTGACTTATATGAGACTTAAATAATTAAAATGTATCATCACAGTTTGTTATATGCCTTTTAGATTTGTTTTGTAGTAATCTTTGCACACATTGTGAGCATTAACTCAGGGACAAGTTGTATATAAAAAGGTCAGGAATAGACAGTTGATAGAGTCCATTTGCAAGTAACTGGGATAAAAATTTAATTAGATTTTTCTATTTCAACACAGCATTCCTTATTTTTGAAACATACCTGAATAATAGATGTACAATCCATTAACCATCTTGTCCAGGGTATTCTGAAGGACAAGGGCACTTCATAATCATAACAATAATATTAAAGATAGTTAGGATTTCCTGAGGGCTTACTATGTGTAAGGCATATGCCAGGGAGTTCACTTCCTGACAACTACACCACAAATAGATATTCTTTCTATCCCCATTTTATAAGCAAATAAACTGACCCTTATATAGTAACATGCACAAGATTACAAAGCTAGTGTATGTTCTACCACAGTTTCACTCCAGCTAAGATTAAAAATCAAGTTCATAAAATTACCTCCTGTTTTCAAGGTAGAGATTTTCTGCAATAAAATCTTAGAATTAATCTAGTAAGCTGAAATATATGAAATTATTCTTTTTCTTGTTCAATAGAGATTGAATATCAATATAATTATACAGTTCAAACTAATTAATTTAAAAATTGGAAAAGACCATAGAAAAATTATATTTCAAATAATTGTCAAATAATTTTTTTTTACAAAAATATCATTGTTAAAGTCCAATTAATGTATTTTACAGAGGTCAAAAATGAGACTGATAGAGTTTAAGCAGATAAGTAGCAAAACATTAAGTTGGAACATGAAATAGAGCAATTTGTAAAAACGAAAATACATCATGGCCGAATGGCCTTTATCTCAGGAATGTAAGCGTGTTTGTTCATAAAGCAATGAAATGCAACATCTTGACATAACAAAAGAGAAGATTCATGTGATACTCTTATTAGATGCAGATACATCCTTTGTCAAAAAGGAACAAACACTCTCAGTAAATTAGAATTACAAGGGAACATTTTCAGCTGATAAAGGGCACCTACTAAAATTATTACCTAATATTTCACCTAATATCAAAATACAGGAAAGGGTATGGGCTTTCCCCACTTTTATTCAGCATTGTGTTGGATTATCCAGGCAGTGCCATGAGGCAAGATAAAGAGAAAACATTATGGCAATTGAAAAGGAAGATGTAAAGTTGTCTTTATTCTTGGAGGTCATTATTATTTATATACAAATTATGTAGAAACTTACAAAACAACTATCAGCAGTAATAAGTGAAAATAGTATCGTGGCATGATGCCTGGTCAAGAAACAAAAGGAATTATATGTCAATATTATAATAGCAAAAACTTGGAAAAATATAAATACTGAGGGATTTTAAAAAATGCTATTTAGAAGTGTATAAAAATCATAAAGTATTTGGGGCTAAGTTTAATGAAGGATGTAGAAAGCCTCCATACTATTTTAAAAGTACAGCGTTTTGAATAGATAAATTAAATAAATATATAAAATGATTGTTATACCATGCTCATGGATTGGACGATAATATGTTGTGAAGATGTCAAATATATTGATTGTAGTATATACCTAGGGGTAGGGAAGCAATCACTGTAATGTTCCATAGACTCACTGCATCCAGTAAGAGATTGTCCTGGCCGCCATCCTCCCATTCTGAGAGGAGTTTGTGATAGAACGTCAGGTGTCAAGGAACCATAAACTCTGAACAATGTTTTCCATTATGCCCAGCTGTTATCCAGTGTATGGTTATCTGTGTACATTTTAATATGTTTCTTTGAAGAAGCACAGGAGGAATCATTATGTATCTACTTGTATGGTATGGCTGGGTATTTTCTCATGGAAATTTGGTCTCTCCTTCTGAGGAGTTCGATTTCTGAGAATTGGCTTAATTCTAGAAACTGCGGGGACAATTTTCAACATTATTTTGAGGAAGTACCTTTCAGTCACCTGATCATCAGTCTTTGATATCTTATTATTGTATTACAGAAGGGTCAATGTCCTTCGTTATTTTTGAATATATAGTACTTTTATCTACTTTTTGTTTTGTTTTGAATTTTAGCGCTAACTTGTCTATTATCTCCATTGCTACCAGGGAACCTGGATTAGAAGCATGTGCTGCTCTCGGACCTGGCCTACAGAGAAGAACCGACACAGACCTTCTTAGATGTGTTGTCTTCCTGTCACTGGTGCATTCCTTATCAACGTCGTAAGTAGTGTATCCTCTGGGCCCTCCAGCAGAACACGATTGACTAGTGAGTTTTCATATTGTCTCTAGCATATCTGTTTCTCTGAGAATTTTCATCCTTCTCTTTTCATTTGCTGAGGCAGTTCTAGTAGTTCTATTTCCCTTAGAGTGGCCCTCTCTTTGAAACTTATAAGAGCAGTTTTAACTGGGCAGCATTTCCTGGATTCCCTTAGCAAGACATGGTCCACAGGCGACTCATCCCTCCTGCGTGTTAGACCCACATTACAGGAGAGTCTCCAACGTCACCAAACTCTTCCAAATCTAATTCTATGGTCTGACCATGGATCCAGCATCCTTGGGATCTAGTCTCATGAATATTTTCCCGGCTTCTGCTGTTCATCCTGGAAATGATCGTTTTACTCCCTTTAGTTGGCCCAGTACTTCTAGTTTTTGATCTGGTGGCCGGGGAGAAAGGTCAGGGTAGATCCTTGTGAGGTGTGGTGACGGGCAGGCTGCCCTGAAAAACAGAGGACTTCGTATCATTATTAAGAATGGGGGGTTGGGAGGCCGAGGTGGGTGGATCACGAGATCAGGAGATCGAGACCATCCTGGCTAACACGGTGAAACCCCGTCTCTACTATAAATACAAAAAAAAAAAAAAAAAAAAAAAATTAGCCGGGCATGGTGGCGGGTGCCCCTAGTCTCAGCTACTCGGGAGGCTGAGGCAGGAGAATGGCGTGAACCCAGGAGGCGGAGCTTGCAGTGAGCCGAGATTGCGCCACTGCACTCCAGCCTGGGCGACAGAGCAAGACTCTGCCTCAAAAGAAAAAAAAATTAGGGGGAACCCTAGCCTTTCATGTGATGCCAGCACTAACTATGATTAGTTTCATTTCATTCTCTATAATTCTGTGAAGTATGTACTATTAGACTCATTTTTCAAATGAGAAAATTACCTTCAAAGGGGAAAGTTACTTAACTTTTTGGAGATACTAAAACCAGTTTTGGGGCAGCTTTGATTCAAATTGAAGTAGCCTAGCTCCAGAATTCATGTTTCACCATCACTTCTTATTTTTGACTACCAAAGAAAATGAACCAAAATCTTACCTGCTGTTATCAGAAAATTGTTACCAAAGAACAGATAAACAAACAAACAAAAAAAACCGCAGTGAAAATAAAAGTCATTGCCTCAACCTGTGTTTTCCACATCCTCGAGGCATATTCACATCTGGTATCAAAACAAACTCTCAGACAGGACAAAGGAACTCATCATAAAGAAAACACAATTATTCCATGTGATATTCAATCACAGTGGTACATGCATTAGAAACATTTGGACCGTCTGTTAAAACTGTAGGTTTGGGGGTCATGTATCTGACCTGCTGATCAGAATATGTTACAACAATTCCCAGAAGTCTGCATTTTTAAAAGCTCCTCACTCCCATCCCACTTTATTCTGATACACACTGTAATTTCAGAAAAAGTTACCTCACTAGGGAGGCACATAGAGTTACCATAATGTTGGTCCAATAAAATATAATCTAAAGAGATTCCAAGTGGCAGTCGAGCAAAGTTAATATGTGTTTATGAGAAAGCCGTTTATTCATTATAGGTTACAAGTGGTCCCAGGATGGTGAGAGTGTAATGTAGTCCTTTGAGGAAGGGAAATACTTAGGACCACGTCAGGTATTATAGTGTCCTGGAGTCTAGAGCAGAGCCCTAGTCTGAGGCTGGGTAACTGAGCAACCTAGCCAGCCGTTTATTGAGGTTGAAACACTACGGATAGCTCTGACATGAGGCTGCCTTGTGGGGTTCTGGGACTTGGGGCCTATGCTAATGCTTACAATTTCCATTTGATCATTAGGTCATTGGTCTTCCTGACAATATGTCTTAATTCAGAGCTCCAGAAAATAGAGATATGAGGCAGCTTTGACTCCTAATCCAGCTCCATGGGGCACCCATTGGTAGACTTAGCACTGGGCTACAAGGGACATAATAAAGAAAACTGTGCACTTCTGGCAAAATAATTTGATCCTTTTTTATTTAACTAGTTCTTCAATCCCTATTTTTAATAAAAAAAATTTAAAGATAAACTGCATATCTGTAAATAGTCCATCAGATGTTTGATTTTCCAATTTATTTTATTGACATGTCCTCCCCTTTCTCTTTCCTAATATATTCTCAGCCACAGCCTCTCTGTATTTCTGGATAGTGTCAATGATGACTAATGGGTGCTTTTTTACGGAGCAGTCCTGGTTCATGATGCTACTGAAAAGACAGCTTTCAAATACTAACACACTTTGCCTATGACAGATTTCAAAAGCAATTTCCTTCTAGTTGTAACAAAAGAATATTATTTTCATCACTGCTTCTGTGCAGTTACTTAACGTGGTTGAGAAACACTGTTCAGTTCTTGATTTTTAAAATGTGATACACAAATTATGCCATTTTCACAGCATGTTGCAAACCATGCTAGATTACTGACTGTAGTACCTTATTCTGATTGAGCTATCTGGTTTAGAAATATTTCAGTGTGTGCTACTGACCACCTTTCATCTGTTTATGAAGCATCTATAAATGCTGCCTAGTGAACTAGGATTGGTAATTGTTTAAAAACTTTCATGTATTTTCTAGTGATTATTTAAATGCGTAGCAAATCTTGGCATCTCAAATTCTATCTTCAACTATTGACATCTTAAATGTTGATTATTAGACAAACGCTATTTCCTGGAAAGATCGTTTTCATAACCTTCGTTGGGTGAGCTATGTGAGCTTATGAGAGCTATTTGAGATGTATTTCAAGAATTCTTCATCCTTGTTCCCTTTTTGCTGCTAATGCCACATCCATAAAGATGTTAGAAATAGAGCTCACCTCCAGTAGATGTGTTTATAATTTCTTCCAGGTCTATCAAGAGCATTACTAGAGTTATTAAACAAAAAAACAAGTGAGGTAAAGTTCTAATTAAATTAAAGTGTCAGTTTTGCTTTAATGGAATTAGTGTTGTTTCCAGCCCTGCAGCATCTTCCAGTGGAGGGACAATGAACTACTTTTTTAATAGTCATAGTTTTAGTCTTGATTTGGTCAGCAGATGATTTAGGAGTTTGTGCAATCCAGTTCCTGTATCTGAGCCTTTTTATATCTAGCCAAAAATAAAAATAATGTGTAATGGGAAAGGGACCCAGTCCAAGGTTCCTGCCATCTCTAAAACCCCTACCTTCCATGTTGAATAAATGGTGTTACCCTAAGTTTGTACTGGAGAAAAATCATTTACAGAAATAAAAATTCTCGTTATACTTTGCTTCCTCCCCACATCTGGCTGGATTAGCTTTTTCATACTAACTTGACTTAACAACAATGCCTCTGGTTTGCCTACAGTGGTGATATGAACTCAGGGATGCACATTCCTCATAGAAGATATTCTTTGTCACCCCCAGCTGGGACAGCTTAAGAGGCCTACATGTTGCTGGAAGAAAGGTCATTTTCCAGGAATGAGTTTCTAGTTATGTAATTATGGGCCGGAGAGCCCGTGTCTGGGCCCTGTCTTCTCTTGTGGGCAATGGCAGGGCCCAGAAGTGCCCCTCAGCTCTGACGCTGACCCACTGGCATGGGTGCAGAACCCTCCATTGCTGGCTACTCTCCCCCACTGTGCATTTGACCTAAACCACCACACCAACAAAGCCAGGCAATGTTCTGGAGGTTATTCCTCCACCAGCCGAAACAGAGTGGTTCTCCCCTTTCAGGACAAGCTTGGTGAGGTGAAGGCCTCTTCCCTGAACAAGAAGAGGGTCTCTGGAAGTACAGTTAACCCATTCCCTAAGAAAGCATTCCTTTTCGCCACTAATCATGGATTAACACAAACACCATTGACTTTGACTAAGAGGGGTTTTGCCTAGCTCCCTGATTAGCAAAGACAGAAAGCACCCTTAGCATTTTTTTTTCCCAGAAATGCACCTTTACTAGGTACTATAAGCTTTCCTACAAATTTTGGATTCTTTGAGGGCATGCATGAATTTAGGTGACAGACAAAATGTGGTTGGATTAATAATGAACCTAAGTAAGATTTGCCTGGTTTCAAGTTTCATGTTCTGTGCATCTCCATTGTATGCAACAAGGGGATCAGATTAAATGTCAAACTTCTTCATAAGTGGAGCCCTTCCATTAAAAAGTTATAAAAATAAAAGAACTCGCAAGGTCTTGTTTATGTGTTTTTTCATTTTTTTTTTCTTTTGGAAGCTTTGTTTTGGATGCTTGTTCTTTAAACTTCACTGAACAGTTAAGTTACGCAGGGGCAGAATTTCATTTGAAGTGAAACTGGCCTAAATCATTCTTCTGGAACTCTGCCAAGGGCTAAATCAACAATGTGTGGCATCCAGGCCCATTAGGGGTGAAATGTAACCAACTCCAAATGTTTTCTGCTTTCCTGACGCAAGGCCACTTCACGGAGTGGCAGTTGAATATTAAACAGCCTTTTCGCCTGAAATAGAATCTCAATATTTCTCTAGTTTCTCTCATGAAAATATTGTTTTAAAAACATCAACAATAGATGAATACAATTCTCCCCCTATTTTACCTTTACTAGTATACTGTTTATGGTAAAATTTTAAGTTACACAGTGTAATTCACACTCTACCATATAAGATTTTTTTCTATTATTTGGAAACAAAATAAATAGTAACTTTGAGACCTATGATAAGATGAAAACACATTATTGTCTTTTTCTCCCTGATGTATAACCAATCACTTTTAAATATGTTATATTTCTTTATCATTTGACTGAATGTTCTTTTTTATTCTGTGTTTCTATGTCTTTAAGTACTTGAAGATATTCATATAAGTATAAATATTTATATGCACATGGGTATGTGAGTAAAAAATAATAATTACTTATTGTGTATTGCAAATCCTGCATTTGTTCATATATGGATCTTATATATTCATATGTTTAACAAATATTTATTTAACACTTATATGCCAAGCACTCTTCTAAGTTTGGGAGCTAATATTCTGCTTTGATGAATTTTACATTCTATATTGGGTTGCAACATTATTGATTTTACGGTTACTATTTGGGATGAAGCACATACATTTGTGGCTTTCTACAGTATCAAAATTATTATAGGGAAAGTATAAATAATTTAGGTTACTTTTTTATGAGATCTGTTGCTTTATTTATACCAATTGCTAAGTGCAACATATTTTTGTCTTCATCAATTCCATTTTGCTATATTCTATAAATATAATCTTTATATAGGAAACACCCTCTAACATCTGTTGTTTATATTTTAGATTTTAATATATATTACCTAGAATGAAAAAATAACACACAAATTTAAATAAACATACAGTCGTTTATCTTCTAAATTAATTTGTTGACAGTTAAGGTAGCATAGAGAATTTGTACTCAGTATTCCTAACACACTTTGAACTTCTTGAACATACTTTCCTCTGTTCAAATCAACCATACTGAATTGTTTATTGGATTATGAAAATTATACAAGACAGCTTGTAATAATAACTAAGCTACAACAAGATAATACATTAAAGTTGGTGGTAAAATGAAATACGTATAGAGGCATATATAGAGGCATACGTATGCAGCTAAAAAACATTCCTGATCATGGATAACTTAGTTGATATCCATACTCCTCGACCATAGTCACAGTCACAGAATAAAATGACTTAAGTAGCTTAAGAATACAGACGCTAGGGTCCCATTCCACTGATTGGCCCCCTGAAGTGGTGGCCTCACCATGTTAGATTTTTAAGAATTTCAAAAGTGTTTCTAATCTATAGCCAAATCTAGAGAACTACTTTTAGTTGGATCATAGATTTGTCTCCTAGTTTCAGGGCAGACAATGCAGTGGAAACTTCAGTTATATTAGAGGATAAGCCACCTAATTAATAATGTTCATAAGGTTAAAAACAAGGCAATTTTTCAGGAGAAGTGCACCATTTAGTGGTCTTAAAACTGAATGTATTTTTCCTAGGGGATGTTCATGGGAGGACATACTATCATAATGAACAGCATCCCTAATGGCATCTCTACAAGCAGTACATGATGTCATCTGTGGGACTCTTTCTTTTAACACTCTGATTAGTGGTGCCCCATATGTTCCATTGCTATTAACTTTTCCAAGCAACTGTGTTATTAAAAAAAATTAGAAAAGGTGCAAGGCTGTGAAAAGCTTTTGCACCAAAATATATCAAAGTATTACATCTAGCATGTTTCTAGTAGACATTGATCAGGTGCAGACTAATTCTCACTGTATTGACTCTGTTACGTTGAACAAAGTACTTCCATCACTAAAATTAACAAGGGAAACAGCCTATACAATTAATTAGGGAAGAAGGAAGGGTAAAATTAATCCCAATAAATAGTCAGGAAAGGATTTATTTTAGTAAGACTTGTACATTTTGTACCAGCAAGGTTAATGTTTTATAAGTATCATTAGTCTCTGTAAAGGGTTGATACAAGGGAAAATTGAAAATGATGAAGCTTTGAAGTCTAATCTATGTTCCTTTAGCCATGGTTTTGGAATTAGACTTTATGCATTAAAACGTCAACTTTTTATGTCTATGCCTACCTTTTTTGGTGTGGCAGAATAAGGATTCCCATCAAAACAAATTTAAAAGGTAGTATTATTAGGAAGCATGAAATACTTAACATTAAGATCACCAAAACAGATTGTAAAAGTTTAATACTGTGACCTTCAAAAGGAGGTGTTATGAAATACTGAAATCAACATCCTTCCTCATTGTTGACTGGGGAATCAATTATCAGTGTCATTATGCCTGAAGGCAGATCACTGATCGTTTCTATTACTATAGTTGTGATTGCTCTTGCTATGGTTCCTAAACACTACTCAAACCCTATCGTAAGCACCGAACATTTCCTGGGTCCCAGTTTCCAATGATTTAGAAGGACGAGGTTGGAAATCAAGATTTGAAAGGTTGACAAACCTTGGTGTCAATGGTTTTTTTTGTTTGTTTGTTGTTAATGAAATATTTGCTGAAAAGACACTGTAAAAATAACAAATACATTCACATTTATTAAAGTAATGGCATCTCAAATCTTATGCTAAAAATCTTTTTATTTCACATGCAGCAAAAGCCTAGAGTAAAAGCCTTCAGGGCCACTGTAAACGTTTTGGAAAACCATGGCTGGCACTGCGGGTCCAAGTACCCATGGAGTCTCTACTGTCTTGAGAGACATGGTGAGCTAACTTCTCAGTACTACTAAGAAGGACTCACAGTATCAGGACTAAAATTTTTGAAAAAAAAAAAGAAAATTTGAACACATGTGAAGGAAAAGAAAATTTTGAAAATGACTGCTCTCTTCTCCAAAGTTGTTAAAAATACTTCCTGCAAGTCGAAAAATGGAAAAAAAAAAAAAAAATCAGCTCTTGTGGGTTCCATTTTAGCTTCTATTTTCAGTAAAATGCAATGCTTTTTGTGTAGCAGGATTTAGTGATACTTAGATGTGCTTGAACCCAGGTATGCAAGAGGGGCTCAAAAGAACAGAAGGATCCAGACTGCTTATTGGCAACCTGATAGAGAGCTATACCTAAAACATAAGACAAAAACCACTGTGGGGCAATAAGCACAGCTGTAGCAATCATAAAACAATGAATGGAGAAAAATACCAAAGGCAAGTGTGGCAGAAGTGTTGGCAAAAATATTGATCAATTTAGGCACTGATCCACTGAGGAAGCACAGGAAAACAAAACAAAACAAAACAAAAGCAGGGATATTTTCTAAACTCTAAAAGTGATGTGCTCACTTT
The DNA here is from genome assembly GCF_007565055.1 of Rhinopithecus roxellana. NCBI lineage: Eukaryota > Metazoa > Chordata > Mammalia > Primates > Cercopithecidae > Rhinopithecus > Rhinopithecus roxellana. The sequence goes on from NC_044559.1 coordinate 26,842,534, forward strand.
TCTTATGAAGAACAGGAAAGGGAGCATGAGGCACTTGCTGGACTTGTATATTAGAGTGCAGCTGCTCAGAATTAAAGACAACTTTCCCTGGGGTCCAAGCATCTTTGTCCTGCTCCTCCTGCTGTGAGCTGTGGATTCTGCCATCTGTCTCAGAGTTGCAAGATTGTAAGCAAGCTGTGAACCACGGTTGTTGTCTCATCTGAGGATCGACTGGGGAAGGATCTGCTTCCAAACTCAGGCAGCTGTTGGCAGTACTTACTTTCATAAGGGTGTTACAGTGTGATAGAGGCTGCTTCCAATGAGGTCCTGCCCACACACCAGCTTCCAATCCACAGCTTGCCTCTTCCAAAGGAGAGAGAGTCCCCTGGCCTAATGGAGACCGTATCCTCCATGATGTAATCACATATATAAACAGGGACATCCATCATATTTGCTGCCTTCTATAGATTAAAAGCAAATGACAGGTCACACTCAAGACAACGAGAGGGGATTCCACGTAGAGAATTCACAACACTGTGACTGCTAGTAGTCAAAGACCATTGGGCCACCTTATTGTCTGTCCAACACAAATATGGATGCAAAACTCTTAATAAAATGTCACCAAGTAAAACCAAAAATATGCAGAAGAGACTATATATCATGACTAAGTGGAGTTTGCCACAAGAATGCAAGATTGGTGTAATATTTAGAACATAACCAATTTTAATTCTCTATGTTAATGAAATAAAGCAGGAAAAATCATATGAAAATCTCAATAAATGAAAAAAGGCATTAACATAATTCAACTTTCATTAGTGATAAAAGCTCTCAACAAACTAAGAATAGAATGAATCGTTCTCAACTTAATGAAGAGCATCTAAGAAAAAGACTTTAGCTTGTATAACATTTAATGTTAAAACACATAATGCTTTCTACCTATGATCAGGGGCAAGGAAGGATTTTTTTTTTCTCAGAACTTCTGTTCATCTCTGTACTAGAGACTCTAGCTACTAGGGAGGCTGAGGTGGGAGAATCACTTGAGCCCAGGAGGTTTAGGCTGCCATGAGCCATGATTGTGCCACTATATTCCAATCTGGGTGACAGAGTGAGACCCCGGCTCAAAAAAATAATAATAATTGACAAGTTGGTTGATATTTATGTGGAAATGCAAAAAACCTAGACAAGTATAAACATTCTTCAAAATGGAGAAACAAGTCGTAGGACTCATGACACATAATACCAAAATATAACAATAATTAAGACAATGTGGTAAAGATAAAAGATGCATCAGTGGGACAGAATAGTCCAGATAATGACCCACACTGTCCGCACTCAGTCCTGTGATCGCCTGAGTAATGGGAAGTCAGTGAGTGCATTGCCTGCAGAGGGAGTATACTTGCCAATCACCATCACCCACTCTTGCACTTGTGCAATGATCAGAGGATGTGCCCAAGCCAGCCTGAGAAAGATGAAAGACACGTGACTCAGACACTCCATTACCCCATTCCAGGGCCATTAGCCTGCCAGGCATGAGGGTGAGCCTGTCTAAAACAGCTCAGCTGAGCCTAGTCTAAACTGAAAACCTGCAAAGTCATGAGTGAAATAAGAGTTTATTATGTTAAGTTTTTTGTTAATGATGGTTTTGAGGTCATGTGTTAATGCAGCATCATTTTGAAATAGGTAAGTGATGTCCTTATAATTGAATTTGTAAGTACTTATGAACTGAATGCACTTGTACTTACAATCTATCTCAAAATCTCACCTCAAAGAAATTCTCATTTCTTTACTTTAAAAAGTTATTAGTATTATTGAGGTATATGTGTGTGTGTGTGGGGGGGGGGGGGGCGGGGGCAGTAGTTAGTTGGAAAGCCTTGTCATTCATATTATGGGTTTGATTTTTTTCCCATTGGTAGCACAGCAGTCCATTCTTCTAGTACCAAAGCTTGTGTTGCTGCTGGATCCCAGACAGTAGCATGAGATTTGGAGAGGGTATTGTACACAAATAATTGAGTCTCAGGAAAATTTTCTAAATGTCCATCTAATTTGCCTTTATCCACCAGAATCCAAAATTCTTATCAAGTTATCTTCAATCTATGCAATGAAAATGATATTTATCCCAAAGGAGGATTTTCATAAGATGACACATGATGGGCGTTCATCACAGTCAAGTCTTTTATTTTGAAATACCGACTCTGCATACCTACTGCTTTCCAAGTTTTGTAAAAAAAGGAAAAGAAAAAAAAGGTCTGAGAATTACCTAATTCATTTTTGCATAAATAATTTCCATTTTCTGTTTTTCCATTGTCCAATTCATTTGCATAAAGAATTTTCATTTTTCAATTCACATCTGACAAATGTTATTATACTTTTTCAAATACTCTTTATTTCATTCATTGTAATTCCAATTGGCTTAGTTAATAATCTTACATATGTAAACCATCCTCAACCTTTAAATGAGGTTCTTCTTCTGGGATTGAAGAAAAATTTCAGTCAATCAATTAATTACTAATTGCATTTTCCATTTAGCACCTACTGCCTCTGAATTTTTTAACTGAAAATGTACCTATTCTTATATTTTTTTTTTAGCATTTATTTTTCAAGTCTGCTCGTGACAATCTAAATGATGTTTTTTAATCCAGATATTTTTAATTTAGAAATTATGAAAGGAATTTTGGTAAGCCACACTATCTCTCTAAGGAGCAACTGAATATATTAGAATTCTAAAAGGTACCACATGATGGGAAAAAAAATGGAAAAATAATCCCAAAGACTATATTGTATTGAGAACTTAAAATGAAATTCTAAATCCTCACTAACTGAATGGACTCCGTTTTGGCCCAGGGGATGCCAGAAAACCCTTAAAATGGAATTCCTGGACATGACAGGATGGGTGGTCAGGCATAGCTCATTACACCCCCTCACTTTTGGGGTTTAGACACAACTGACCGGCATTGATGTTAAAATACAGATTATAAGAATGACAGAACAGACTCTCTCTGACAATATGATACCAAATTATAAACGGGACCTAATCCCATGGCAGGCAAAGGTTAAGTCACTTACTCTACACTTGAAGAATAAGCTTGTTCTCACTGCCATAGATTTTTTTTTTTTTTCTCTCTTTCTAACAACTAAATAAGCACTGGCCTGGAGATAAGCACTAGTGAAACAATTTTCAGTTCATCCACTGCTGGACCCTGATTAAGTGACCCCCCTGTTCCACAAGCCATGACTCCAGTTTTGACTGGACAAGAGACTGATTTCAGTAGCTTTTTTCATATAAGAAGACCATTGGCCGTGGACTGATTCTGGACGGTTTCCAGAGGCTGCACACTGTCCTGAAAAGACCTTTTGACATATAGGGTCTGATTGCAATGCTTTTGAATGTTGTCTCTACCCTAAAGTGAACATGGGTCATACGTTACATGCATGTTTGTTGAATACACATGTGGCAGGATCCCTTCATGAATATTCATAACGCCCGCCGTAACCTGTTGAATATGTATGTCCTACCCCAACCCCTCCTCCTTCATGGTGCCTGTCTTTGGTCTTGACCAGAGGCTGTGCTTCCCAACCTGCAGTTTGGCCACCTTGCAGGCTGTAACCCTAAGAAATAAAGACTTCTTTTCTCCTTTTTAAAATGTATAAATTGTGATTTCTATTAAGTCAACAACATCCAGGAATAATCTTATTCTTGAGACAGTTTTTGTGATCTGAGCTTTGTTCAAAAACTGGAAAAGTTACAAAGTAAAACCATAATTTACTTTAGTGGGTTAATTGTGTGCCAATTTAAATTTAATTTTTTCAACTGTGTTGAGGAAAAATTTATGCCTCCAAAGCCACACATATATACATTTCACAATTTGAAGAATTTTGACTTATGTATGCTGGGTGAAACCACACCATAATCAAGATACCAAACATTTCTACCTTCCCTAAAAGTCTCTTCACACCCCTGTGCATTCATCTCTTCATGCAACCCTTTCTCTGCAATCAGTGATTTGCTTCTTGTCAGTATGGATTAGTTTGCACTTTCAAGAATGTTGTAGAAATGAAATTATAGAGCAGTACAACGTTTTTGTCTGATTTTATTCACTCATAGGATTATTTCAAGATCCATCCATATTGTTGCATGATTCAGAAGGCTGCTCTTTTTATATTGCTGAGTAGTTTTCAATTGTATATACTACATTTGATATATCCGTAAGTCTAACATGTGCATTTTGGAATGTTTCCAGTTTTTGGTAATTGCAAATAAAACTGCAATGAACACTCATGTATAAGTCTTTGTATAGACATGTATGGCCTTCTTTCTCAGGTAAATACGTACTAGTGGCAGAGCTTCAAGTTATAGTAGGTTGCTCTGGCATGAATGTGCATCCCTCCGAAATTCACATGTTGAAAGCCTCTCCTCTAAAGTGATGGTATCAGGAGGTGGGACCTTTGTGAGCTTATTAGGCCAAGAGGATGTAGTCGTCATGAAAGGGATTAGTGCTTTTCTGAAACAGATCTCAGAAGGCTCCCTCACCCCTTCTGCCATGTGAGGACACAATGAGAAGGTGCTGTCTATGAACCAGGAAGCCGGTCCTGACTGGACCCTGAATCTGCTGGCACCTTGATCTTCAACTTCCAGCCTCCATAACTGTGAGAAATAAATTTCTGTTGATAAGTCACCCAATATGTGGTGCTTTGTTGTGGAAGCCCAGGTAGAATATGAGATAGATGTATTTTTTAGTTGTCAAAAAGAATTGCCAAATTGTTTCCTAAGCTGTCACACCATTCTTACCCAGTGTTTGAGAGGTGTGTCTGTCCTATATCCTCACTAGCCCCTGGTGTGGCCACACTCTTTAGTCTTTCCAGAAGGTGTGCAGTAGTATCTTTCATGTTTTAGTTTTAGGTTTTATATTAATGTCTGTGATCAATTTCAAGTTACTTTTGGGGTTTGTATGGTGTGAGTAAAGCACCTGTGTCTAATTTTCCAGCATCATTTTTCGAAATAACTTTCTGCTTCCCATTGAATTGCCTTGATAGCTTTGTCCAAAATCTACTTAACATATATGTGTAGGTCAACTTCTAAACTAGTAGTTCCGAATTAAGGGCAGTGTTTTCCCTAGTTGCCCCCTAGGGAACATTTGTTAATGTCTGCAGACAATTTTGTTTGTCATAACTGGAAGATACTACTATTAAATAGCATTTGTATATAGAGGCCAGAGATGCAATAAAGTCCTACAATGCACTGGGCAGCTCCCACAACAAAGAATGATCTGTCCCCAGGTGTCAACAGGCCAAGATTGAGAAACATTCTCTGTAGTTTCATAGACATAGTCATCTGTCTTTTCACCAATACCATATAGTCTTGATTACTGTAGCTTTAGAGTCAGTTCTAAAATCAACTGGAGCAAATCCTCCAACTTTCTTCTGCTTTAAAATAAATCACCTGGTCTACTTTAAGTTTTTTATATTTCCATGTGAGTTTTAGATACAACTCATCAATTTTTATAAAAGTCATGCATATATGTGTGGGTCTATTTCTAGGTTTTTTATTCTGTTCCATTTATCCATGTGTCTATCCACTATGAATTACCACACAGTCGTGATTAGTGCATCAACATAAGCCTGGAAACTGGATTGATTCCTCCCACTTTATTTTTCTTTTAAAGGTTGTTTATTTATTCCTATGTCTTTCTGCATACGTTTTAGAATAAACTTGTCTGCATCCACAAAAATTTTGCTGGAATTTTGATAGACATTGGATTGAATCTGTATATCAACTTGGAGATGACTGGCATCTTTACTATGCTGTCTTCTAATCCATAATTATGTATGTGTCCTCAGTTATTTAGCTCTGTAATTATTTCATTAGCATTTTATAGCTTTCAGCATACAAGTGCTGTATATGACAGGGTCTCACTCTCTCTCATCTAGGCTGGAGTGTAGTGGTGCAATCATAGCTAACTGGATCCTTGAATCCCTGGGCTCAAGAGATCTTCCCATCTCAGCCTTCAGAGTAGCTGGGGCTACAGGTATGTACCACCATGCCTGGCTAATTATTACAATTATTTTATAGAGATGGAGTCACTCCATCTTGCCTAGGCTGGTCTCAAATGCCAGGGCTCAAGCAATCCTCCTTCCTCAGCCTCCCAAAGTGTTGAGATTACAGGTGTGAACCACTGTGCCCAGTCCTATGTATGCTTTGTTATATTTATGCCTATTTCTTTTCAAATAATTTTAAATGTTATTTTATTTTCAATTTTCTTGTTCGTTGTGTTCATTGTTAGCATAAAAAATACACGTAAATTTTGTATGTTTATCTTGTATCCTATAATCATAACTGAGCTCAGTAACTAGTTCTGGAGTTTCATTTTGTTTTATTTTGATACCTTGAGATTTTCTATGTAGACAATCAAGTCATCTGCAAACAGATAATTTTATTTTTTTCATTTTTGTTTTGTGTCCTATCTGTTTTTTCTTGCATTATTTCATTGACAGGAACTTCTAGTAATATGCAAAATAACAGTGGCAAGAGTAGAGATTTTGCCTTGTTCCTCATCTTAGGGGGAAAACATTCAGTCTTTCATCATCAAGTAGAAGAAGCTGTAGAGTTGTTTTTGTTGTTGTTTTTCAGTAGAAACTCTTTATAAAGTTGATGAAGTTCCCTTTCATTAGTATTTTTCAGAGAATGTTTGACATGAATAAGTGATGACTTTTGTCAAAGGCTTTTTCTGGATCAATTGTTAAGAGCAGTTGCTTTTCTTCTTTAGCTTGGCTTAGTAATATGCTGGTTTGCATTACTGGATTTTCAAGCATTGAACAATCTTGCCCCTGGAATAAACCCACTTGGTCATGGTGGGTAATTCTTTCTAATATTGCTAATTTTTACTTGTTAATATTTTGTTAAAGATTGTAGTGCTTGTATTCTGGAGGGATATTGCTCTGTAGTTTTTGTGTTCTGTCTTTCTGAGTGTTGGCATCAGGGCAAACCTAGCTTCATGATATAAATCGGGAAATGTTTTCTCCTCCATTATTTACTAGAAAAGATGGTGTAGAATTGATGTGAATTCTTGTTTGAACATTTGGTGAATTCTGCAGTGACACCACATGGCCTAGGAATTTCTTGTTAAGGGGGTTTCTCCATTATCAATTTGCTTTCCTTCATAATTGTAGGGCTATTCAAATTATCTACTTCATTTTGGATCCATTGTGATAATATGTGTTTTTTGAGGCATTGGTTTACTTCACCAAAATCATCACATTTATAGGTGCAGAGTGGTTTGTTGTCTTCCCGTATTATCCTTTTGATATCTGCAGTTTGTAGTGATGTTCCCTGTTGCATTTCTGATATTGGTAATTTGCATCTTCTCATTTTGTCATTCTTGCTAGAAGTTTTATTGATCTTTTCAGAGTACCAGCTCGTTACTGATTACTGATTTTTTCTCCATTTTTCTGTTCTCCACTTCATCGATTTTGCTCTTATCTTTATTATTTCATTCTTTCTGCTTGTTTGGAGTTACTTTTCCTTGAGGTGGTCACCTAGATTATTGATTTGAGCCCTTTCCTCCTTTCTAATATACGCTCCTAGGGCTATAAATTTTCATCTCACATTCCTTTAGCTGTGCTTCACAAATGTTGCTAGGCTGAATTTTCATTTTCATAAGTCCAATGTATTTCTGTAATTTCCCATGAGACTGCTTTGAGTCATGGGTTATTTAGTCATGTTTACTTTCCAACTGTTTGGGAATTGTCCTGTTATGTTTATGTTACTAATTTCTAGTTTTATTCCATTGTGGTCAAATAGCACAATGTATACTTTCAATTGTTTTAATGTTTTGAGGTTAGTTTTATGTCCCAGGAAATTGTCTATCTTGGTTTATGTTCTGTGGACACTTTAAAGGAAGGTGAATTCTGCTCTTGGGTGGAGTGCTTTAAAATACCAGTTACCTGTGGTTACTGAATGATGTTGTTAAATTTTACTATATTCTTGCTAATTTTCTGTCTAATTTTTCTACCAGTCGTTGAGAGAGTAGTGTTGAAGTCTCAACTACAATTGATCTTTTTCTAAAAAAAAGATCCTCGGTAACCTTTATAAGCTTTTGCTTCAGATAGTTTGTTTATAATATGTGTGGTGCATACACATCCAGGATTGCTGTTTTCTTAGTGAATGACCACCTATTAGTATATAATGTTTATGTCTTCATTTTATTGAATATTAACACAACCATTACTATTTTTTGAAAATTGGTATGTGCATAATACATGTTTTTCCATCCTTTTGTTTTCAACCTGCCTCCATCCTTATATTTGAAGGGAGTTTCTTACAGATAGCATACATTTGAGTCATTAAGACGATTGTCATTTAATATACAGATTTATGACAGGGCTTAAATGTGCATTTTTGCACGTGTTGTAGTGTGTTCATAGCTGCTCCTTCAAGCATTTTTCTGATGGCCACTTTAGAATCTCTGAAGCTCTGACATGTCTGATTTCCAGTGTGTGTGTCCATTGCTTGCCTTCCTTCATTCTCTGTGAGAGTTTGTTGTGGTTCTTGCTGTAACAGTTGTTTACACTGAAATCTGGATATCTTGGTTATTACACTTTGGGTCTCTGGATGTTAGAGATGTTTTTTCTTTTAGCTGGGTTCTTCTGGCTGCTGCATCAGGGCTAGGCTGAGCACCATGCTGTTACTGTCACCTGTGGGTATACAGTTTAGGTTTCCTATCTGTCTTCATTAGCAACCACGGAGGGGATGCCCTGGTATAGCTGGGGGTGGGACTTCTGGTCCTCACTAGGTTTCCACTGGTGAATTCCTAATGAAGGGAACAAGCCCCTCTTTACTGCTCCCACGTGGCCCCTGCTGATGCCATTTGAGGGAGGGAGCCTTGCTGCTGGGTGTCCCAACTCTCCTAAGCCTCATCTGACACCGCAGGGTCCAGGGCTGCATCTCTGCATTGTGCTTTGCTGGGCTCTTCACTCAGCCCTGGCTGGTGGGGGCATGGGTGGGCCCGCAGTTTATTAGGTGGTGTTTGGCTACAATAGAGCATTTTTGTCTCAAAACATTCTGCCTTGCAAGGCTGCTCTTTTCACATCCTTTAGTTGGGTGTTTATTGCCCGTGCCCTTTGCTATTTCCAGGTTTCTGCAATTTTCAGCTCCAATTGTGGTTTCTATCTGGGAGAAGGAAAACTCGAGGATTTCGCCCCGATGGTTTCTCTGGAGTCCTGGGCTCACTCACTCATCTGCCTCTTCTTTCCACCTTAAGAGTCTTTCTGTGTTTATATATATATAAAACATTCAGGGTTTTTAGTTGTGCTTAGTGGGAAGAAAAGGGGAAAGCATAAATACTTTATCATCCCCGAAGTAGAAGCAATCTTTATTTTTTAAATGGGTTAAAGTGTCCTTTGGAGGAAAGTCTCTGGGTTCAAAAAAGCTTTGCTAGAAGTTCACATGGGAAAATTCAAATAAGAATGATCAGTCAAATAAAACATATCATAAAATTGAACTTTCCATGAAACTCACATTTAAAAGCCATTTAACAGAAGAATATACGTGTAAGAACAATGTGTGAGCACCATTTAGTTTTATTATGCCTCTACCAGCCAAAAAACTCGCTAGGTGGAATTGACAGAGAATGAATGAACAATTTTAGTATTTGAAGGTCATTATAGCCCACTTATGCTTAATTCCAACCAGAGATCACACGCTTTGCATTCAATTTACACCCCAATGGCAAGCCTGCAACTCCTTTGTAGTCCAAACTTTGTCAGAGGATATGTTAACAAAATGTGTGATGACATGTACTGTTTCCCAAACGTTGAAGAATTTACATATTACATTCTTGTGTTTTATTTTTCCTGTGTATTAGTTATATGTGATAGTATGATGTTATATATGTGTATATATAATAAATATATAATAAATACATATAGATCTATCTATAATATCTCTATATAGAGAGAAAACTACATATATAGAAAACTAATATATATAACTATATATATAGAAAACTTTTATATATATATATATTTTTTTCACCCACCATTCCTGGTTAATAACTCCCATAACCCTAGTCACATCTTTTGGTATAAGGTTGGGGTGCTTTAGACCTCAGGAGCAGGCTTCAGGAAACAGAATCTCTCACGCTCTCTGACCTTCTCCTACCCTCCTTTCACCTGTCTTGGCGGGACTCTAATCTGACTCTCACTTCAGAGAGGGTCCTGCCCCATACCCTGGAGGAAGGAACACTGCACAGCTATGCCGGAGGAGTCTGAACAGACAGGCCTGGCTGGGTTTAGATCACACCCTTTTGGTAAAATCACATTTCCACTCAGTCATCCATGCTTCAATCATGGACGGCCAATGAAGTCTCCATAAAAGGCCAAAGGACAGGGTTCAAGAGATTCTGGAGAGTTGAACACAACTCCATGGGGACAGAAGCTCCTGTGCTCAGGGTCCTTGCAGACCTCACCCCATGCATCTCTTCAGTTGACTGTTTATTTCTATCCTCTATTTATCCTTTATAATAAACCAGAAAACGTACTTCCCTGAGTTCTGTGAGCCTCTCTAGCCAATTAACCGAACCTAAAGAGGGTGTCGCAGGAACCCCATTATAAAACTGGTTGGTCAGAAGTTCTGGAGGCCTAGACTTGCCTGTTGTCTGAAGGGAAAGGAGGAGAGTCCTGGAGACTGAGGAGTCCTCAAGCTGTATGGGATCTGATGCCGCCTCCAAGTAGATGTTGGCATTGAATTGGAGGACACCCAGCTGGAGTCCACTGCAGAAATGATTGCCTGCTTGCTGGTGGAGATAAATCTCCACATATTTGAGGGTCACAGAAGTCTTCTGTGTTAATGATTGTTTTTGTTTTGGTGTGAGAGCAGAGGAAAAGCATGGTTTGAGTTTTCTCCAGATGTTATACCACTTGCTTAATATTTTACTTTAAAATTAGTGTAATATAAATTTTTATAAACTTCAACAAGGAGAAACATATGTTATGAAAGATATGTCAGGAAAACAATTTATTATATACACATATAAATAATTAGAATTACAGAAATAAACTAATGTAACACATATATAGAGAGAGAATATATCACATACATAGAGAGAATACATTCACATGTATAGAGAGAATACATTAACAAATAAAATTTTATTGTCAATAAAGGAGAATGAGCTTAATTTTTTCAAGTTCCTAGGTTCTACTTCCAAATTTGGCAATTATTAAATAATATAATTTTTAATATTTTCAATATGCAATAATAATCCCACAAACAACTGTTTAACATAATGCAATATAAGTTAAAATTAATAACCAAATTACAAAAAGCTCTAAGTGACTACTATGAAAAAATAAAAACTTTTATTACAAAATAATTAGAGAATGATGGTAGTTAGAATATTGTATATCAAAACTTACAAATTATACAAAATATTACTTATAGCACAAGTCACAGACATAAAAGACTCTTACAAAGAAGAAACATGAAAAACTTTTAGCTCAATGTACTAGAAGAAATTAGCAGTGTATATTTTAAAGAAATAGAATGCAATCAATATACACACAAGAAGAATACATGTATTAGGATATTTTTCAAACAGCAGAATGGATAATTTGAATAAATATTTGGATAACATTTGAGGGTAATCAGTACTTTTTTTGGAGTTCTAATTCCAGTTAAGATGGGAAAGAACCTCTAATTTCTGCTAAAATGGAAACTTTTAGATAATCCACCATGTCATAATATTCTTAAAGGCATCAGAGTTGGAGATGCATAGATATAGTTTGAAAAACAAACAAACAAACCCACTAAATCCCAATGATACAGCCTTCCTGGGTGAAAAGTGGCACAGAAGCCTTTATATTTGGGACCTGCTGGGGGCCTTGGGAGGCAGTGCAGGAAGAGTCGTGGACCTAAAAACAACCCAGGTTTGCTTGAATTAGAAACAATCAACCAAAATCAATAACCTGTGGTCTGATGCTTCTTCAGGTTTGAATCTGGACAAGCCTGAATGCAAAGATATACAACATTAAAGGGAACATTGCAGAGAAACCAAGGTTGGGAGGAACCAGGAGGCAGAGGAGAGCTTTCCTGTCAAGACGTCAGCGTCTCATGGTCTCGACCTGTTTGTCTCCAGCTCTCTTGAATTTTGAAGTTAAGAAGACTCAATATCTCACAGTCTTAAAGTCTTCAGGTGGCAAAATCATACATCTTTTGATGGATTGATCAGCCTTTCATGCACATTTCACCCTCACATCCCAGCAGAAGGAAGGTTATCTTCCCTTGGTTGGTGGGAAATGCATGTGTGTGTGTGCATTTGCGTGTGTGTGTGTGTGTGAGCATGTATTGTGTATTTTCTACTTTATCCATGGCTTCTACTTCAATAATACACACAGCATACAATAAAAGGTGAAGAGAAATGCACCTTTGCAAAAGAGACCAATAATCAAGAGGAAAAAAGTAAACAGAAACAAACTTTTAGATGACCCAGATGCTGGAATTCTTGGACAAAGATTTTGAAATAACTACAATATGTCATAGAATCTATTCATTAGAAAGAAAGATGTACACATTAAAAAGGTAGAGAACCTCAGGAGATATTTAAAAAATATAAAAATAAAATTATCTGAAACTTTTAGAATTGAAATTTCATATCTGACATTTCTTGATTATTGAATTAAAAAACTGAAACTGAAACTATAAAACTAGAAAAAAGAAATAAATTTTTATGATCTTGACTTATGTAAAGATTTCTTAAATACAAGAATGAAAGCAAAATCCACAAAAAAAATTTGATAAATTGGATTTTATTGAGATTTAACAAATGTACTTCAACAGACACTGTAAAGAAAACAAAAAAACAAACCATACACTGGAAAAAAAAAATTTGCACCGCATATATCTGACAAAGATCTTGTACCTACATTATAAAAGTAATTCTTAAAATAAAATCACAATAAAAAGGGCTAACTATTTAAACAGACTCTTCCCCAAAGAAGACATATCCATGGCAAATAAACATATGAAAATATGCTGAAACATTATTAGTCTTAAAGAAAATGCAAATTAAATGAAAATCCAGTACCACTGTACTTCTGTTAGAATGGCTAATTCTAATTAAAAAGATTAAATTAAATTAAATTAAATTAAATAAGTGATTGACCCCACCAATGACTGACAAGAATGTGTGGGTCAGTTGAAACTATCATATGTTTCTTTTGGGGGTGTAAAATGGTACAGTATGTTTGGAAAACTTATTGGCAGTTTCTTACAAAGGGAACCAACTTTGACCCTATGATCCAGCGATTTCACATCTGTGCATTTACAGAGAGAAGAGGAAATAAGTGTCCTTAGAAAGACTTGTGTTAGGTTGAGGAACTGTTTGGAGCATAAAAATGGGGCCAGCACAAGAGGGAAGGGTGTAAAGAAATAGGTGGACATGTAGACTTTGTAGATTAATCAGAGAAGAAGGGCTGGGAAGAAATGGAAATGAAGCAAGTTTGCAGCACATTCAGTATTAATCCTCGGTCAGCTGCTTTCTGACCTGCTTCCTCATACTTGTACAGTTCCCATTGTCGTAGAATCACATGGACCCTGTTACACGATTACAGGTCCCTTTGACTGCTCAATAGATTACAACTTGAACATTATGAAACATTGTTTTCCCTTTGAGACATTCCTTCAGGTCCTGCATACTGATGAAACCACTGTCAGCTGTTTCCCTAACCTGATGACTTTACCTCCCTTGCCCTGGATGAATCAACAGCCCCAACTTTCTAGCCCCTTGCTCTCTATAATCCCGTTAAAAATCCTAGCCCAGAACTCATCAGGGAGTTGGATTTGAGGGTCTCCTCCCATCTTCTCACTGGGTGCCCTGCAATCCTTAAACTCTGTCTCTGCTGCATCGCTGCAGTCTCAGTGTAACGGCTCTGTGACTGTGCAGCGAGCAGATGTATATGGTGGGCCTGTAACAGGTGTGGATGCCAGTGGCAGGAGCTGAGCTGAGCTGAGCTGGAGAGAGTAAAATTGCCAGGTGCCTGCATTGCTGATTAAGACAACAAAAAGTAGTGAGAGTAACAGTGAAGCCTTTCCTTGCTCACTGAGATGGTATAGATGGGAGCCTAAACTTCACAAAGCTCTGACTTCCCCTTCTATTGTCCCCCATGGTATGAACAGGTTGGGGGTCAGGCGAATCAGCATGGCTTCTCACTGCCAAGGGGTGGAGGAAAAGGAGAAAGGGCTAGGTGGAAAAGCACTGAGCACTGAGTTACAGTGAAGAGAAAGGGCTCCTCTTCCCCACCTCCCTGATAAGGAAGTCTCCACACAGGTGCTTGAGGAAGTCCTCCATCGAAAGCTCCCCATAAAGAGACATCTGAATGAAGGCACTCAATGAGAGTGCAGGTGTGCTAGGAGCATGGTGGGCTGGACCCTCTGGAATCCTTGACTGCAGCTCCTTTCAGAGACTGCCATGCACTGGCTGTGCACCAAGAAGTCTGGTGTGGGGAGGGCAGCTTTCTGTGGAAGGCCTGCCAGGTAGAGCCTTTATCATTATCTATTTTCAGGTCTGACAATCACATGTGGGCTTTTTGGCGGGGAACCAGATCTTCAGTCGGGTCTTGGAGGACCTCACATGTGTCTTATTAAGGAACTTGGACTTTAAACAATTCATCAGGTTTGCAGAGAAAGAGTACCCCAGCAACAGTGGAGAGTATGAATGCACAAAACATTTGGAAAAGGAAAGACTCAAATTAGGGCCTTAAGAGAGTCCTATGATAATCCAAAATAAATTAGAGGCTTGGCATAAGGTATGGATTACGACTTGACTGATTGCCTTCATAATCCCCTCTACTGCTGCTGTTATAGAGATTGAGAGCTAAAATACTCAATTCCCAAGATTCCTTTTTGGCAAGTACGGATCATATGACATAATTCTTGCCAATAATATATGAAAGAAAAGCTGTTTATAGCTTCCAATAAAGTGTTGGGCATGTCCCAGCCAGAAGACAGCCACGCCCTTCAGAGCTTTCCTATATTGCCAAGGCCCAGGGTGAGGCACTTGAACATAGAGGATCATCCTAGTCCTTCAGGATGAAGCCACAGGCAGTGACTGTTAGAACATGAAATCCAATAAAAAGAAGCCTGTACACCAACATTATGTTACATGAGTAAGCTCTGTCTTTCTATTGCATGCTACTGACAATATGGCTGTAGGAATAGGAGAACAAAAGTGCTTGGGGCAACTTAATGAATGATGGTTTTCTTCATTAAAATGGACACCTGAAAGGGGATGATTTTGATATGCCTGAGATGGAAATAAAATGGAGATGGCCAGCTTGCATTTGAATAAATATCTACTGTTCAGGGCTAAGACTGGTGGACAACACAGATTGGCAGCATATAAACTAGAAGTCATGGTTGAAGTTGTGAGAATACTTGAGAGTTGAATGATAAGGATAGAAGGCCAAGCAGAAAACTGACGAGAGGAAGGCCAGAAGAGAATGAAACTGGATGGAGACTATATAGTGAATTTCAGACAAATTAAGGAAATACAGCAGGTGATGGTGTCCGTGAAGCCAAAGTAGACTTCAGTTTCAGGAAAGGGTAAATGCTGTCCAGTGTTACAGACTGGACACTTCGGCCTCTTCTGTGCATTCTGTTTCAGTGAACTGGTGGTAGCAGAAGCCACGTTTCCAAACCCAAGTGTCCAGGGCAGTGTAGACGGTTCTCTGGTATTTGATGCAAAGAGTAATCCATTCTGGGGAAGCAAAATATGGCTGGTCCTAACATAGAAGGGTATTCTTTCCCTTCGTCAAGGTGGTTGGAGAAGCAAGAAAAGGGTCCTTCCTTAGGTGGGTGGGAGTTAAGCTTTATTGCTCATGCTTGAATAAATGCCTAGTCTGGTCTCTTCATCTTTACAATTTGTTTAAATTTTTGCAAAGTCAGCCACAGCATCTTAGAAAGAAATTCCTTTAAAATACTATGTTAAGTTTAGGCATTGTCGAATGATCCCATTAAATAATTTAAAAATGATAGTTTAATGATCAGAGTTTAAAGAATTTGCATTGGACAACTGTTGAAATGAATCACTTAAAACTGTTGTTCACAACTCACTTTTCCAGAATCTCTAAAAGACATAAAACAACATATATTTTCATAGGTTTCAATAATTCTTAAATACTCCCTTTATTTACATAGAATGATATTTCCTATTGTGCTTTTGTTTCTTTACTCAAATTATTCATAAAGCTTTCAATGAAACAACATTTACGATCTGAATATAATTTTATCCCCTGCATTCTGGAAGGATGCTGTGGGTTTTGACAGAACGTCTTATAAAATGAATGACAAGATAATTGTGTGATTAGCACATGGATGGTTAATGACTGGGAAAATGGGTCTAACATAAAGAAACTCGTTAAAATATATTGGATGGTGGGATCTAGCAAACAAATGAGTTAAAACAACAGATTGGTAGTATCTAATTAACCCTAGAAAACCTTAGGGAGAGAAATATACTTTTTTAATTTCCCTAGATCATAAACTAAAAAAAAATATTTGCTTTTAAAGCCATCAGGAAGCTCCTCCCTTCTCTTCTCGGTTCATAAAAGTTCTAGAGTCTGTCCCAAATCTTGGTACTTACCAGGCTTTTATAGCAAATGAGAAAATAGTAAAGTTAATGCCCCTTAACAGGAATTTCATTTGCACCGGTTTCATTCTGAGTATGACAAATTCATTCAATACAACTCAATCTTTACACAAAAATGATTTAAGATGGACTATTAGATTTGTACAGTATTTGAACTTTCCCCTTCGGCTATGAGGAAATCATCATGTCTTTAGTAATAAAGACTCTTTAAAACAACTGAATTTCAATACAAAGAATAACCTCAAAGGCTGAAGGTTAATTTGTTATAAAACATCTCTATCTTCTCCTGCTTGCACCTATCCAATGGCATCTTTTTATTCCAGTTTAATTTCTTCCCCTTGAAGGTTTCTCACTCTCTAGCTTTTCTGTTGGAAGATGCACTTTCCCTGTCTGCCCCAAAGGACGAATTACTTCTAAGTGAGTTAACTTTGCCGCAACAGTTCCCCGCCCCACTTCCCCCACCCCCCACCTCCACCGCCCCACCTCACCCTTGTGTAAGTGTGTGCCATATGCATTGTATGCTAAAATAGGTAGTGGGGAATTATTTTTTCCTTTTAAAAGTGTGGGGTTTCAGATTCTACTCTCTGATCTTTAAAAACCTTGGATAATGCACTGGGCAGTTAAGAGTGAGCATAGACAGTCAAAAAACATTACAGTAACACATTGTAGGCCTATCTCAAAATATCACACGCACATCATAAATATATACAGCTCTTATGAAGTCATAATAATTAGAAATTAAAAATTGAAAAAGGAAAGAAATAACAGAACATCCTAACAGAGGAAGAATTGACATCATCTAAAACACCTATATCTCCATTTAGTCTGGATGCACCAGACTAAATATTCAAATTTTTATTAACAAAATTAAATATCAAACACGTTGCCTGTAAAGTAAAATATTCTTCTGTTAGACTATTCCCCTGGCAGGTTACTCGTGCATGTTTTAAATACATATAAGGGGTTGGGCGTGGTCCGAGGCACAGCTACACCAGTGTAATTTAGTGAATCTACCATCCTAAAATCTTCCCTGAATAGAGAAATGAAATTTAGTTAAATGTTGAAATTTCTTTGTTTAATTATAATGGCAACGTACTTGACTCCAAGTCTCTTTTCAAAGAGCTTCAGAAACTCAATCAAAATTGTTTTATGAGTTTTTGTATTTTTTAAAATGTCATGGCTACTGTAGAGGTTCTGTGGCTTTCTATGCTATGAATGAATAACAATTATTTTTTTCATCCAAAGAAATGAAATACTTACTGAACTAAATTTTAGTATATTCTATGCACTTGGGCCTGTTTGCATTTAAACCCAGACACCATCCCAACAGTTTGGTAATTTGAAAATAAGCCATAATACATTGTTCTGAATAAAATTACATAAATGTTACATGAATTTGAGTCATTTTATCAGTAGACTATATTATAAAGGATTCTTTAATGTTCAAATATATAATAAGCTGATTTGACAGAGAAAAGCATTATCTTGAATATGTTTTCCCCATTGTTGAAAATCATTTCTCAAGCTGCAAAAACAGGTGCAAGGGCCCGAAATCCACATTACTATGTTCCTTTGGTGACACTGTTTCAGAGCACTATAAGTAAAACATTTTAAGAATGTCATTCCATGGACTACTAGTTTTAGGTCAAAAATAGATGGAATGTGTCTTTATATAAGCTATGGAATCATTAATCAGTAATGTAATTATGCTCTTCACTGTATGCCTTCATCAGTTCTGAGAGTAAATACATTGTTCACATGGATTTTGAGACTTACAGGGGTATCATGAGTGGCTGGCAATGTTAAAATACAACAAATTGTGTTATTTCAGTCATACAATAACAAACATCTTTCACACTTTGAGAAATTAGGGAGTGAATGGATTTGAAAGCACTTTGCAATCAGAAGATGGCTATGTAACTTAGAGATTGTTTTTAATACAATTGCGACCTATTACTGCTAAATAATTTAGGAGCAATTTGGACATGACGTGCATGGTCTAAGAGGCTGGGAGGAATAGCAGCCTTTAAAGAATTCAATACAATCAACTAACAATCAATAACCAAACTCTTGGAACACCTGCTCAAAGGCTCTGTGTTCATTTTGAAAGGGAGCAGCCTTATAAACACACACCTTGATACAGCTATCAATCTTTTTAGAAGTCATGAGCCACTGTCCTCTTCCCTTCTCAGCAGCAATTTCAAACAGTCTCCCAATCTTATCAAGCCTTTGATCTTCAAACTGGACCTTTTGACTTAAATATTTCATTCAGCAGGTCCTGCTTAAGCCCCACCTCTTCTGTGAAGCCGTCCTCAATCAATCCTCCATCTATCGGCGTGCTGCTTCTTCTAAATGACACTCTACACCCCACCACCAGGGCCATTCCACATCATTCTCTAAATACTTTCTTTTTTACCTCCTTGTATAAAAGAAGGGGGAATATGTCGATCTTATTTATTCTTGTTCATGTTATCCTCCCAAATGAATTTATATTCTACATCTAGCAAAGGCCATGAAATAAAACAGATACTAGAAATATGTGAATTAAAGTAAATTTAAAAAATATACAATCGGCTGGGTGCAGTGACTCATGTCTGTAATCCCAGCAGTTTGAGAGGCCAAGGCAGGTGGATCACCTGAGGTCAGGATTTCGAGACCAGCCTGTCTAACTTGGTGAAACCCTGTTTCTACTAAAAATTAAAAAAAAAAAAAGAAAGAAAAAAGCTGGGCATGATAGGGGGCACCTGTAATCCCAGCTACTGGGGAGGCTGAAACAGGAAAATAGCTTGAACTTGGGAGGTGGAGGTTTCAGCAAGCCATGATTGCACCATTGCACTCCAGCCTGGGCAACAAGAGCAAAACTCCATCTCAAAAAAAAAAAAAGCACACAATCTAGGCTGTGAGAAAAGACATGCAGAATGTTAAATAAAACCTGACAGGATATGATAACTATCAAGAAAAGTTAATACAAAAATTGAGAGATCAGAGTAAGGGCAAAGGTCACCCAAATGCCAACTTAGGAAGGCATTAAGGAAGACAAAGAGGAGATAGCTGCTTAACAGTGAAGAGTACGGGGTTAGCATAGAAAACGTGAAGTAGAATCAGAGCTGCAGTGCCTGTGAGCTTGTTAGGGAAGCCACATTTACCTGTTGTCTCTGTTAACTGTTTTACTAGATGAAGAACAAGAAGATAAATGAACAGCTGCCTCGGGCCAATGCCAGTGCCCATGAGAGTACCGGCAACCACTACTTTTCATTAACTAGTTCATTCGAATTACAGTGACTAAAGTAATTAAAGCATAGAGTTGTAATTTATTCAGTAACTTAACAAATATTCTCCTAAAAGTTAGGAAGAGAATGACCAAAGGTGAAGAGGCACAAGAAGACCTTTGGAACAGCTAGACCAATGAGCCTGGAGAAAAGAAGTTTGGATAAATATGTAAGCACCAGGTCACAGAGGACCACATTAAATATTTTGCATTTATTCTTAGAGTAATGGAAAATATTGAAGGGTTTCAACTGGGAAAAATGACATAATATATACATGGTTAGGATATGTCACATGGCTCACAACGTGGGGAGTGGATCTGAGACCACTTAGGAGGTGGTTTTTTGCTCTGTCAAGAGACAATAGTGATTTGTATAGTTTAGATAGAGTGGGAAGGAACAGAAGTGGAAACAAATGAGTAAATATGCTATGGAGCTGACAGGATTTGATAAAGGATTACATGCGAGGGAGAAAGAAGAAAATATCCACGACTTCCAGATTTCTAGCTTAGGCAATGGAGTAGGTGAAAATTTACCAAGATAGAAGGGACATCGTAAGATGACTAACTTTAGGTGGTAGATACGGAATTTGTTTTGGGCGTATTGAGTCTGAGAGGCTCATGGAACATGTAAGAAAAAATTTACATTTTGCAAATGGATATATGGCTTTAGAACTGAGAAGAGCAGTGTGAGACAGAGAAATGACGGTGTATGTGATTACCAAAGAAATGGAAGTGGTGATGATGTAGAATACTGAGGATCTCTGCGCAAGACATCCATAGTGAACAGAAAAATGCAATCCTGAAGAGGATGCTGAGGTGGAGAGGCTGAAGAAGTGAGGGAAGAAGAAGAGATTATTTCAGAAAGAAAGAAGCACCTAAACTTAATAAAAAGACGGAGAGTATATAAGATAAGACCAAACAATATCTGTCTGCTTTAAGACAAAGAAAGATGAACAGAGATACACCTGCCCTTACAAAAATGCTAGATAAACAGCATATTATTGACTTTTTCTTGAACCCACTCAGAAAACTCTGATTGTAGGACAACCATGCAGCTGGGAATATGAGGAGAGATGGGTGCCTGCTGAAAGAAACAGGACTGTAACAAGAAAAACCTGGAATTCTATTAAAAAAAACCTTTTCCACAAACTGAGAGAGATCCGAGAGACCAAATAATGACTCAGACAAGTCCAACTTGGCGAGTAGATGAGTTTTTTTGGATTTACGTATGAGGCATTCCCAGATGGCAGCAGGATAGCTGTAGAGGTCTGTGCCACCTTTTCTTTTTAAACCGCTTTTAAGCTGATTTTCTAGCTCTTTGCCTACTGCATTTAAACAACGAGACTGCTTTTTCTTGGTAGTTTCTCAGATACTCTCTGGGGTGTTTAGGTTTTTAGGAACACCTGCTCCTCCACTGAGCCCCTTGGCCTTGGCTCAGTGCCTGGCCTTTAAGGTTCAGGCAGCAGGCAAATACCCTTGACTAAATGGATGGGGGAGCCGTCAACTATGAGGACCTAAACATTTACTTACCATGGGCAAATGTCAAAGGACATATATAAGCGGAGACTCTAATGGTTTCTAAATGCCAAGATTGTGTAGCTCCAGGGACTGCAGGTCTTGCGTGGGTGTGACATTCTCTCTCAGACTTTTCTTCCACACACCTCACAAGGTTCAGACAGAGAAGATGAAGTTGGCCTGAGACTGGTGCCTTATTTTCCACACCAGAGTCCTGGCCACATGAAAACTCAAGAAAAAAAGACACAGTCAAGGTCAAGCACAAAATCTCCTTACCTCTGTTCCTATCAATCTACGTAAAGTGTCTGACTTTCAATAAACATATGAAAATTCAAGAAAAAAAATTTTCCCCAAAAAGAAATCATTAACACTAGATATTAACATGACACAAACAATACACCAGACAAGATCACACAGGACATTTAAAAAACAATAACATTGTAAAAGCTGTAGCAAAACAGAGACAACATGCAAGACCATGTGGATAATTTCAGGAGAGAGGTAGGAACTAAAAGAATTAAATGTAAATGCCATAAATTAAAAAAAACCACAGTGATAGAGATTAAAAATGAGTTTGATGGGCTAATTTGTAGACTTCACACAGTAGAGAAAGTAGTTGGTGAAATTGAGTATGGGTCAATAGAAATTACCGACACTGAAAAGAAAAATAAATCACAATAAAAAAGGAAAACAGAATGAAACATTCAAGAGCTGTGGAACAACATCAAATGATTTAACACATGTATAATTGAAATTTTAGAATAAGAATATAAAGAGACTATAGCAAAATAAATACTGGGAGAAATATGACTGAGTTTCTTTTTTTTTTCTTTTTCAAAATTAAGAATAGATAGTAAACCACAGATCCAAGAAACCCAGTAAACAAAAAAACAGATACACACACACACACACACCTCCCCCATGTGCATTACTAAGTTCATATCATATTCAAACTGCTAAAACCTAAAGAAATGGAACAATTTTGAAGGTAGCCAGAGAATGAAAGATGCATTAACTGAAGAGTAACAAGAGCACAATTATTGGAGACTTCTCATCAGAAACCATGCTAGCAAGAAAAAACACAATTATATCTTGAAAGTGCTGCAAGAAAATTAAGTCTACCTAGAATTCTGTATCAAGAAAAAATACCCTTTAAAATTGCAGGAGAAATAAAGACTTCTTCAGACAAACAGGAATAAATTGCTGACAGAACTGCAATACAAAAAGTATTTGTGGGGGTTCTTTAAGGTTAAAAAATTAGAATAGAAATTTGGATCTTCACAAAGAAGTAAAAAACTCTGAAAAGAGATAAATAAATATAAAATACAATGTATTTTATTCTTACATTTTCCAACTTTCTTAAGGTCTAATAGCAAAATAAAATTATATGTAAGTATGGTGTACAATGTGATGTTTTGATACATGAATACATTGTGAAACGATTACCATAATCAAGCTAATTATCACATCCATTGCCTCACATAGTTAGATGGTGTTTATGTTTTGTGTATCACGAGACCACTCAAATCCAAATTTTTGCAATGTTTAAGTATAATAAAATACAACATTATAAACTATAACGTTTACCATGCTGTACAATAGATCCCCAGAAATTATTCCTCCTGGTTAATTCAAACCCTGTACCTTTTGGACAGCATTTCCCCATTTATCATCCTTCCACCCCTGGAAGTCACCATTCTATTCTCTGCTTCTAAGAATTCAAGTATTTACGTTCCATACAGTAGCGAGATTCTGCAGTATACGTCTTTCTATGCCTAGCATATTTCACTTACCATAAGTCCCCCAGGTTGATGCAAGTTGTTGCAAATGACAAAGTTTCCTTTCTTAAAGTTGAATAGTATTCCATTGAATATATACAATGCTCAATAACCCCCAAAAAAGGCCAAAAAAGGACAAAATGGAAATGAAGACAAGTGTAACAATTAGAAAATGGCAAGATCTTAGATTGTAATTCAGCCATATCAATAATTACCCTAAATCTGAAGGTCTAAACATATTATGTTAAGTGACAGATTGCATGATTGGATTTGAAAAAGGAAGACCCAAGTGTATGCTGTCTACGAGAAATCCACTTTAAGTGCAAAGATATAATTAGATTAAAAAAGAACAGATGCATGATTACTAGCTGACATGGGTTTTCCTTTTGAGATGATAAAAAGTTCTGAAATGACATAGTGATGATGGTTGCATGTATCTGTGAATATATGAAAACTCATTGAATTATACACTTTAAAGGATAAGTGCTACATGTGAATTAGATCTCAGTCAGTAAAGTCACTATAAGGTAAAGTCATAGCCAAAAAAGCAAAAGAATAAAGACTGATACACCACAGAAACACTAATACTCTTCAAAAAAGGTAAAGTAATTATATTAATTTTAGAAAAGTTGAAAATAGAATATTACATAAAGTGGTAAATGATCCAAAAATATATCAGAATCCTAAATGTATGTACATGTAACAATAGAGCTTCAAAATACATGAAGCTAAACATATATTTGGAAAGAGAAACAGATAAATCTATAATTACAGCAACAACTTAATAACACTCCTTTCTGCAATACATATACAGAAAAATCAGTAAGGATATGGGTCACATGAATAATATTCCCAACCAATAACGTTTAATAGACATTTATAGAACATTCTAAGAAGAGTAGAATGTACCCTCTTTTTAATGAAACATTCAAGAAGGCTGACCAAATTCTGGGTCATGAAATGAACATTAACAACTTTGAAAGTACAGACATTGTATAAAGTGGGTTCTAAAACAATAACAGATCTAAACTAGAAATTGAGAACATAAAGCTATCTAGTAAATTCCCGGAACATCTGGAAATTAAAAAATACACTTTTAAATAACCTGGGGATTAAAGAGGATCTTTGAGGTAAGCTAAAAATCTCGATTGTTTTTAGCTACATTTTTAACTGTAAAAAATTTCTAAACATATGATCTAGATTGGGATCGGTAGAGTAATGACTGGCAGGTGCAGAAGTTAAGAGTATGTGTTTTGGCTATGAATAATGGTGTGTTGGAAGCTAGATGGATCCAGGTAATTTAAGTATCTAGTTTTGTTGTATTTTTAAAATATCCATGAACTGCGCATATTTGAATGTCTGCATGTGACAGTCACAAGAGGGAGAGTTTAAAGATAGTAAGGGAGTGGACAATGTAAATAAATAACAGTGGGTTCCAAAGAAGGCTGAAGAAAATGGCATTCAGAGATTAATAAAATGAGAGAGAAAGAAAAGGAAGGTCGACTCAAGCGGGGATGTAAATTTTTCATCAATAAGTTGAAGAGATTCTTGTCTGACGGGAGCTGCTGTCCTCGCTGCACTGTTACCTTGGCTCACGCAATCCTGGCGAAGTCAGTCTCCATTGGTGTCGAGTTTCTTCTCCAAAAATGGAGATACTTACAACAATCCTAAGAGTTTTTGTATCAAAACAAAACAACACAAGAAGATTGTTTTTAAGGTGACTAAAAATTAAAAACACAGTGTTTGCACATGATAGAAAATGAATGCATACTATAGACGATAGATATATACCACCAGGCTTGAAATGTTAGTGTTGGAGCCAACACCAAACTGTGTGTACAGCCAACACCACCAGTGTCACTGCAGCCACAGCTGCCAGCAGGTCCTCCACCCCAGCTGCACTGCCTCTGCCACTGTCGTGAATGCCCTCAGGGCAGCAGGCCCCCTGGCACCTGCCAGCATCCCACTGCCACTGACAAGTGTGCAGCCCCCTGGAGCTGCTGCTACTGCTGCTCCTGGCATGTGCAAACGTGGGCAGATCCCATCGTCACCACACTATGAAACGCTTTGACTGACACCACCCTTTGGAGTGGAGTGACCAGCAGTCAGGGAGCACCTCAGCCACACCCAGCACAGTAGATTCCTAAACAGGAGGAACCTGAGAACAAAGTCAGGGCTCAATACAAGTCCCCAGAGTTAGAGCCCACAGTCCAGGAGTTGGGAGCTGAGAGCTGACCCCCTAGTATCTCCCAGAAATGAAATCAGTCTGCCAAATCCATCTTATATCACAATCAAACCCTCAAGGTCTTCAAATAGGAAACAAAAACAAGAACAAAAAACATCCAAAGGTCAGCAACCTCAAATATTGAAGGAACATAAGCCCACAAAAATGAGAAAGAACTGGCGCAAGAAACTGATGACTCAAAAAGTTAGAGGAACTTCTTTCCTCCAAATGACCACATCACCTCCCCTGCAAGTGTTCTGAACCAGGCTGAGATGGCTCAGATGACAGAAATAGGATTCAGAAAATAGATAGAAATGAAGATCTTTGAGCTACAGGAGTACGTTGCAACCTAATCCAAGGACATGTTAGTGTTTTACACTTTAAAGACAGCTTGCTACCATTTTATAGAGAAAAGAATTGAAGTACAGAACAGATATGTGATTTGCCAAAATCACTCAGCGGCAGTGTGCAAAATCTAGGCCTAAGTGCATATATGCCAACTGCCTTTGCTTCTCTCTCTACCGCAGACTTCCTTCTGCAAGCTCCTCATACCTGTTTGCTCCCAGCTGTATAATAGAGTGTCTCATACACGCTTTGTAAAAAGTCAGACCTTTATTTAAAATGACTATTTTTTCCTGTTAGAAATATGGTAGATTTTAATTAATACAAGAAATGATAGAGTTCTAGACTGACATAGTGGTGGATGTAATAAATGTGATGCATTCAGTGATCTAAGAGCCAGCACAATAATTGTCCATATTTTAATTATAATCATATTGAAAAGTCACTCTGGGGAAGGGGCGAATTTGAAAAAAAAAAAAGAAATTATGGAGCAAGATGACATCAAAATCAAGTTCTAAATGCAACTCCCCAAGAATCCAAAGCTCTGGTTCCTTCTTTACATGTTAGTTTCTAGTTTAAGATGCCTCACCTCCCCCTTGCTCCAGAATGCCCATGCAACAGAGAACATATGGCACAGAATACGACATACTGTGGCTTCAGCGTTGATCATATGAAGCACACTGCCACATTACAGACCACTAAGTGAATGGGTGCATCCCTGTGACAGGTATGAGTTGTGTCCTTTGAAACCAAGATCCTAAAGTATTTTCTGTGCAAAAGCATTTTGATAATTCCCAATCCCCCCAAATCAATCAAATGAGTAAAAACCAAAACAAAAATAAATACACGCCACAAACTGTGGAAACTGAAAATACTCTATGGTAACCTGTCTTTGGCTCTCGGTTGGAATGGGACTACTGGTGGGATTTAGAAGAGAATGGCTCAGCACTAAGCCACAGCCACTGGCTCATGCATCTGTTATGCTGCTTCTAGAATAGGCAGCAGGGAGCTAAGTGGAAAGGACAGGATACACCAGGAAATAATCAGGTGGGTCCAATAGTTGGCCCCAGGCACACACCTGCCAGCAAGCAGAAATGTTCATACAACATGCGAGGGAGGAAATCAAGAGGAATGGCTGAGTTTTTCATGACTGCAGAATCTGCTCAGGAATTCTATCTGACCTTTGCAATGTCTGATTCTCATCTCTAAAGCAAATTTTATTAACTGCCAAGTCAACCTCCAAAATTCTCCCGTGGAAGAAAAGTTATTTTGGACACGCTCAACCAACTAATTCATGATTCGGCCCATTCAGCAAAATAAATTTTACTTAATTTTATCAGATTGTCAGGCTCTCTTAAGCCCTCATTTCTGTATACATTTTAGGTCTACTAAATTCTTTAACTCAAAGGCAAGCCCTTATCGATAAATTAGGGTCAGAGGTTACTTCTTAATATTCTAGCTACTCTGTACAATAAGGTTAATACATTATATTCTTCATTTTTTTCTTTCTGTACTGGAAAAATAATGGCCCACAAGTTACCCTGAACTGCAAACCTCTTCATTGAACCATATGAAGCTGTTTCTGGGTATTTCATTGTAGAAATTAGAATGTCAAGGTTGAGATTTACAAATTCCTAGGGAGGGCTCCCAACTATGAAGTGGATGTTCTCACAAATAACCCTTCAATATAATATAAAAGAAAAGAGGGGGCGGAGCAAGATGGCCGAATAGGAACAACTCCAGTCTCCAACTCCCAGCGCGAGCGACACAGAAGACCGGTGATTTCTGCATTTTCTTTTTTTTTTTTTTTTTTTTTTTTTTTGAGGCGGAGTCTAGCTCTGTGGCCCGGACTGGAGTGCAGTGGCCAGATCTCAGCTCACTGCAAGCTCCGCCTCCCGGGTTTACGCCATTCTCCTGTCTCAGCCTCCGGAGTAGCTGGGACTACAGGCGCCCGCCACCTCGCCCGGCTAGTTTTTTTGTATTTTTAGTAGAGACGGGGTTTCACCGTGTTAGCCAGGATGGTCTCGATCTCCTGACCTCGTGATCCGCCCGTCTCGGCCTCCCAAAGTGCTGGGATTACAGGCTTGAGCCACCGCGCCCGGCCTAGATTTCTGCATTTTCAACTGAGGTACTGGGGTCATCTCACTAGGGAGTGCCGGACAATCGGTGCTGGTCAGCTGCTGCAGCCTGACCAGCGAGAGCTGAAGCAGGGCGAGGCATCGCCTCACCTGGAAGCGCAAGGGGGAAGGGGATCCGTTTTCCTAGCCAGGGGAACTGAGACACACAACACCTGGAAAATCGGGTAACTCCCACCCCAATACTGCGCTGTAAGCATACAGGCATTCCAGGAGAATATATCCCACACCTGGCCGGGAGGGTCCCACGCCCACGAAGCCTCCCTCACTGCTAACACAGCAGTCTGCCGCGATCTATCCGCAAGGCAGCAGCGAGGCTGGGGGAGGGGCGCCCGCCATTGCTGAGGCTTAAGTAGGTAAACAAAGCCGCTGGGAAGCTCGAACTGGGTGGAGCTCACAGCAGCTCAAGGAAGCCTGCCTGTCTCTGTAGTCTCCACCTCTGGGGACAGCGCACAGCTGAAGACCAACAGGGGAAGTAGCTGGAGCCGGTGCAGACGCGAACGACTCTGTCTGACAGCTTTGGGGAGAGCCGCGGATCTCCCAACGCGGAGGTTGAGATCTGAGAACGGACAGACTGCCTGCTCAGGTGTGTCCCTGACCCCTGAGTAGCCTAGCTGGGAGAAATCCCCCACTAGGGGCAGTCTGACACCCCACACCTCACAGGGTGGAGTACACCCCTGAGAGGACACTTCCAAAGGAAGAATCAGACAGGTACACTCGCTGTTCAGCAATATTCTATCTTCGGCAACCTCTGCTGCTGATACCCAGGCAAACAGGGTCTGGAGTGGACCTTAAGCAATCTCCAACAGACCAACAGAGAGTCCTTCTGACTGTCAGAAGGAAAACTATCAAACAGGAAGGACACCTATACCAAAACCCCATCAGTTCGTCACCACCATCAAAGACCAGAGACAGATAAAACCACAAAGATGGGGAAGAAGCAGGGCAGAAAAGCTGGAAATTCAAAAAATAAGAGCGCATCTCCCCCTGCAAAGGAGCGCAGCCCATCACCAGCAACGGATCAAAGCTGGTCAGAGAATGACTTGGACGAGAGGAGAGAAGAAGGCTTCAGTCCATCAAACTTATCAGAGCTAAAGGAGGAATTACGTACCCAGCGCAAAGAAACTAAAAATCTTGAAAAAAGAGTGGAAGAATTGACAGCTAGACTAATTAATGCAGAGAAGATCATAAACGAAATGACAGAGATGAAAACCATGACACGAGAAATACGTGACAAATGCACAAGCTTCAGTAACCGACTCGATCAACTGGAAGAAAGAGTATCAGCGATTGAAGATCAAATGAATGAAATGAAGCGAGAAGAGAAACCAAAAGAAAAAAGAAGAAAAAGAAATGAGCAAAGCCTGCAAGAAGTATGGGATTACGTAAAAAGACCAAATCTACGTCTGATTGGGGTGCCTGAAAGTGAGGGGGAAAATGGAACCAAGTTGGAAAACACTCTTCAGGATATCATCCAGGAGAACTTCCCCAACCTAGTAGGGCAGGCCAACATTCAAATTCAGGAAATACAGAGAATGCCACAAAGATACTCCTCCAGAAGAGCAACTCCAAGACACATAATTGCCAGATTCACCAAAGTTGAAATGAAGGAAAAAATCTTAAGGGCAGCCAGAGAGAAAGGTCGGGTCACCCACAAAGGGAAGCCCATCAGACTAACAGCAGATCTCTCGGCAGAAACTCTACAAGCCAGAAGAGAGTGGGGGCCAATATTCAACGTTCTTAAAGAAAAGAATTTTAAACCCAGAATTTCATATCCAGCCAAACTAAGTTTCATAAGTGAAGGAGAAATAAAATCCTTTACAGATAAGCAAATGCTTAGAGATTTTGTCACCACCAGGCCTGCCTTACAAGAGACCCTGAAGGAAGCCCTAAACATGGAAAGGAACAACCGGTACCAGCCATCGCAAAAACTTGGCAAAATGTAAAGACCATCGAGGCTAGGAAGAAACTGCATCAACTAACGAGCAAAATAACCAGTTAATATCATAATGGCAGGATCAAGTTCACACATAACAATATTAACCTTAAATGTTAATGGACTAAATGCTCCAATTAAAAGACACAGACTGGCAAACTGGATAAAGAGTCAAGACCCATCAGTCTGCTGTATTCAGGAGACCCATCTCACATGCAGAGACATACATAGGCTCAAAATAAAGGGATGGAGGAAGATCTACCAAGCAAATGGAGAACAAAAAAAAGCAGGGGTTGCAATCCTAGTCTCTGATAAAACAGACTTTAAACCATCAAAGATCAAAAGAGACAAAGAAGGCCATTACATAATGGTAAAGGGATCAATTCAACAGGAAGAGCTAACTCTCCTAAATATATATGCACCCAATACAGGAGCACCCAGATTCATAAAGCAAGTCCTTAGAGACTTACAAAGAGACTTAGACTCCCATACAATAATAATGGGAGACTTCAACACTCCGCTGTCAACATTAGACAGATCAACGAGACAGAAAGTTAACAAGGATATCCAGGAATTGAACTCATCTCTGCACCAAGCGGACCTAATAGACATCTATAGAACTCTCCACCCCAAATCAACAGAATATACATTCTTCTCAGCACCACATCGCACTTATTCCAAAATTGACCACATAATTGGAAGTAAAGTACTCCTCAGCAAATGTAAAAGAACAGAAATTATAACAAACTGTCTCTCAGACCACAGTGCAATCAAACTAGAACTCAGGACTAAGAAACTCAATCAAAACCGCTCAACTACATGGAAACTGAACAACCTGCTCCTGAATGACTACTGGGTACATAACGAAATGAAAGCGGAAATAAAGATGTTCTTTGAAACCAATGAGAACAAAGATACAACATACCAGAATCTCTGGGACACATTTAAAGCAGTGTGTAGAGGGAAATTTATAGCACTAAATGCCCACAAGAGAAAGCAGGAAAGATCTAAAATTGACACTCTAACATCACAATTAAAAGAACTAGAGAGGCAAGAGCAATCACATTCAAAAGCTAGCAGAAGGCAAGAAATAACTAAGATCAGAGCAGAACTGAAGGAGATAGAGACACAAAAAACCCTCCAAAAAATCAATGAATCCAGGAGTTGGTTTTTTGAAAAGATCAACAAAATTGACAGACCGCTAGCAAGGCTAATAAAGAAAAAAAGAGAGAGGAATCAAATAGATGCAATAAAAAATGATAAAGGGGATATCACCACTGACCCCACAGAAATACAAACTACCATCAGAGAATACTATAAACGCCTCTACGCAAATCAACTAGAAAATCTAGAAGAAATGGATAATTTCCTGGACACTTACACTCTCCCAAGGCTAAACCAGGAAGAAGTTGAATCCCTGAATAGACCAATAGCAGGCTCTGAAATTGAGGCAACAATTAATAGCCTACCCACCAAAAAAAGTCCAGGACCAGATGGATTCACAGCTGAATTCTACCAGAGGTACAAGGAGGAGCTGGTACCATTCCTTCTGAAACTATTCCAATCAATAGAAAAAGAGGGAATCCTCCCTAACTCATTTTATGAGGCCAACATCATCCTCATACCAAAGCCTGGCAGAGACACAACAAAAAAAGAGAATTTTAGACCAATATCCCTGATGAACATTGATGCAAAAATCCTCAATAAAATACTGGCAAACCGGATTCAGCAGCACATCAAAAAGCTTATCCACCATGATCAAGTGGGCTTCATCCCTGGGATGCAAGGCTGGTTCAACATTCGCAAATCAATAAACGTAATCCAGCATATAAACAGAACCAAAGACAAGAACCACATGATTGTCTCAATAGATGCAGAAAAGGCTTTTGACAAAATTCAACAGCCCTTCATGCTAAAAACACTCAATAAATTCGGTATTGATGGAACGTACCTCAAAATAATAAGAGCTATTTATGACAAACCCACAGCTAATATCATACTGAATGGGCAAAAACTGGAAAAATTCCCTTTGAAAACTGGCACAAGACAGGGATGCCCTCTCTCACCACTCCTATTCAACATAGTGTTGGAAGTTCTGGCTAGGGCAATCAGGCAAGAGAAAGAAATCAAGGGTATCCAGTTAGGAAAAGAAGAAGTCAAATTGTCCCTGTTTGCAGATGACATGATTGTATATTTAGAAAACCCCATCGTCTCAGCCCAAAATCTCCTTAAGCTGATAAGCAACTTCAGCAAAGTCTCAGGATACAAAATTAATGTGCAAAAATCACAAGCATTCTTATACACCAGCAACAGACAAGCAGAGAGCCAAATCAGGAATGAACTTCCATTCACAATTGCCTCAAAGAGAATAAAATACCTAGGAATCCAGCTTACAAGGGATGTAAAGGACCTCTTCAAGGAGAACTACAAACCACTGCTCAGTGAAATCAAAGAGGACACAAACAAATGGAAGAACATACCATGCTCATGGATAGGAAGAATCAATATCGTAAAAATGGCCATACTCCCCAAGGTTATTTATAGATTCAATGCCATCCCCATCAAGCTACCAATGACTTTCTTCACAGAATTGGAAAAAACTGCTTTAAAGTTCATATGGAACCAAAAAAGAGCCCGCATTGCCAAGACAATCCTAAGTCAAAAGGACAAAGCTGGAGGCGTCACGCTACCTGACTTCAAACTATACTACAAGGCTACAGTAACCAAAACAGCATGGTACTGGTACCAAAACAGAGATATAGACCAATGGAACAGAACAGAGTCCTCAGAAATAATACCGCACATCTACAGCCATCTGATCTTTGACAAACCTGAGAGAAACAAGAAATGGGGAAAGGATTCCCTATTTAATAAATGGTGCTGGGAAAATTGGCTAGCCATAAGTAGAAAGCTGAAACTGGATCCTTTCCTTACCCCTTATACGAAGATTAATTCAAGATGGATTAGAGACTTAAATGTTAGACCTAATACCATCAAAACCCTAGAAGAAAATCTAGGTAGTACCATTCAGGACATAGGCATGGGCAAGGACTTCATGTCTAAAACACCAAAAGCAACGGCAGCAAAAGCCAAAATTGACAAATGGGATCTAATTAAACTAAAGAGCTTTTGCACAGCAAAAGAAACTACCATCAGAGTGAACAGACAACCTACAGAATGGGAGAAAATTTTTGCAACCTACTCATCTGACAAAGGGCTAATATCCAGAATCTACAAAGAACTCAAACAAATATACGAGAAAAAAACAAACAACCCCATCAAAAAGTGGGGAAAGGATATGAACAGACATTTCTCAAAAGAAGATATTCATACAGCCAACAGACACATGAAAAAATGCTCATCATCACTGGCCATCAGAGAAATGCAAATCAAAACCACAATGAGATACCATCTCACACCAGTTAGAATGGCAATCATTAAGAAGTCAGGAAACAACAGGTGTTGGAGAGGATGTGGAGAAATAGGAACACTTTTACACTGTTGGTGGGATTGTAAACTAGTTCAACCATTATGGAAAACAGTATGGCAATTCCTCAAGGATCTAGAACTAGATGTACCATATGACCCAGCCATCCCACTACTGGGTATATACCCAAAGGATTATAAATTAGTCTACTACAAAGACACATGCACACGTATGTTTATTGCGGCACTATTCACAATAGCAAAGACTTGGAATCAACCCAAATGTCCATCTGTGACAGACTGGATTAAGAAAATGTGGCACATATACACCATGGAATACTATGCAGCCATAAAAAAGGATGAGTTTGCGTCCTTTGTAGGGACATGGATGCAGCTGGAAACCATCATTCTTAGCAAACTATCACAAGAAGAGAAAACCAAACACCGCATGTTCTCACTCATAGGTGGGAACTGAACAATGAGATCACTTGGACTCGGGAAGGGGAACATCACACACTGGGGTCTATCATGGGGAGGGGGGAGGAGGGAGGGATTGCATTGGGGAGTTATACATGATATAAATGATGAATTGATGGGTGCTGACGAGTTGATGGGTGCAGCACACCAACATGGCATAAGTATACATATGTAACAAACCTGCACGTTATGCACATGTACCCTAGAACTTAAAGTATAATAAAAAAAAAAAAAAAAAAAAAAAAAAAAAAAAAAGAAAAGAAGGTGACACATTTGTGCATAGGCTATGTTTGGCATGGCCTGAAAATTATTTTAAGATTCACCACTTGTAATTTGGAGATACATTTTCAATAAACATTTACTTATACTAACTTATTTCACTATACATTGTTTCTGTCATCCTAAAATGTTTTTATTCTCATTTTCATGAAAGTATATGTATGTGTTTATGCGTGTATATACACACACCTATATAAAGTACAAGATCTCATTGTAATATGATGATATTTTAAGGGACTATTACCAAGCCTGGACAAAAACATTTTGTCATTTTGTTCAAAACAAACCTGGTATTTATCAGGTTACAATATTCCTTATCTATTTATTTATTTGAGAAAAGTTAAATATCAAAAATTAAAGTATGTGTACAACATTATATACACACACATTGTGGAATGGCCAAATCAAGCTAACTAACATGTGTATTATCTCTGTGTGGTGACAACACTTCAAAGCTACTCTCTTAGCAATTTTCAAGTACATAATAAAGTATTATTAACTGCAGTCATCATGGTATACAATGGATCTCTTGAATTTATTCCTCCCGTCTAACTGAAATTTTTTATCTTTTGACCAACATCTTCACAATCCTCTCCAACATTCCTTTTTAAATATTTGAAGTTTGAATTAAGAGGTTTTGAGTATTATTTATTACTTTTAAGTTAATTATTCCAAGATCTATGTACCTCTTTTTCAGAAGATTTCTATTTAAAAAGGAAGTAATGTAAAATCTGTAGGACCTCTTTGTTAGACGGTATAATATTCTATTCTACTTGTCTGTTTTTATTAGAAAACATTGGAAATTAAAGTTTCCTGGTGCCTCATTAAGTTAAGAGAGTTAGAATTGTATGCCACCTTTGTACCTGCCTCAAACTAAATAAGATTTGCAAATAGGTGTCCCCTGTAACTGATCAATGTGATTAATTGTATTAAATGTGGTCAGGTGACCCACCCGCCACACACATTTTGAGAGCAGTCATCCAGTCCTCTTGATAAAGCTGAGTTATGTGTTCAGGGCCAGTCCCTGTGCCCACCCCTTAAGTGGGTAAAGCTAGCCTGTGGTGTGTGTGTGGCTGAGGTCGGGGAGGGAGTCTGCCTGGAGCAGAGGAAGTAACATCTCAAATTTACTAGTATTGCTGCTGCACAAACCGTCACAATGAACTTCTGTCCCTTAGTATCTTGAAATGTTCTCAAAGAAACTCTGGCCAATTCAGAAGATTCTTATCTTCCAGATCCTAAAATAGTAGACCCAAAAGTCTATTTAAAGTTTCATTACATGACTCATACCTGTAGTCTCCATTTCTCAGGAGGTTAAAAAGGGAGGATGGCTTGAGGCCAGGTGGTGGAGGCTGCCATGAGCTATGATGGTGCCACCGCACTGCAGCCTGGGCAACACAGCAATAACCTTTCTCTTTAAAAAACGTTATTGGGTGTTTTAATTATTATAATGAACTATTGATTGACTAATCGATAACATTTTACTAGATACAGAGAGCATCTCTTGGGTGGCTTCACTGTAATTACAGACCTAGTTTTTATCATCTTATTTTCTAAATGTTCTTACGTTTATCTCACTAAGTAACACTCACTCATTCTAGATATGACCAGACACCATTATCATCTTTTAACCTTAGGTATTAGAAAAACAAACCACTGGCCGGGCGCGGTGGCTCAAGCCTGTAATCCCAGCACTTTTGGAGGCCGAGACGGGCGGATCACGAGGTCAGGAGATCGAGACCATCCTGGCTAACCCGGTGAAACCCCGTCTCTACTAAAAAATACAAAAAGCTAGCCGGGCGAGGTGGCGGGCGCCTGTAGTCCCAGCTACTCGGGAAGCTGAGGCAGGAGAATGGCGTAAACCCGAGGGGCGGAGCTTGCAGTGAGCTGAGATCCGGCCACTGCACTCCAGCCTGGGTGACAGAGCGAGACTCCATCTCAAAAAAAAAAAAAAAAAAAAAAAGGAAAACAAACCACTGATACTGGGGATATTTAAAGGAATATGATTTGTTTAGAGATCACTATTTGAAATTTAAAATTCTCTCTAAAACCTAAATTTTTAAATGATTGGTAATCATATTTCTAGCTACATTTATCCAGGTAAATTATACTCATTCATTATTACCACTTGGCACTTTTAAACCAAGTAGATTTATTTCATTTCTATCAATAATTATTATTCACGTGTGCAATTCATATGAAATTCATCTTAATGAAACTCACCAATTCAAGTAGGATGTTCTCAGGTCTTCAGTCAAGAACCTAACGATGGTTTCATTTCCTTCTTTTCAAAATAAAATCCGTGTGCAGTTAATGATATAATGACTCTAATGCATGGAAGATGTCAGAAATTAATGCAATGCCTTGCAAGACGTGAAGCTTTTTCTTGTAAAGAATGGGTGAAGAGTGCAGTGGGAAATGGAACGCTCACCCTGCTTTAATGTTACTCAACGCCCACAAAGCCTGGAGCTTCAGTGTTAAATCATGATTTTATTCTTTGCCTAAATCATTTTTCCCTTTTTCTTCAATATTTTTGTGTTTTATTTTTTAAATAACTGAATCATAGAAAGTAACTGCAGTGCTGTAAGCCTAGGGTTGTAATTTTAAAACTAGTTGAGAACATATAAATTACTCATTTTCTTTTTCACTGGTTATTGCTCTTTGGGAAAAAAAAAGACAACTGTGGGGATATTAGGGATCTTCTAGTCCAATTTATTTTATGGATGAGCAAACCTGGGCAAACAGAGATGAAGCAAGTGCCTCAAATCAAATCATTACCTAGTAGCAGAGCAGCGTGGACACCCTGGTTGCCCTCCCAGTGGTGCCCACACACCAGCCAACGTCCTTGGTGGTTCCCAGATTCAACAGGAGCTTCTTCCATGGACCTTTCATTTGAAAACAACACAGACGTGCAGGTCTTCTCCATCTGTGTACACACAAATTTAAGAAACACCTTTCTCTATCATTAAAAGGCCTTTGCTTGTCTTTTCCTTTAAAACCGCCGAGTTAGGAAATTTAATAAAGGGGTAGAACGTGGTTTTGCTGGGCTCCTGCCTCCCTGCTCTGGGTCCTCGGCTGTTCCCACAGATGCCTTCCCCTCGCACTCTCTGGCGCTGGAACAAGAGGGAGGATCAATCCCAAGAGCTTCAGGAGTGTCCCCACCAGCAGTATTTGCAATCAAGAAGGTGCAGTCTTCTGTTTAACCCTATCTCTCTGGTGAAGGAATGTGCGATAGTCATGTGGATAATTTTGGACCAATAGTCCTACTTGTTACCGCCTCCATTAAGCCACAAATATTTATTCACATACTTATTTATATCCCTCTTGTTTCCAAAGGATTTGTGGCCATTCCACACCCTGTAGGAAGCCAGTGTTTTTGACTGTGTTTAAGGCAAGTCTTCTGCAGCTTTTAGTGTACATATTCTAAGGTTTTAGACATTTTTAGTCTTTACGTACTACTAAGATCTATCAGACTGTCCCTAAAGCTAACTACAAAAAAAGAAAAATAACTAAAATGGCAACAAGTAAGAACAGTAGCTGACCATCAAAATAGCCAGATTGTTTTAAGTGAAAATATTTGCTTATACAAAAATAAATTGAAAAGTTATGTACTCAAGGTCTAAGCTCCTTTTTACATTTGTCTCTTAGTAAAATGTTAATTCAATGTAAATGGTATTTTCTACCTTAAGTAAATGTACCCCTCTTGACTATAAATTAATAGAAATAGATGCAGTTATAAGATTTTAAAATATTCCCTTTTTAAAAGTAACATCTAAGTTATATAAATATTAAAATCTACACAGGAAACAGTACACGATCGGGTCAACATCTTACCACAAGCATCACAAGTTAATTATTAATTTTCTATAATCAAGTAATTTATTTCTATGTATTAAAACATACAGGGTCCCACATAAATTATTGTTAATTGCATTAGTGTCATTGGTAGTGCTATATATGTTCCACTGAGCTTTAATGAGAGCTGTTTAAATACACACTATAATAAACATATTACATATCAGGATTTTTTTCCCCTAAACCTGCAGTTGTGAAGGAAAAATGCAATCAGAAATGAAGAGTAATAAAAATGGTAGGATGTAATAGAATCCTGGAGATGACCATGGAGAATAAGTTGTTTGGAAATTGTCTTTCTTTACTTTCAGCCAGTGTCCCGTCACATAATAACCTAACTTATTGTTCTCATCAACTTCTACAATAGTGCTCAAATGTTAATATGGGTAACAAATGTCTCAGGAAATTTGCTAAAATGAAGGTTCTGATTCCATGGGTCAATAATGGGATGCCTGATTTTGGATTTCTAACAATCTCTCAGCCAATCCCAGTGCCACTGGCTTGCAATCATAATTTGAGTAGCAAGGTTGCAGCGCAGTGAGTCTCAAATGTGGTCCATCATCCACCCACCTGCGACAGATTCACAGGATTGCTTGTTTAAAAAAAAAATACAGGAATGCTAGGAATCACTCCAGATCCAGTGAATCTACATTTTGAGACTAGAGCCCACTTTTTAGCAAATCCTCCATGTGAAAGTTTACAGACAGCAAAGTTTGAAAAGCCCTGCTCCACAGGAATTCTCCAACTCAAAGGTATATGTGCCTTTAACTCTAAAAGTTAGACATCAGAGTCAAGGGCACCTTTTCTCAAAATAATCAAATTGAGACAAGGCTGTCAAACAGAGAACTGGTGCAAACAATTACTGCCCCCAAACAGTAATGCCCGATCATCAACTGTTTGAGAAGCTCTGTCTCCTTGTCTCTTTATTTGGTGACATAGTCTTTAACTCCAAGAACAATAGCCCTCCAACGCCAGCTGCATTAGAATCACCTGGTGGGCATCCTAAGCAAGATTTCTGGGCCCACCCCAGAGTTTCTGAGTAATTAGATCTGGGTTGGGGTCCAAGCATCTGCATTTCTGATTTCCCATGTGATGCAGATGCTGCTGGTTTGGAGAACACACTTTGTCCTAGACTATTGCATAGTGTGGATCACTCAAAAAGTCTAGAATTTTGGTGTTCCATTGCATTTATTTATTCATTCCAAGTATTATTTAAAATGAGCACATTTATTGTCCACAAACTGCCCACATGACGAGACAGTGCACAGGCCTTAAGAATGAAACAAAATATTGGTCCCTGTTTTCTGGGATGTTATAATCCAAGTAAATTGATCAAACTAACTCATAAAATCACTCAACGATACTTCAAGGAAGCACATAGCAACGTGTTAAAAATGAATGAGTTATACTCAGAGAACTCCAAAAGTTTTAACCCAGCTTGGATTGGGTTAGCTTAGATTGGGTTAGCTTGGATGGATTTAATGAAAAATATGGCAGCTAATGTGTTCCTGTTAGACGTGATAGCAAATTGAAAGAACATTAACTCAGTATTTGTAGATTCTTTGGTCTTTTCTATGAAAGCGATTGTATCTTCTTCAATGAGAAGTGCTTGGTACCTTCCTTTCTGATCCTTATATTTTACATTTATTTTATCTAAAATAATTTCCTATTGTGTTTTTTCAAACATGCAATATTTCATGTGGTTCTCAAACAGGCCTGCCACAGTGCATGATCTGAGTGGATTCATTCACAACCTATTCACATGGGGTTCGAAGGAAACAGCTCCCCTTGAAGCTGGGCTCTGGGCTTTCTATTCGCCTCAAATCTGATATGAGCAATGTGACCCGAAAGGTTACGCATTGGTCTTCAAGTTTTTTGTATCCTTCCAGAAATTGTATGCGTCTTCATTTAGAGATGGATATTTCAGAATATTTTCAACATTTTTTAAAATTAAGTTTTCAAATATTACATATTGTCTGTAACTTGTTTTATTCAACTAACATATGTAACTTAGACATTTTCCATGAATACAGTTTTTTTTAAGCCTTTCAAACTTCCCACTTTATAGACTGACCATTGTTTGTTTCACCAGCCTGCTATTAACATATATGAGGTTGTTTTCAATGATTTGCTCTTATAAACAAGACCAGCGTAGGCAAACCCTCAAAAGAGACTCAGCTCAGGAGGGTTGTTGGCTTCACCCAGGAAAGAATTCAGGAACGAGCCAACAGAGAAAGAAAGCAAGTTTCTTAGAGCAACAGGGCACAGCAAAATGGCGGCTCCATAGCCAGAGCCGGGCTTTCTCATAGGCAGAGCAGCCTAGAGGGAAACTCAGGAATTGCTGGCTAGCTTTATTTATGTCCACTCTTAACTATGTACTTAACTGAGGGGTGAGGTATTCAGAATTTTCTAGAAGAGGAATGGGAAGTTCTGGGAACTATATAAGGTAACTACAGGTCATTGTCATGGCATTGTAAACTGTCATGGTGCTGGTGGGAGTGTCCTTATGCTAATGAGCAGTGAGAACAACTAGAGGTCGTTTTTGCCCCATCTGCTGGTTTTTCTTTTTCTTTTCTTTCTTTCTTTTTTTTTTTTGAGATGCAGTCTCGCTGTGAGTGATGCCCAGACTCCCAGACTGGCATGATCTTGGCTCACTACAACCTCTGCCTGCCAGGTCCAAGTGATTCTCCTGCCTCAGCCTCCCTAGTAACTGGGATTACAAGCACACACTCTTATGCCTGGCTAAATTTGTATTTTTAGTAGAGACAGGGTTTCACCATGTTGGTCAGGCTGGTCTCGAACTCCTGACCTCAAGAGATACACCCACCTCGGCCTCTCAAAGTGCTGGGATTACAGGCATGAACCACCATATCTGGCCTCTGTTGGTTTCTTTACTGCATCCTGTATTGGTCAGAGGGTTGGTGATTGGTTTTCGAAAATAAATCCTGCTGATCTCCTAACTCAAGACCACAATTAACAAAATCATTCGTAAGTTACACAGTGAGTAGTCAAGCTACATGATCGATCATGAGAAGTAAACTGCCAGTTCAAAGAAAAGGTGTGCATTTTTTATTTTGCTAGTATTGCCAAAATGCCCTCTGTAGGGGTTGAAGGTATGGGCAGACCAAAAGGCTGTGTAAAAACCAAAGTTTTACCCTCTATGGTTACATCACATGTGGAATGTTCCCAATCTGATAGCAAAAAGTGATGCTACAGATAATTTGAATTTCCATTTCTAGTGTTAGCAGTAGAGGTTGGCATCTTTTCTTATGTTTAAAGGCTATTTTTACTTCCCATGCCTTGAACCCTTTATTCATTCTCTTTTCCCATTTTTCTTTAAGATTATTAGTATTTTTCTTACCATTTGTTTGACTTTTGTTTTTCAGTAAACTTTAATTTATTAGGAAGATCCTCTTCTTTCTGTTCCCTCCAAGGTATGAACCCAAACATATTATTTTAGTTGTTGGATGGTTTTACCTTAGGAAATGAAGAGTTTTCTTTTTAACAAAGTAAGTTTATAAAATATAATAAAGGCCGGGAGCGGTGGCTCATGCCTGTAATCCCAGCACTTTGGAGGCTGAGGCAGGTGGATCACCTGATGCCAGGAGTTCAAGACCATCCCGGCCAACATGGTGAAACCTCATCTCTACTAAAAATTCAAAAATTAGCCAGGTGTGGTGATGCGTGCTTGTAGTTCCAGCTACTCAGGAGGCTGAGGCAGGAGAATCGCTTGAACCTGGGAGGTGGAGGTTGCAGTGAGCCGAGATCGCACCACTGCACTCCAGCCTGGTGACAGAGCAAGACTCCCTCCCCCCCCCAAAAAATTAAAAAAAATAAAAAAATAAAGTATATCATTTTTATTTCCACTGGATTTTGAATAATAGTTTTAAAAACCCACTTAAAACTTACAAAGAAAAATTATTATTTTTATAAGTTATTTTAATGAGTTTAATTTTTATATTCAAGTCGTTTATCCCTTAGAAGTGTAATCTGGTGAACTTCGTGAAATACATATCACACTTACCTATGTTTTCTCCAGACAGCCACAGGTTGTTTTGTTAATAATATCATTTATTTAAATGTATTTCCATATTATCTATAGTGATGTTTCTTATTTATGGTTGATAATAGTTATTTGTTCCATCTCTGTTTTTTCTTGACCAGTTTCACCAACAATGTGTCAGTTTTACGAGTCTCTTAAACCAACCTCTGGCTTTGGTGATCCTCTGTGTGATTTACTATTCTATAGTTACTTTTACATTCTATTTTTTCATTGTTCCACCTTTTGCATTTTTTTTTGCTGTTATTTTTCTAATTTCTTAAAAGAAATGTGTCTTTGGTACATTGTTTTTAAGGCTTCATTTTATTCTAATAATGTGTGCATTTACAATTTAAAAACCAAACCCATGCCATTAGCTAAATCCATAGGTCTTGAAATGTGCAAACTATTTTAAAATTACTTTCAATTCAAAATATTTTATAAATTTATAATTTGTAATTATAAATTATTGTAATTCTTCTTTGATTTGTGGGTTATTTGAAGTATATTATGTCTTTTTCAAATGTTTGATAAATTTCTAGTTTTCTGATGTCTAGCTTAATTCCATTGTCTTCAAGAAGTATATTTTATATGATTTTAATGTTTAGAAATAATTTGAAACTTGATTATAACCCAGAATAGGATCAATTTTTGTAAATGTTTTATGTGTACTACATACAAAACAATATGTATTTTGTAGACATTGGAAATAATATTCTAGAAATGTCATTTTGGTCTGGTGTGCTAATATCTTTTATGCGCTAATGGATATTTTTTGTCTGCTTATCTTATTAGTTAACGTCTTGCACAGTGCTGGATGTGTTTATATTCTCTTTTGGTGTTTTTCTTTTGCTTTCTATATTTAAGC
This sequence comes from Rhinopithecus roxellana, assembly GCF_007565055.1. NCBI lineage: Eukaryota > Metazoa > Chordata > Mammalia > Primates > Cercopithecidae > Rhinopithecus > Rhinopithecus roxellana. The sequence continues at coordinate 26,885,286 of NC_044559.1, forward strand.
CTATGCCACTAGATGGATTCAAATCCATAATTATTACATCTTCTTGTGAATTGGTCCTTTTTTATCATTATGAAATGCCCATCTTTAATGTTTTTTTGTTGTTTATTTTGATTTTAAATATATTTTTGTTGTTCTATGCAGTTAATATTTATTTGGATTTACCCAAATATTTATCTTTTTGTCTTCACTCTTCTTGTGTCTCTGAACCTTCATTGGGAGTGTTTTTTCTTCTCCCTGAAAGACACCCATTAGTGTGAATTTAAGAGTGACGAACTGCATTAAGTTTATTTGTAAAATATAATTATTTAATCTTTATTTTTTAAGGATGTATACTTTTGGATGTGGAGCTTCAAATCTACTTTTTCTGATTCTATTCGTTTCTGCTTAGAAGCCAGCTGCGCCATTTTATCATTGTTTTTTTGAAATTAATCTGTGTTTTTTTCTCTGGTTACTTTTATGATTTCTTGTTTCCCTTAGTTTCCAGCTATGTCACCGTGATATATGCAGAATTTTTTTAAAGATGTATTATTATGTTTGTTATTCATATATCCCTCTTAACTGGTAGCTAGATCTCTTCTGTCATTTTCAGAAAATTGTAACCCCTCTATTTCCTTCAAATTGTCTCTGTCATTCTTTTTCCTCTGTGTTTCATTCTAAATATTTTTCTGTGCATTTATCTCTGCCATACTTTAATCTTCCTCCTTTGTGTATTCTAACTTTTACCTGCATTCTTTGAGTCTTTAATTTTATTGATTATATATTTTTTTTGTTTTTAGAATTACCATTTGGTACAATTTTTGTAGATTCCAGTAGTCAGGTCAAGTTCTTTATCCTGTCTTTTATTTCTCTGAACATCATTAAAACTGGATTATTTTAATGCTGTGAGTGAGAAATCTGTCACCTGGTCTTCTCTGTGTCTGATTTCTATTTTTTGTTGTGTTTTGTGGCATGCATGATTGTCTATTTCCTTCCCCATTGCCTGGTAACTATTAATTACCATAGACAGGTTGTGAGACACTGGTTGAAAAAACATACAGAATAGTTGGAGGACTATGATGTTACTTCTTTGCAGAGAACTGCTCGTTGCTGCTGGTAGCAGATATAGAAACCTCAGACACCCTGGATCACATTTTTCAATTCCAGGGAGAATTGTGATTGAAGCTGTCTTGGTATCTTTACAAAACAACTCTTATTTCTGGGGTGAGTCTCTTCAAGTCTCAAGCCCAAACCAGTAAATTTACTAACACTGATCTCCATTCTCGTGGTCCCCCAAGACTCCAATGTGCCCCCGCCCTGTGCCTCTGTTGCGTGTCCCCTGCAACATCGGAACCTCTTGGGGGTAGGCTCTGGTTGAGTGATACTTCCGGTCGTACACGGGCTCCAATTTCTGACTCAACACCCAGAGTTTGCTTATTATGTCAGATATTGGCACCATAATTTTTTTATTGCATTGTTAGATCTCTAATCTTGAAAACTCAACTGAAGTGAACAGGGGAAAGAAAATATTTTGTATTTACCCATAATTTTTGCAGTCACTGCCTAAACGTTTTCTGGCTTATGTAGTTGCCCCTTTCCAGTCCTTTCCAGGTGAAGCACACTTTTCCTGGGATGTTTTGTCTACACCCATTGGTTTTTCTAGTTGCCAGCTTCTCTTAACACACAGTCCTGGATATGTGAGGCAAGAAGGAAGCCCAGGGAAGCCAACACCATCTTTTCCCTCAACCCTGAGTTTGCTGGCTGATCTGCCATCTTCTCTCCAGTTTTCATCAGAATCTTTTAATATTTATTTTATATATTCCACCCAGGGTGTTAGCTATACTTAGCAGGGTATATAGGGAAACTCTATTTCATCTATTCAGCTATCTTTCTTTGCTTTTTAGTTATACAAGTATATTAACTAAAATTCACGTTTCCTAAACATTTAGATTTAAAATGCAACAGCAGTTGGAAGGTTATGCTACAAAAAAAAAAAAAAAAATGTTTACTAAATTTCAAAGATAGTGGTAGCATTGCTCAAGAAATTTTACTGATCTATGTATTTTTGTTGTAAAATGCTGATTTTTAGTAAACCAAGTTGTTTTCTGCTGCTGTCAATTTTATACTCTTCCTTGCACCTCATCCTTGAATGTACAATTCTCACATTTCAAAGCAGGAGCTGGGAAGAGACAGCAGACAGTGGGGAACCTATCCCAGCAGGCAGATTCATTCCAGAAGACTGAGCACAGAACTGAGCATTTGAGCTCCCTCCTCTTATATTCCCCGACTGGTCACAGCACATTTTTCATTTCCGTATGATGTAGGGGAAGCAGTATACATGATTTCATTTGATTTTAACAAATATTTATTAAGCATCTACTTTGCAACAGTTGTTTTGCTTGTTGCTTGGAGATACAGACAGCAAAGGGTAGGAGTTCCCCGTCCCCTCCGGAGGTTCAGAGGCAGAGCCTTCCAGGAGCAGCAAGTCTCTTGCATCAGTATGGTAAGAGCTGAGTGAGGAGAGCTGCAGCATTGCCCTGGGGCCTTGGCTAAGGGAGGATGCAAAAAATAGTCCCATCACTGGGTATCTACCCAAGTGAATATAAATCATTGTATTATAAAGAAACATGCATCTCTATGTTCATTGTATCACTATTCATGATAGCAAAGACATGGAATCAACCCAAATGCCCATCCATGGTAGACTGGATAAAGAAAATGTGATACATACACCTATGGAATATTATGCAGCTATAAAAAGAATGAGATCATGGCCCTTTGCAGAGACACGGATGAAGCTGGAAGCCATTATCCTCAGCAATTAACACAGGAACAGAAAGCAAACACTGCATGTTCTCACTCATTAGTGGGAACTGAACAATGAGAACACGTGGACACAGGGAGGGGAACACACCACACCGGGGCCTGTCAAGAGGTGGGGTGAGGGAGGGAGAGCATCAGGATAAATAGCTAATGCATGTGGGGCTTAGTATCTAGGTGATGGGTTGATGGGTGCAGCAAACCACCATGGCACATGTTTACCTACGTAACAGACCTTCACGTTCCGCACATATATCCCGGAATTTAAATAACCTTTTTTCCAAAGAAAATAGCCTCTGAGCCCCTTTTGTGAAAGTAACCACCTCTTGCTAAAGGGGGCAAATCCAGAGAAAGGGAAAAGTACCTTCAAAGACCTGATCGTAGTTTTAATTATAAGGCAAGTGGAGTTATCTTTGGTGGTTCTGTTCACATTTTCTTCGAAACTGCCTAATCAGCTCTACTTTTGGTGACGTCATACTGATTGACATCCCCAGTTAAGTGTTAAAGTCATGTTACAAGTTTTATTCTTTAGGCATGAGTGATTTGATTTTCTCATTTCAGTCATAGCGGTACTTTGGAAATGAATACAATGTTGAATGCTGCTAGTTTCAAGGCTAGTAATAAAATTTCCAACACTCTGGCACTTGAGCATTTGATAAAAATTGACTTACAGTAAGAATATTTAAAGCCTAGTCAAATGCCCATCTATCTGACTATAACCACAATTAAACTCCAAAACTGAAGAACAAAGAAAGGAGTGGGATGAAGAAGCGAGGAAGGGAGGAAAGGAGCAACAATGTGAAAGAGAAAGAAAAGACATTGGGTGCTGCTATCCAAAGATGCATGGAGGCTGACGGCTCAGTGAGCATCTCTTACTGAACACCTAAAAGGGGCCAGGTACTGAGGGCATCAGAGTGGCCCTAGACGGATGTAACCAAGGGAGGGCCAGCTTCACAGGCGTGCAAACTGTGCCTAGATACCGGGCCTTTTTATCTGAAGGATGCTGAGCTTGGTTTAATGCTCTGTTCTTGCTATCTTAAAATTTACAGGCTGGGTGGGTGGCTCACGTCTGTAGTCCCAGAACTTTGGGAGGCCAAGGAGGGTGAGTCACTTGAGATCAGGAGTTTGAGACCAGCCTGGCAAATATGGCAAAATGCCATCTCTTCTAAAAATGCAAAAAATTAGCTAGGTTTTGTTACCTATGACTGTAATCCCAGCTATTTAGGAGGCTGAGGCAGGAGAATCCCTTGAACCCAGGAGGCAGAAGGTGTAGGAGCCAAGATTGCACCACTACGCTCCACCTGGGTGAGAGTGAAACTCTGTCAGGAAAGAAAGAAAAAGGAGGGAAGGAGAAGGGGAAGGAGGAAGGATGGATGGAATTCCTAAGACCTGGCAGGACAGGACCTGCCTTAAGGCAGTAATTAGGAGGAAAAAGAAAAAAAAAAAAGAGACCCGAAAAATCCCAACTCCCAGCAAGGGAAAGAGGCAGAGAAGAGAAGGAGGTCCTTCCTTCCTTCGTCCTCCGAAGGAAGGAGGAAGGAAGGAAGGAAGCCCTCCCGCCCGGAAAGAAAGAAAGAGAAAGAAAAACCTCAAGAAGAAAGAAAGAGAAAACTTCCAGAAAGAAAGAAAAAGAAGCTTTCTTTCATTCTTTTTTTCTTTTTTCTTCCTTTCCCTTTTCCTTTACTTCCTTTCTGGAAGGGCGGAAGGGAGGAAGGAAGGGAAAAGTCTTATAAAACAATTTTACCTAAGAACTTGTGTTTTTTAGGTGAAATTGGATGGAACAACAGACCATGCACATAAGTGGAGCAGATATGGGCGATATGTTTGTCTCTTGTTCCCACTCCCTGATTGCACAGAGTATTGCAATGATCCACAAGCACAGGATTCTGGTGGCCTGCAAATGGGTGGGGGTTCAGCAGGATCCACTTGAATACAAAGTAAACGTTAGTGGGGAAACTGGTCACCTTAGGAGGCTGTAATCTTTATTCAAACCGAGTATCCGAAACGCAGAAAGACCATGGCAAAGCAGGAATCACAATCAAAGGCCCTTCCATATCCTTTCTTAACAAGTGTTACTTCTCACTGACGCTGAAATGATGGTGTAGAAGGGAAGGACAGAGAAGCCCACAGCACCCTCTTTATTCGACTTTCTCACTCGTCAGTAAGTCGATCATAGATAATGCTGGCAGACTGTGTGCACACCAAAAAGGGAAATAAAAAGATAAAATGACTTGAGTTTGTTTTGTGAAGGATTTCCTCTCTTCTGCTAAGAACAAGATGCATGTACAAGTTATGAACAACACACTGTGTAATTTCAGGGATACCAAAATTGCAGGTTAAAGAGCATAACGCTTAAATGTCTTTTACTTGTATTTAAAAGTGGCATTGCACAAAAGATGAATGGCAAAGCTCATGCTAGTGATTTACATTTTTGTATTTTGTTGGTTAGAATGACATTAAACAGCATGTCTAAAATGCAATGACAAGTTGGGAGAGAGACTGTGGAAAAGGAGAAAGCCTGTATTTTGGCACCTTTAATGGCATGTTTTTATTTCGTTTTGAACAAGGGATGGGCATTGTGCTTTTGCACTGTACTGTGCAAAGCATGTGGCTTCTCTGGCCCCAGGTCTAAGAGGACTGAATCTGATGAGGGAGCATTATTTGGCTCTGTCACTAAACAATATTGTCAAATGCTCAGAAGGAATTTACCGAAGAAGACTGTGATCTTGTTGCCTTGTTATTGTGATTCTCTAACGATGGGGTGGAGGGAGTAAGTATCATCTTACATTTACTAATTTAGGAGGATTAGAAATATTTAGACATGTGATGGAGACATTTTTAATACTCTTTTAACCAAGCGACAGTCACCAATATCTTTCAGCGTTACTATTTCCACGAGAAGGCATTTAAACATAAAGGCATATCAATCCGAGCTCTCATTGTTAAATTAGAGGGCTGTCATCCCCAAGATGGTAACCTAGTGAAGGTTTTATGGGATCTTTGGGGTGTTGCTTCTCTGGCCTGAAACCTCTGGCCAGTGGCACCTTTTCCCAAGTTTTACTTGGGCCTACTGGGCTTATGCCACCCACTTGGCCTGGAAGGCTGTGCTCAGCTTATGCTGCTACCCTGGATCCCACGCCTGCCAAGGGTGAGTCAGGTGTGAAGCAGTGAGGGGTTTGTGAGGGAGAGTGAGGTCTGGCCACTGCGCCATCAGACATGCCGACTGCTGCAGCAGGGTGGGCAGCTCTGGGTGCTGGTACAGGCAGCGGCTCTCTGGGAGGCTGTGGCTGGACCAGGTGCACCACAAGCAACTTCCCTGACTGGCACCCGGGAATGCAGAGGTGTCCAGAAGCTTGGAGATGCCAGTCACTGCAAGACCACAAAGAAAGTCACTGGCCCTGAGAGTTCCAGGTCTGCATTCCTCTAGGGGCCATAGCTCTCTTTTCCTTCTCTTCACTCACAGCATGGTGAGTAAGGAACATGTTTAGCCCCGTTTGTGTTATAGCTCTTTTAGCTTTGCCATTTGGTGGCAAATGGCACCGGTTCTTGTCCTGTGACCAGGAACAATGGGATATGCAGACAAGTGGAGGGTTAGCACGGTGAAAAGGAGCTTTACTGAGCAATAGAACAGCTCACAGGAGACTGCTGAGTAGTCTGACCAGCTCTGGCTGAGCCTGGAGCTTGTATGGGCTTCAGAGGGGAGAAAGTGCCAATTGGTCCATGGACAGCCATGAGCAGGCCCCGAAAAGTCGCCACAAGTTCCCACTCCAATCCATAGGACTGGCAGCCCAGCCCCCAGTCTTCAGGCCCTCCCTGGCCTGAAGGTGGGGCCTCACTGGGGATCTACCCCCTTCCACCCAGGAATCTGTTTGCCTCCTACTGCCATTCATGGCGTCTAGGCTTGGCCCCAACTTTGTTCCAATCAGAGCAGGTGCCTACAGCAGGGAGAAGCCAGGCAGCATGAACAGGCACGTCTGAGTCCATGAGGGCAGGGGGCCTTCCCAGGCCCCCAAGAGTGCAGGCCCTGTGGTTTGGGCAGCTGCAGCTGTGCCTGGGGTGCAGGGCTTCTGCCTGCTCCACGGTGCAGGAGCCTTGGGTCTGCAGCCCCAATTTGGGCAGCTGCAGTGGCACCTGGAGAGCTCCTGCCCCATCTCAGAAGGGGTGAGATCCCACTTGTCCCCAGTTGCTGCCAGCTCCATGGAACATGCAGCCCCAGCTGCACCTCCCTGCTGCAGCTGGCATGATGGCAACGGCAGGCCATCTGGAGAGGCTACTGACATCAAAAGGCAGACAATTGTTTTTGCAAAAGTGAGGGTGTCAACATCCTCTAGCCTCCCTTACCTTGGAAAAGTTGCTGAATTGGGAAGATCGGAAAGGCCCAGGAATCTACCTGCCCTCTTCTCCATGTCCTGTTGCCAGTGCAGGGAGCTTCCCCGTGTACCCTGATGACATGACGTGGCCTCTTGGGCACTCTGGTGCTGAATCTTTGGCTGACTCCTTGTATGACTGTCACTTGGTAGAACCTGGAAGCTCACGTGTCCCTGGAGGCTGAGACACCAGAGGGTAAGAGGTGACTCAGCCAGAGCCCAGGCATTGGAGCCAGGCATGGCAGCCTGCACAGGGACCCACTATGACCCCAAGTGTCGGTGGAAATCCAAGTTAGAGAACGTGCTTTGTAACATTTTTGCAAACACACAGTCTCAGAAATATTCTAAACATGAGAGGAATATAGCTTGAAAGCCAATTCCAGAGAAATACTGAGTAATTTGGAGACAGGCATTTAAATAATGAAATTCTGGAAGAGTAACATGCTTTTCCGATGGGTTAGAAGAAGCTACAACAGTTAGGGTACAAAGCGATTCGTTCTGAATTAGGTTGTTAACTCCAAGTTCTTTTTTTCATACTTCGTTTCAGTGTTTTAGTCTTAAGAGGTATTTTCAATATAAAAGCAATTATGTGTGTTTCAGTACAAGTATCTTTGTACTTGTAAGTTGCATACTGTCTCTCAGTGATTACAGCCAACTGAGAGCCATCTGAATATTGTTACAATTTTAAGGTATTTCTTATATTTTCACATAAGCTCCAGTGTTTATTAAAACCCTATCTATAGAGTTAATGGCTAATATTATGATAATAAGATTATATAATTAAGTAAATGTTTACAGTGTTACTAAGAAGTATTAGATGCCAGTCACAGGAAGGAGCATTAAGAAAATGTACGAGAAAAAATCTGTGCAATAAATTGAATGGAAAATAAATCCTACACTCTGCTCACTCAAGTAGTCAGCTCTGTCATGCCTCTCAGTTTATTTATTTACAAAATTTGGGAATGATAATTTTAAGTTTATTGTTTGTAAGCTGAAACAAGAGTGAGCCATTCCTGCAGTTTACATTTCATGACTTAAGTAAGGCCAAATCAACTAGAACTGAAAATCATTTGATAGGAAACAGCTGCAACTGTTTAAAAATGTAGCAATTAAAATTCTTCCACTCCTTTGATTCCAGCTGAAAGTAATCTTTTTTTTTTAATGTGGCAGAATTTATTAGTGGTCTGCTTAAAGGTACATTTAGGATGTGACTTTAATTCATAAAATAATTACCATTTCTTCACACTCAATAAATCTAACTTTCTTCAAGTTTCGCAACTTCTAATTGATGATGAAATTATACCATTTTCCAACAAATAATTCATTAATATAGTAGATAAAATTGATTGAACTATAACACATTTAAATTGTGTCTTAAAGTAACATTTTTTCATAGCTTTCAAAACCAGATTTTATTTTTAATAATCAGGATGCTATCACTGTCTACTCAGATTATTTAAGTTATGTTAGGGAATTTATTACTATTATTATTATTATTATTATAGATGTTCAGTTTCTCTACCAATGTTCTTCTTGGTTCCAGGGAGAAATACAGTAAATTCTCACTTAACACTATCAACAGCTTCTTGGAAACTGTGACTTTAAGAAAAAGGTATCACAAGTTTGCTAATTGGTATAAACGAGAGTTAAGTTCCTATGGCCTATTTCTGGTTACAAAAACATGACCAAATTTCCAAATAAGGATCAAAACACATCTAATAATAAATATTGAAATAAATGTGAGCTATACATAGATTTAAGAAAGATCAATGAAAATGAGTGAGAGAATTATTTACCCAAGTATTCCAGTTCAGCATCAACTGGCCTGGATGCCATCCTTTTGCAGGGTACACTCACACCTGCACCCACCCTTACTCACCCTGGGACCGCGTAGACGTGCCAGTTCACTAACTGGACCAGAGTGCCCCAGAAAAGACACACACGGACTCGGGAAGAATGTGTCAACTTCCCGCAGTGGATGTGGCTGGGAATTAATGTTTATTCTCATCAGTGTTATAAGGAATTGACGTTGAATGAAAACCATTATTCTAGGACCTACTACATATTCTTTCTATACCTAAATCCTACGTTCAGGTGAATATTTATTAGACTTTGGCAGAGATCTTTGATCAAATTTACTCTTGTTCCAGGTAGGTATCCAAGTAAATTCAAAATTGTAATATTACTCCCTCTACTATATTTTAATTAAATTTTGATTTTAAAATAACTTATTTTAAGATGTTATTTATAGATCATTTGAAACTATCCAAAGTCTGCACGCATTTCTTGCCACCATTGCTGCTGGAAGAACGGCAACTGAAGTAATGTTTATTTGTTTTTTTCTAAATGCTAAAAGCAGCACATCAGACTGAGTAAATGGTATTCCTGGCACCTCCTTTGCCCAGGTCACTCAACAGCAAAAACTTTGATCAATTGGCTGATTAAATTGGTTACAATGTGGTGATCAATCAGTTACAAGGACAAGTTGAGATTTCTCACTGTGGCACTCAGGAGCTGAGGGAACCTTCCTGATACTGACATCTGCAGTGTCCAGTGTAAAGGCTCTGTTCTAACAAATGTGTTCTGTCCCACAAAACTCAGTGCACACAAGCAGATGACTCTACAGCCTAACGACTCCCTCACTTCTTTCATTCTAAGATCCTGGAAGTCGATTTCTTTGATAGAAAAGATGTTTTACAAAATATTTATTCAAATATAATTTGTTCAAATATAATTTTTACAATATATTTTCTTTGGGTTTCAAATTATTTTCAATAATCATGCCTCTCTTCATATACCCCTTGGTGAACCCCTACGTGGATATTCAGTATTTGAAGTGAATTTCACTTTTACCTAGCCAAACTCCAACATCTCTAAAACATTAATCTGTTATCTGAGGTCACCTCAACTAACATTAAGCAGCTATTTACTAAAGCAGAATTTGTTAAAATTCATTTATCTATTCCAAATATCACACATTATGCATAGTACATATTTTTTTTTCTCTCTCTCTCTCTCTTTCTCTCAATCTCTTTCTTTTTCTTTCTCCCTCTCTCTCGTTTGCTGTCTCTCTCTGAAGTTAAAATTTCCAGAAGATTTGGGAGGAATTAAAGAACATTCAGAAACAAAAGGTCACTCTCAGACGCAAATACTAAATGAATGCTCGTATTATTTCATGTCCTCACAACAGTCTTCAGCAATTTCATTTCCTTCTATCAGCTTTTGTTCTATGTGGAAGTGTAAGTGGATACTGGCAGAGTAAGTAATAAATCACACAGTTGTCATTTATCTGTCGGCTCTATTATCATTCATGTTTAATGTAGCCCATACTTGACTTTTAAGACTTTTTTTTTTTTTTTTTTTAAGGGAGAGTTCAGCATTCCCTTTTACAATGCCGTCTGCAGAATGCATTTACATACAAGAGTTGTGCTCATTCTTCCATTGGTATGGAACCAGTGTAGGTTTGAATGGTGACTGCCTCTAGCACCAGCTGCACTGCTGCTTTCACTTTGTGGTCAAACTCTTAGAAGAAAGGGGGTCTCCATCAGAGACCATCAGACACCACACTTAACTCTGAACCGAAACCAAAGCCATTTCCAATTTCTGGCACGCTGCTTAGATAGCTGCTTAAAGCCAAAATTCTGGCAAAATAGCTGCTTAAATCCGAATTGTATTACTCACTGGGCATTATTTTTTTTCTTTGTAGAACATAGGAAAACATCCACCTAGTATTTATTTATTTATTTATTTTGAGATGGGGGGTCTCACTCCATGGCCCAGGCTGGAGTGTGGCCACCTATTGAAGAATGGTATAGAACAAACTTTAGCCAGAAACAAGTCAGGGGGTTGAGGCTGAAATCTTCATAGCATAACCTTTCCCTAGCACATGTTACATTTGTTAGTTTTCTATTTTTTCTTCCTTTTGCCTTGTTAGACAGCACTGACTGAACTGTTAACTTATTTTCAAGAATTCATAGCTTTTGCCACTTCAAGGTTCAGGCCAGCCTATGTGATGAGGCAGATAATATGCTTACATTTGGCAGTGGAGATATTTGATAATTTAGCAGCATTTTTACCAAGAAGTTTCCCTTCTGAAACATAATTTTGTGACAGTGTGAAAGCTGGGTTTTAGTTGATGTAACTTTTTTTTTTTTTCAGTTCTTTGTACTACAAATGCTCTGTGGCTAGGACACAGTTAACAAGAATCAAGGCCTTTCTTATTAATAAATATAACATGGCTCCGATTTGTAATTCAAATAACTGAGAATTTAAGAGATTAATATTTAAATGAAAACATTAATCCGATGATGCCTCCAATTCCATCAGCTGTAGATAATGATATCTGCTGCTGAGAATCAAGATGTTTGTTTAACCTATATCAGAATTGTCAGCCGCGTTACTAGAACTCTGGGTGCTTGCTTCCCACTCAGCCTCTGTGGCACTGACTCCACTTGCTCTGTGCCTAGTTGGAGCCTTCACAGCCTTCATGGCCTGGCTCAAACTCACCTCCTCCTTGAAGGCCTCCAGGATCTGTCTGGATCATAGTCATAGTCGTATCTACCATTTAATTGCTATAACCTCTCATGTGGAAAATAGAGACAGCTCACAAATGGTGCCTGTCATTATTTAATCATTCGTTTTGCACGCTTTCCCCCACTGGCACTGTGTGGTCCTAGACTTCAATCATTGTGTGGCTTACAAATTGTGTATTTTCACAAAACTGGGTACAGAACTGCACTTATTAATAGTACTTTTATACTCAGTATTTTTGTTGATTAACTTATTTCACATAGCAGAACCTTGATTTACTTAAGAGAGAGAATTACACATTGGGGAAACAGACTTTTAAATGTAGTTGACTGAAAATGAGAAGTAGGGAAGAAGAAAGACCATCAGATACTCCCCTATGTCTTTTCCACGCCTTGTTCATTTTCCATCCCTGAATACTGCTTCTTGCTACCCCTCAACTGAGTTTGAGCCTGTTTAATTCTGACCAGTAGGCTTCATTTGTTCCTGACTTGAAGGTGCTGGCACTTTGTAGTCGTGTGTAACTCGAAGCCCCTTAGTCTGAATTCTGAGGGTCCTCACTGAGCACACGTTACCTCTGCAAATTTCTGATGTTCACTCTACTTTCAGAAAGAAGATTTTCAGGAGTAGGACAATGCCCATGCCTGAGCCTGTGCCATGAGCATGCACCTGACCCCATGTTTGCTTTGCAGCAGAAGCCTTGAAAAGCTTTCTCCAGGGACCTGCAGTCCAAGACCCATGGGGATGCAGACCACCCTGAGGCCACTGTGAAATGCAATGTACTGGTCTCACGGCTGCTGTCTGGAAGCCCCAAATGGTCCCACTGCCAGGCACAGCCCTTCTGACTCTCCATGGTCTCCCTGGAGGCCTTTCCCAATTGACTATTCCTGAGGTTGCCCTGCCAGACTTATTTTATCTCCGGAAGCTTCCTGCTTCACAAGCAAGGATAAGCTAAATGGCTGTCTTGGCAGGCATGCTCTGTGGACACTAGCCCTTGGCTAGTCATGTTGGACTTCTTGAGTGGCAAGCACACTGTGCTGGGATTGCTGAGCATAATATGGGCACAGCTGTAAGAGCTTCACATTCAAGACACCCTACGTCTTACTTTCTTATCTCTCCCTCATATGGGGTATTCGTACTTGGTGTAAGGACTCAGGGGTGCATAGTGAAATGGACCCTATTACTCTATTTCGTCATCCCTAATTCTGCTGTTTCATGACTGTTTGATGCCTTAGAGTCAATAACCCTCTCCAGGGCTAATCTTTGAGGCCTAAAAATCCCTATTGCATGGGATACTTCTGAGAAGCAAGACAAATCACATGAAAGCATTTAGTATAGCATCTGTAATATGCTAGGTCCTCCAATCTCAGTTTTCTTCCTTAAAAAAGTTGCCATACAAAGTAACTGGGTTCCCTTTCAAGATGAGCATGACAATTTTAAGATTTTTTAAAAAGTTTGTGTTTACATGTATATTTATTTACCATTTATGTTTCATAGCTTTATTGAAACTTTATTGTGTTTCAGCTTTATTGAAGCTTTATTTATTGAAGAAATGATTGCATTTATTTATTTATTGAAATCAATACAGTATTATTTAATGAGTTGCTAGTCCAATAACCACACACATGCAGATGGTGAAACCATTGTTGTGATTAAGACCATGAACATACTTGCTCATTATCCTCCACATTTTCTCTGTGCCCATTTCTAATTCCTCCTATACATCCTTTCCTTCTGCGTTGCTCACCCCTCCCCATGCAGCCATGATTCTGTGAACTGTCACTTGAGATGAGCTTGCATTTCCTGTAACATGTAGAAATGCAATGATAAAGCACACACGTTTTATTGTCCAGCTTCTTTCACTGAGCGGTTATTTTGAGGTTTGTCTATTTCATTGCATATATCAATAATTCACTTCCTTCCATTTCTGAGGAGGATTTCATGTGAAGCACATACAATTGATTTGTGTGTTAATTAGCTGATGGACATTTGGGTTGTTTGCCCGCTTGACTGTTACAAATAAAGCTTCGATGAACATTCATAGATTGTGAAATGCAATGTACTGGTCTCACGGCTGCTGTCTGGAAGCCTCAAATGGTCCCACTGCCAGTCACAGCCCTTCTGACTCTACATGGTCTCCCTGGAGGCCTTTCCCAATTGACTATTCCTGAGGTTGCCCTGCCAGACCTATTTTATCTCCGGAAGCTTCCTGCTTCGCATCTATGAAGATTCATAGATCTAAACGTGAAATCTGAAAGTATAAAAACTCTGAAAGAAAACATAGGGGCAAAATTAATGTCCCTTGTTTGGCAAATATTTCTTAATTATGAAATAGAAAATAAGACTGGGTACAGAACTGCATTTATTAATAGTACCTTTATACTCAGTATTTTTGTTGAGTAACTTATTTTACACAGTAGAACCTTGATTTACTTAAGAGATAGAATCACAAATTGGGGAAACAGACAGTTAAATGTAGTTTAAATAAATAAATAAAAATAAATAAATTTTAAAAATTTAAATAAATAAAATTTGTTTAAATTAATTAAATAATAAAATAACTTAAATAAAATTAATAAATAAAAATAAATAAAAATTATGCTTTTTCAGAAGACACTGATAAGAAAAAAAAGGGCAAGCCACAGAATAGAGAAAAAGACATGTAAAACATATATCCAATAGGAGATGTGTATCTAGAACATGCAAAGAACTTTTCCAACTCAACCACAAAAAGACATGTAATTTTGAACAACAGCAACAGCAACAACAACAAATAGGCAAAGATTTTAACAGACCCTTTACCAAAGAAGATATATGGATGACTAATGAAAACATTAAAAAGTGTTGAATACGTTTCGTCATTATGGAAAAACAGGTCAAAACCACAATAAGACACCCCTCCGTACCCAGTACAGTGACTAAGATTAGAGTGACCTCACCACATGTTGATGAGGATAGGACTAACTGGAGCCTTTCAATGCTTTCTGGTGGGCGTGCAAAATGGTGCAGCTGCCCAGAAAACCATTCTGCAGTTTCTTAGAAGTTAAACACAAACCTACCATATGACCTAGCCATTCCTTTCCTAGGTATTTACCCAAGGGAAATGAAAGCATATGTCTACACTAAGACTTATAGCTTTAAGTTAAAAGAAAACAAACCAAACTCAATATATAGAAACCAACATTTCAGAGTCACTTAAGCTTTGCAATGTAAGCCAGCACCTCAGAGGGTCATTTAAAATTCTGTAATAAGAGACAACTCAGGTCTTCTTGATTTTCATCAACTATTTTCTAAAATGTGGTGGGAATCAATGATTTTTAGAAACTGTGGTATAAAAGGAAGACATAATACATAAATATAGGAAAAAAAGACAGCATCAAGCATGGAAACATAAATTTGAAGAAGACACATGCTAATGAACACACCAACAAACAAAATACTTTTAAGATAAATACACTAAAGATATAGTTTCATCCCACTGAATAGACCTAAAATATGCAAGGATAGTTTTCAGATATGTTTCACGGGATGATATGCTGTTATAGACTCACAACCAGGCTGCAGATCCAGGTGCATAGCCCTGGGAAGTCACTGCACCTTCCTGGCATTTGATGTGATGTTAGGTTTCTGTGAGTCCTGGAAATGTCTGTAAGGTTTAAAATATTGATCTTCCAATGAAATAGCTCTCGTTGGTACATATACAATATCACTTTTCTAACAGGTGAGCTATTTCTGCTTTTAGTGTTATTACTACATCATCATGACATTACTACTCCCACCAAATTTAGGAAAATTAAAATTGCCACCGCTGTATGGAATGGTTATTTTAGAAAAACTTCTGAACGTTAACCATGATTTACAAAAAAAAAGTTTGAATTTGTTATCTGTCTCAAGAATTATTTTAGTTCAACTTAATAATGTATATTATATAAAATATACAAATGCAGCAAATTTTCTCACTTTCTTCCAGTTATCCATGTACTATATTAAGCTACGTAATTCACACGCCAATTGACAGCTACAAAATGAACTGTTCTAGAAATCTGAAACCTTTGTCTAATATTGTTCCCCATATGTTTCTGGTAAATAAATGAGACTTAAAAGAAGTTCCATCTTTGCTCTTGTTTCAAAAGAACAAAGACCTAGTATCCTTTCTGCTTCTTAAAAAAAGTCCTTTGCATCATAGATCAAGTCACATTTGAAGGACGCCAGTATTAATATTTCCTTTTCATTTTATAGTACTTAGAAAGTAGTTCAAACGATTTCCACACATCTGCAACTTAGATGTAGATACACCACGGCCCCTAAAAATGCAATCCTAGCATTTTTTCTCATGCTTTAAAAATTATCCAAAGGACTGTCAACCAACTGTTGGTCCTAAATCATCTGGCTAACCGACCAAAGACATCAGCCCAAATTAGTAAGAGCAATAACGATTTTTCCACAATCTTTGTGGCTATTGCTTTTTAAAATGTCACCTAAATTATGAGAAACCTAGGCAAACAATCTAAAGCCTCGTTTAACTTTTTCATGAGTTAACAAATGACAGGACACACGCACTGCAACTCAGGTAAACAGAGGTAGAGGCATTAGGTGGGTTAATTTTCTTTTTTTTTAATTAATTCTTTTTTTAAAATTATACTTTAAGTTCTGGGATACATGTGCAGAACATGCAGATTTGTCACATAGGTAGTATACATGTGCCATGGTGATTTGTAGCACCCATCAACCCGTCATCTAGGTTTGAAGCCCCGCATCCATTAGGTATTTGTCCTAAGGCTCTCCCTCGCCTTCCCTTCCCCTCACCCCCAACAGGCCCCAGTGTGTGATGTTCCCTTCCCTGTGTCTGTGTGTTCTCATTGTTCAGCTCCCACTCATGACAACACGCAGTGATTGGTGTTTCTGTTCCTGTTTTAGTTTGCTGAGAATGATGGTTTCCAGATTCCTCCAAGTCCCTGCGTCATTTTTCTTACCCGCTCCAAGCACACCCAGGTTGCATTGTCCCTGACAATTATACTCCAAAATATCTTCCCCGATTAAAAAAACAAAAACAAAACAAAGCAACAACAAAACTCAAACATGAATGTATTGGAACTTCAGTTCTCTGTACATAAAATAAAAAAATAAATATGCATTATGCAGGTGTATCTCTATTGGGAATAATTTTCTTTACCGTAAGAATATCTGCCTGAATGATATTGGCGAGCCCCGCAGGCTGCGCACACCTTTGCTCTCTTTCTTCCCAGTGACGTCATGGAGCGCTGCTTGTTGCATTTCATGTTTCCCATTTGGCAGTAATAATCTTTCTAAGTTTGACAAGAATTGAGTCATTTCAAATGGTTTTCAAGCCTCACTTTCAATTCATGTTTCAAATTGCAGTATATGAAGCATGTAAAACACTTGTTTCAATGAGAACATGATGCTTGCATTTAGTATTTACACAATATGAAATAAATCATGTCAGAATTAATAAGGTCTAATTCTATTAATGTCAGAAAAGATTAACGTAGGTTCCCTCTTCTAAGCGGACTCACCCGATACTCTGTGAATTATTCTTGACAGTGTTAAAATTAGACTAAGCCTACAAATAAAACAGACCAGCAAATAAATTGAAGTAATAAATTAAGATATTGTGTAAATAAAGGTGTCTGTGGTAGAAGAAGCCAGATTTGATTGAGAATCCTTACTAGATTTGTTACCAGGAACATACTTATGACTGCATCTCCGGATAATCCCAGTTGCCTCTGAATTGAACTTGTTTCTTGACATGTGTTCTTTATTAAAATGTAATATTTATACTTGGGATATAAAAAAAAAGTATTGGTAAATAGGAGAGACTATGCTACAGCAAGTGAGCATGATTTAATAACATAACAAAAGAGATTTTGCTTGTCAGGTTAATTAGCTTGATCAGAAGTAGCTACATGCATATCAGCTAAACGCATAACCTCATCAGTTTGTATAGTCCAGTGAAAATGCGGATGGGTGATTTAACTTGAATCATCCCTTTTATTTCCACATTTACTTCCATTTGTTTTCTTGCATGGATTAGTACTCAGGGGATCTGTTTCTCTAGAAAGAAAGAAAAATAAAATGTCTGTTTAATTTAACTTTTCACTGAATGTTTTCTATTAGGCACACAAAAATGTTATTTTAAAATATGCTTATTATTCCAATTGGTAATAAATGATATTATTCCTAAATTTCATTAAAAATATTGATCAAGTTGGGAGGACTGGGGAAGAAAGAAGAAAAGGTAAATTTATCTGAAATAATGAGGAACAATATAGGAATTTTACTATGTTCGTAATAGGCAAAGTACTTAACAAAGAGTATTATAGATAATATTCTTTATGATTTATATATTATGTATACATTACTCAATGCTTAGTGTGTATGTTTGTATTTAAATTCGCTGAAATATTTTATGTAAAAGTTATTATAATCCAAAAAAATGTAGTTAACTCATGGTAGAAAAGTCTGTAAGTAACTATAAATAAACCTTGATTTTATTTTCCCCCAAATAGCATGCTTTGGAAGCCATGGGTTAATACATGGCTTTAAACATTAAATTGAAAAGAATAAAATGAGGAAATATGGAAGACTATAACTGCAAGGCTTATGAGGAAATTGTATGTAGTTTACATTGTAATCTCAGAACATATCTGTAACATAAAATATCTCTGAAGGATTCAAATAACACTGTGTAGGAAAATGTGAAGGAACATAAAATATCTCTGAAGGATTCAAATAACACTGTGTGGGAAAATGTGAAGGAGACCTGCAGGGCAAATGGGTGAAAGTCAGAGAAATATTCTTCCCCACAGAGTGGTGTACTCAGGAAGCAGAGGATACACTACATCTTTGCTAAACAGTTGGTAGGTAGTATACAGCTGTTTCAAGGACTATAAGGAATAAGAAAGTATACACGACATTATCAATGCCCTCACTAAGTTTGTAATCTAATATGACAGGTAAGATTTATTGTACACAAATTAGTGATGATGATTAATAAAATGACTAAATAAGTCAACGCTAAGCATCAAGTGTTGAAATCAGTTGTAAGTGGGGATTTTCAAGGCTAAGTGACTTTGGACATTATGGTAATATTAGGGCATTAGAGTACAGAAGTGGGGAGGAAACCAGAGAAAGCCCCCATGAACAAGTATTTAACATCGGTAAAGTAAAAAATGCTTCCTAAATGCACCTCCGTGTATGTAAAGAGGTGTCTCAGGGACGACAGTTCATAATAAGAAAAGCTTGGAAACAAACTTGACTTTCAATAACAGAGAAATAATAAATTAAAGGTAATGTTAATCCATATCATGTAATTAGCTAGAAGTTGAAAATTACACTTTCCATGTTAATACTATTCAATTCTTTGGTGCAAATTGTATTACCTATGCTAAGTGACAATAAACACCAGGATTAAAAACTTTATGCGGAGCATAACTTTGTTTGGTTTTAGACATGCGAAATTATTTCTGGGTCAAGATGTCAAGTGATCTCTACCTGCAACTGTTCTCCACAGCGAATATCCACACATGCATGCTCACACCTGCATGCACACACATGCACACTCGCAGCACGCGTGCATGTCTGTTGTTGTGATTGCGGCAGAACTCAAAATGGAAGACTTACATGGAGCAGAATACAGGAGAGGAACATTGACATTGGAGAGGAACATTGACATTGGAGAGGAACATTGACATTGGATAGGGCTGAATTGACAGGGCCATGGGTAGCTTCTGAGAGTGATAAAGGCATCAAAGTTAGTGCTTTGCTTCACTTATCTGTTACCAAATTAAAAGCCACTCCAAACTTCATGGCTTAAAGCAACACCCTAGTATCTGGCATCTGGAAGTAGGCTCAGGTGGACATCTGTCTGGTCTCACTGGTGTCTCAGCTGGCTGCAGATGCCTAGCTGGGGCTGAATGACCAGGGGTCCACATTTGTGTGTCTAATAAAGGTGCTGTCGGTCTGCTGGGCTACATGTCTCCAGCAGGCTGGGCCTGGCTTCATATCATGATGGTCAGGTTCAAGAGCAGCAAGAGGGAAAACATGCCCCAATTCACAAGCACATTTCAAATGCCTGCTTGTGTCACACTTGCTAATATCTTGTTGCCAAAGCAAATACTAGGGCTGTGTCAGTTTTAAGGGCAAGGATGCAAAGAAGTGTGACTCACTGGGAACTATGAATGTATCAGGAAATTTCGGATCCCAGGGAACATCTAATGTTGTTGTAACTGCCCAGAGTAAGAGCTAGGAGGAGCCTCTGTTGCATGACCTGACTAGAGACCAGCACTGTAGAGGGCAAAGTTTGGCCCTTCTAAAATCACCCTAAATAAAATCGAGCACACTGGGAGGGGAACACTTTGCTGTGATATGTGTCATAAAATAAAAAATTATAAAATATCTTAGTGAGTTTAATAAAATAAAGCCCACAGTCCAAAGTGGTACAGAATGTATATCTGAATGGAAACAATGAAAAAATGTGAAAATGATTTTAAGTCAAGAATAGTCATAGTACTCAAAGATGTAAAGGAAAGAATAGTAACCATGAACACAACAACAACTATATACAAAAATACCAGCTGGAGGCCAGGCACAGTGGCTCAAACTTGTAATCCCAGCACTCTGGGTGGCCGAGGTGGGTGGGTCACGGGGTCAAGAGACAATCCTGGCCAAGATGGTGAAACCCCGTCTCTACTAGAAATACAAAAATTAGCTGGGCATGGTGCATGTGCCTGTAGTCCCAGCTACTGGGGAGGCTGAGGCACGAGAATTGTTTGAACCTGGGAGCCAGAGGTTGCAGGGAGCCGAGACTGTGCCACTGTGCTCCAGCCTGGTGACAGAGCAAGACTCCTCCTAAAAAAAAGAAAAGAAAAAATACCAGCTGGAAATCTTAAAGTATCACTACAAAAATAAAAACTTCAGTGAGTGCCATAAAGGGTCATTTTGGCACAACAAACAGAAATAATGAACAAGAAATTAGAGAAACTTGGGAAAAAATTAAAAAGACCCAATATATATCTTTTAGGAGATCCAGAAGGAGATAATAGATACAGCGGGCAAGGAGTAATATTGAAAGAAAAAACATGCTTGAAAATATTCCAGAATTTAAAAAATAAATTATTTTTCGGCTGAATAGCCAACTGAGAGCCAGGAAGCTTTGAAAAATTTTCTGTGTGTGTGTGTGTGTGTGTGTGTGTGTGTGTGTGTGTGTCTATATAACTAAAAGTAGAAATGAACATAGCAAAACACAAGTGGTAAATCACTGATTACATAACCTAACATTTTTTCTTTATGTTTACCACATTTTTAACACTTTACTATGAGTATATAGTGTTTTCATATTCTTAAAAATATAATTTAAATATAAAAATACTAATGCCAATGACATTTGGCAGGAGGATGAGGAATAACTAGAATTTGAATAGTGGAAGAAATCTATGTTAGGATCTATGTTAGTCTCTGAAGATGTTGTACAGTTTGGAAAGATGAACCCAACAGCACTAAATGACATAAGGCCTTTTTTTGGTAGCTGAGCATCTGCTAAAATTATAGAATCCTATTAATTTCTAATAATGTAAAATCAAATCATACATTTCTCAATGTAAACCACCACTTGAAACTCACAGAGACCTCATGCCTATTGATAAAACAGATATAACCCTGGATTTCCCCCTTTTTAGATCTTACAATACCTGAAAGGGCATAAAATTACTGCCTTTTATCAAAAGAATTTTATTAGCAGCGAACGATGAACATGCTCCTATCTCTTCCAAGGAACAAAGCAGGACATTGCTTTTCTGTTATTGATGGCCAGCTTTGGGACCTACTTAAGATGAGTATTCAATGTTTTTCCACTCTCACTTTTCCTTGTTGATAATTTGGTTATTGGGCAGCCAATGTTCATTCCTGGCACCTTCCACTCTGGGCAGAGTATACTTCTCTAGACCACTGTTGGGAGTGACCATGTAACTTACCTTGGCCAATGCAGCATTAGGAGATGTGATGTAAGGAGAGGATGTACATGTGTTTGCATGATATGGGTTGGCTCTTGTGCTCCGATGGTGTGCCATGGGAAGAAAATGCCTAATTGGATACTACACCACCTTCAGCCCTAATGCACCACTAACATACATGGAACAGATATGAATCAGGTCTATAGCTTGCAGCCAGTCATCGAATCAGCAGTTCAGACAAGAGTTGTCCAGTCAGGCATGAGCTAGATCAAATAGTGCTCTACCTGAAGACCCACAATATGAAAACATATGCTTATTGTTGTAAGCCAATCTTGTGGGGATTTTTTTTTTTTTGTACATTATTATGACTGTAGCTGACTAATGAATCCTTTCTCTTTTCTTTTCTTTACCTGTCTCCTACATGGCCTTTATTATTAGAAGAAAGCAACAAACAAGATCTGAGCTGAAATTAAATCAGGTAAAAGGATATTGCACTTCATGGAAAACTGAGCTTAAGCAAAAGTGAATGTCAGACATGATTGAGTAGATAGGTGCTGAGATACCATTATTCTCTGCTTATCTGGACACATTGAATCTGTCTGTGTCAGGCAAGTCCAAATTGTTTTGATTCAGTAACGAAACTGGAAAGACTTCTTAATGCCCTATGCTAAAATCTATTTCATATTTTGCTTTCAATGCTGAGGTCTTCCACAGTAAGGGAAATCCATCTAGTCTTTCAAGATGCCTGCAGACATAATCTTATGCTGGATAAATTGCTATGTCATGCTGGTTTGAAAGTTGAGGCACCTGGATGAAGGTCTATAGGTGGAGTCTTGGCCTCCTGGTGCCATGGTAGGAGTCCCTCCAGGCTATATAACTTTCTGGGTCAATACTTGCTAGGAAGGGTTTTCAATCTATTCCTTCCCCACTGACTCCTTCTCCAGTTCCAACCTTAAACTACCAATTAATACGTGCATGATTGTTACTTCATTGGGAGTAAGTGAATTCCCTCCTTACTCACCAATCATCACATGGATTAAAGACATCAAGACAAATTAAATCAACAGCTGTGGTACTAACATCTGTGCTTCACCTTATTAGCTAGTAAGAATGTTATAAGACTGTCTAGCTGAGACTGACTCACGACCTCACAGCAGTATCCTCTCACTTAAGGATACAGCCCTTAATTCCTCATCTGAATGTCATGATATCTTCCATAAATATTCTCTGTATCCTGAAATGTCACAACCACCAGTGCTAAATGTCTTAACATGCGCCCTTTGGTTTGTCTGTGTACTGTATTGGGCTATTTCCGTCTACTCTCATGACACTTATTACAAAACATCTGGCTCTACTCTTTCTCATAGATGCTTTAAGTAGAAAATTCAGGTACCAGCTTCAAACTTTCTCTCATCTGAGGAAGAGAGCCTAGTGTGTTAGTAAAGTTTAAAAATCTTTCCGTGGGGGCAATCCCAATGACAAGAACCGGTGATATTCTGGGAGTATGTCCCATGAGCTTCTCTCCTTGGCTAATTTTAATCTGGATCACTTGGCTATAATACATAATAACCATGAGTGTAACTGCTTTCAGGGAGTTCTGTGAATCTTCCTAGGAAATTATTCAACCCCAAGGGTGGTCTTGAGTACCCAAATGTGAGATGGTCTTGTGACCTCCACATTTTTCAATTGGTGTCAGAAGTGAGAGTCTTCTTGGAAACTCCTTAACTCTGTAGTTGGTGTCATGAGTGAGACTGTGAGAAGGAGATGCAGGGCTGGCTTACATGCCTTCTTGAGTGTGTGCTCACACTCAACATGAAGTGTTTGGAAGAGAAGGTTCCTACTAGAGAGATCCCTCCAACTCTGTGGGTGATCTTGGGAACAGGACTGCAATGATTATACAATTATTCCCCACATCACCTCAACTTTCTTTTCTTCGACCTAATGCAGTGGTCCTGAGACTAGGGCTGCAGATCTAGATGTTGACAGCATGGATTATCCTGTAGCAAGAAACTGAAACTATGTTTTTCTTTTATACCAGAATTCTAAGGGACTGATGGGGTGGACTGTGCATTGATCCCTTCTGGGAAAACTGGGATTGACAAAGAATATAGCAATACTGTCTGATTGAAATAGTTCACTAATTCTCTACTTCTGTAACCCTAATGTACACCACTGAGCATGAATTGAGTGGACTTGCTAGATTGGAATTACTGCAGGCAATCTAGACCAGCACAGTCATCAAATTCAGTGATACTTCCAAAAACAGATGTTTGGGTAAATGTAATGATAAAGGAGAAAAGGAGGAATAACTGAGTGAGGCAGTGAGGCAAATCTAATACTATATTGATGTCTCCTGAGAGAGGTTCTGATCATGAGATGATATTGTCTTTTAGCTCGATTATACTGGATATCTGAAAAGGTGAGACTATATATTGTCAAGAGCACTCCTGATCCTGGAATTGACAAGGTGAAATGGAAGCCTAGAATCTGGGTGGCATCCCTCTGGGAGACGTTGTGGCTATGTAATATCATGAGAAACTGGAGTGATTGTTAACGATGGAGTGGGACTCTACTGATGGAACAGTAGTTTTGACTTACTTTTCAAGTTACATTTACTACCATAGTGTGATATATTATAACACTGGTGTTGCTGGTAAGAGTCTAATACAGATATTGACAATAAAATGTATTGGGAAATAGAATTAAAGCCTTCACAGGAGAAAATACCAATAAAAAATGACTGGCCTGGGGAAAAGCTGAATTTTGCTAACTGTCATCTAATTTCTTTTTTTTTTTTTCTTTTTTTTTTTTTTTTTTTTTTGAGACGGAGTCTCGCTCTGTCGCCCAGGCTGGGGTGCAGTGGCCGGATCTCAGCTCACTTCAAGGTCCGCCTCCCGGGTTCACGCCATTCTCCTGCCTCAGCCTCCCGAGTATCTGGGACTACAGGCGCCCGCCACCTCGCCCGGCTAGTTTTTTGTATTTTTTAGTAGAGACGGGGTTTCACCGTGTTAGCCAGGATGGTCTCGATCTCCTGACCTCGTGATCCGCCCGTCTCGGCCTCCCAAAGTGCTGGGATTACAGGCTTGAGCCACTGCGCCCGGCCCCATCATCTAATTTCTATGTTAAGTAATTATGAACAAGTTTGTTGTAAAGTTCAAATAGCAATAGGTAGAGAAGAACAATGAGTTATCAAACTATCACAAAAAAATGAAAATTTATGCCATGGCTTTATAGGATGAATTAATTGCTTCTACAAATCTGTTCTTGCCCAATACTGATTTCTCCAAAAGTTAGCCATATTCAGATGAATACGATTGACATAAATGTTACACTAAATGTAGATGCTCAAAGAGATATGGTTGCTTTGTTGTAAGAGGGCCTTGGCCAAGGGCCATGGGGAGTAGCAAAAAACCAGCCTTTCCCAAAGAGAGCCCTGTCCTTTGCCTTTGCCACAAAGGGGTCATCTCCAAGCCCTTAGAATGTCCTTTCTGATAAAACTGTCTTTTGTACCTGGAAGTCTTGCTCCACACCAGATTGTCTAACAGTGTGATTTTGGGTGCTGCTTTGGGCCGTGCAGTGTCAGATTGATGTTGGGAGGAGTTGGACTCTAAGGACGAGTCAAGCAGGTGTTGGTTGATGATGTGTACATAGCCACTCCAGACACAAGGCTTAGGACCTTCCTCGGTTGGCAATACTCCATGTAAATCATACTCATCATTTCTTGGAGACAGCACTGCCCACAATCCCACTGGCAGAGGGCCGCTGGGAACTGCATACGGGAATCTCCTGGACTCTGCTCCATGCACCTCTTCCCTTGGCTGACTTCAATCCATATACTTCTGCTGTAATAAACTGTAATTCTGAGTATCACAGCTTCCAGCGAGTTCTGTGAGTCCTTCTAGGAAATTATCAAACCTGAGTGTGGTATTGGTGACTCCCTAACTCTACAGAAGTATGCATGATTACTTATGGAGTACTGCTGCCAAAAAAACACACATTTGAATCTAATTATGAGAAATAATTGACAGATCCTGAACGTGGAACATTTTATAAAAACAATTAGCTGGAACTTTTAATTGTGCCAAAAATCTGAAATGAATAAACCAAAAAGGTGGATTTTTTTCTAGTATAAAGAGTTATAACATTCAGAGGAGAGAAAACTGCTTCTCCTAACCACAGAATGAAAGTCTTTTTGTTCAGATAGTTTAGGCCAATGTAGGTCACATGTCCACCCTTGGACCAATCAGATACACCAAGAGATGGCTGTGCATCACCTGGCATAGCCTGAGTTTATGAACCACACCTGGTAGAGTTAAAGAGGTTTTTCTGGTTTTCTCAGCCTATACAGAAACTTCCCTGGGAATTGAGACTGGAGTCATGTTTCGTTACCATGTACATTATAAGGAGGAAAACAGCATAGGCAACATCTCTATCCAAGGCATACCCACATTTTGTTCTGATTTTAGGTTCAAACACACAGAAACAGCCAATGCCCACCTTCTTCTAAAACTCAAGTTACACTACAAACATAGAGGTATGTTATGTTACTTGGACTCCAACCATAGAGACCAAATTTTAATATAAATCAACATAAACTAAAAGTTATTGAGACAATGAATGATGAATAATAGCTATTTAAAAATTATTAATTAACAAGGCCTGGCAACAGATACTTTTTGTCTAAGATACCACTAATATTGATTAAAAAATCTGTAGCCCCTAGTAGCATGCTTCACCACAGGTAATCTCTCTCCAGCTCATATATATATTCTTTCCTAATAGTTGGCAGGTAAGAGCAAGTTTGAGATATGTTTTAAATTTCTAGGTCCAACTTAACCAAGAAACATCTAATTCATTTTCTTGTATCAATTTCTTTAAAAGTCGTACTCTCTTGAATCCTTTTTTTTTTTTTTTTTTTTTTTTTAAGATACAGGGTCTCTGTCACCCAGGCTGCTGGAGTGCAGTGGTGCCATCAAAGCTCACTGCAGCCTTGAACCCTTGGGTTCAAGTGATTCTCCCACCTCAGCCTTCAGAGAATACGGAACTGACTAGAGGCATGTACCACCATGTCTGGCAATTTTCTTGTATTGGTAGAGATGAGGTCTCACTATGTTGCCCAGGCTGGTCTTAAACTCCTGGCCTCAAGCGATCCTGCAATCTCAGTCTCCCAAAATGCTGGGATTACAGGCAAGAGCTAACATGCCAGCCTCCTTCCATTTTTAAAATTATTTTTAGAATCATAGAGTTTTAGCATTAGAGGTCATCATAATGACTATAACAAATCAGGGCACGGGCAAAACACAAGTCAAATAAATTGTATACCATTCTACTGGCATCAGGGGCTAAGTACAGCCTTCTCCATGAACAAAACCTGAGAGGTGGTTCAGAGAGTAGGAATTTACTCAGGTTTGCCCTGGGCCATGGCCTGCCAGGGTACCTAGAAGTTAATGTAAACCTCAGTGGTGGGGTTTAATCTGGTCATCATTTTCTTTCAGCCTACAAGCCAGTCTTGATGGTTGCTATCCTTTTATTTCTCTTCATGCAACAAAGAGTTTGACAGATTAATGGATCCGTCTGTATTTCTTAGGTCAAAGAGATATTCCATTGCTAGAACATTTTTTAGATGTTTTAATACACATTTCTGTATCACTTTCTTACCTTGACCCTCCACCCTACAATCTGTTCTTTTACACAAAAAATGAATATGTGAATTAAAATTTTGATTAACAAATGAACAAATAGTAAGACATTAGCTTTTCTTAGAAAACAGATTATGCAATCCTTGTAAGATTGTTTTCTTGGGCTGTGAGCTCAGGACTTGCCTGTGGACAGACTGGGTTTTTGACTGTAGAATTATTTACTCCAAAGTGACATGCACGCACGGGCTTGTTCCACTTCCCTTGAACCACACTTTACCTCACTCTTTGCAGCATATAGTATGGCATCATGGCATTCCATAGGATACTGATCTCTGTATAGCCTGCAAGAAATTTTCGTTAGGCATCATTCTGATAAGATAAATGTATATGCTGATAACACAGTAAATGTGCCGTGCCCAAAAAACAGATTGGAGGTTTGGATTTGACATATGTGTTGTCACATGTATGATATTTCCTGATTCGTTATGGTCACGAAGATGACCTCTGATTCTGAAATTTGATGATTCCAAAAAATAAAAGAAGAAAATAGAAGTGATTCAAGAGAGTATAACTTTTTAAAAATTGGGTGAAAATAAATAGATTAGATGTTTTTAATGTTTAGTTTGGACCTAGAAATTAAAAACATATCTGAAACAAAATAACATTAAAAACAAAAGTAAAACTAGGACTTAAAAATGCACATTAAAATAAACTAGGAATATCTTAGTTTAAAGAAGTCAAATATATGATTGGGAGAGACTAAAAAAAATCAGATGATTAGCAAATTAATATAAAGTTTTAAATTACATGAACCTAGGACTACAGCCAGGAATGATGCAGTTCCCACAAGGGGTGAAATACTGAGATCAGAAATGATAGATTTGTTGCCAGCTGAAGCAACTCGAACAGCTTTTAAAATTTTTGTTATATCCACTCAATAATGCAAAAATAAAAATGACTATTATTTTGAAACATTTTATTAGAAAAAATTCTGTTAGCAATCCTACTATTTTGAGTAATTATGGCTCTAATTAGTCCAGAAGAAAATATACATACTAAACTGTTTTACTTTTAATTGTTAAAAAAATGGATTTTTTTGTTAAGACAAAGAAAAAATTTAAAGTCATCAAGCTTTAAAATGTTGTCTGAAATTCAAACATTAGGAAAACAGACTAAAATACACCTTGAAAGTGGCTCATCTTCTTTTATTGGGGGATTATACGTTCTCTATAAATCCTCAAAATACAAGCAAATATCAATTTGTAATAGTTCTTTGCTACAAAATGGAAGACCAGTCATAAAAGAAAATGAAACACAGATATCTAGCGTTTCCAGGGGAACACTTGAGTAATATGATGAATAATGTTAGTGAAATCCATTCTGGGAAACGTTTTGTAACCTGATTTTCTCACTAAACATAAAACATTGACTTCTCCATCTGACAAATGCTCATATCAATGGATTAAACACACCGCGTGCTCCCATCATAGCCCTAATAGCATGACACAAAACACAAAAAAGATGAAAACACTTTCAATCTTTTTGGAAAAGAATCAACTGACTTTTAACCTGCTCAATCCTCTCACTGATATTCGATAACAATTTATCCTTTAAATACTACTTAATTCAGCCTTAATTTATTTTCTGGCAGATGACTCCAGGCAAAGAGCAAGCTTGAATTCAATAAGAACTCATTTTTCCTTCTTGACTTTCATCCTTTCAAAGAGTAGATATCACAAATTGGTGGAGAGTTTTTAAACTTTATTTGCCATGTCATTTCACAAAGAGGACTAGAAAATCAAGCCAAAAGTGTGGATCATCTGTTTTCAAAAGCATGTCAGACTTCTGGTGATGGTGGAAACGTGAAGTAGTGTTGTGAACAATTACAAAATAAATACATTGTAAACATACTTATTTGAAGATGCTATAGATAGCACCTTTATATCTATGTATCTATGTATCTATCTATCTAACACACACACACACACACACACACACACACACACACACACACACACACACTCCTATGTAGATGGACAGGTGTAATAAATATCCTAAAGCAAGGAGAAGGGAGATTGAACTTGACAACTTCTCAAGTTCTTGGAACTTGAGAAATGATTTTGGAAGAAGTAAGAGATGAAAGCTGTGACTTCCCAGGACACTTCTACTCAATTTTTGTAGCCACAGCTGCAGAAAAATAGTGCTGGGCAAAACCACAGCCTCCTTGGTTCAAGGTATCAGACAGATTTCAGGACTGGAAATGAAGCTAGAAAATTTAAAGATAAAATCCAGGGCTGCATGAGAACCATAAGAGTAAACGAATCTATAATTGATAAGCCCAGAAGATTAAGAGGAGATTTTGCATTTACCAAATAAAAACAAGATAGCAAGAGTAGGAAAAAAATCATAGCACATAAAAGATGCTGTGGGAGTTTCAAATAAAGATAGCAGAATTGGTGACTCATTACAAGGGTGAGAAGATAAAGTTAGGAAAAACTGTATGAATTAGTATAAAAATAAAAAGAAATGAAAATGCTGAAAATGCATGAATATAATAAAATAAGAGTTTTGATCTATTATATCCAAAACTCTACTTGTGTGTTTGTGTAATTAAGGAGATAAATTAATCAAGAACACAGTATAATAAAATTGCTAGAATGGAATAACCTAAAAATGCCATAATAAAATTGTGCGTCCAGAACCCAGCAAAATGAATGCAATGATCTCAATAAAAGCACATTTTCTGAAATCTGAAAATACTGAGGATGAATAAGACTCTAATAGCTTACAGAAATAAAATGCAGTTTCCTTCAAAGAAATAAAAATAAAAAATGAATTCATACTTCACCTCCACTTCAATTGGAAGAGAAATTAAATTATAAATTAAGTATTAATTCATATTCCTTATACTTCAAAAACACTGGTAGCCAGAATACAATGGAATATGTCCTTCAAGTTATAAGAGAAAATATGTATTTTTTTCTTTCAAGATAGGGTCTTGTTCTGTTTCTCAGGCTGGAGTACATTAGTGCAAGCATGGCGCATTGCAGTTTCAGCTTCCTGGGTTCAAGCAATCCTCCAGGCTCAACTTCCCAAGTAACTGGTACTATAGGCATCCACCACCATACCTGGCTATCTTTATTTTTATTTTTTGTGGAGATGGGGTCTCACTACATTGCCCAGGGTGGTCTTTAACTTCTGGGCTCAAGCAGTCTTCCTGTCTCAACCTCCTAAAGTGTTGGGATTACAGACATGAGCCACCATGGCCAGCCAGAAAATATTTTTCATCTTGGAATTTTCTGCTCGCCAAATCTGTCAAATGAGGAGAGAATAGAGGTATTGCTAGACATGCAATGCCTTTTCAACCCCTTCTTGGGAAGCCATTTACATCGTCGTCCTTTCTGCCTTCCACCTTACTGAGTTCTCTTTATTTTACCTCCAAAATACATGTCTTGTCAGTTAACTTTCCTTGTCAGTCTCTGCATTCCATGTCACCTTTCTCTCTGTACCCTAGCAACCTCCTTGTTTCCATAGAGCGTCTCTCATTCCTGTTTCACGTAGCATTGTGCAGCTTTCTAAATATACTCATAGTCGCTCATCTCGTTAGGCTACCCCAGAACTTTTAACAGACACTTACTGTATTTAGGATATAATCCTATGCTTAATGTAGTTAACAATGCTATGGTAGTGTGGTTGGAGTCTTTGGGAGTGGGACCTACTTTTCCAGAATCACTTGAGTCCGTTACCCCCACCTCCCTGTCTTCCAAATATGGAGGCCTGTTATTGTTTTCTTGCCCACATAAAACTCCTTCTGTAGGATTGTATCCCACTTTCTCTACTCAATCTGATTGACTCCATCCCTGATTTGTAATCTTGTCTAATTCCTGCTTATTCAAACTTCATGTCTGCCAGTGCGCTGGGGTTTTGATTAAAGCAGTGCTCACACACACATTTGACATGTAGCATCGTACCAGGTGCAGAGTGGATACTCAATAAAAATTGGCTGAATGAATAAATAAATTATTTTGTTTCTTTAAAATTAAGATTGCTCTGTCTGGCCAGCCATGGTGGCCCATGCCTGTAATCCCAGTTCTTTGGGAGGCTGAGGTGAGAGGATGGCTTGAAGCCAGGAGTTTAAGATGAGGCTGGAAAACATAGTGAAAGCCCATATCTAAAAAAAAAAAAATAATAAATAAATAATTTTTTAAAAAAATTAGCCAATTGTGGCATCATGCACTTGCAGTCTCAGCTACTCCAGAGCCTGCGGTGGGAGGATTATTTCGAAGCCCAGGGGCTGGAGGTTGCAGTGAGCTGTGTTCATGCAACTGCATGCACTCCGAGATTCTCTCTAAAAATAAAAAATAAATAGAAGATAAAAAAATGAAACAAATATTACTGTCTCTGAAGGAATAAAAAACAGGTTGGGTATTTTTCATATGAATTGAAAAAGGTAGTTAGTCCTGGGAAGATTATGGCTAATTTGAACAACATATTGGCAAGATTGAAAGCAGTTTGATGTCACTAGAAACACACTTGAACTTTATTATTTCCTCTTTGGTTTCTTTTACCCATTCCCTTTGTCTTCTTTCTTTTGATTTTTCTGGCATTTAAAAGATTTAATCATTATAAACAGATTTGACTCTATCTCAAGTGGCTTAGATAGTTAATGAGATTTAGGTTAAATTGGCCAAACAATATGATCATTCCAACTTTATAGGATTTATAACAAGTATGTCACATTCCAACTCCCAGCACAGTGAGGATTTTATAATGGCAGCATCTCCTTTTCTATTTCTAGCACTAGCTTCTTCCAGGGAGTGAGTGGCAAGTGCGGTGTGGTAGGTAGAGAGCAGAAGCCATCTGTATAATATTTATGTATAGTAATGTCAGTAGACGTTTTTAGTTGAATACTCATTATAATGATGAAAATAAACTGTATACTTTTTATCAAAGAAATTTCAAAAGTACAGACTAGTTACAAAAATGGTACAATGAACCACTGTGTATCCTTCATTTAGATGTATTGTTTATTTCTCTTCCTCTCTGAATATTGTTTTTAATTTTCTTTTCTTCCCCTTCCTCCTCCTTAACCTCCTTTTGTGTGGTATCATTCTCATTGTTTCATTATTGCCAACTCATTAGAAAGTAAGTGGCAGACAGTAAATTCCTCCAACTGTGTAGACTTCATTATCAGTCTCCTAATAACAAGGCCATCATCATAACTATCTACAATATAAGTACCAGATTCAGAAAATGTACCATAAATGCAAGTTCTCTTCAGTATTGTGTCATTCTATTTTGTATAACATTCATATATAAAATAGATCTTCCCTAAATTAGTTTTCTTAAGTTACTTTGTTCAAAACATTGAACTAATGGACTTGTGCTCATTAATCCCAAGAGTGTTGTGATACTATTTTCTAGATAAGTAGTGCTCACAGTACAAAGTCCAATTTTCGGTTATTAAGAGACATAATTCCTTCTTCTTCTTTTTGTATAGTCAATCAATTAATTTTCAGCCACATTGTAAACATTAAAAAGAAAATGTATCACGATCTAATAGCATTACATATTATAAACTTTATATTCATATTTCACTAAATATCCTATTGACGTTTCAACTGAAGCTGCAATCTAATATCACTATTTTTTTTAACCTACCATGCCTCCTTAGCCATTTTCTGGAATACCTCCTCAATCTTAACTTTGTCTTTTATGACATGTATGTTTTTTCAGCAGTACACCTCAGTTGTAGTTTCAAACTGTCCCTTCATTTGTGGATTTCTGATTGCTTCCTTATGACTAGACTGAGGTTTTCCTTGCTTTATTGTTGGCAGAAATACTATGTGAGTTATGCGCTCTCAGCCCACCACATCAGGAGACATTCTTGGAATGTTAACTTTAATCACTGGGCTATTGTCGTGCTATGGCTTGATGGTTTGGATGTATTCCCAAAGCTCATGTGTTGAAACCTTAGTCTCCGAAGCAGCTGTGGAAGAGGTGGGACCTTTAAGAGGTGATTAGGTCATGAGAGCTCTACCATCATGAACGGATTAATACTGTTACTGTGGGCGTGGGCTTCTGGTGAAGTTATAAGTTTGCCCTCCCTTTACTCTCTGTGTCTTGTACTCCCTTGCCCTTCCCCCTTCTGCCATAGGAACACCCTGACCAGATGCCAAGGTCATGCTCTTGGACTCCTCAGCCTCTAGGACCAGGAACCAAACAAACTTCTTTGTAAATTACCCAGATTATGGTCTTCTGTTATAGCAGCACAAAGTGGATTAGGACAGATGGTATCTGTCAGATTTCTACACTGTAAACTCACCTTTTTTCTGTGTCATGAATTAACAATCTTTGGAGAAATACTTTGAGGCTGTTCAAATATCCTGTTCCCATCAGACTTTGTACCAAATGGCTTTAATATTTGCTGATGACTTTGGCCTAAATCAATTATTACTATTGTGCTTGCTAAATGGTGGTTTTACTGCTTCCATCATTCCTTTTACATTTATTAGTAGGCGTTACACCACAAATAAGGCTTTTCATCTCCACTACCATTTTTTGAAGTTAATTTAATCCTGTATCTTGAAATCAGCATTACAAATATTAAGCTATGGCAAAACCAGGACAGAATATATGTCTGTCATGTAATACATCATGTGGCCTACTGGAAAGAAAACAACGAGAGTTTATTTCTTATTTTACTAATAACTTGAAAAGAATTTTTAAAAATATCTTCATATATTTAATTTTTAGTATTTACACCTACCCAATAAATATTTTATACCATTTAATATCTAAGTTTTCTTTCAGTTTTAATGGTCTTTAATTCCTGGAAAAATTCTTTCTGTATTTATGTGCCCTAAAGGAGCCACATAAATTTTTTTCTTCTCAGTCTTACTAATAGCCAAGTTGATTAATTGCAATTGGCTAAAAACTGGCAAAAAAATTCCCTAACCCCATTAACTTATTTTGGATCTCATTAAACTTTTAAATTCTCTTGCTTTCCCTTTCCCTTGTCTATTTCGAGCTTGTTTTCAGCAGCGTTTCTTCTCTGGCAAGCATATTTGGAAAATGCACAGATTGAGCGCCAGTGTGGGAGGAATTATACAGCTAAAAAACATCCCACGAAATGATCATGGGTATTTCAATTTGCCTCAGGATTAATTATAGCCCTATAATCCCCATATCAAGGCAGTCTGTGAGTTAGAGGCTGGGCTGAGAGAGTTGTCATCCTAGTAATGACATTTAAGGCGAGTGATTTACTAAAACAAAATCTGTACCGATTTCAAGCTAAATTTTAAAACAAGTCATCTAAGTACTAAGAAAAATGGTCCCAGACGCATTCCTAGCAAATTCTGTACTATAAATTGTAAGCCTACGAGAAAATGTGGTTGAAAGCTGAGGGCTGACAAAATGTATAACCTAGGGAACCATTTAGGAATGATACTTTTAACATCATTAGTAATACTTCACAAGAATCCAGAGAGCAGAATAAAACATCATTCTGGGGATAATACAAGGAATATAAAATAGTTAAGCATATATTAAAGGTTTAAAATTTTAATCCCTTAAACGTTAATGTATTTAGTTGTTTCTCTTGAAATTGTTCAAACAATAAATTACATATGTACAAAACAATTTGTTGCTTTCACGACTGTCATTTTTTAAACTGTAAATTTTACGTCAAAAAGCATTATAGTTTACAATTTCACTGTGATGTTCCTAGAAATAAAATATTCAAAAATATATGATAAATGGTCACTCTGTCTAATCTATCATCTATGTTTGATATGTATATGCATACATGTGCATAAATATATCTCTATAAATATATGAGCATAATAAATCATTTTTATTGAGTATTTCCTTGGAAAGAGGTGCTGAGCACTTCACATGAATTATGACTTTATATAAATTATACCCTTTAGTCTTTTTAATATGTGTATGAGATATCTATGATTGTTGGCCCATTTTGAGTCTAGGAAACCAAGTTAAAAAGTGATTAGGTAAGTTGTTCAGAGCCACATCAAACTGTAGAATCCATTGGGATACAGGTTATGTGTGGTCAAATTTCATGTCTTTTGTTCTTAAAATTTTTTTAATCAAATGGCTTCATATGGACACATTTCTTTTTTCTTCTTCTAAGGCATACTTATACTATATATATGTTAAATATATAATTTGCATCTGTTTTTACATTTGCATATATCTATATTATACACCCACAAAAAACATTTTGTACATATACATTTACTGTTTGTTTCTTCAACAGTATGAGGAGCCCAGATGGCCCATGTGGGCTGCCCTGTACACAACTTGATGAAACCATGGAGATATTCTCTAGCAAAAGCCTTGTGCTCTAGGTCACTATGACCTTCAAACTCTATTAGCTCAAGCTTCTAGGAATAGGAAGGAAAACATTTCTCTGTAGTCTACTAAGGAGAAAATGAGAGGGGCTGATCCTACCTCTGTCTTGTGTTTCCCAGTTCTTACTGTGATGTCACTAGCACAATGTATTGCTTGTGGATTAGAGATTCAAATAGCATTCCTTAAGACAACAACCCAACAGCAACAAATGTTGTCTCCTAGCTGGCATTACAATGCAGCCTTCAGTAGGTCTTTGTATTATTCCATCAAGCCAGCTGTTCCACAGCGACAAGATACCTGGCAATACCAGTAAATTTCATGTGTGTAAGTCCCCTATTGCATTTTCTATTGCTATAAAATGAGGTATTTGTTAGTAGTAATTAACAAGACTTTTTGAAAGTCGATGAATAGTAATTCTGGTAGAAGTGTTGCAGAAAATGAAGGAAAATCTCTATTAACATAAGTAAAACCAAGGACTTCTCTTTTCATAATTAAAAGAGTCTGCTGTAATCAACTTGCCACCAGGTAGATGGCTGGTGCTGCATGGAATAGTGCTATACAGAATAATTAGTAACCATCTCTCCTTTGAAAACTGAGCCCTGAGCAGGGGCAATAACCCAACATCCTTGATGGTAGCATTCTATTTTGTTGACCCTACACAAGCTTCTAATCCAGCTACCATGATCACTTTGTTCATGAACCATTATGTAATTGTGGGTAGCTTTGATTGACAGGTACATTCTGTGTTACCTTTTCCACCTGATTACTGAGAGCTCCTCTGCAGAAAATCCCTTCTGTTAAGCATTTGCATGAAACTCAAATTTCTTTCCATCCTTCTCCCACTTCCAAAGGGCCAACCAAGCTACCTCTTCCAAAAATCTTCTTGTTGCTAGTTTTCTTATCCTTGCTAAGAGTGTAGTAACATGACTACCCCATTAATCATGGTCTAGGGGTCACTGTAGATTATTTCAAGTCATTTAACTTTATACACAAAATACACAACCAGATATATAATCTGAAGTTGCACCCACTGAGAGGCTTTCCTTTCACTACCAGTTTGAGTGCCACTTTTAACTGAAGTTGTATTTGACATTCACTTTCTGCTAGTATCAGCATAACATGTAGAGCCATCTCTACAGCAGGGCTTTTCCTCTTCTGTGAACTGATCATTGGAAACTCCCTGTGATGCCAAAGATTGCAACTGGACAAAAGTGGCAATGAAATTCCTATGTATTTAACTATTTTAGTTCTCATGTAACTTTGGGTTGTTGAATCGGTGTAATGGTTGAGGGAGCAAGAGGCAGTAAAGGGGAAGGCACAGGTATCATGAGAGCACTCAGGCACCAGGCTGTGAGGTGTACTTGTGTCTTTAATGTCTGTTCTCAGATTGCATTATACATATGATTTCCACTGAAACTTGGAATTCTGCGGTGCACATGCAACCTTATTGCATAAGATGATGCTTACTTCATGATATTGGTTCTGGGATCAAAGTCACTTCAGGTGACATGGCCAGGTGTTCAGTCTTCATTAGAATTGCCAGAAGCAACCCCAAAGAGTACTTGCTGGTGGCAGAGTGCATGGTCTTACACAAAACTCCTGGGGTTATGAGAACTTCTTAGAAAACCACATAACATCTGTGTCTGTCATGGACATCTCAAATGAAAAGTAGCTTACACTAGACCTTAGAGTCATTTCTAAGAGAAGACTTTTATCATTCCATGCCTCTCTTAAAACTGTCGGTACTACTAGTAAACTGGTTAATGGACTGGTACACAGAATCAAATGCAGTTTGTGTTGTCTCCAAAATCCAGATTCCCCATAAGCATAGCTCCTTTTTCTTTCTTCATGAGCTGTACAAATTGAAGCAATAGGTGTCTAGTTTTAGAGATAAATTATTGTCATACTCAAGAACTGTGGACACTAGACAATTCACCAGTATTGCAGGTTTCTGAATTTCCTTGAGTTTGATCTTTTGTCCTTGAGCATGCAAGTGCCTTAAAAATATGCAGGGCACTTGCTACTTCCTGTTCAATAGATTCAGTTAGTATAGCTACCATGAACTCAATCGATTGGTGCAATCATCTATGTAGTAAGGCAAACAATGTCCTCCCAAACAATATTATAACACAGAACAAGAGAACCGACGAACTTCTAAGGTGAGACAATGAAATGCATCTCTGTCAGTGCCATGTAAATGTGAACTGCTTTTGAATACCTTTGCTGATGGGAATTAAAGTATTTACTAGGTCAATAGCCATATACCTGGTATTTATCTAGTAAACATACCACATCCTGAACCTTGGCTGCAACGGACTTCCCCACCTGTTTATATTTACAAAAATTTACATTCAGTCTCCACGATCAGCACCCAGCAAACAAATCATTTAAATATGGATGCTATAAAAACTACAGATGTTGCAGCTTTCCAGTATGTGGTGGTGGCACTAATTCTGCAATTCTGTTAAGACACAGTTCCAGTTTCGAATTCAGCTATTCACATAGGCTGCATCCGTTCAGTGGCTTATTTCTGGCTTTTCCTACCCAATACGTCTTGCTCCACTGATCCGGAAACCAAGATGAAGATTCTGCAGGTTTCAAAGTCTCCTGATTTGGGTTTGCACTGTGAAACATGCTGGACCAAGTCTCTACCTCTCATCTGACCTCTGTGATCCCCTGCTCCGACCGGTGACTACTGTGTCTTGTTTGGTTTTGACTTTGAGTATTAACATCAGTTTAGAGCTAGTATTTAATATTCATTGAAAAATCATGGCATTTTCTCTGTGCATCACACAGTGACACTTTGGTGCATGACAGCCAGTCCCACCGGGAAGGCTTAGAGGAAGAGTCATAATACACGCCTGTGGCTGTTTTGCAGGGATCTTTGTCAAAGAGACATATAAATGCCTTCGATCAAGGTGCCAGGTCTGTCAAGTGGGTGCTAGTCTGAAAATTCCCACAGTGATAATAACTGAGTTAGCTTTCTGCCCATTAGACACAAAATGGTCCTGCTTATATATCTTAACAAAGCTCCCGATTATTTCATTCTTGGGACCTGATTATCAATTTCCTGTCACCACAGACCCTTCCACTTATCGTCGTTACTGTATCCACCTTGCTTCTGATGGAAGAGGAGCCCCACCTGGCCTTTTCAACAAGATTGGGATATTTCGCTCAGATCCAGGTCCCATGCAACCTCTTGCAACTTCATCTGCAGGTTACAGAGGACGGCAACCCTTCTTGCAGGATGTTCTTGCAGGAGGAGACATAATTCACTTTCAACTGTGCCTCTTTTGACTTGATTATGAGAGGGCTTGTTGACTATGGCCTACCTGTGAATCCGAACTTCAATAACAAACCTAGGATGTTATTAAAGCTAACTGCTGTTACAGTTAAGTCCTGAATCTTGTGATAAATGCACTGATATGAACAAATTTGAACCAATCCAACATTATGTTGCATTTCTTTAGCCCAGTACCTTTAGAATATACTCTTATACATTCATTTTAGACTCTTAACCTTCTCAGTATATACTTGTCTATCTGGAGGAGTTGGGATCCAGCTTTCATTATAAAATGCAGGAAAATGACCATTTTGAAGACTCTAGATTATAGATAGATACATACGATATATATACACATTGTGTATATATACATATTATGTATCTTTTCTGAATCTTTTTAGCTTTCTCTATAAAATTTTACTAATATTTTTTAAAATTTTAAATATTTGCTAATAATTTACTAATATTTTACTAATATTTAGTTGATTGATAGATCAAGACTCATTATGGGTATATGTATGCATACCTAATGTAATTATGGGTGTGTGTGTGTGTGTGTGTGTGTGAGAGAGAGGGAGACATAAAACCATATACCTGTGAGTATATGTCTCTCTCACAATGTGTGTATATATATTATATGAATTATATATGCATATATAGAGAGTTAATTGATAGATACAGACTAATTATGGTATAGACACAGTTCTTTTTAATTTAAAATTATTAGTAAAATTTTATAGAGGTAGCTAGTAAGATCCAGAAGAGATGTACAATACGTCCAAGTATTCATGAATGTAGTCAGTATGGATGGGATTCAGTTTCAGTTCATGCTCAAAACACTGTGCTACTCACCACTAAATGAGTAGTGATCTCATGTGAAAATTGATTTTCTCCATTTTCAACATAATGATAGGAGTAGATTGTATCTGACTTACAATCTTAAAGATACATTAAAAGATAAAATATCAACATAAAATTAGCATTAACTGCACTGGACCATAAGTGACAAATTGTCTGGAAAGTGAGAATTGTTCACAGTGTTTGAAAACAGAAAACTAAAATTCTGATAATAAATACAACTGTGCCAGCAATGAGAACTATTTAAATCAGAACAAATCTGATGATCCTTCCTAGTATTCATAGTTGAAACCTCAAGTGTAGAATCAGGCTAAAAGATGGAAAAAATAATCTCTCAAAACATAAAATATTTGGAAGAGGAAGAAGAGAATTATAACACTGCATCATCACAGAATTTCCTAATTTGGCTACTCAGACAACTGTAGCAAATCATAGGCAGGTAGAGCCAATCATTAGTTGTCAAAGGAGTCAGTGCAAAATTCTCAAGAAATATTATCCCCAGGTTCAGAAATAAATGTTTAATGCCCTGGGATTATAAACAGTACAAATAGACTCCTCTAGTCTGTCTTGTTTTTTGAATTTTTCCATTTTGATAAAGAATTTCAGACTCCATTTGCTTTTATTCAGCAAAGACTTAAAAAAATATCTACATATTACAAGGCTATGTCAAGAGTCATTGCTCCTATCTCATGGAGACATGTGTTGGGAAATACAGGGTCTCTCTGGACCTTCTTGTGAATCATTATATTGATGACATAATCAGAGTGAAGGCTATTGGAAGGCTGTGAAATATTGCATCATGTTATCCAAATCAGGAAAAATGAATTCATGCGTAAGAGAAGAAAAAATTATCTTAAAGGTTAGCAAAATGTTATGAACCATTGAAGCACTGAGAAGATAAAAAAGGAATGCCGGGCGCGGTGGTTCACGCCTGTCACCCCAGCACTTTGGGAGGCTGAGGCAGATGGATCACCTGAGAGGTCAGAAGTTCGAGACCAGGGCTGGGCGCGGTGGCTCACGCCTGTCATCCCAGCACTTTGGGAGGTCGAGGCGGGCGGATCACGAGGTCAGGAGATCGAGACCATCCTGGCTAACACGGTGAAACCCCCGTCTCTACTAAAAATGCAAAAAATTAGCCGGGGGTGGCGGCAGGCGCCTGTAGTCCCAGCTACTTGGGAGGCTGAGGCAGGAGAATGGCGTGAACCCGGGAGGCAGAGCTTGCAGTAGCCGAGATCGCGCCACTGCACTCCAGCCTGGGTGACAGAGAGAAACTCCGTCTCAAAAAAAAAAAAAAAAAAAAAGAAGAAGATAAAAAGGAATTAAGTAAAATAATTTTATTGAGACAGCTTTCCAAAATAAAAGTAAGCAATGTGTGTAAAATAATTTTTTCCCCATTTCTAGTAATACTGCTTGAGTTAATAATGAAGTAACTTGAAAAGCAAAGATTTTGTTTAGGAAGCACAACCCCAGAGTCAGGGCAATTAGAAATAGGCACACAGAAGCGCATTACATTAGTAGTCATCTCACTAAAATATGACTCACTGTCCATGTAACATTGGTCACCAGGACCATCATATCGCAGTCTACAGATGATCCCTGCAAGGTCAGAAGCAGACAAGTGACAAAAGAAGCAATTTGGTGAATGATTTACCTGTGTCCCCAAATTGGTCCCATTAAACACAGAAAGTGTAAACAGATTAATTTCTGTAGAGAAGAACATATTCCAGGAACTATACAAAACCAAAGCAAGCAAAACAACAACAACAACAAACAAACAAAAACAGCAACAAAAAACTAAAACCTCACCAGGGCCAGGTGATTTCACAGGGGCAATATTCTAATTCCTCATGTATCAGCTAGATTCTATTCCTGAAAAACTGTATCTGCATTACTGTTTAACAGCATACTGGAGGTATTAGTCAATGAAATTAGGCAAGATAAGTTAATCAGAGGCACAATAATTGATACAAACAACAAGCAAAACATTCTATATATGCAGATAAAATGATAGTATAACTGCAAAATTCTATGTAAGCAATGATAAAACCAACTCAAACAATAAAAGAATTTAGTATTACGAATAATAGCTTTCATATCACAAAAAATAAGTTTAAAAGATACAACGGCAGAGAGTATACAATTTACAATTTCCATAACGATGGTTCTCCCTTGAAAATAAACTTAATGAATTTGCTAATAAACTTCTTTAAATGTGCAAAG
The DNA here is from genome assembly GCF_007565055.1 of Rhinopithecus roxellana. Classification (NCBI taxonomy): domain Eukaryota; kingdom Metazoa; phylum Chordata; class Mammalia; order Primates; family Cercopithecidae; genus Rhinopithecus; species Rhinopithecus roxellana. The sequence continues at coordinate 26,927,314 of NC_044559.1, forward strand.
TAACAGGAAGAAAATTTAAAACCATCCATGAAAAACACAAATGTAGATTGGAACAAACAGGAAAACACTTCTTATTCTCAAAGAGAAAGACTCAACATTATATACCTGTTAATTCTATGAAAAGTTAAGTTATATTATAAACTTAACACAATCTCAATAAAAATACAAAAAAAACTTTTTAAAAGTTAGAAAACAGGCTTCTGCTTCTTCTAGCATTTTGCTTACAGGAAAAAAACAGAGTAGACATACTTTATCTTTCTAAGTGTAACAAAAAATCTTGAAACATACTTTTTTTAATGTGAAGATTCTAAAGAAGAAATGGAGAGAAGAAATCAGGCAGACCCAGGACCTTGAGAACTGAGGAACATCACAGTGGTGGGTGTATTGGTCCGGTTTTATACTTCTATAAAGAACTGCTGGAGACTGAGTATTTTTGCCAAATGCTCATCACCTCAATCTAATCATGAAAAACCATCAGACACATTGAAATTGAGGGACAATCTACAAAATAACTGATCAGTACTATTCAAGAGCATCAAGGTCATGACACACAAATACATCTGAAGAAATTCTCCCAGACCAATGGAGACTAAAAAGACAAGAAAACTAGGGGATGGTGAGTTAAGGAGACCAAGGGTAAAGGTGAAAAGATGCGGTTATCTCGGATGAATGTCTAGAAAGTGAATGTAAACCATTAAACAGGTAATAAGTGAAGTTAGTAGCATTATATTGTGTACTGAAAATTTGCTAAGAAAGTAGATGTCTAACACCTTAGCTGTAATTACCTGTTTATTCATCCACTAGAATAAAATTTCAATATGAAAGAATCTAATCTATCATTTCTACTGCTATGACCCAAATCCTAGAAAGTGAAGGATGTAATAATTACCTACTGAACATTTTTAATTCATCACAGAAGGTGAATCCACATTTGGTAGCATTGTATACTTGTACAACTTAAAAAATAAAAGTGAAAATAGGTGCAGGTACAGGAAGACTTGCAGATTTGGTGACTGAAGAAAAACACAGCTCCCACCTCATGACCTCATGGCAAAGTCATTAACGAATCATAATGTAAGGGAAGAAAAGTAGAAAATTTGGAAAAAGACATATTATGAAATAGCACGGAAAGCCTGCGAGGGTTAGCTGACTACAACATAACATTGAGTGACCATTTTGTTTTGAAATTTATGAATATACGGTGACACTTAGCTGCCAAATTTAATGATGTTATGCAGTATTGGTCGTTATAAGCACAACGAAGACAGATTTCTGAATCATCTTTAAAGTGTTTCTAGGGGGAAAAGGAGGGAATGGAAGTGAGAATATTTCCAAGGGGACAGATTTATTCATGAACCAGGCAATATAAACCAGACAAGTCAGAAATAAAGATAGAAGTAATTGATAAAGAGAAAATGAAGGGTGTGTATGAGGCTGGCTTTTTTTTTGTTTGTTTGTTTTTTTTTTTTTTTTTTTTTTTTAAATGCGGCGCTTAAGCAAAGGAAGCAAAGCAGTAAGAGATGATTGTGATTGAAGAATGGGACGACTGAATTTTTCATATAAGAGTATTAGTGGGGCTGGGAGCGGTGGCTCACGCCTGTAATCCCAGCACTTTGGGAGGCTAAGACGGGTGGATCACGAGGTCAGGAGATCAAGACCATCCTGGCTATCACAGTGAAATCCCGTCTCTACTAAAAAATACAAAAAACTAGCCGGGCGAGGTGGCGGGCGCCTGTAGTCCCAGCTACTCGGGAGGCTGAGGCAGGAGAATGGTGTGAACCCGGGAGGCGGAGCTTGCAGTGAGCTGAGATCCGGCCACTGCACTCCAGTCCGGGCGACAGAGCGAGTCTCCGTCTCAAAAAAAAAAAAAAAAAAAAGAGTGTTAGCAAATTCAAAGTCAGGTAATTTCTATATGTTGGTGGCTCAGAAATCGTGGAGAAAGTCATGACCATGAGCATATAAAGGAAGAGAGAGTGCAACATTTCAGAGAGCCATGGCAAGAGCACTGAAGTCTCTAAGAACGAAACGAAGTGTTGAGACGGTGAATCTAAATCATTAGGGAAATGAGTTTTTGAAGAATAGAAGAAATTAGCTGAAGCTTATTTAATGACAGAAAAAGTAGAAACTCTGAAAATCTGTAAAATCAGATGTCATAACTTCAAAGGAGCAGTAGAAGCATTGGAGATCGTTGTGGAAGGTGACACTGAGCATCAGGGAGGACAGGAGACCCCCTCTGGAACTGAGGTTCAGGGATGGAGGAAAACATGCAGCTTCCTGCAAAAATGGCTACCGAGGAGGCTGAATCTCCATCATGATTCCTGGTTGCGGTTAATGCCAGGAAGTGCAGGGAAATTCTGTGAAGAGGTTGCAGGTATAGGGATTGTGCTGATCTTCATCTAGAGTGTGGCCCCTGGAATTTTCTTGTTAAATTCTACTGCTAAAAGACAATTGTAATGGCAAGCCATCCGAAAATACTCATAGAGAAGCCATGACAGCAGAAAGTAAGGTTAAAGACACAGCCCATCACCACTATTATTCCAGTGCAAGATACAAATCCTGAGAGAAAGTGTCCTAAATGCGTCAAAGCGAAAGACCTTCATTACGTGTTCTATATATATTTTTGGTTCCTTTATAATCTCTGCTTTAAAGCCAAGTAAAGGACAACTTGGTACTTTTATTGTCTGTTACTCTAACACTGCATATGATAAAATAAATATACTCTTTTAGCATTCATGTTTTAATTCATATTAGCCCTATTATAGTGACAGATTGTTCAATGTAGTGGATGAAATAACTCATAGTTAATTAGTGGTGAAAACAGAGTAGAATTCAACTCCCTCCCTTACCTCACGGCCTTTTAGAACACTGCCCCAGTCATCATATCTCACTTAAAAATTGAATCGATTTTTACAATTACAGCTTAATGGCTCACCTTTGAGTAAACATTCAAAATCAAACTAATTTTTCAATAACTACAGTAACTCTAGTTAGAATTAACTAGAATTATTATAGTTATTAAAGCTGTCAGAGATAATTAAACTTTCTGGTATAAATGTCTAATTTGCTTCTCATATGCATGATATTGCTTTAATACTTTAACCACTAGTAAAATTCTGATAGCCCCAAGGGCTAAGATTCAGGTTGAAAAATTACTGAGGAAGTGAGCCACGATTGGTTGGTGCAAAAGTTGTTGCGGTTTTACCATTAAAAAGTAATGGCAAAAAAAAAAAAAAAAAAAAAATGCAGTTACTTTTGCACCAACCTATAGAACCAGGTTATTGAGTGGATGCTGAGTGCTTCTTAAGCATCTGAATCCACTCATTCAACGTGTACCTATGGAGCATCTGCTTGGTGCCGCGTCTGGTGCAGGCAATCGGAATTCGTCTGCATTTGGATCAAAGATCCCTGCCCTCAAGCAGTTCATTTTCAGCAGGTCAGGAGAGGCCCCAGGGGAATCCTGATAACAAGTTCTGAATATTTTAGGAAAACGACAGGACACATTAGAATGTGGCCAGCCATGTGTGAAAAAGACAACACCGAGCCAAGAACACAGATGGGGGAGAAACCGATGAGGTATGAAGGAGGATTTTGCACGGTGTATTCAGGATAGATCCTACTGAGCTCTCGAGGTTTTAGCAAATAGTTGTGTGATAAAGTGGCTGACTTCATTTTTTGCTGCTTGAAAACATTTAAGCCTCAGAGGCCAAATGTTGGTCCTGGGCCTCTCGTCAGCTTGTCCCATGTCTGGACAAGCCGAGAAGAAAGCCCAAGGGCTCCCACTTTGACACTGGCAGGAGATTCAGATCACGCAAGTCCGCATTCTGGGCACCTTTACCCAACCCCACCCACCTGCTCACCACAGTAAAACCCCCAGCTATGCACCTGTTCTTGCTCTTTCTGCGCCGTTTGAGACCTGCTTAAGAGGTTCGCCCTGTTCTGCCATTATGTAAATACAACTTGTTACACTGTCTTGGGGTGTGGGTGTGTGTGTGTGTGTGTGTGATCATTGCTCTCAACATTGAACTACACTTTGGGGCTGCGAGTCCACCCTGTCTTCACAGGGATTCTTAACAAGGGGACAGCTAGGGGGCGAGGTACCTGGCACATTCCTGGAACAGTGCAAATTGGTATCCACCTGAAGTGAGGGGAAACATAACTAGAGAAAGAATCAGATTGTAAATGATGGGGATAGATTTTACTTTGAATGGAATAAACAACCATTGCAGGGCTTTGAGCATAGGGTGGGCATGATTTGCTTTTGTTTATTTAGTTTACAGTAGCTGAATTGAGATACCATTCACATGCCATACAATTTATTATTTTCAGTGCCTACAATTCAGTGGCTTTTAGTATATTCATAAGCGTATGGAATGTCACATGAATTTCCATGTCATGCTTACGCAGGGGCCAGGTTCCTCTTCTCTGTGTGTTCCAGTTTTAGCAGATGTGCTGCCCAAGCGAGCACCTGAGTTTGACTTGCGCAGCGACCCTCTCGCCGCTGGGTTGAGAATAGCCAGAAGGAGCCAGGCTGCGGAGAAGCAGGGGACCTGGAGGGTGCGCCTGTGAATCCAGTGACAAAGGACGGTGTTTCCAGCTGCGATGGTGAGTAGCAGGGACATGGTAACAATCCATGGGGTTCTGGGTCTTCCAAAGGCAGAGACAACAGGATTTCCTGATGGGTTGGGTGTTGCAAGTGCTGTTTGTTCTGTTCAAAATTAGGACGTCCTAGACAGGAAACGGGAACTGAAAGGGCAGCCAGTTCCCGCCCACAGACACAGAAAAAGGAAGAGCTGTTTTCTGCTTCTAGTGACAGGAGACACCTGATGTGGTGCAGATTTTGTGAAACGAAGGAAGGTCTCCAACTTCCAAGCCCGAAGTCCCTAGACATACATAGAGTCGAGGAGTGGAGCCACTAAATTTCCCCGAGAGAGAGTACCACCAGCCCAAGAACCAAATAGTGACTATGTCCACAGCAGCCACTCAGGACAAAGGGAAGTAACAGACAGACGTCCAAAAACCAGTACATAGCGATGACCAAATAAACGGATGGCTACACACTGTTTTAGGAATTTGTACTGTGTTACTGCATTGCTCCTATGTTTTTGCTTTTCTCTCCTTCTCTGTTGCTCTCTTTTTCTGTCTCTCCGTTCTTCTCCATATTTCTCTCCATTTCTCCCTTTCTATTCTCTCTTACTTTCTCTCTCTGTATCTCTCTCTCTCCATTTCTCTTTCTATCTCTCTATATATTTCTTCCCGTCTATTCTCTCCCATCCAGCTTTCTCTCTTTCCCTCTGTGTGTGTATGTGTGTATCTGCTTGTATGTCTCTGTTTTTTCTCTTTCTATATATATTTCTTTCTCTCTCTTAATTGTTAAAGCACTTCTTTGAAGGCTGTCTAACATTGTCTTGGCTCAGTAAAAAAGACAGGAGAGTTTCCACACCACAGTAGGTATTGGTGGGAGGATCAGAGCTCCTGGATTCTCTGTCTGGCCATGGCAGCGCCAGGTTTGCATGGTGCCATGTACCCCCAGGAGTTACTGAAATGGTAATGAGGTTGGGAAGTGTAAAAACAAGAAGGAAAATTTGAGGACAACCAAGGTGGACAACCTCCCCGCTCCAAGGTTTTTTTTTAGAGCTTTTGATTACCAGAGGCCTTATTTTATATCGCAATTAAGAAGACTTGAAAAGTACCTCATCAAACAAGCATGCATAAATGAAAGCATTGGGGAACCAACTGGGTACAGTTAATTGTATTTACACTCTCTCTCCACTCTGGCTTTATTTATCGCCAAGCAGCTGGAAGGGTAGAATCCACCAGAGGGTAAATCACTAGTTCTGTGTGAACGGAAATGTCTTTCTAGTACATTGTTCAAAAATAGATCACAAGTGAGATTGACACAATCCAGAGTAGCTTGTTTTCCTCCTTAAATGTCATGGTAATGCGCTCCTGTCTCGACAAAGCCCAGGTTGCACAGCTATGCACAAAGGCCGGGGTTCTCGAGTTCCTCTGGCTCCTATTTGAGGAAATGCTGTGTTCAAATCCAGAAGGAAAATGCCAGGGTTGAAGTTCAAATGCAAAAAAACACCAATTAGAGAAAACAATCTGCTAAGCCCATTATATCCGGTTTAACAACCATCCTTTATTATTTGGGGACATTAAAACTAAAAGGGCCGTTGGTGCTGTTATGGAATATTAGATTGATTTTTAAATGCTCCACACACTCAAGACTTCATTGCTTCTTGCCAAAACACAGTCATCCTGCACTGAAACAGAGTTGATCTTTGAAGGTTGATGAAATACACAGGACTGGCTGCATTCCCCTGGAGAAGATGCCTTATAAGGTGAACGGAACCCAGGGTTTGCCAAAGTTGTTATGATATACTGGGGCTGCTGAAATAAGAATACATGGAGTAAAATTTGAGACATAAATTATGGATTTTAAAACTTTTTGAATTTTTTTAAGATCTATAGATCGCGCATAAAAGTATACTTAAAAGTAAGATAGAGAGGATGACAGCAATCGTCATTCCAAATCTTCTCAAAGTAAAGATTCTAACATAAATCTTCTGGGATCACAAGCATTTTTAAATGCACATGAAAACAATTGTAATCAGTTCCCAATAATACGAAAATAAATCAGAGTGAAGATTCCTTGGGAGATGTGTTGAGGGGTTGATAAAGTGTTGATATTTAGATACAATGTGTTGTAGATTTTTTTCTGTATTTGCATTATGTTGCATGCTATTTATCAAACATAAATCAATTTCAGTTTCTCTAAGACAAATATGAAAAATTCTGGTAGCCATTTCTAATAGAAAAGCGATCCCACCTGTCTCCCCTTTCAGAAAGGCTTGAATGGACATGCCCAGATCAAAAGTATGATTTTTTTTCCCCTCTTTGAGCTTTGCTTTTTGTGTTGGTTTGTATTTACTTATTTATTTATTTTCTCATTCTGAGGTAACTTTTCTGCTTGGAGGAACTGCTACAAAGGAGTATTTTATCTTAAATTGCATTTAGACTTGGTTTTAAGAAGAACTAATGACATGAGTACTAAACGTTAGAATTGGTACACACTAGTAAATTATACTCCCATAAAGGTGGTGAATTATGAGTTTTAAGCAGGTTTAATGTGCACCCAAATCTTCAGATTGTTGTATTCATTGTTAGAGCATTTGAGTGTTTCCTTAATAAAGGAGTTTATAACAGAGACAATTTAGTACATATGTTTCTAATTTACTCACACTTACCTCATTGAAGCCTGATTTTGTAGAAGAAATATCATGTCCAAGAAGACGCTGGGAGGCACTTTTCTTGGAAAAAGGAAGTAATGTTCTTTTATTTTATAGTTCACACACAGACTTCTACAGATTTGAATATATTTCAAATGTATGAAATCACAAAGTTCATGCATGTCCTAAATTTGGCCAGCCATTCTTCTGTTTCTATTAGAATGATGTCACAGTGTGGGACTCAAGGCAGAGAAACAACCAAACCGCTCCACCGAAGAAGCAGAAATGGAATTTCCAGTATTCCTTTCTCTTGCAACTCCCTTAGATTGAAGCCAAATCGCCTGCGCGCAGACATTGTCCATCCATGATGTCATACTTCCCAGTAATTAAAAAACCAAGTTACAGCCCTGAGCATATTTAGTAGTTTTTACAATTCATTTTAATGTTTTTTTTTTTTTTTTTTTTTTTTTTTTTTTTTTTTTTTTTAGAGATTTTATTGTTCTGTAGAATCCTATCAACTCTCAGTAAATAGGATGTTTAAGTTTTGGCAGCTCTGTTTTGGAAGCTAAATCACCCATTCCCTTCTGGATTATTGGAGAGAGAATGTGATGTTGAGTTCAAAGGCTTGGAAGCCACAGACCTAGGTGTTCCCACATTCTCAGCTCTGTGATTTTGTACAGAATATTTTGTCTCTGTGTTTCAGTTGCTCCAACTATAAAATGGGGGGTAAAACTCACTTGCAATTTTGGTGAAACGAAGTAAAAGAGACCATGCCTGCAAAACGAGGAACAGCAGTGGGCGTTCCTGATCCCACGGCAAATGCCAGTTTCCTTCTTCCTTATTTCATCTCACAAGGAATCTCCCTATAGTGAGTTTTGCCAGATAACAAAAACCTACTTTTAATAACATTTTGGGGAGTAACATTTCTATGGCAACTGAGATTTATCATCTTATTGGAGAATTTAAAGTGTCCAATGGATAGGGAGACTGCATTTTGAACTAGAATTGAAGTATATTTAATTAAAGTTTTAATCATGCATTATAGACCTTTGGCCTCTCTACAAAAAACAGGAAAATTGGAGGGCGTCTTGCCACACTCTTCTGTTTCTCTCTCCCTCACCGTTCCTTTTATCACGGCCATTTCCCTAAGCACCGTATGAGCCCTGAGAGCACGCAGCGGAGGCTAGGTGCTACTCCAACCAGAGCCACTGCTGGGACGGCCACTGTGTGGTTGTTGAGTCCAGCACAAATAATGTTTTTGAAAGAGACAAGATTGGAAAGGGTGTGTGTGGATGTCCATATGTATGGTAAATTTTAAAACTGTGTTTTCCTAATACTTCCACGTTTCCACAATAAGGCCGTGAGCACCCTGCCCAGGTGACCAGGCACCTGCCCAGCGTGGTGGGGTGCTCCCTGGTATTATCTCCCCTTCTTGCCCTCCCACACTGGGATCTAGTGACACTCAAAAGCATGATAAAACCTCTCAGGCCTTTTCAGTGTTGCACTTCACCTGACCCCCAACAAAGTGACTTACCCACGGGTTCTCCCTCTCCCTGCCTCCCTCTCTGTGTGTGTCTCTCTCTCTTTCTCTGTCTGTCTCCCTGTTTGTCTCTTTTTCTATGTCTCTCCCTCTGTCTATGTGTGTCTCTCACTCTCTGTCTCTGTGTGTCTCTCTCACTCTGTCTGTGTGTGTCTCTCACTCTCTGTCTCTCTGTGTGTGTCTATCTCCCTGTCTCTTTGTATCTCTCACTCTCTCTCTCTGTCTCTCCCTCTTTGTGTCCCTCTCCCAGACACCCTGTTTTCCTCTCCCTGTTTCCCTCTCTGTCTCTGTCTCTCCCTGTCTCTCTCCCGGCCTCACAGGCTTGGTACCTCCCTACCCCAGGCATTCGTCCTCTCTGGGCCCTGTGAGTGTGTCCTGATCCATCCCTGTCCCTGGCCTTGAGCGGGGCCCCTAGCTCCATGCTCCTCTGAGTATAACTTCCTGGACTGTGTTGAAGGATCCTTAAAGCCCCCATGTGGGCTCCTCTCCCATCTACCCCACACCATAACTTAACACAGTGTAAAATCCACCCTAGTGTCTACATTCTGGACCCTCTGAACCTAAGGCTTCACTGACATGAGCCATAGCCCTGGAGTACATTGTTCTTGTTGTTCTGAGGAGGCACAGGGAAGTGGTACCCCAGGCACAAACGACAGAACTGGGCTCCCTCATCCTAGATATGAGCTGCTGTCTCCCACTGTCTCTGTTGCTCTCTGAGGGGCCTCCTAAGCTGCTGCCTGGCCCTACTACTGCAGCACAAATGCCTCTGATGGGGTCACCTTCCGCCCTGTGTCCCAGTCTTCTGCAGGCCCGTGCTCTGATGGCCACGTGCTGCTCTCCACATTTGGGATTACTTCAGATGGGAGATTTTGCTTCCCTTCTCCTCCAGCCTCCAACCTCCATGTACTCAGCCACCCTCTCTCTCTCCATCTCAGAGGACTAAGCTCGGTCCGTGCTGCCTGGAGAAGGCAGCATGGCCCAGGCACACAAAGCCTGGCCATGGCTGCACAAACCTCAAAGGGAAATCTGCCTCTTATTAGCTGTGTGCCTGCAGGTGAGTTTCCAGAACATCCTGGCCCTTGCTTCCTTCTCTGTAGGATGATGAACATGACCTGCCCCCAGCCGAGGGTGGCCAGGGGCATGACAATCACACATGGTTTAAGATTGTTTCTCACCTGTATGCCTCTGTTCTGCTCTTGGTTCTTATACGTCTACCATTTCCTACTACATAAGTGGCCTTTGTTAAAAATATGTTCTAACTTGCAGCTAATAGTATTCAACTTTATAAATCAATGTGGAAAATCCCAGCTAAGACAGCTGTCTGCACAAGCGACCTGGGACAGACCTTGCAAATGCAGCATTCCATACAGAGACAGTGCTTCCAATCTGTCCTTCTCACACTCCGGGCAAAAACCCACGTGCCAACTGTTACTCGCATGACAGGGACTACCTCTGACAATACTTGGAGGGGCTTGTTCCCTCAAACAGGAAAACTGAGAATGATTGAACAGTCAGTGAGCAAATTTCCAATCTCTAGTAGGGCAATTATAAAACTAAGACATTACAGAGGAGCTTGGAAAGTAGTTTTCATTCTCCTTTCAATGTGGAATGGATTATAGGATACTTGGGCAGGAGTAGTTTAAAAAGAATCACCTTTTTGGTCCCATTGGTATCTACATTTATGAGTTCTATGTATATTCCCATGGGTTCCACGTTCCTTTAGACTCCCTTTAGACTACTTGTTCCTTTAGACTCCCTTCCTTTAGACTAGGTTGTGACATCCTGTTTGTGTGGAGCCCTATTAGTATGTCTGGGTTTTTGCTTTTTATTTATTTATCTATTTATTTATTGAGACGGAGTCTCACTCTGTCACCCAGGCTAGAGTGCAATGGTGCAATCTTGGCTCACTGCAACCTCCACCTCCCAGGTTCAAGTGATTCTCCCACCTCAGTCTCCCTAGTAACTGGGATTACAGGCATCTGCCATCATGCCAGCTAATTTTTATAGAGATGAAATTTCACCATGTTGGCTAGGCTGGTCTTGAACCCCTGACCTTGAGTGGTCTGCCTGCTTCAGCCTCCCAAACTGCTGGGATTACAGGCATGGGCCACCGCGCCCGGCCAGCTTCTTAAATTTTTAAGAGCAGGTTCAACCCATTCTTTCACAATAGTAAATCGGAATGAGAGACATTAATCAATTTTTTTCTGCCAGTCATCTTGTTTACTCATTACCTTCTCTTCTTTCCTCTTACGTCTTGTCTCTGTAAGAATTCTTTTCTTCCGTCTTCTTGCTCACAGCTTCTGTTTAGCTACAGCAGTGATGAGGGGATAGGTGAAGAACTGAAATGGCAGATTCCAGTTTTTATTATTGCTGTTTCTCAATTATCACAACAACTAAACAAAACAAGAAAATCACATAAATGGTTTAGAACAGGATTTCTCAACCTCAGCACCATTGACACCGTGGGCAGGATCATTCTTTGTTGAGAGGGGGCTATCTTGTGTCTTGGAGGATGTTTAACAGCATCCCAGGCCTCCCCCAACCAGATGCCTATAACAAGCCCTCAACCATCATGAAAGTCAAAAAGTCTCCAGGCATTGCCAAATGTACCCTGTAGGGGCAAAATCAGCCTCAGTTGAGACCCACTGGTTTAGAATCAGTATCTTTTCATAAAGCAATGATATTCAGAAAAGGCATTTTCATATGGAGTTACTTGAACTGCTAAGTATTAAACAGTATCTAAAATAATTTATTACAACAGTAACTACAATAAGAGCTCCCCTATTTGGGGTTACTTACAATACACAAGACAATATCTTGAATTCTGCACATTCGTAATCTAATTCCACCCCTACATGACACTGAATACCTCTATGAGGCTTGCATAAACCTAGGCATAATGCACAAACACATTTAGAGTCTCCATTTCTGTCGCCTCATGGTCACACTGGTATTCATTGACATAGCCTCAACTTTCCTCACACCATTCAGCATCAATTGTTTCATTTTTAAATACTTTTAACTACGGATTTATATTAGAGTGGATAGTCACTAAAACATAGTTGCCTGAAATTTCCTTCCTTAAAAATAATCTTGCTGTTTTATTTTTCTGTATCCTTCTCAGTGTTGGACAACATATTTTTGTTTGTTTGTTTTTGAGACATAGTCTCACTCTGTTGCCCAGGTTGGAGTGTAGTGCCATGATCTTGGCTCACTGCAACCTCTGCCTCTCAGGTTCAAGTGACTCTCATGCGTCGGCCTCTTGAGTAGCTGGGATTACTGGCACCTGCCACCACACCTGGCTAATATTTGTAATTTTAGTAGAGACAGGGTTTCACTATGTTGATCAGGCTGATCTCGAACTCCCAACCTCAGGTGATCCACCTGCCTCAGTCTCCCAGAGTGCTAGGATTACAGGCATGAGCCACTGCACCCAACCTGGGCAACACATTTAGTTGATTCTCTTTTCAGTGTTCTAAAGTGATCGTATTGTGTATTTAAGAGCATCCTGACCATGTAAACTGTCACTTTGGGAGTAAAGCGACTATGAGGGTTGCCTTGGTCTATGGAATCATTAGTAGAAAGATTCTTCTTCATTACACAAGTTTTCTTCTTCACTGATGAAAACTGAATTTTAGAATTCATTGCAGGATTGTCAAAGAAAGAAATGCACAAGGTATACAATTCCTGTTTTATATGTCATGTGGCTCATTCTACATGCAAGAAAATATATTTTTATTTTCATTAAAAAAATCACATTTATCTAAAATCATTCCTCCAGAATTGGGTCATGTTACAAAAAATGTTGTGAGTGACTTGTCCAGCTAAGAGTGGGAAACTCATAATTCATTGTCAAGCCACTGATACACTGGTGGAAGCTGAAATTAAAACTGTGTCTGAAGACAGATTGACACTCAAGGCCAAGTCTCTACCATTGCCTGCAATTGATGATAGAATTTAACTGGACAGGCTCATCTGGACATGTTGAAAAATTATTTCATATCCTGAACTCAAATGATTAATAAGTATTTTATTCCTTTCAATAAATCACCGACCTATTGAAGATATATGAACAGGTTTTCTATGTCCAAAGTGCATCAATAAAGAATTTTCTATATGTTAAGAAAAAAGTGGCTCACAAGTTGTAAATGTTAAACATGCCACTGAATTCCTAAAGGAAGATACAAGAGCTGTCTTCTCCATCAAAACTACTGGGCTTCCTTGTGTTGTAATAATCATGATAATTAGGACCTATTTCCAGTGTTTTCTGCCTATCTGCCTTCTCAGTCACTGTCTAGAAAGACATAAAACTTTTGAATAAACAATAAATATTTTCAACCATGGGTTTCATGAACCAATTAAAACTGTACCCAAAGCCAGTAATATACATAGCAGTTTCTGGCCTTACATTTTACAAGGAAGAATAAAGAGTACCATAGACATATTTCTGCTTTGAGTGTGACACGCACTGAACAGGGTTGCACCATTCATTTCCCAAAGTAACCTCAAGTGAAGGACTTGATAATATAATAAACAATATTAAACAAGAAAGTTATTTAAAAAAAAGAACAAACTTCACAGAGATTATGGATGTTCCTATAAGCCCATGGACGTTCCTCTGCACAAACACAATTTGTAATGATTATTGGTCAATAATTCTATATTAAATTGAAGAAGTAATATTTAATAATGTGTGATAAATTGCATATTTTAACAGTCTTCTGTATATCAGATATTTTGCTGAACACTTAGAGATAAGACAGTCATAATATCTCATCACTCATGGGATCTTCATTTGCCTTAATAGATACCAAAATATTGGATTTTTTACCACCCTCTAACATAAAATAGATAAGACAAAGTATAAAACCTAATCATCATTAAATGTATTGAGACAATAGTGTGAAGATAGTTTTGCAAAAGTTCTGTCATGTATTCATTTAATAAAAACAATTTCAAAGCCTCTAAAACTATCTATGTACTCTTTGCTGCACTTGTCACTAGGTTTAGAATGTTAAAGAAATCAGACAAGTTCTTCTTTGCTCTTATGGATTATCTATTCTACATTGAGAAGACAAACCTGAATATACACACAAGTGTGCAGGATGATCAGCGTGTGACATCGTGATAGCGTAGACAGAGTCTCAGCTGGGCATCGCTTGGCAGCTGTTTTATGCGGCACAGGTAAGAGATGAGAGCTGTTAGGTTTTGCATTTGCTAAACACAAACACAAAACCTGGCGGAATGCAAACTAAAAATCAAAAATTGCCCGCCAATCCTGCATTCCATTACAATTTAAAAATAAAACACTGGCTAGACTGGCACACAGTAATGAAGATACGTTATCAACAGAGGTCTGTGTTTGTTGGCCAACTGCTTGGGCCACGTCCTCTCCATTGTAATTAGTCTCACCAGAAGCACGTAAACCTGGGCCTGTCCTTTGGCCTTCCCCTAAGGCTCATTACCAGACCTGGGAGGTGCCATCTAAGAGAAAAAGAGTTCACAGGTCAAATGACCGTAGTGCTCGGATTACAACCGTGATCAAATGACAACAAATGAAGCAACGTATAACATGTAAACCGGAATTGTTGTAATTGACAAGAATTTTAAAATTAAAACAAAATCTTTAAAAGGATAAAGGAGGATTTTTTTTAATCTGAAAAAGAAATAAGAAATAATAATCCGTCAAATAGAGCTATTAAGTATAACGTGTAGTAGTTGAAATGAAATAAACAAACACTGGGATAAAACAAGTAAGACGAGCACAGCTGAAGAATGATGAAGTAGAAAGATTCAACTGAGGAATCCTCGGATAAAACAGCAGAAAAGGGTAAACATTGACCTGCAGAAACATCCACATCTGGGTAACAGGAGTCCTATAAAACAAGAGAAACTAAAAGAGAAGAGGGCATATTTAAAGGAAGCATGATGAAAGGTTTTATGTTTTACAACAGTGGTGTTCAAACTTGAAACAAGGTGTCCACATCACCTAGAGGCAGTTGGGACTGCCAGGCCTAGAGATTCTCACTCAGTGGATCTGGTGTGGGGAAGGAGACTGTGATTACAACAAAACTGAAGATTCTAGAGACCAACTTTGAAAACCCCTGTTCGAAAGAAAAAAGAAAGTCATTTGATTAAATGTAGTACAGAGAATTGAAAAAGAACTGCACATGTACACTTTCGAATAAAGTGAGGAATATGTGCTGCAAGGATCATTTAAATGCACTCAAAGATACAGAGCAGACTGCCTGCAAAGGGAAAAGTCATATTGATATCACTAGATGCAAGAAAACAATTAAGTCGTGTTTTAAAATTAACTTGGAAAATGTAAAATTTTGAATCTGTAATGTTTTAGCTAACCAAATTGTTATGTAAAATAAAGCCAGAGCACTTATGTTCTCAGCCATACCTTTGAAATATCACTTTTTAAAATCAATTTGAGAAACATTTTCGAAGACATTTTCAAATAAAAGGAAAAATAAATTCATAAGAATTTAGCCAAAAAATACAGAAAATAAGATTAATTAAATTTATTAAAATCTATCTTTTTGTCTAAAGAAGAGATAGATTAAAAAAATGTATTCACAACACCTGCAATGGTTAAATTTATGTCAGCTTGACTGGGTTTGGTGCCCAGTTGTTTGGATAAACACTAGACTAGATATTGCTGTGAAGGTTTTTGTTTTTGTTTTTCAAATGTGATTAACATTTACAATCAGTAGGCAAAGTAAAGCAAATTAGCCTTCATAATGTGGTTGTGACTTATGAAGTCAGTTTAAGGACTTAAGAGTGATAATTGAGGTTTCCTAAAGGAGGAATTCTGTCTCAAGATTGCATCATAGAAAGCCTGTCTGAGTTTCCAGCCTGCCTGGCCTGCCCTGCAGAATTTAGGACTCAAGAAGGCAACATCAACTCTTGCCAATTTCCAGCCTACCAAGCTATAGACTTCATAGCCAATTCCCTTAAACAAATGGCAAATCTCTATCATCTATCTATTATCCATCTATCTATCTATCTATCTATCTATCTATCTATCTATCTGCCTGCTTACCTACCTATCTATGCGAAGCGACCTAGCAATTCTGAAGGAGCTAGGAAAAGAAACCTACGTATAGATAGCCACGTGGTATGGGATTATGTGTGTGTGGCTGAAATAAATTTGACATGAGAACACACTAGTGTATTTGTAATGAAGGAAAAATATACATAACAATATATCTCCAAAATTCTGAGGATATTTAAGCCTCAATATAATTTTTATGTTAAAGGTAAATAAGAATAAAAATAGGTCCTACGACTTTTAAACTAAAGGAAAAAGATGTATCCAATACAAAGTTGAAAAAAAGACAAAATAAGAAAGAACAGCCAATGCAAAATATAAAGTAGGTGAGAAACATACGTCTCAATATAACAACGAAAAATCAGGTTTGATTTTTAAAATCCACCAATATTTGACATAATGGAAGCAAACAAGTAACACTGAAAGCTAAATAGCAAAAAATATTACATATTGATAAAAAATAGATCTAAAGACATAATCACTTTAAACATCAATACATGTACCAATATTTACAAGACCTGAGACACTTATAGAAATAGGCAGAAAAATAGCAAATGTAATTTATGATACGCTTCCCTTAAAAACTTATAGATTAAGAAGACAAAAATAAGCAAAAATATAGAATATATACACAACATAATTTATAAACTTGTACTATTGTGACTGTATAAATAGGCATATATGTAAAATTCTAGAGGTCACAAAGAAAAAAAGTTTCTGGACATTTATAAAAATTAGTCACGTAATAACCACAAAGCAAATTTCCAAAAAACTCCAGTAAGTCAGTAACATGACTCCGTTTTAAATAAAAGGTAGCTTAAACACTTTCAAATGACTCAAAAAAAACAATGTTATTAAATTACCATTGAATTCAAAGGAAATCAAAAGAAAAATTATAGCATATTTAATATGGACTAATAATTAAACACTACGTGTCCAAATATAAGTGAAAGTAGAAGTAAAGTTAAGCTGATATCTCTCAATGTATTTTATCAGGACTCAAAAACTCATCTTTTCAGAAAAAGAGAGGATATATCAATAAATGAAGCAACTAGTGGAAAAAGAGAAATAACATCAAAAACAAAATTGGAAACAATGAAAATAAAATAATACAACAATATATTTAACACAGCAATTACGTAGATAAACATTTTAATATATGTAGATAAAAATTGTTTAGGAAGACATTGAAGCTTGCATAAACTAATAAAAGTATACATACATTGATATGCTAATCAAAACATTACTTTTCCCCAAAGCCTCAGAATCCCATGTTACTTTGAAACAATCCTAAAATTAGAGAAAAACTAAAAGGATAGAAAAAAAGTCCTTTTTCTACCCTGATCCATCTGAGATAAAGTTGTCAGCTGGGAGCCCATCACCACCAAATACTTTAGTATCTTTTTCCTACAAGCAAGGGCATCCTCCTACATAACCTCACTACTCATAATCCTCAAAGTCAGAAAGTCAGCATTGACGCATTACTGTATCTGACCCTCAGGCCCAATTTCTCCAATTGTTTCAATGTTTATCATAGTAAAAGGAGCCAGCTCAGGATCACAGGTTGATTTTAGTTAATCATTTCTCTTTAGGCTTCTGTGGTCTGGATGAGTTCCTCATACTTCCCTTGATTTTCTTGATTTTGATGATTTGAAGTTGACTGCAGGATGACAGTTCTCCAGGGTTTCTTTGGTTACTGCATATCTTGCAAGGAAAGACACTGACTACTTTTGTTCCAGATTATCAATTTAAAGATGATTGTTTAGCAAATAGTTTTGGAAGATAAATAGAGTTTCTCCCTCGGGACATACTTACTGCCCATTGTACTGCAATTCCTTTTGCATCGACCTAACAAAAGATTCAGGTTCCCTGAGCTCAGGGTTCCTCTACTGTAACGCAACCTGCTGCGTGTCCAGGTGTTACTGGTCTTGTTTGTGCTGCTTTATGGGAAATGATCTTAGGAAACCAACACAAAAGCTGGTTCTCTTACTCCTGTGACTGCTGTGTGTAATGAAGTCTTTGTCTCTGACCTAGGAGTCTTAACGTCTTCCGCCGGCATCCATCACATTGTAGCAAGCTAAAATTTTAGCTTTTAAGCAGAGTAAAATCTCAGACCCTCACAGTTCTTACAACTCAGAGGCCAATTATTTGGTAGGGCATCCCTCAATTTGGTTTTGACAGGTATTTTCTCATGATTAGATTTAGGAAATCCCTTAATTTGGTTACATATCATAAAACTGTCATATTAGACATTATGCAAAACTTCTGACATATTTCTTTATGACTAGAAACTAGACAAAAATGTTCACACCCACTTCTGTTATGCTGGAAAGAAAGAATTACAATAGTTATTCTTTGTGGATGATATGATCATCCACAAAGAAAAGCCAAAAAATCAATTATTAATATTAGAATAAACACAATAGTTTATCAAGGTCACTTTACAATGACCAATTTACAAAAACTAATAATATTTATCTTCACTAACAATAAAAAATTAGAAAATAAAATAATACATAAGATATTTGCATTCATGGTAAAAACTGTAACATTTTTAAAGAATTGACTAAAGAAAGAAGTCAAAAACCTCCCGGGGGAAAAATCCTTTATGTGTTAAAGGAACTTACAGATTTGAATAAATGGAGAAACATTCAATGATTCATTAGTATTTTTAGTTTCTAAGTATTATCAAATGATGATTAGCCACATACTAGAAGGCCAGTTCCATGTAGGCCTATCAAACCGTTAAGTGTTTTTTTTTTTTTTTTTTTTTTTTAGGAAAAAAGATATAGTATACATGAATATTTATTCTTTTTACCCATCTCTATATTTTTGTGTGTGTGTCTTTTCCTGTTTCAGTGTAGTGATCCGGAGTAACCACCATTGCCAACTCTCTAACAAATTAACAGCGTCTAAAACAGAACTGCCCATGCATCTGAGTGAGTACAGTATGAAAAAAGTTTCTGTCAATATTAGTTTGTAAATCAGAGTTCTGATGGGATGTCCACCCACTTTATAGTCAAGTTAATAAGAGAGTCAGAGAGAGGAGGAAGAGGAAAGCATGTGATGGTGGCACCAGGTGATGCCAGTGGTTATTTAGCTTGTAACTAAACGTCATCTGCCCCACTATTTCACCCAGCTTCTCCTCATCAGAGGGTGCAGGAGTGGGCACCACAGCATATGTGTGTAGTTGACCATTCCACGTTGCCATTTCTCCCTGCTGGTGCACTCCTGCTGCTCTTAACAGTGGAGGGAGAGCTAGCCTAATGAATTATGACGGGAACATCGCTATGGTTTAGAATTCCCTATAGGAAACACTGTCGTGATTTTGGGGGGATAGAATTAAAAATTAATATTTTAAACATAGTAAATCCATATACTTTGACATTTAATATTTTATTATTAATTTTAAAATACATAAAGATTCAGACAAATTATTTTTAATTATTTATTTTGATATTCATGGAGAGAAAATTTGTGGTAAAGCACTGCTCTACACTGAAATACTTTATTTAAAGTTATTGAATGCTTCTAAGCAAGGTAGTTTAGAGAATTTTGAACTATCTATGCAGTGGTTTTTTAAGATTCCTAGAAAAGAATTATGCTAAATAACAGGCTTTTTGAGCACTGATAATGATACTAAGTTACTTATTCAAATGTGTCTTTCTGCCAAGACCAAGATCCTTGAGAGCAGATTCTTAAATGCAGCATCTTGGTTACCTTTGCTGACTTATTTTTTTAATTTCTTTATGTTTATCTTTGTTTACTTACACCTAGTAGGTGCTCAATAGACTTTGTCGAAACAAAATGACACCTTGTAGTTGACCAGTGTCTCATTACCAGGCAGCTTGCCCTGGAGAAAAAAGAGCAGTTGGTTTAAATCCAGACGCTCTGAGAATTAGCTAAGGGATTTACCTCTGCCAAGTAGGAATCATAAATACTATCAGACTAAAAGCACCCATTGCATACCTACTGTGTACTGAGCATCATTCGATTGGCACACCTACTCAATAATTGTGAACAGATGGAATTAGCACATGGAAAAGAGCATGTGTTTTTCCCTGTCCATCCACACATACC
This sequence comes from Rhinopithecus roxellana, assembly GCF_007565055.1. Taxonomy (NCBI): domain Eukaryota; kingdom Metazoa; phylum Chordata; class Mammalia; order Primates; family Cercopithecidae; genus Rhinopithecus; species Rhinopithecus roxellana. Next base: position 26,947,223 of record NC_044559.1, read on the forward strand.
AACCTAGAAAAATAGAATTCTCCATCATGATATTTTTTTTTTCTAACAAGGACATCGTCAAATGTATTAGTCAAACTTGGAGTCCCTCCAACACTAAAGCTTACTTCTAAATTTAGAACTAATGAGTTCTGTGTGTGTACCCAAGTAGGAAGCACATACTCTCTCTGTTAGCATTGAGGCCTTTTATTCGACTTAACTCTATTGCCAAAGAGAATATAAATGTTTCCTCTTTAGTGTTACTGGCTTGCAAAACTCAGTCATTGGGAAAAACTGAACATTAGGGAAGAATGATAGGTTTGTAGAGAACATTCACTTCAGAGAATGATAGAACCCTCCATTTAACAGGTCTTTGAAAGATCCCCCAGCCCAGTGCTTCCTAACAGCTAGAATTCCTTTTAAAATGACTCTCAGGGTGATAGCCAGTACTCTACCTGCCTCCAGCACCAAGGCATCTCCATCTACATCTGAGTTGCTTCAGTGGAGGGTCCCCCTGGCACAAAACTAAACTCATTTTTGCTATTGCCTCCCTAGTGATTTCTGAGTTTACTTTTTGGGACACATAGACTGAAGACTCTTCCCGACAACACTTTCTTCCTGCTTGATGACAAACAACTACCGCATGTTCCCCTCTCCAGGTTTCTCTTCTCCATGCCAAAAACTTGTATTTCTTAACCTTTCTCAGTGCCTCAATTTCCAGCTGCTTCATCCTTCTGGCCAGTCTTGTCATGCTCCCAATAATACAACTTATTAAAGATGGATATCATGACATTTAAAAGAAGTTAACTGTGGCAGAAATACAAAAAAACGAATTATTAGGGAAGGTACTCAGGTCACAGCTACTTGTTACAGCAGAAATGAGTGATTTTTAAAATCACACTTGAGAGTAAATCCATGACGATTTTACTTACAGAATAAAAGGAAGTAATAATATTCGAGAACTGGGAGATGAAAGACCCAAAAACACCTTCGAGACCTACTTTGGGAGGTTAGTGGAAAATTATACTATTAATTTTAAACCAGAATATAAAGAATAGGGTCAATTTACCTGTAGGAAGAAAGACATACTTCATTGAATGTGTTCTGTTAAATGCTTATAAAATTCCCGGGTAGATGATTCTGTAGAATAGTTAACATATCTATACCTTGGTTATATAGGAAAGCATCTGTAGCCTGGTGTCTCCCAAGCCAAGCCCCGCAGCCGTGTTTAAGGAATTTAGGGTGCTGAAATGTAACTAAATTCTGCTTTTCACAAGTGTCTGCTCTTTTCTGTTGAATCACAATTACAGACACCATCATCCAGTTAACCTTTCAAGTGATAAAATTGGTACTTTTCCATGACTTATCATTGTTAATAAAAGTCAATCAGTTGCCAGATTTCCTCAATCTCAAAAATGTCTATCAAATCTTATGCTTTGCTGCATTTGAACACCACTGCATTAGCACTTCCTCCAGCCACCAGTCTTTAGTGTCTCGTGTTGGTCTGTGATTTCCTACCTCCCCCTTGACATGTTTCCCAGTGGGGATGGGGTCTAGCCTGGATAGTCCTGCAAGAGCACAGAGCTGAATGCTCAAAAATTTTGTAAGCCGGTGAAACAGCTGCTAGCTTGAAACTGACCGTAAGAAGGAACAACACACTCTGGAGCCTACTTGAGGGTGGAGGGTGGGAGGAGGGAAAGGAGCAGAAAAAAATAACGAATGGGTCCTACACTTAGTACCTGATGAAATAATCTGTACATCAATCCCCTGTGATATGAGCTTACCTATGTAACAAATCTGCACATGTGTCCCTGAGCCTAAAATACAAGTTAAAAAAGGGGCCAGGTGCCATGGCTCATGCCTGTAATCCCAGCACTTTGGGAGGCCAAGGCGGGCGGATCAACTCAGGTCAGGAGTTCAAGACCAGTCTGACAAACATGGAGAAACTCCGAGTTTACTAAAAATACAAAATTAGCCGAGCATGGTGGTGCAGGCCTGTAGTCCCAGCTACTTGGGAGGCTGAGGCAGGAGAATCACTTGAACCCGGGAGGCGGAGGTTGCAGTGAGCTGAGATTGTGCCATTGCCCTCCAGCCTGGGCAATAAGAGTGAAACTTCGTCTGAAAAAAAAGCTAAAAAAAGGCTAAAAAAAGAAAATGTGGTACATATGCACAATGGAGTACTATTCAGCCATAAAAGAATGAGATTGAGTCATCTGATATTTTCCCCTATCAGTCTCTATGGTTTACTACGATATGGACTTCTACTTCTGGGCTTTTGATAGTCTTTTATACATGGAAAAGACTCAATAGGTATTTCTTGGATGGATGGAGGGAGGGATGGATGAATGGATGGACACATGTATAGGTGATGGATGGAAGGATGGATGGATTATGAATAGAAGGATGGACCGATGAATAGATGGTTAGAAGGATGGATAGATGATAGGTGGAAGGATGGATAGATGATTATTATTATCTGGGTGTTTTCTTTTAATGGGAGAAGTAATACAAATGTCTACACAGATAAATAAACATTTAAGTAACATATTCAGGTATGGTTCACATGTTTCTCCTATTTTCTCTCCATATGGTAACAAGTTTGAGGCAACACTATGCTTCTTAACGTGTGGTCTGCAGAACAACAGCACCGGAATAACCTGGGAGATTACTAGAAATCCAGAACCTTAAACTTCTCCCCAGACCCACCAAATCAGAAACTATATTTTATCAAAATTTCCAGTTAGTCCTATGTGCACATCATTGCACACAGTTCACGTGACTAGTGCTTGCTTTTATCAGGAAGTAGCATGAAAGAGCTCAGACTTACAATTGATTTGCTAAACATACCTGAAAGCACTTTTGAGTTGAGAAGCTCCAAATTATTTCTGTTTCAATTTAGAAATAAAATAATCATTTTTCCTGTTAGATTCCTACCTCATGTAAAAATAACCAAAAATTATGAACTACATAATACTAAAAAAGCTCTACGAAAACCATACAAAACTAAAATGAATTAAATCCTTTTTTAGTATTCTAAAAAGCTGATTTCAACTAAGAATGTCATTCCTTGGCATTTCTGGTTGACTAAATCCCATTTTAAAAATCAAAGTCATTTTCATAACTCTCCTTATAAACTAAAACTGTAACTTACTAAACATAATTTTCAAATCCAATAGGAAGAAATGAAAGAAAATTGGACTGCATTATTTCATGCAACTTATGCAATTGCTATCCTTATGCATGGTCAAATTTTATGAAGATAATAAATACATAATAAATAACTTTAATTTTTTAAAATTTAAATGATTGGTATGTAGTTATTAAAGCAATGTTAATCACATGTATAACATATTGAATATATGAATAGAATTACATAATTGCCTTGACTTCTATAAAAACATACTATTTTTTCAAAAAATAGACTTCATTTTTTATGGAAGTCTTAGATTTATAGAAAAATTTCACAGAAAGTAGAGTTCCCATTCTTTCCATTTTTCAAGTTTCTTTTTCATTAAAATCTTGCATTCATGTGGTACTTGTGTTACAACTGAGGAGGCAATATTGATATATTATTACTAACTGAAGCACACAGCTTATATTGAAGTTCACTTTATTTTTGCTGTACATTCTATGCATCTTGCAATGGATCCACCATTATAGTGTTGTACGGAATCGTTCCACTGCCCTACAAATCCTCAGTAGTCTACCACTTCCTCCAGCCTTCCCCTAACCCTTGGCAGCCACTGATCTTTCTACTGTCTCCATAGATGTGTCTTTTCCGGAATATCATAGAGTTGGTTCATACAGTCTCCAGCTTTTGAAGACTGGCTTCTTTCGCTTCGTCATATGCATTTAAGGTTCCTCCCTGTCTTTTCATGGCTATGCAGGTCATTTCTTCTAGTGCTGAATAATATTCCAGTGTCTGCATGTACCAATATCTGTTTATCATTTATCTACTTAAGGTCTTCTCTGTTGCTTCCAGTTTTTGTTAATTATGAATAAAGCTCTTTAAACACTTCTTGTGCGGGTTGTGTGTGGACACAAGTTTTCAACTTATTTGGAAAAATAGTGAGGAGCATGATTGCTGGGTTTTATGGTAAGCCTATGATTAGCCTTGCGAGAAACTGCCAAACTGTCTTTAAAAGTGGCTATAACATTTTGTATTCCCACCAGCAATGAATGAGAGTTCCTGTTGCTTCTCATCCTCGTCAGCATTTGGTGTTGTCTGTACTGTGGATTTTGGCCAATCTAGTAAGTGTATAGTGCACTCTCACGGTACTTTTAATTTGCATCTACCCACTAACATATGAAGTCCAACATCTTTTCCTATGATTAGTTGCTGTTGTGTATCTTCTTCGGGGTGGTGTCTTTTGCCTATTGCTAATTGGATTTCTTGTTTTCTTATTGTTGAGCTATTTGCATATTTCAAATACTAATCCTTTATCAGATGCATGTTTTCCAAGAATTCTTCTCTCAGCATGCGACTTGTCTTTTCAATCTCTTAACAATGTCTTCACAGAGCAGAAATTTTCACTTTTAATATTGTCTGACTTGACAATTATTGTCTCATGGTTCTTCCTTTTTTTGTTGTATCCAGAAAGTTATCACCAAATCAAAAGTTGCCTAGACTTTCTCCTGTTTGATTAGAATTTTTCATTTTTACATTTAGATTTATAATCCATTTTGATTTTATTTTAAGGTCTGTGTCTATAATTTTTTTTTTTTTTTTTTGCCTGTGGGTATCTATGTCTAGTTTTCCTAACCCTAAAATACATTGAAATAACTTTGATTTTCTTATTTTAAAAAGTTGTAAAGAATTAATTGCTTTTAAGGATATTCCAAATACCAAGTCATTCAATATTTGAATTTGCAGATTGCATAGCATTGGCTGAGCTCTGTATCTTCAGACTAATTTCAGAATGAGTTCAAAATTTGTAAAAAAGCATGCTATACATTAAGTAATGCAATTTTTATTGAATCTAGCCTGACATCACCAAATGTTAAAAACTAGCTACTGTAAACAACTCTTTCTAAGTAGTCTTGACAAAGTAGTGCCTAGACACCCTGTATTCTTAGGAAGTTAATGAGCAAATTAGGCTTGCTTACCCTATAGGATCATTCTAACTATCTCTTGTTAGCAGTTTCTTGTACTTGTTACTTTATTTTACCATGATTCATGGACTAGAAGTTCATAAAATTACTTTCCTCTATCTAATTTTTATAATGTATGGTTATTTTACTCATGATAAAATATTAATACAAATACTAAGCACCTTTTAATTGAGTAATTACTTTCTATGCTTATCTTATTTAATCCTAAGTATAATATCATTATTGTCAGGATTAAACAAGATAAGCATATTGAATATGCTTATATTGAATATATTGAATAATAGATTATACTGTTATATCATTTGTATGGCTGAGGACCCTGATACTTAAAGGAGTACGGTAATTTATGTAAGGTCACATAGTTAATTAGCACTACAGTTACATCTGAGCCAGTCTGGCTGGCTCCAAAGTTCTTGGTCATAAACTCTAAAATCTGATTAAGGGAAGGGAATGGCCTTCTATGAACAACTTTTCACCCAAAAGGACAATTGCAATGCTCAGAATTCGGAAGCTTCAGCAATCCAATAGAAGTGAGTATGTGGATGTTCATCCATTCTATTTTTGTGTTTAACCTGAGATTTTTTTCAAAATATAGAATGGTGGTTGTGGAGTGAGTTTGAATGAAAAAAAAAAAGTCTATTTTATAATTTCTGCAGCTCTGAAAATAATCATAATCTTTAGGAGTAGATTGCATGAAAAACACCCAATCATTTCAAATGTATTTTGAATTATCATGTGTGTCTAGAATCCTGTGGTTGTTTGTAAGAAATGTGTTGCTGAAAATAGGCATTGATCATAATCACACTCTTTGTAATACAGTTTTATTTATAAAAATAAAGCAAAATCAAGTACTTTTACTCTTTTCTTGAAGTGTTTGAAACCTTTGTTTTACTGCTTTACTTTGAAAGATCATTGTTTCGAGTTGAAAATTACATTCAATCCTGTCATTTAGAAATGGCTTTGTGTTTAAATATGAAAATTTCCAAGCAATTAGTTCCTTTAGTGGACTAATTGCTCTTGCTATTTAAAACTAAAATTAAACAATATAGCTATTTCAATTTGAACAGAAAGATTTATGCTTTGAAATATATTTACAAAATTTCATAGGGAGATTCTAGCTGCTTTTTTGTAAGTACATATGACATACTTTGGTTAGCTTGTACTTAGGACTATTGGACCGTTTATTAATAATCTAAGATTCCCTTAGTAAAACTTCAATGCAGTTGATCCAGAAAAAATCAAGGTTGTTGATTGATCATTGATTTTGAAACTTCACATACCCTTCATGTGCCATGTTATGGATCAGTTGCAATAGTGCCACTGGAAATGTGCTAATTAGTAAACTTTTCTGATTAACCCCTTGATAGATCCTTGACCCAATCATCGTTACTGAAAAATGTTAGAAGTCCTTCATCATATTGTTCAAGTAGTCTATAAAGAGTCTGATAGCTACTGAGAAACATGCAAAACCATTATCTTTGAGGCATAAGGGGAATGACATCCATTTGGACAATATTCAACCGAGTCCCCTAAGATTAATAAAACTATCAAGGGAAAAGTCCCCTCCATTTGTGTGTTTACAGAGGTAAACAAACAAACAAAAAACAGCTCAGGAGTTGGGAGGCTGGAGGGCAGAATGCTCTTGCATGGAGAAAAGGAGACATGGGTCTTATACTTAGACCCTGAGCACTCATGGGAATATCAGCAAAGGGTCAACATCTCTGGGAGATTCGTTTTTTGTGTGAAAAATGAGGGCATTAAACAATATGATTCTAAGAGTCCACAATACCCTGAAAATCTTTAATTGTGTGATTTTTTTTTTTTTTTATTTGCTATGCTCCCTACCCTCTTTAATCCAAATCTCTGGCTGCACACACAGCAGACTTTGACCCAGTCTTGAGGCAACTCTATTTCTGCCCTCTTGGGAGCTCTTCTAGCAGCTGGGAAGGGATAATCATGACCAGTTCTCAGTGTTTCTATTCTTCGTAACAAGCAACCGACTCTGATGACCTAAGCTGTAAAGGAATTTGTACAAATATTGAAGAGTCCATAGAAGATTTAGGAGAGTTCAAGAACCATGTCTAGGAATCCATGCAGCCAGAAACACAGATAGACATGCCACAGCACAGCTCAGTGAGGCCACAGCTGCCACTGTTGCTGCCATTACCCTGACACTCCAGGGCAGGATGCTGACAGTTGCTGCTGGTCCCACTTCCACTGCTATACCCAGAAATTGCTGCGGATAGTAAGGCCAGGCTGCAGGGCTCTGGATCCTCTGCTGCAACCCTCTGAGTGAGGCTTAACAAATGTGTACACACCATTCTTATGGACTAGGGATACCTCCAGTTCAATGGGACTTGCTGTTTCACATAGCCCAGGTTAAAGGTCACTTTGACTCCATGTTGAACATGGAGAGTTATCTTTTGTTCTAGGCCCTTGCTAAAAAACAAAAAGAAAAGAAAAGAAAGAAAGGCAGCCTTGTGCCTGACAGAGTGGCTCACACCTGTAATCCCATCACTTTGGGAGGCAGAGTTAGGGGGATTACTAGAGCTCAGGAGTTCAAGACCAGACTGGACAACATAGTGAGACTTTTCTCTTCAAGAATGAAAAGAAAATTTAGTTGAGTGTGGTGGTGTGTGCCTGTAGTCCCAGCTACTCTGTAAGCTGGGCAGGAGGATTGCTTGAGCCCAAGAGGTCAAGGCTGCAGTGAGCCATGATCCCACCACTGGACTCCCACCTAGGTGACAGGGTGAGACCCTGTCTCAAAAAAACAAAACAAAACAAAAGGCAACTTTCCAAGGCACCTGATAAATTGGTTGGAGCAGTATTTTCTAGGTTCTGACTCCAAAATCACAGAGCCCCACCAAGAGTAGTCTGCTTCTTTCTTTGTGATGCAGGTACAAAGTGTACTAGCTTGTTCTTCTCCTTGAATGGGCTGTCTCACCATACTCCCAATCACCGAGCCCTAAAGCTGTTACCAACACCTGGGACTCCTCAATCTTAAGTAGAATTGATTTCTCACCGTCTGCTACACACTTATGACAACTTCCAGAATCCTTGCCACTTTTCTCCCAGGTCTGATTAACTTGATGCCATCATTTTGTGAATCATTGTAACTTTCTGCAGATTTTTAAGCAATTCTGTCCCATTCAACCTATATTGTGACAGACAGCAGGAGAGGTTGTGTACATGTGGAGATAGAATGCATACTGCTGTACCTTCTGAGTGAATGAGCAATGTTTCCTGTGGATAGGAAGTGAAAAGAAACTGTTTGTCAGTTACCAAGGTCAATGGAGGTTCTGGATCTGTCAAGCAAGGATGTCACATCAGGCACAGTGCTGCAACTGGGGAAGCACTTGCAGGTTCATGGGTTCCCCAACATCTGCCACCATCCATCTGCATCGTGCACGGGCCAGAGATGGCTCACAGGGGAAAACAGTGAGGACCACCATGCCTGTATGCTTATGTATTTGGGGATGGCACGAATTTCTGTCCTTTCCACTGGGATGATCTATTGTTTCTGATTCACCATCTTGGTGGGGAGAGGGGGCAGTTTCAAAGGGTTCCACTTGGTTGTTTCTTTGACAACTGCTCATACTCTACACATCATGGAACAAATGTGAGGGATCTTTCAGCTGCTAAGTGTATTCATCCCAGTGATATACTCAGAGACCAGAAAGATCACTCACGGTGCGTCTGGAGATGGCTATATCCTGGACGCGGTGGACACAATAGGACTGCAGTCATGACCTGGCCTTGAGATGCCCATCTCTAACAGGAAAGCCATGTTGGAATTTGGGATTCTCTGGTATTCAAGGTTTCTTGCTTCAGCTGACTCTGTATGGGACAACCCTTGTGAGATCTGTCTATCTCCTTCCCCAGGACTGACCCACTCCAGTAGATGGCTATAGATGCCTTGGTGAGGAATGAGTGGCGGGTATCACTATTGAGCATACTCAATACTGGGGCATTGTCAGGTCCTTCGTGAAGAGATCAAGCCCACCTAAAATTGTTAGGATTTGAAGCTGAGAAATGAGTCAGGTCTGGAAATGGGCTGCAGATCATTATTTTGCTTTGAGTTAACTGATGTAAGCCTTTAATTCACCTACTCTTGATGATTTTCTACAGGAGTCAGGCAAGACCCTAATTGGCTGTCCATCAGTCTCACAACCATGGCCCCTTGTCCATCAGGCTTGGCCAGAGGTCTCCCGGTTGTCTTGCTCTTGCCTGTGCTGCCATTGTGTGTCTGTCATTTGGCATTGTCATTGATGTTAGGGGGCTCAGTCCTACTCTGCCGTCACTGGTCCACAAAGCACAGCTAACACCAAGCTGATTAACAAAGCTGGCATGAGTCCAGCATCCTTTCTTGATTTCCTAGCTGGAATGTCCCCTGAATCTTCCCAGGGCATAGGGTCAGCTGAAGACTTCTCTGACTTTAGGTAAAAAGTCCTTTCTAGTATGTCTATATACCTAAGATATCTTACTCCTTTCTGAATGCCATCAAAGCAGTTCTAGTATCCCCACCTCAATAGTTCAGTGCCAAATTCAAGGAGACAGAACAACACTCGAATAGACAGGACCAGGTGTCTTGGACAGTCATCAAATCATGAATAGTAGAATAATTTCCCTCACGTCCATTAGCTCTTTCTTATTGTCTTATATTCAGCCTAATCCAAACCTTGGTCTAATACTTTCAGAACACATTCTATCAGTGTATATGAGCTGCTCGTGCAAAGCTTTGGTGAATAATCCCCTTTCCCCTGAGCCAGATACATTATTCCTCAGCTGGCCCATTCTGGAAAATGATTTTAATGTTGTCCTGCATGGTACTGGGGCAGTGGAGGCAGATATAGAGGAGGGCAGCTATCATCTTGTGGTGCATCCCCCTCAGGGGAGACAGGTGCATATTCTCTAGGCATAGTGAGGCTGCTGTCTCCTTGCAAGGGTAAGGACTTTTGTGAAGGCCGAGAGAGCCCAGGGGAATCTTGTATTTCAAAGTAATCAAGAACATTTTCCACCCAAAGCCTAAAGGATGGTGACCCCATGATATTTACATTTAACTCACCTGTAGAAACCCTCAAAACAGCCAGAAAAAAAAACTCTAATCACCACTGCTGTGCCCCATGTGTTATCTTTGTTGGAGCAGCCTCCATCCGTGGTAGGCCATCATTAATCCAATGACTGCACTCTTTCCCGGAAGCAGTTTACATGCTCTTGGGAGAGACAAGAAGTATTTTCCCCATAATTTCCCAATCTTTGCCTTAAGACCTCTGGACTTTATGGACATTCTGCAGAACGTAACATTGGCTCACCATCTTCATTATTCCATATTAATCAGCCCAGATGATACACAACTGACATGTACATTTGAAGATGTAGTAAGCTGTTTATATTTCAGAGGATGGGGGAAAATCCTGTGAATATTCTGTGGCTTACCACATTGGTGAAGATTTATAGGTCCACAAAACTAAAATATGTAGAACCTTCCTCTTTAAAGTGAAGAAAAAATCATCTGGTAGCTTCCACCTATAAGAAAACATAACACCTGGTCAATTTCTTTAGGTTACAGATGCAGATGTTTTATGTGAGGAAACACTATTCCAAATGTATACGGGGTGGTGTGACAGACCATTTCAAGTGAGACCCAGAGCCTGGAAAGTGGGGGCTGCACTGCAAGTGGTCCTGCTGCTTATAACCCAGAAAACCTATAACCAAAGAGGTCTCACTGGTAGAAAGATACTGAATGGCATTTATGAGAAGCCTTGAAAGGAGATGCTCAGTGTGTAAGCCAAAGTCCTGAAATAAGTCCCTGCCATCGGAAGTGAGGAATTCTATACCACTTGAAAAATAACTCCTAGAATTCTACCGGGTCTTGGGACACACAGAGCACCTAAGAGGAGGACATCAGGTGTGGCTAGGGTTATCCTGCATGAGATGGGTTCTGTTGGACCTACTACCTCACAGGGTCAGCCCAGCAGCAATCTATTGTAAGACAGACGCAGGGCTTCTGGGATTCAGCGAGAACATTGCCAGGCACACACGTAAGCTGCAATAGTGAGTGGATCAGACTCCCATAAAGTTCACCACTGCTTCACTGGTACTGTTTCCAGATGGGGCCACCCTGACAGAGGATGGTAGTTCCTTTCTGAAAGGTTCTTTTGCTTGTTGAAGGTCACGCCTCTTTTTGACTGCAGCTCACATGCAATGATTGGTCAATATTGGGTATTAAGGCCTAAGCCCCTTGCCTCAGTTTGGAACAGTTCCACAGAACCATTTCTTTTTCAGAACTTTTGTGGAATGAGCGGAGTCTTTTGTTGTGTTTGTGTCATTGTCCAGTTCCCGCTCTGGGCAACACTGCTTTCTCAACCCACACTAATGTTGCCCTGAAAAGTGCTCCCCTTTAACCTCCATGCACACGTCTCAATTTCCCAGAGCACCCGACATGGGACATGGGACATACACCTGGTGTACAGACATGCAGGTATGCCTCCCATTATGAAGTAACCCAACAATTCCAACCTGGAAGGCACTATGCTGGGCTTGAACCTATGCACCCTGGTGCCAGGAACTGTGCCCGGCTTAGTTGCAGACACAAATGAAATGCTGGGCACAGAGCAGGCCATCAGAAAGTTTTGTTGAATGAATAAGTGGAGGAATCTACCCATCCCTCAGGTTCTGTTCAGTACCACTGCCTTTTTGGAACATTTCTTAAAACTTAGTTGGACATGGTCTTTGTTTCCAGTTTGTTTCTAGTTAGCATTCGTAACATATGTGTACATAGGTGCACCGCACGTGCGTGCACACACACACACACGCAATTTGTTTTAGGCTGTCCAAAACGTACAGCTTAGTGTTTCAGTAAGACTTGTGAATTCCTAAATATTTACCAAAGGACAAGGAGGAAAAGGAGGAGGAAAAGGACTACACTGTAAATGTCTTTGAATTTCTAAAACTGCTACCAAATTATGAAGTCTCTTTCTGTCACAGTTCCTTCATGTATAAATCACTAATACTATTTTCCCTGCCAGATTTCTCAGTGAGAGCCTCTCACACTATACTCATTGAGCTTGTCTCTTACAACAATGTACATATGGTAAATATCAGCTGTTTATGATTGCAGTCCCCACATGGATTCTAACCCTCACTCACAAAGCTGGGGGAGCCTTAAATGAGACATTATATTTCAGTCATATACATTTGTTATCATTCTCAACGTCATCATTCAGACTTTATTCTTATGGTCTTTTGATGTTTCTCATTTCTGTTCTTTTTATTGTGTATTACAATGGGAAAGCCAAACATTTTACCTATTTTCAAATGAGCATCACACACACACACACACACACACACACACACACACACACACAAATACCTGTTTGCTTAGAATATCTGTCTGAATTGACATAAAGGGATCCGAATTGATTCCAAGAGAAAGAGCTTTCTCCTTTCCACAAGAAGACAGTTTGAATGGCCTCTGAGTGTCACCAGGCCGACACAGGGACAGAAGAGAAGAAAATCTTTGGTTTTTCTTTCTGGCCTAGAATGCCAACCTCCTCTCTCCAGGGCTCAGTTCTTTTAGAGAATGCCTTTTTATCTCCCCAACACATGGAGTTGTAGTTCTTGTGTTGTATTCAGGGTCCAAAGAGCTATTATTGCAGAAGTGAACAGAGAAGGCGAAACATGCATCATTGTTGAAATATTGTTTGGGGAGTAAAAACTAATCTGAAAATGGCAATTAGGGAAAAAATCATGGAAAGAATGGAAGGCTCTTTGGACCTGAAGGACGATAGATCGAGAGAGGACAACAATGATGACAAAGACTCCATATTGTGGCCAACAGAGCTTTGGATACAAAAAAGCTTTTATCCAAGAAAATAGCCTTTTTGTTCCACGGTGATTTTCTTGTTACACCAGCAAAAGTAGTAAATGCCTTGCATCTTTTATACATGTCTTGCTTTTAGTCCCTATATGACCTCCTTTATCTGAGGCAGTGACCAGATGGTCAACTACCTGGAAGTAAGTGGTGCTGAGGCCATTAGGACTCAAGGATCAAAGCCACAACCTTCATTGCTGCAGCTTCTTTCACAGAAACACATCATCGGTAACTTGGCCTTGGCTGCCTTTCTTTACAGGACAATGCATAGTTTTATCTGCACTTGACAAAGAGAACACATTGTGCAGAAGCTCTAAGAGCATTCTGGCATTTGGCTTGAGGTAATTCTTCCACCACTCTACAGGGCTCGGGATTCCGATCTTGATGCTTTCAGAAATCTAAGAATGAGCTGAGGATTCTTACAAAAACAAAATGGAATTCCCAAGGCAAATCAAAAAGATAAACCAAGAGAACACCCATTTACCTCGTTTTCATGAGAAATATCCCAATGGGTTACCCTTCTGCCATTCTCCAATTTCTTGTTTCTCAGGATAATCTAACCTACAGCAAGAAGTGACTTGTCTGTAAGCTTATATAATTCATATCACATTTACCACAGAGGAAGATAAACAAAGCACCTTGGCCAGGCTTTGACTGCTCTGTGATCTTCCCGTAAAGCTGCGTTATCACTAGCATTCAGCAGCCTCTGCTTAGCCACTGCAGGTGATTCCTTCCTCCAGCACCTGATATGGCACCTGATGCCTGCACACAGGCTGTCCCTGCCCTCTCTCCTGTTACAGTTCTTTCTCTGAATTCAGAGACCCACCCTTACAACCCTCACATGCTGAACACAATACCTCACACTTGGGAGCCCTGTGAGTGACTTTTCTGTTTCATGAACATTTTATAGGAGTTAGACATCACTTTGAAAATGCATATTAAATAAGTCTCAAAATGCCCCAAGCAAATCCTATGCCTCATGTGAGGATGGAAGCTCAGACACTAAGGAGGTTCTCTGACTCACGCTGAAACATCTTAGTCCAGGAAATGTTTCTTGATAATGAAATTGCTGACAAATGCTTATGCTCATTTATGATCCATGTTTTACAGAACCTACAATGCATATCCTTTTCTTCTTCCTTCCAAAGGGACACTTGCAAAGTTAATAGTAAAAAAAGAAAAAGTAAGACAGAAAAGGTTATTCATTATTAATAAAACTTGAAAGGCAATGGCCCATGTGCTAATCTTTCAGTAAACTGAAAATGTTTCAATATGCACATTCATGAATAGTAAGTGCTTTGAATTTTGGCAAATGTTATGTAAAAGACGAGAACAGAGAAGAAAAAAAACAGAATAGTAGAAATACAGAGACTTCTAGAAAACAAAGCAATGTATTTTTAGCAGGTCATCTTTGGTAGTCAACATTGTTTCCTTGAATGGTCACTAGACTTTCACTAAAACATTACCATAAAAATTTTGTTTATGTTGATAATATCTTATGATCCAAAGTAGCAAACCAGGGATCATCCATCTTTTAAAGGACAATGATGAGGGCTCAGACGTTTTAGAACTGTAATTTTCAAGGCATTAGAAAACTAATTCTTGATTTCCATTATTATAAAAGCAAGATTCCCTTTTCTTTCACTAACCTTACACACCTACACATGTACATACTCAGAGAGACTCACACAGGAGGCCTTAACATAATCAGTTATTGAATTAAAGCTCAAAAGCTCAGAGCAGGATGTTACGTCACTACAAGGTAGATGTAGTTCAATTTACATGTAAGTCATACATTTTAATTTGATTGTCATGGGAAATTAAAGGACAGTTTTTGCATAAGCACATGTTATTCTACAATTTTTAAATGCAATTAGAATTCTGGCTTGCAAGAAAAATTTTTCCTGATTTAAAAGGTCAAAATTTGTGTCACATGAGTTTCAGAGCAATCTGTATTCAGTAGTTTTAAACATTATGATTATCATTGAATATAAATTCTAGATATATGGCAAAGTGGCTAAACATGTTGTACTTTTGTGTCAGGTTATAAATGTTAGAATTCATTTGCCTCTAAATTTCCTAAAGGTTTCGTCCTGGGATTAATTCTGTAAAGATGATTTCCTATGTTTTCCTGTTTCACAACAACTTCTGAAATACCTTTTATTTTCTCTTTGAAAAAAATTTATGCATTTCATTTATCTCTTCTTATAACTTATTTGACATTCTTAAGACATTAGAGTTAATTTTTAAAAGAAGATTTTGACTACTACGCATCCTGCTATCCCACTGGCAGGAAAAAAGGATGGAAACATAATGATAAAAATAAAAATGGTAAACACACAAAAATACAAAACTTAATAACTCCAACATGATAATATTATGTCATTATCTAGGGAATTCCATTTTAATCATGGCTTATATGAACCATTTGGTAAATGATATTTTTTAGCTACTTTCTTACTCAAACCTTCCTTCAAGTGCTTGTAACTGAAAGCAAAATCTGAACAAAAAATTATTATGACCTCATTGAAAATCTATAACACTTGCTCACTCAAAATATTTACTTGATTGATATGTAAGGCCATCACTCTTTTTCTCCGTAAGCTATAGATATTTAAATAGACACCAATGGCCGGGCGCGGTGGCTCAAGCCTGTAATCCCAGCACTTTGGGAGGCCGAGACGGGCGGATCACAAGGTCAGGAGATCGAGACCATCCTGGCGAACACAGTGAAACCCCGTCTCCACTAAAAATACAAAAAAAAAACTAGCCGGGCGAGGTGGCGGGCGCCTGTAGTCCCAGCTACTCGGGAGGCTGAGGCAGGAGAATGGCGGGAACCCGGGAGGCGGAGCTTGCAGTGAGCTGAGATCCGGCCACTGCACTCCAGCCTGGGCGACAGAGCAAGGCTCCGCCTCAAAAAAAAAAAAAAAAAAAAAAAAAAAAAAAAAAAAAAAAAAAAAAAAAACAATAGACACCAATATGGCTGCTTTAAAAATTATTAAAATTATTGTTCTTTCATTTTAAAAATGAATTCCCAGCTGCACTTTAAAGATTACACTTTCAGTAGCATTTATCCTTTTTAAAGCTGTGATACGAACACAGGCTGAGATTCTCAGCTAAGAGGCCCAATAGAAATGAACAGGGTAATTACAATTAGTTAAAAATGAGTAATTCTTAGCTGATTACTTCCTACAAGCATAACTAATCTAATGTTTCGCTTCCCATGAAATAATGGTTAAAATGCTAATTGTTAAGGCTTTATTAAACTTAATTGTCATTTGTCTCAGCTGAATTCATTAATTGTTAGCCACATCACTCTCCATTTGTGAAAAGAAAAGTCTTATGTAGTGATGACTGAGTACGACCATGGGACAATGCCCTCCCTCCTTCCCCAGTTTCTCTTTATGCCTACAGAGACTCAGACATCAGACAGGAAAGGAGGGAGGAAGAGGATATGGAGCTTAAAAAATACATAGACGTTTTAATATCATGTCTTTATGCCCTTGGGTAGGAGGAGTGAAAATGATTTTTAAAAATTACCCTTTGAACCAAAGCTGCTAATTTAGCAGAACAGGCCTCAGTATTTCATTAAAGTAGTGCAGGCATAGACACAGGCAAAACAGTGAAACCAGCGTGGAGTCCAGGACGAGGAGTTCTGAGCCTCTCCTTGCTTCTCTACACAAGCCATAAGGAAATATGGACCCAAATATGGCCATGCTTTGAGCATAATAACCCCAGCTCCACTCCCCAGAGCCCTTGCCAGTGCCCCGGCTCACCCACATGCATTTTCACCATAGATTTCCTCAGCCTCGGCTCTGTAGTCTGAGTGCTTCTCGTCACGGCATCGAACCTCTTCATTAATGGACACTTCTCAGAGGCATAAAATGAATACACTTTTTTTTTCTTATACACTCTGCCAATTCCATCTCATTATTCCTTATCATCTGCTTCTGTACCCTCATCCATCTCCCTTTTCAGTGTTCACACCCAACAGATATTTGTAGACATTTATTATGGCTTTCCCTGGTCGTCACTTAGGAGAGTTATTCATATTGAATTCATTAAAAGTGTCTTCATAAATCAATGCAAACAGCCCCTTAATCATTTTCATTGCTTTTCCCTAAACTCTCGTCAAGTTTTGCCAGTCTTGCACACACAATTAGGAATCCAAAGGCCAAATAAATACTCTAATATATGGGCACACCAGATCCACTGGGAAGCTGCTATTCTTTCTTCCTTGCTTAAGGTGATATTACGTTTACAGTTGTAAATTTTGTGAATTCCCTGAAAATAATCTGCCATCCTTCCACATAGGAGACTTTTAATTCCCCCAGTCACACGGTTGGTTAGCTGGGCAAAAGCTTTTATTCCCAGTGAAGAAATTAGGATACTCAAGTATCAGATAAGGCTTGGGCGATGTGACATGTGTCTCCACTGGACACCATTATATTATAGTTGAGTTCACTTTAACATATAAAAATATACACATTGCTCATTTTTCAGAAAATTAAATTATCTGGAAATATCTAGGTAAATTGAACAGATCCACAAGATTACGAAAAGGACATGATTTTGCATTATGTTTTGGAGCCAGTAGTAATTATGATAAAGACAATTGAAAGCTGCATGAAAGTCAGTATAACATAAATGCTAAGAGTTTGCCACAGCTTAAGAATTTTTTTTTTTTACCATTTCTTGACATATACTATTCCTTTTATCTTGAAGTTAAGTTTTCCCTTTAAGTTATCCCTTCAAGTTACTGCTCCCATCCTCACATTGTCCCTGTGCCCAGATCACACACACACACAGACACACACACACACACTCACACACACACACGGCCAGAAGGATGTCACAGCTCTTTTAATACCTTTTCTAATTGACTGCATCTCTGTGCATACGCATATCTCTAAATCAATATTGCTGCACATGGCTGATGGCTGCAGGTTAAAATTAGGTACAATGGCCAGGTGCGGTGGCTCATGCCTGTAATCCCAGCACTTTGGGAGGCAGAGGGGAGTGGATCACAAAGTCAAGAGATCGAGACCATCCTGGCAAGTATGGTGAAACCTCGTCTCTACTAAAAATACAAAAATTAGCTGGGCATGGTGGTGCGTGCCTGTAGTCCCAGCTACTCGGGAGGCTGAGACAGGAGAATCGCTTGAACCTGGGAGGCGGAGGTTGCAGTGAGTTGAGATCGTGCCACTGCACTCCACCTTGGTGACAGAGTGAGACTGCATCTCAAAAAATAAATAAATAAATAAATAAATAAATAAATAAATAAATAGGTACAGTGTATACCACGTGGGTGGTGGAATCACTAAACCCCAGATTCTACCACTACCCAACACATCCCCATGTATCAAAGTTGCACTTGCATCCCTGGCATTTATACAAATACATAATAAATAAATAAATAATTATTGCAACCCCAGTTCACGACACGGTGGGAGGACCGAGAAATGAACACTTTACTGAGAAGAAGACGACGTGGGTTTGAGCCAAAGCTTTTCCACTCAGTGTGTCAACATTTATTATGAAACACACCAGTTTGACTGAGGCATCGTCACCAGTGATCTCAATTTAATTCCAAATCCTAAATCACAGGAAAAGCCAACAAATGCAGACATAAAAACAGCAGAACACTCAGGGAACCTAACAAGCCCCCTGCAAGCAGAGGTGAGAAATAGGAAATTCTGGTTGAGCTAACACATATGCTTACTTTTCATATTCTGAAAAAATGCCACTTAACTGAATTTATATGTATCGAAAGAGAGAGCATCTAGCTCTCATTTAACTTTAAGGTTAGATGGTCTTCAAATAAGAATAAATCATCCTTTCCTTGACATTTTGGTAACCTTTGGGGCTTAAATTGGACTGGCCCTGATCAGGTAAAGAGAAGCAGGAAAAATCCAAATTGTGCTAATTTCCATTGAGGGATACCAGTGTCAATTATTCTTCTTTCAAACGACAAAAATATCTGTTGCAGTAAAAAAAAAATCTTCTACATATTTGTGAGGAATAAAAATCCAACCTATCTGATATTTTCATTCAGAAGTATCACAAGCACGTTTTAATTGCTCTAGAACCAAATATTTTAAAACTAGTATATAAATGCTAAATATGTCTACTGAAATTTTGGCCAATTCTGGTTACTCTATATAAATAGCTTTTCTTCTTTGAAGTGGGACCTTAAACTCCCTATAGCTGAAAGACTAGATTTTCTGAAATGTCTCAAATTTTAATTTGTAATCCAGTGTTACAGCTGTGATAACACGCCACATTGATGTCTTAAAAAAACTGATGCATATAAATTGAGCCCATTTTATCCTCTCTTCAAGAAAATGCAAACAAATAAACAATTTTTAAAAATCCTTTTATTTAAAGGGGTTTGTGTGTGCTTATTTACAGGAGAAGGTGGTAGAAAGAATTTTAAAATATGTAGCATTTTAACTGAAAGTATAGGAAGTTTAAAATATTATAAAACTTATCAACTTAGGCAAAAACATATTAGATAAAACAAAATAAAATACTAAAAACTAATTTTTATCAAGCATCAACTACATACCAGGGGTGGTTCTTAGTCCATACTGTTCACTGTGGCAGCCCTTACTCTTATGGGGTTGCAGAAGAGTTGAATGTGGCTATTTCCAACTGAAGTGTGTTATTCAGTGTAAAGTATAGTCACATTGAATTTGGTTTTGATTTTTGAGACAGGGTCTTGCTCTGCTGACCAGGCTGGAGTGCAGTGGTGCGAACACAGTTCACTACTGCCTCAGCCTCCCAGAGCTCAAGCTATCTTCCCACTTCAGTCTCCCAAGTAGCTGGAACTCTAGGCATGCCACTATACCTGGTTAATTTTTTTACTTTTTATAGAGACCAGGTCCCACTATGTTGCCCAGGCTGATATTAAACTCCTGGGCTCAAACAATCCTCCTGCCTCAGCCTCCCCAAATGCTGGGATTACAGGCATGAGCCACTGCACCTGACCTGGGTCATGTTGTTAAACGTGATTCAGATAAAATCCTTGTGGTGTAGTTGCTGAGAAATGCCGTTAGCCTCTTCCGAGTCTCCCTTTATGGATGATGGGAAGAAGAGGATTCACTTGTACTCCTGGGATGCCTCAGGAGCCAGGGCTGCTGTGTAGACGACATATTTCCAGGGCATTCAGGAGCGCGGGAGTCTCAGTCCATGGTCTCTCCCTTGTCTGTTGGCCTCCTTCGAGAATCACTGCCCATTGAAGCGCTTGGGCAGGTCTCCCGCTCTGGGAACCTAGTCCTTTCTGATTCCTGTGGTTTTTCAGGTACTATCGGTTCTTATTTGGGGTATCTGCATGCTCTGTGGTTGCCATAGGTGAGTTCGTGCCTGTCACTTCAGTTTTAAATGATAATTGGCATGTTTACTCATTGATGAATTTGACAGGTCTTCACTTCCTGATTATTTAAGGCCAGAAGTACCTTAAAGAATTCTTTACAATGTCATCCACATCCATGTAGAGGGCCCAGGCAAAACGTGCCTCTTGCAGCCTTCCTGGAAGGCTGTTTCTATTTTTCCTGATTGCCATCAACTGAGCTCAGGGGTACAGATTCCCCCTCAAGTTCCTCCTCAGCAGGCAGTTCTTTTGGTAAATTATCTGATTTGTCCTGTCCCATTTTCAGAATATAATTTATACATATGCAGTACACCCAGTCATCCCAACAAATTTTTTTAAAAAAGGAAAAGGGAAAAACTTCCTCTCAGGGATATTTTATACTTACTGGATGTGATAAATTTCCGCAACAGAAACAAGTTCTTTGCTTATAGCTCCTGCAGTCATAACAAAGAAGCCCATTCGTGCCTGTGAACTTCAGCATTACTTCCCAATCACTACCAGCTTATTTGGGTTGCATCTTATCTCTTCTGAAGACTCTTGGGATCCTTGAAGACCAGCTCCTTTTTCCTAATCAAAACCGGAAGTCAGTGTTCCAAGTATCTGCTAATGAAGAGAAAATCAGGGCATCATTTCGAATTGTTTTCAGTCCTCTGACGACAAACAAGTACATGCAGATTTTACTGACTCTTTCACATTCTTAAGGGTCCTGATTTTTTTTTAGCATTTTACTTTATATCCTAGGAAGCCAGCCCCCTGGGGATAGTCCTAGACATGGAAAGAAAACAGAGAACTGGGATACTTAGCGCAGGATAGCCTGGGTGATTCCAGGGAAACCCATTCATCCCGTTCTCTGATCCTTGCTGTGATAAGCTTTATCAATGTGGCTTAGGTAACTGCTGTTAGAGAAGGCTACCAAGGCTATTAGAAACATCAACAGATGCTAAGGATCTTCTCTGCAGATCTATTCCAGAAACTGAAATACTCTCAATCCATTCCCTTTCCCTTGCTTCCCACATGCATAAAGGCTGCCCCGATCCATTTCTCCCCATTTCTCCTCTCTGTCTCTCAAATCTGCCAACTTTCCTTCATCTCGTCTACTGCTACCTTAGTCTGGACTGTTACTGTCTATAACTTAGGCAATGGGTTTCCTCACACCTAACCCATGACTGTCTCCAAAACTTCCATCACTCCACAACCCGAGCATCTATCCAAAATGCAGTGTTGTTCATGACACTCCTCCCCCGCACTTACCACCTGTGATGACCTACTATGAATTTTAGAGGATAACACAAACCCTTAACTTCTGGCTCCTATTTACCTTTAACCTCATCTGGCATTACTGCTCCACTCACCTCCTACACTGGTTGTCTCAGTGCCCAGGGCACCTCATGCCTGCATCCACTAGGGGGCCATTCTTCCCTCTGCAGTTACCATCCTAACATTATTTCGTAGTTATTGCCTATTGTCCTACAGACTTTAGGACACACGTATATCCATGGCACTTTCTCCTGTCTTGGTAGATTTCCTTCATTACTATGCAATTTCAGGTGACGATCATGTTTTGGCCTTCAAAACATTTCTCTCGGTTCATGATACACCATTGAAAGCAAATATGTGGTTAATGTCGGTCTCCTCCAGAC
This sequence comes from Rhinopithecus roxellana, assembly GCF_007565055.1. NCBI lineage: Eukaryota > Metazoa > Chordata > Mammalia > Primates > Cercopithecidae > Rhinopithecus > Rhinopithecus roxellana. The sequence continues at coordinate 26,969,196 of NC_044559.1, forward strand.
TGTGTTCCTCGTGAAAGCAGGACGTAAGTCTGACCCAACTGGTGGGAATTTCTCTTTTTTAGGATTATGTGTAAAGTCATATACAGTTGTTTTTAAAACACTTCTTGACAAAATGAATAGGACTGCCTGTAACAAAAACATCTCCTAAACAAGCCAGAATGATTTTTACATGTCTTCTTAGAGAGTATCTAACCCAGTGTGTTGTTAGTCAGTTTAGACTGCCATAACCTGGGTGAGTTAAGCAACAAAAATTTATTTATCAGGCTGGGCATGGTGGCTCATGCCTGTAATGCCAGCACTTTGGGAGTCCGAGGTGGGCAGATCATCTGAGGTCAGGAGTTCAAGACCAGCCTGGCCAACATGGTGAAACTGTGTCTCTACTAAAAACCCCAAAATTAGCCAGGTGTGGTGGTGCATGCCTGTAATCCCAGCTATTTGGGAGCCTGAGGCAGGACAGTCGTTTGAACACCTGGGAGGCGGAGGTTGCAGTAAGCCAAAATGGCACCATTGCATTCCAGCCTGGATGACAGAGTGAAACTCTGTCTCAAAAAAAAAAATTTAAAAAAACTTATTTCTCACATTCCTGCTGGAGGCTGGGAAGTCCAAGATCAGATGTGGGTACTAATCCTATCTCCAGGGTCCAACTCTCATCCCAAACGCCCCACCTCCAAATACCAACACATTGGGGGTTAGGGCTTCTACACAGGCATTTTGGGGGACACAATTTAGTCCATATCTCAGTCCGGTGATGTTTCTCGTGACGTGTGCCTTTCTGTATGGCTTCATTAATTTCTTATAGTCTATGTTTTTCATATTATTGTGCTAACATTTAAGCAAAATATGATAATGGTGAAGAGGTCGAGGTTGAATCAATCAAAGAATGAAAGAAGCTAAGATGAAATCGGAAATCTGTACTTGAATTTGCCTACTTTGCAGTTTTGCTTTTAGTAGGAAAATTGGACATGAATCTTGGGTCACGAAGTCATTAGCTTAGGAATTTATCTTATACGTCTGCTTTGTCCTTAATACAGCATCTCAAATCCTCCAGTGAACAGTCCCATTGTCTTCCCAGACACTCACACATGACTGTGAATAATTCATTTTCTCCTGTTCTTCACTCATAAACTCAGCCTCACTTCCTCTAACCAAAGACATCAACATTTTCGTAGAATCTTAAACTGAAGTTATCTTCCACAAGTCATCTAGGTAAGACTAATAGAAAACTTAGGACTGGCACATAGATGACTCTAAATAAATATTTCAATTGATTAAATGGTTGTTTTCACCAGGTCTCAGGAAACACTCTTTAAACATTTTAGCAAGGAGCGGCTGAAGGACTTGACTCTGGACATGAAAAGGAACAGAAATTAGCCGGAACTAGCATCGGATCACCTCTTTTGCTTTTTTTTTTTTTTTTCTTCTTTATTTTTTCTTTTGAGACAAAGTCTCACTCTGTTGCCCAAGCTGGAGCGCAGTGGCATGATCTCAGCTCACTGCAGCCTCCACTTCCCAGACTGGGACTACAGGCATGTTCCACCACACTAGGCTAATTAGGCTATTTATTATTTATTTATTTGGAGAGACAGGGTCTCAGCATGTTTTCCAACTTGGTCTCAAACTCCTGGACTCAAGCAATCCTCCCACCTTGGCCTCCCAAAGTGCTGGGATCACCCACCCATCCACCCAGGCTCTTTTGCTTTCTTGATCTAAAGTAGACGTGAGGCTAGCAAAGCTTATTCACTTTTGTTGTGCCTTAAACACCCAAAAAAAGATGCTTGAAACTCTCACAGCTTGGATGGCACCAGGAAGCAAATGACACACAGGAAGAACACGGGTATCTCAAAACCTGTGGGTCTCAGGTTACTGAGCTGCTGACACAATGTGGGCAGCACATCTTTCAGGCTTCTGGAGAGATGATCTTAGGAACAAATGTATTCTTTTTTTTCTTTCTTTTTTTTTTTTTTGAGACGGAGTCTTGCTCTGTCGCCCAGGCTGGAGTGCAGTGGCCGGATCTCAGCTCACTGCAAGCTCCGCCTCCCGGGTTCCCGCCATTCTCCTGCCTCAGCCTCCCGAGTAGCTGGGACTACAGGCGCCGCCACCTCGCCCGGCTAGTTTTTTGTATTTTTTAGTAGAGACGGGGTTTCACCATGTTAGCCAGGATGGTCTCGATCTCCTGACCTCGTGATCCGCCCGTCTCGGCCTCCCAAAGTGCTGGGATTACAAACTTGAGCCACCGCGCACGGCCTAGGAACAAATGTATTCTTAACATGGACAGTTCTTTATTGAGACACTAAAACACTCTAAGAAAAATGCTGGCACCATTGAAAAACCTTATCATCAGCTTTGTTCACAAACAGCTTAAGGAAGAAATATATAAAAAGTAGCACTCAAAAAATACTTTGAAGTGACTGCTGGGAAAAAAAAGCTTATTATAACAAGTATAGAGAAGAGTATGGAAATTTTAATGGAAATAGTAATCTAGTTTTAATATCTATGTTACATATGAAATGATTTATCATTCATTAACAAAGTAAGCCTAAAGTTTATATTAAAGTTAATGCATATATTAATCATTAATTATTGGCTGTAATCAATTTTTTGTAAAACCTTTTTCTACTTGCCTGAGCATGTCCATCCTGATCCTTATAGAGGCCTTCGCCTTTTTTCGCTTTTTAAACAGATTAAAAAAAAAAAAAGAAGCCTATCTGAAAGACCTGTAAGGCCTCTGTGTTATATTCTGAATTATGAGCAATGTAGCACGGCCGCAACATTATTAGAATGGCTGTGATTCATTTGAAATTTTTTCTTAGAGAGATTATAGGTGGTGACCTCTATAACTGCAATAGTTAAGCCCTTCATCAAAGCAACTTTTCAAAACTATGATTGAAAACTAGAATCAAAATCAGAATGACAAGTAGGAAACTGAGTTTTATAGCACAATTCCAAACAGGAACCGAGCAATTAGGATGGTGAATGATGACAGCAGTTATGGTGCTTTTGGCTTTAGGGCAAATAGAAGTTTCAAAATGTCTTAACTGTAGCGATTTGCCATGTTCTAGTTTTTCTAAGGTTGGTGTGAGTTTCCGTAAGGAAATACACATTCTTAGGAATGAAATACAGAGAGATATTTTCAACATTAACCCAAACCATTTTGATTGTGCAATACATTGATAGCTAAGTTGGAAAGGAAAGAAAGAATTTCTGCTCCTTAAAGTACCTTTATCTGTGACAATAATTCAAGTCAGGCTCATCAAGTCTAAATTCCTTATGCATGCATCCATGGGGATTAGTCAACCTTAATAAAATGAAAAGATTCTTGGCCTTGAAGGGGTCTGGGAGTGAATTGCAATCATTGCTACTGACGTTTCAGTGTTTAACATCTCTGAATCTGCTATTTCTAGAGGCAGCAAAGCTCAGTGGATACAAGTTTAAGTTTTAGAATCAGACATGCTTGTTCTTAGGAGCTCGGTGACAATTTCACTTAATAAGTCGAATCTTCTTGCTCCTCTGTTACATGGGGGCAGCAACACTTGCTGGAATGTGGCTGTGACGGCTGAATCTGGCAATGCACTTGGAGCACTGGCCACACTGAACAGACAGCAGGGCCCACAGGAGTGGCTGAAATGTGCAGAAAACGCAAGGGCAGCCTTGTTCTGTTCAATGGAAAGGCAAAGTCCCAAACAAAAATGTCATTAGCACCTACAGTACCTTAACATTAGCAGTAGCTTTTTACTTTTATTTTTATTGAGTGCATTAAAATCCTACGGCGTGCACTAAGACTTCCAAAACACCTTTCGGACCTCAAGATCTATGAATAGGGAACAGTGAGGACACAGAACCATGTATAAATAATTGTGATCATTTCCGGAGAAGAGCAGAAAAGCTGTTAGATTAGGTGAGATGGAATGGATCTCACCATTCTATTCTTAGTTGTTGGATTAGGTGGATAGAATTTCCATGGCCCAGTAGATCAAGAAGAGCAATAAAGAAAAGAAATGGCATTCATAAGGGTATGTAAGTTAGAAGGGTTCTCTAGAAAGCGGAAGTTATGTGATAAGAAAATTGAGGCTAAATTAGAAAATTTAAGCAGAGACAAGAGTGTTGAAACTCATGATCTTGACACTAAAAATCCATATTCTATGAGGTTTTCTTGTTTAAGCATAATATAATTTAGAAGCAAATGTCACGGTAGCTCCAGTGTGTAATAGACAGAAAACAGACTTTTGAATTAGGCATATCTGGTTGAAAATCTAGTTCTACTTCATAGTAACTATATGCTTTTGGACAAATAATTTGGACTTCCCAATCTTCAATTTCCTCATCTGCAAAAAGAGGTGAGCACTTAGTAGGCAGAATTATGATGAGGATTAAATGAATTAGTAGATGTGAAACACCTAGCGTAATGCAGTAATATGCAGTAGGTATTCGGTGGACATTAGTTCTAATTTATTCATTTATTACATATCATATATAAATTATTACACATCATTTCATTATATTGTAAATCTAATATTTAGACTGAAAAATAAACAATGGCCTTTCAAACAATGAATTGAAGTTATACTTACATTTACAATATCATGTTTAAGTTCTAGAAAATACCTAATGGAATAATTAATTGTGAAAAATATTATTCCTTAGTGCATTTCTGCCTGACTGAATTAGTCAGTATTTGAGTATTGGTGTTCAAAGTAGACCACAATACTTTAAGAATATCATCTAGCCACTCAACTTTGCTTTTGTTCTTGTTCAAAAGGTGAAAGATGTGGGAATAAAGAGCTGTTGGATATTTAATGACCTCTCTGAAAAGGCACCAACACAATATCTTCTCAAGTAACAACAAATTATTATGACTTTTCAAATAGGTTTCTATTAAAGGGATATCTTCATCTGTTCAGACTGCTATAACAAAACAACAAATGCATGGCTTAATCAATAAAAATGTATTTTTTTACAGTTCTGGAGGCTGGAGGTCCAAGAGCCAAGCTCCTGCAGGTTCAGTGTCTGGTGAGGAATCTCTTCCTGGTTTGCAGATGACCATGTGTTTGTTGTGTTCTCACACGGCCTGGTGTGGGGAGGTGGTTAGGAAGCTCAGTCCCTCTTGTTTCTGCTTATAAAACACTAATCCTGTCATGGGAGTCCCACTTTCATGACCTAAATACCTCTCAGAGGCCCCGCCTCCTAATATCATCCCATCTGGTTTAATGTTCAACATATGAATTTTGGAGAGACATAAACTTATATGTCTCTCTACATGCTATGTAAGGATCACTAATTGCTTTATGGGTTATCATTATGTTTAGCAGTTTGATAGTGATCCTTACACAGCATTAATTTAAAACAAGCATATGATTACTTCAACTCTTCAAGATAATTAAATGGGGGAAGAAAAATCATCCTATCTAAAGTCTTAGTAATTTATATAGTTAATAACAGTTTACTAGTTAGTAAAAGTTTTTATAATGAGGAATCTGTCTTTCATGTGGCCAACTATATATATATATAAAATATATATAACTATATATATAAAACTATATATATAACTATATAACTGTATGTTTTTTAATTAACTGAAAAATCTAAACTAATGGAAATAGAGAATAGGTCATGCTTTTATAAAAAATAGTATAAAAAATTAAGTAACAAATGCCAATGCCTGCACTAATCAGTAGAACACTATAAATTTGTGCTATGGAGAAGGAGGTAGGAAAGAAAAAAGAAGAGTGTCTGATGCCAATTAGGTCTTTGAAAAATGAAATCCATTTCAAAAAGAGCAATTTGGCATCATATATGTTGGCTGTAGTTAGTATCCATCAAAAACAAAATAAAAACAAAGACAGCAAATATATCACACAAATAGGCAAAGGTCAGCATGGCTACATAAAGCACAATTTACTGGCAGCTCAAGCTGGAGATTTTTATGTCCCTTCAGAACCTTGCTTGACTCATTGGTTTAGAGTAAGATTCATTTAAGTGATTATTTTTGAAGGAATAGGAGCAGTGGGGCCAAGGTTACCCTCGATAAATCATGCAATGAATTTAAGTATTACTTCACTAAACCTTTGAAGGAAGGTTTAAAGAAATGTACTTAAATGCTTAGGCCAAAGGCTATAATCTCCATTTGGATTTGTCAATTTAGCAAAAATGTTAAATGCTGGCATTCTATCAAGAAAGAGAGAGAGAGAGAGGAGAAGGAGGAGGAGGCAAAGATGGAAGAGGAGGAGGAGGGTGGGGAGGAGGAAGAGATAGAAGGAAGAGGAGGAAGAGGAGGAGAAGGAGAAAGAGAAGAATGATAGAATGACAGGTTAAGGAAGAAACACCCAGACAGGCATGCTGTCTTGCATCTCTGTCATTGCCATGAGAAGAATATTGACACTAGCCTGCTGATTCCAGAGGTAGGATGAGAAACATGGAGCAGAGCTGGATCACCCCAGTGGAGCCCAGCCTGGTTCTTCGGATTTATATCTAAGTATCAGGTGCATGGCTGAGTCATGTCAAGATCAGCGGAGCCTCCCCACCAAGCCAAGGGTGTCTTCTGAACCTCAGAAGATGCAGAGATCTGTGAAAACGAATGATTGTTGTATTAAGCTATGAAATTGAGGGATGGTTTGCTGAAAGGCATATTATAGTTATAGCTGACACATAGGTAAATGTCCAACACTATGAAATTAATTAAAAATTTGAGTACATCTATAAGTTGCATAATATAAAATGCATACATTAAATGCATTATTTAATATTGTAATTTAGGTGAATATTTAATCTCATTAGAGAAATGAACTTTTCATATTACATATTTAGCATCCCATGTAACATTATAAGTAATAAGGTATTTCAAAATAACCAGCTAGTTTGATTTTGACTTTCTAAAAAGAATAAAATAGATATAAAGACACATAAATGGCAAAAATATTAAATAAGTGTATTCAACACAAATAAAAGTCATTCAAAATAGAGTTTGAATAAGGCTCCTTGATCAGCATTATTTCATCACCTTTTTTTAAAAAATGGTATATTGCCTACAAAATAAGGGTACAAAAACTTAAAATTTTGAATTTGTATTAAATATTTTTTTCTTATGATGATTGCTACAGGGTATTCTTGGACATAATTTATTAAAATCTCCATTCCTGGAGATATTCAATAATTTATTTAGGTACTCTAGTGGAATTTTTCCATTTTTGATATATTGAACAATTTATTTCAAATTCAGTTGCTTAATTATTTAAATCTGCATTGTGGTTTACAAGTTTTCCAGGTGAAATATATCACAATGATCCAGCTAGATTGTATGGTATACCTTCCAGTTCTAACAGTCTAAAAATCTATTTAACTACTTCAGATACTTTTGGGTTTTCTTAGATTGACCATGAAAAATGAACTCCATTCTTCTGTGGAGAAGGCATTCATCCACTTTGTTCTGGGACTCCGAGGGGGACAGAGAAGAAAGTGTTTTTCAACAGTGAAGTGACTCTAACAAAATGTATATCTTTATTGGTCAGCGCAATCAATTTGGATAATTTGATGATAAAGCAAGTAATGAAAATACCATCATTTGCAAACAATGGCCAATAGAGTACTTATTTTAAGACACAATTGTCCTTTATCTAAAAAAGCAATATTAAAGGCTCACAATAAATATTATTACATAAACTAGCTAAGCAGATATCATTTAAATGACTAACCTGGGAGTGATATTTTTGCAACCCTACCAACAAATGACATGTTTATTCATTCATCCCCTCTTGGAATCTAAATGCTGATCTCAGAGTGCCTTTGGGGATTTCTGAGAAACTCTTAAATTTTTTCATATTATAAGAGTTCTTAGAAATTATGATGTGATCATCTAGGAGTTGCTGTGTACAAATAAAGGTGCCAGGATGATTTATAGAAAAGCAGAAAAAAAAAATTAAAGCAACTGAGGACTTTCATTTCTAGCCAAGATGCAGTCACGGGACTTAGATTTATCCTCTCTCCTACAATAATGAAAAAGCAGATGCAATATTAGAGGCAACGAGTTTTAAGACATTGGACAGCAGGCATTAGAGTGGAGAAATCTTAGAGGAACCGGAAACCAATGAGATAAACTCCAAATTTCTGAAGTGTATTTCCTGGAGACAGTTCTGGGCAAAACTCAGAGACTCCCGTCTCTGAAACCAGGGGAGGCAGCATCCGACCTGAGTTAAGGAGACAAAACCTGGAGAGGCCAATGCAGCTAAACCACACAAGGCTAAGAAATAGTGAGGAGAGCTGGACAGAGAGACCACTGAGGATTTGCAGAAGGTCTCTCTTGCCTCTTCAGCTGAAAACTGATCAGTGCAAGGGTAGGAGGAAACTACTGTAGTCCAGGTAAAGAACCATCTAAAATGATTAGGAAAGTAATCCCTGGAACTCACACAGAGCCAGACACATTTTCTGTTCCCCAAACCCAGAGTAGAAATCTTATAGTTTATAGGTCATTGGGTAGAGTACTTAAAAGGATTTTGCCTCAAGGAGCAGAAGACAGTTAATCCTAAAATAAATGCTACCCTGGTCCTACCTAACAAAGATTAAAAGTAAGAACCCAAGAGATTACTACCGAGAAACAAAACTGCATCTTAGAATAGACCTCAAGAATATTTATAGGAAAGCAAAAATTATTCATGAGACAAAAAGGTAAAATTCCAAATGGTTGTTAGTAAACAATTACAGGCATTCAATGAAATAGCAAAATATAATTCATAATGATGAGAAAGAAGTCAATAGATTGAAATTAACACAGAAACAATATGTATAGAATTTATAGACCAATATGCAGAAATTATAAACATATTTCATATATTCCAAAAACTAGAGGAAAATATGAGCATGTTATATAGAGACATGGTTAATATTATAAAATACCCTGATTAAACTTCTTGCAAAAAACCCACAATGTCTGAGATGAAAAATCTGGATCTCCACAATGAAATGAAGAACTTTAAAAATGGTAACTGTGTGAACAACAATGAACGTTTTCATTATACTACTTCTACACACACAGACCAAAGAGATATAGTTTATAAGTCAACAAGGAAAACAGTTTAATTGAATAAGTCAATTACAATAATTAAATAATGAAATTATTAAATTAATTCAATAAAAGAAGAAAAAATAGAAGAAGAAGGACAAACAAAAGAGGAATCAAACAGGAAAAACAAGGAATATAGTAGATTTAAATCCAACTGAATCAATAATTATGTTAATATAAATGGTCCAAACAGACCAATTAAAAGTCAGGAATTGTTAACACTGGCTAAAAAATAAATAGGTAAATATAGAATGCCCACAGGGGACCCTTTCTAAATATAAAGGCACAAATAATCTATAAGTAAATAAAAGAAAAGTTACACAAAGTTACTGTGGATTAAAAGATAGTTGAAATTGCAACAAAAGCAAAAATTGACAAGTGAGACCTAATTAAACTAAAGAGCTTCAGCACAGCAAAACAAACTATCAAGAGAGTAAACAGACGACCTACAGAATAGGAGAAAATAGCACAAACGATGCATTCAACAAAGGTCTAATATTCAGAATCTACAAGGAACTTAAACAATTCGACAAGCAAAACAACGAAATAATCCCTTTAAAAAGTGGGCAAAAGGCATGAACAAGCACTTCTCAGAAGAAGACATACCAGCAGCCAATAAACATGAAAAAATGTTCAATATCACTAATCATCAGAGAAAGGTAAATCAAGACCATAATGAGATACCATCCCATATCAGTCAGAATGGCTATTATTAAAAGTGAAAAACAGTAGAGCTGGTGAGGCTATGGAGAAAAGGGAATGCTTATACACTGCTGGTAGGAATGTAAATTAGTCAAGCCACTATGGAAAAAAGTTTGAAAATTTCTCAAAAAGCTTAAAATAGAGCTATCATTTGATCCAGCAGTCCCATCATGGGTATATATTCAAAAGAAAATAAATTGTTTTATCCAAAAGACACGTGCACTCACATGTTTATTGAAACACTTGTCACAATAGCAAAGGCATGGAATCAACCTAAATACCCATCAACAGTGAATTGAATAAAGAGAATGTGGTATGTATTCACCCTGAAATACTATGCAGCCATGAAAAGGAATAAAATCATGTCCTTTGCAGCAACATGGACGACAGCTGGAGGCCATTATTCTAAGCAAATTAATGCAGGAATTATACACAAATACCACATGTTTTCACATATGAGTGGGAGCAAAACATTGGATTCACATGGACATAAAGATGGCAACAATAGATGCCAGGGTCTACTAGAGGGAGGAGGTTCTAAAATCGACCTATTAGGCACTATACTCACTACGTAGATGACGAGATCTATTGTACCCCAAACCTTACCCATCACACAACATACCCTTGTAAGAAATCTGCATATGCACTCCTGGATCCAAAATAAAAGTTGAAATTATTATTTTTTTAAATAGCTGAAATGGCTATACTTTCAAGCAAAGTAGATTTTGAAGTTACCATTATTCTCAGGGATCAAGAAAGCCATTTCCTGAGAATAAATGGTTCTGGTCATCATCCCTCGGGCTGTATCTGTTCATCAACCGAGTTTGACTTCAGATTAACTGATATTAAAGTTTTCTTCACCGCTGAAGAAGCTCCCTGAATAACAGCAGTGGGTACCTATCTGTGTTCTTCCATGTTTATCATAGATCCTTCCTTCTTTTCTCATAGAACTTTAGTTTCACTTTGGAAAACGTCCTTGCCTCCATTCTGCGCAGCCTTGTAGACTCAATCTATGTGTCTAGTCATTGACGACTGGCTTCTTTTCCAAGGCACTGAATCCATGAAGAGAGGGACAGGGAGGGAGTGAATGGTTGATGGATTCATGTCAATGCCTCGGGAAGACTGTTCATTAGCTCTGGCCAACCTAGTTCTGATTCTTCCGATTTATTCAGTTTTGTCTTCAATTTTGTCAGCTACATAAACTGATATAGATCAGCCCTTCAACTCTGACTTATAGTGCTTTCTCAATTTCTCATCAAACTCCAGCCATTTCAGTCTCCCCTCTTTTCTTTGAACTTTCCAAGCTCCTTCTTCTCAAGATCCTTGCAATCGGTGCTCCCCCCACCTGGCGAGCATTCCTGCAGTTCCAATTACATCTGGTTCCTTCCCATGATTTGCATCTCAGTCCAAATGTTACTTCTTCAGAGAGTAATCTTCTGACTACATTATCTACAAAGATATGCTCACCTACCTAGCACCGCTGTGTTTTTCTCTGTAATAGATGTCAGCACATTACGGCCTCAGGCCAACCACAGCCCACCAGTTGGTTTTCTAAATAAAAAGTTTCATTGGAATACAGCCACACTATTCATTTGTTTAGTATTGTCTATGGCTGCTTTTACTCTTGAAGTGGCAGAGTTGAGTAGTTGCAGCAGTTAACAGTATGTCTTACAATGCCTAAAATCTTCCCAAACCTTTAAAGAAGTTTTTTGATTCCAGTGTCATGCTATTCCATGTATTCACTTACATAACTTACCACTATCTGCCATTATCGTATTCATATTTTTAGTTGAGTGACATCGTTTCTTCCCAACATTGTAAGAGTTATGGACAGTGGGTAACTTGCCTGCTTTTAATAAGCTACACATTCCTAATACCTATTGAGTGCCTGCTAAGAGTAGAATTCTACAAATATTTGTGGAGTGCCTGAATGAATAAATAAGTATAACTTACCAAGAAGTACTCAACAAATACTACCCTCTATGTATTTCCGATAAGGCTACATTTATCACTACATTTGTTTTCAAAAAAACAGCTTGTTAGCACCACAATTTATTCCAAGTATCCAACTCACTTTCTCGTTTTCTAAGTTGCCTTGGGAATCTCTTTCCCCTGTAACTCTGCCTCTACATGATTTCCTGGATTCATCATGTTAAAATAAACTTACTTAAAACATATAAGACCATATCTACAATGTAACAATGCCTTTCATCTATTTCCTCTTCAACTAATGATGTTCAGAGCATATATAGTTTTTCCTGGCCTGTATTACAATCATTGCATTTTTTTTCCCAAGTAATATCATGGCTAATATAAATGTATTGCTTATTATTACATTGCACAATTTCAATGCCTTAAATGAGAATTTCAGCGTACTTTAAAGTAAAAAGAATGTGAAATGATTTCCAAATATATATTGTCTCACAATATGCTATGGAGTTGAATGATTTCTTATTACAATTCTGAAACAAAATCTTACTGTAGGTGCTGAAATAAAAAATATAGTTCATGATTCTACTGTCTAAAAAAGATTACAATTGGCTGACTGTATAACATCTCGATTATTAGTTCTTGGCAAATTTCTCTCCAGGGCACTTTTCTGGGGTTGTAAATGTCTGCATCTTGAGCACTGTGGCGTTGAACAAAGTGATTTTACATGAAGTTTTTCTGGAATCAATAAAACATCAATGTTTAAAATTGACTTAGAGAACCACAAAGATTTTAGAAGATCATTACTACCAAAAGCTTCTATTGACAGTATTATTAAACTTTACATTTAATGATGATCTATTTCTGAGTCATTATATTAGGTAATGTATAAAATTTTTAAAAATGGTTACCTATATTCTTAACCTCATTCATTTTATGTACTTCAGACCCAAACATTCTGCTCTCTCCTAAATATCCCCATATGTTTCTCTTGTCTATGTGGCAAAGCCCTGTATTTCCAATTCTGAACTTACTGACATACTCATGAAAACATAGCCTGAGGCATCAAGATTTCAAGAGATAATTTCCAATTAGAATAGTTGTATTTCTTTGGCAGTAAATAATTTACTTGAGGAAAGAGCATATATGCACAGAACAGCTATTAAGCAGAACATAAATGAGATTAAATTGTAGGACAAGAAAACAAAGGGAAACTGTTTGCAAAGGGATGGCGTGCATCTCATTGAGGGTGTGTGAGAAAACACCAGGTGAAGCATTTCACTTTGCACCAGTGGCTCTGCCTTCGGGCTGAATGTGTACCACCTCTGGAAAGCGCAATCCAGAGATATCAAAATTACAGATGTTTTTGCACTTCTGACCCTCTCGTTCTCTGTTCCAACAATTAAAACATAGGCAGCAATGTTTATGTGGGTTTAGAATCCAGGTGATTTCTCCCGACAGTCACCATTCTATTTCAGCTCTGCTCAATGGGTCCAGCCACTCCTGCTGTTTCTCACTTCTTCATCTTTGACTTCCATGAGGCCTATAGCCTCAGTCCTCAGTCCAGATCCTCACATTCATCTTTTAGATGCATTCACATTCTTAAATCTCAGTGCATCCTATGCCTCAAAAATCTTCAGTGGGTCCACACTGCGTACAAATGATTAGCTTGGTGATTTTATCACTTTGTGATGTGGAGCCAGGTTTTCCTTTTTGACTTGTCTTCTGTCATAAGATCAAGCATCTGGAGTTCTGCCATATTGGACATGTAACGCCATGTAGCTTTCACTCACTCTATTTATTCCCTCATCCTCCAAACACCATCTTCTATTTCTGTGTACTGAAATCTGATTTAATATCACACCCAGGTTCAGTGTTATCTTCCACAAATGTGTTTGTAATCCTTCCTCTGGTCTCCTAGCATTCATCAAACATTTTCCCAGCACAGTGTTATGACTTTATGAGAATATATTCCCCTGTGCATAATATTTTGCTGGTGCATGGCGATGCATTCAACTAAATCATAATTTTAGGCAAGAATCAGGCTTTATTCTTGGCTGTATTTCCCATTGTTTTTACTGAATATTGGATGCATATACGAAGGAAGGAAGGAAGGAAGGAAAGAAGGAAGGAAGGAAAGAAGGAAGGAAGGAAGGAAGGAAGGAAAGATTGCATTTGTTACTGAAAATAGTGAAGGGTACATAAACACTTGAGAAAACCCAAACCAGTTTATATTTTTGAAAATTGCATAATGCAGTCATTTGAAAAATAAATGGCTAAATTAGAAATTAAATTGATAATAAATTATAGATTTCATTACTAATAAAACTGTAACAAGGAATAGATTTACGAGATATTCTGAAATATGCTTACTCTTATATGTATGGAAAGTCTTAGTTTCTACAAATAGAAAGTGGGTGCCCTTTAGAATTATGTACAGATGAGCGTACATAATTCCAGATTTTTAAACAGATTCCCTTTAGAACTTGGCTGTTGTAGCACATTTATTCTATGTTTTAGTACATTTGAGCTGCTATAACAAAATACTGTAGACTGAGTGGTTTGTACACAACAGAAATTTAATTCCTCACAATTCTGGAGGATGAAAAGTCCAAGATTAAGGCAGCAGCAGATTTGGTGACTGGTGAGAGCCCACCTTCTGGTTCATAGACAGCACCTTCTTACTGTGCCCTCACATGGTGGAATGGGTGAGGGAGATCTCTGGGGCCTTTTGACAAGGGCACAAGTCCCATTTATGAGGGGTCTCCCCTTGTGACAGCATTATGACACATAAATTATGGGGAGTGGGCATAAACATTCAGACTATAGCATTCACCAAGGGAGGCTGTTTCATAAACGTAAAACAGTTTCTTTATCTGAGTGAAGGCTGAGTGTCCCATTCTTTTAAAATCAATTAAAAGATGCTTACTTGCACAGCATCTACTGAGTCTAAGGCCTCGTGACCTGCACAAGGATATGATAGTAAACAAGGATATGATAGTAAACAAGACAGAGTCCCTACTCTTTCCCGACCTTTGTAAATGACACCTATGGTACAATTGTCAGAAGCGTCTGAACCAGAGTGACTCCATCTTGAATAGGGACTGGATAAAATAAAGCCGAGACCTATTGGACCGCATTCCCAGAAGGTCAGGCATTCTAAGTCTCAGCACAAGGTAGGAGGTCGGCACAAGATACAGGTCGCAAAGACCTTGCTGATAAAACAGGTTGCAGTAAAGAAACCCGTCAAAACCAAGATGGTGACCAGAGTGAACTCTGACCATTCTCACTGCTCACTATATGCTAACTATAATACAGCAGCATGCTAAAAGACATTCCCCCCGGCACTATGACAGTTTACAAATGCCATGGCAACTTCAAGGAGTTACAGTATATGGCCTAAAAAAGAGAAGCACCATCCATTCCAGGAACTGCCCAGTTTATTCCCAGAAAACTCATGAATAATCCACCCATTGTTTAACACATAATCAAGAAGTAAGATTAAGTATAAGCAGTTGAGGAGACCATGCTGCTGTTCTGCCTCTGGAGCAGCCATTCTTTATTCCTGTTCTCTCTTAATAAACTTGTTTTTACTTTACTCTATTGACTCACCCCAAATTCTTTCTTGTGGAAGGTTCAAGAACGCTTTCTTGGAGTCTGGATGGGGACTTCTTTCTGGTAACACTATCCTGTAAGTAAATGTTATAATAAGGATTAGTGGTTACAGTGTTAGTACAGGATTTCTGGAAGACATGATGGAAGAACTGATACAGAAGATGTGACCTAAAATATTAGAATTCATAGAAATGAGCAGCAAATGATATCCCAGATAGAAAGAATAATCTTTAGGGGAGCCTAGGTTGGGAAGTGAGCAAAATACTTTGGACAAATAGAAAATCATGTTCTGTCTGGTGTTATGGGATGAAAATAAGTGAAAGGAAACTGGAAGAGTGAGTAGGGCTCAGATAAGAGCAGAACTTCTAAGTAAAGTATTACGGACATTACCCTGAGGACAACAAGGAGCTGACTTAAGTAAATTCCCTAGGACTGTCCTTGGAGAAGAGATTGCAGGAGAGTTGCAGCAATATTAGAAGCAGGCGTTGTCATCCCTGGAAGGTGCAGTAATCTATTTGACATACGATGCTGGCCTGAAGTGGTGACAGAGGCAGGGAATAGAGAGAAGTTAACCGAGTTGAGTGATCCCGAAAGGTTTAGATGCAAGCCTGTGCGACCATCAATTTTTCTGCTGAGGGCAGAGAAAAAAGACTGAGTCAGAGATGAGACTCAAATTTTATCCTAAATAAATGTTTGTCATCTGGACAGGCTGCAGAATCCGTGTAAAAAGGAAAAAATAAAGTAACCGTCATTGTTTTAATCCACTAAGAACATGGTGGGTTTTTTTGTTGTCATTGTTTTTATTGCAGCATAACAAGTAACTTTCTAACTGATACAAGCCATAGGGAACAAGAGCAGTGTGTGTGTGTGTGTGTGTGTGTGTGTGTGTGTGTGTAAATAACAGGAACGTGAAAAAAACAAAAGAAGACACTGAGGTGAATGTGATGTTGAAGGTTGATTCGTCTTCCATATAAACTATGCTGTCTTCATCCATCTATGAGACTATGACACAGCTAATAATAAATCAATGGGAAAATTTCTTGCTGGGTTTTCAAGCTAAACCAGTTAATAGGGTTCCACTTAATTTATGAATGAAGATACCCTGTGAATTTCGCTACATCCTACTGTGAGAAAACAGCACATGCTCTGTCCCTCTCCTGCCTATTTCTAGTTGATGTGTCTCTGCTGAAACTGGTGGTTGTCTCTTGACAGGAGGTGATGCATTATAGCCAGGATTTTCCTTGCATTTTACTTCTACAGGAAACTGAAAGAATCAGCTATTTTTGACTCTCATTTGCAAACATAATACTATATAACATTGTCAAAAATGAATCTTTTTGAAAGCTACGGCATAATCTGAAGTATCACCAACAACTAGTTTTCTTGTCAAACACAGTGAAATTGAACTGAAAAAAAAAATATTCTTTTAAAATAAAGCAATGGAAACATGTAGCCATCTGACAGTGAAGCTAAGCCAGACTTTATCCTTCCAGGGGACATTACTGCCATTGGTTCTCCCCTCCTCCTCGACCAACGACACGGAAGTGCCACCCCTTCCATCCTCACTCCCCACACTACTGAGAGGACTGAGTCTCACTGAATATTTCATGGGAATCTGACTTTCCCTATAGGGCTTTGACCTATTTTTCTTTTGGCTTACAGCTTGCACTGGTCCTGAAATATGTTCGAGCGGGGCATAGAATAGGCAAAGTAGTCTCTCCCCAGCTCTTGACAATTGGATAAAATGAGTTCAATTTTCTTACTGGTTCCTGTCTAGCGAGATGCAGAACCCACTCTGTCTTAAACTAGCACAGAATGACTGACATCCAAAGACGAGTCCGGTCATGGTTATGCTAAAAATAATTAGCAGAAGCAATGACAGAGAATGTATTTACTGTGGGAATATGAAATATTAGAAAAGTTAATTTTGTCATCTTATTTGATGGAAATTTGATTGTTACAGAATTGTCTGCAGGTATATAATAAAACATATACAAATTTCTACTCACACAACTAACAGTGTATTAAGGACGAGTGTGAATTTTTTCTAATATGGCACAAGGCAAAGAAGAGAAAAGAAATCACACAGTGCCAAAGATGGAGGGTTGAACTGTTAAGTTATCCTTTAAAAGATCAGTCGTGTGGGCCCAGGGGAGCTTTATTCCCTTTAACAACATGTATGCGAGTGGTTAGTGTAGTGTAGTTTCGTCAAGGGAACTTAGTAATGAGATAAAATAACAGCTGTATATTTTGTAGAGAAGTTTGCTTAGGAAGGCAGTTACCATGGGAACGCCTGGCAATAGCGATTTGATTTTGTGTTGTACGAAACCGATGAGTTTACTTTGTCTAGATTATTTTCCTCATGCTGGCAAGTTCTGGGGGAAAGGGAACTAGCCTTTTCCAGAAATTTGCATATTAAAACTACCCACTTCATTTCACAGTAGATGTGGAGAAGGCTTTATTGACAAGCCTCCTCACCAATGAATCATGTACTTATACCAAAAAATGCACATGGTGTAAATTTACCACATTTCGAAAGAGCTCTGACCGCCTCAGCCTGTGCACTGGAGCTCTGCTTTAGGCAAATGAGTCACGTTCAATTATAAGTCCTTAGAAATCTGCTTAAAATTGTTGCAGCTGGGAGATGTAAAAAACCTTATGAATGAGGAAAATCGAAGTGAATTATACTTCACGGGGAAGTCTCTCAATGAAAAATGTGGTAAACAGGCCTGGAGGAAAAAAAGGAAACAGATGCTGACTGATAAGAAATGCTTATTTTAACAGGGAGACACCAGCATGGATGTGCTGGGGTTTAAAGAAGGACTCAGCAGAGCTGGTTTTTCTCTCTGCAGGTGGCTCGGCTTCAGTGAACTGAAATATCTTGATCAAAAGATAAAATGCATTTCACCTCTGAGGGTGAAAACAGGCAGGTGATCCTTTCATTCAGCTCTAGGAATCCAAGATGGCCAGGACTTGCACACACATACAGAATGCAAATCGGTCACACAGCCTGAAAATGTCTACACTCCAATGTCAACCCACATTGCACCAAGGAGGAGACAAAAGTCAAACAAACTCACATGACCATCCCCAAGGAACCCCATGCCCTAGGCCTCCATGACCACCCTTAGTAAGAAAACTCACATGACCATTCCCAAGGAACCCCATGCCCTAGGCCTCCATGACCACCCTTAGTAAGAAAACTTTCTACTTGGCAGATTCCTTGATAAAGTCAGTTGAATCTGACATAGGTAGAGATTAATGATTATGTCCTAGGCTTAGAAAAAGGTCATCCCCATGAAAAGATCCAAGGCCTTTCGGCCAAAGAAAAATGCAGAAGATTATGGAAAGATAGAGGAAAAAAGATTAGATTGCTTTATAAGTTACTGCTGGAATTAAGAAACTTTAGACAAGTAATCTTAATTATTTTAGCAGAATCTGTCTTTCAGGACTGTGTCTCTTTTCAAAAGCAGAAAGTTATTAATCTTGTTGTATGAGCTTGCTTTTTTTTTCTTTGAGCCTGGAAAGAGCGGTCTAGGAGTTTATCTCCCTGTTATCTTTCTTTGTCTGTTTCCAGACATAGTCATTTATCTGGGCGTAGAATATGAGAAGCTCCCTGAATTCGTGTGGTGGAAACCAACGCTTTGTGTTTTTCAGGGCATCCTTTGACAATTTAAAGTCATATTAGAGGAAGCTGCATCTGATTGTGACTGCGGGTTTCAGTGTGATGATGCGTTGATTTCGCCCTATCTTGAAATAGCTTTGTACGGGCTAGTGTGGGAAATACAAACGGGCCTTTCAGAACAATTACAATAGTGAACAAGAATTTATCATGCATTATGTGTCTGACACTGCGATCTCTCCATGTTATTTCATTGTATCTTCAATACAAGATAGCAGATCAGTACTATTGATATCTCCACTTCAGAGGTAAGGAAACTGAGGCCTTAGAACTTGCTCACGTTCTCAAAGTGGATTGTTTTAGAGCTGGAATTTGAGTCAGGCTGTGGAACTCGAGAACCTGTGTTCCTAAACTCATCACCACACATTGCATAGTTTGGAAGACACTCTAGATTACTCCCCTTCCCTAATAATCATCTCCAACCAGCCTCTGAAAATGGAAAGTCGCAGAGTGTGGCCAAAAGTTCTAGAGAATATTGTAGCTTACTTAATGAATCACACTTCTCTGTTTACATTTTGTTATTCAATTTTGTAATTAATCTGGAATCAACCCAGATATCCCAACATCTTCAAAGTCCTAATGTACTCAAGACATTGACCAATTTAACTGTAGCCAACCACTTTTTACAATTGTTTCCGTTTGAGGTCCTCAAAAATGTTTGAAAGAAATAAAATCAGGGCTGTATAAGAATGGAATATATGACCCACAAGAAAAAAATAATAGAAATTGAAGTTCAACTAGAGTCCCCTTAGCTTCAAAAAGCTTAACTACAGATATGGGAACAAGCTGTTACTTATCTTTACTTTGGGCATCATAAGAGAAAGTGTTTAGCTTGGGATAGAAATTACACAAGCTATGCAATGAACGATGTGTTCTGCTGGTGCCTCAGGAATTTAGGAATGGAAATGCCTTCCAAAGAGAATCTTCCAAAGGAATAGCTTGCTTGGAAGACAGAGTTCAAAAATGTATGGCAGAAAGTCAGAAAGATTAAGGTTGGGGATTCTGTGATTCTATAGATATTGTGATTTATGAATTTATTTCCACATCTAACAGGCCTGTATTCCATATACCAACACATTTTTTTTTTTTTGCATTGTCTCTTATTTAATATATTCTTTCTTTTTCTTTTTTTTTTGAAATGGAGTCTCACTCTTGTTGCCTAGGGTAGAGTGCAATGGCATGATCTCAGCTCACTGCAACCTCCACCACCTGGGTTCAAGTGATTCTCCTGCCTGAGTCTCCCAAGTAGCTGGGATTACAAGCAAGCACCACCATGCCCAGTTGAATTTGTATTTTTAGTAGTGACAGGGTTTCACCAGGTTGGTCAGGCTGGTCTCGAACTCCTGACTTCAGGTAATCCACCCGCCTTGGCTTCTGAAGAGCTGGGATTGTGATTAATGAATTTATTTCCACATATAATAGTCCTATATTCCATATACCAATAAATTTTTTTGCGTTGTCTCTTATTTAATAGATTTTTTTTCTTTTCTTTTTTTTCTTTCTTTTTTCTTTTTTTGAGATGGAGTCTCACTCTTGTTGCCCAGGGTAGAGTGCAATGGCATGATCTCAGCTCACTGCAACCTCTGCCACCTGGGTTCAAGCGAGTCTCCTGTGTCAGCCTCTCAAGTAGATGGGATTACAAGCATGCACCACCACGCCCAGTTAAATTTGTATTTTTAGTAGAAATGGGGTTTCACCGTGTTGGTCAGGTTGGTCTCCAACTCCAGACCTCAGGCGATACACCCACTTTGGCCTCCCAAAATGTTGGGATTACAGGCATCAGCCATGCCTGGCCTATTTAATAGATTTTTAATAAAATTTGAAAATGATTTGACATGTCACAATTTTCTTCTTAATTCTACATTAAAGTAAGAATTAATTCAAATTCTAATACAATAAAATATTTGGTTCAGTTAAAAAATTAAAAGTTATACATGATAATACATGTAGAATATTGACTTTAGCAAAAATTGCCAGTGTTATTTTAAGGGAAAATTCTCTTCTCTGATATGTTTTGTTATCTTCAAATTACTCACCCTACCTCCCTACTTCACTGAGTGTAAAAAAAAAAGAAAAGAGATTAGTAGCAGATTCAGTAGGATTTCAGAGCCCAAGAGGACAAAATAAACTGGTGCTAATGCTGAAAATTTCACCCATCTGTGATTGCTCCTATGTCCAGGAAATGCTTTTAACTCGTCGGCTTAGAAATGCCATTGGCTGAGATACATGAATGGAGATGCTGCACCCTGCTCAGGTGCTATTTGATTAGGCCCATTTTGCTTTATGGCAAAGGTCTAGCAAGAATCCACTTTCTAACACAGTGGATAAGAGCTGTTTCTACTAACACTCCAGATGTATTTTCTTGTTGAAAGCATGGTGTGCACTTCAAAAAGATTGCTCACAATTGAGCAGGGCATCCTTGTACAAAGCTCTTTAAGATATAATGCCAGACTTACTTCATGGGGGGGCTGCTGCTGAATGCTGAAATGAATGACGGGAAGTGTTGTGAGGATGCATGCTGAGACTTTAGAAAACGCAGACCTCTACCCCTGCTTGCCAAATCCAGGCCAATTCTGGCTATGTTATTGTTTGCCACTACCTGACGATCTTTCCCCCCATCCCACATTCATATATATAAGAATGTGTGTGTGTGCACGTGTGTGTGTGTGTGTATATATATATATAAACAGTTACATCTATATAGTTATGCATATATAACTATACACACACATATATGTGTATATAGTTATATATACACATGTGTGTATATACTTATATACACACGTGTATATATATGTGTATATACATATATGTGTGCATATATTTATGTACACACAAGAAAGCATCTCTTAGGGTGTCTTAGTGTGTGTATGTGTATATATGCGTGTGTGTGTGTGTTTTCTGGGTCACTGAATCTAATAGTTTCTTACAGATTTCAGAGGCAATGCCATTTATGTACCTTAATAAAATTAAGATTCATGTTGACTTTGATGAAATGTGAAATTGGAAGTATCCTGTTTTGAGAACAATCTTTTAGTGCACATTAATATTTTGATTTGATAATAAACAATGATTTTCATTAAACAGACATGTTTCCATTACTATTAAAGTTGTGAAGTTTGCAATTCACAAATTGGAGGACTTTCCTGCTCCCGTTCCCCAGTCCTTCTACTGACACTTCTGCAAATCCACATGATCACATGGGTGACTCATAGCACCTATGACGGTTCTTTATGAACTGAAACAGAGGGTTCTTCTCTTTAGAGGACCTAATCCCAGAGCATCCCCAAGACTTTAGAACTGTGACTAAAAGACAGATTCAATTTCTTTTTCATAGGCTGGATCCTCACCATGTTTGAAGCTCTGGGTGGCCTTGACTTCGTCATGTGGACTAGTAACAGAAGTCAGTTGCAAAGAAAGAAGAATGAAGTCAATATACAGAGGCTATCTTTTGCCAAGACCTTTCATTCCAGATGGGTCTTTGAAATAATGCAAAAGCATCTGTTATTCAGGTTTCCTTTTTTCTTCTTCAAGTGCTTTTCGTTCTGAAAAAAAATAGAAAAAACACAAAAATAAAAAAATTTAAATACGAAAAATGTAAAACAAGTTTGTGACAAGGAATTATCACAGAATCATGAGTGCAGGCTACCGTTAGAATAATCAGTAAATAATGCCATGTTTTAAGCCATCCTCAAAAAATTTGTGAATGTTAACATTAAAAAACAACAAATATTTGAAAAAGCAAATTTATAAGAAATTACATCTTAATAACTTCACAGTAATTTAAACATTTATTTAAATATAATAACATGAAAGAGAAGCTATACAAGGCTCAAGAAATTTCTACAATAATTCCTTCTAATGACTCAAAACACTAACAGTTTTAGAAAATTGAGTAGCACAATTCTGATAAGCTAAGCAATACCTTCTTCTTCTTTTTCTTCTTCTTCTGCTTCTTCTTCTTCTTCTTTTTTTTTTTTTTGAGACAGAATCTCGCTCTGTGGCCCAGGCTGGAGTGCAGTGGTGTGACCTCGGCTCACTGCAACCTCTGCCTCCAGAGTTCAAGCAATTCTCCTGCCACAGCCTCCTAAGTAGCTGGGGTTACAGGTGTGTACCACCACGCCCAGCGAGTTCTTGTAGTTTTTTAGTAGAGATGGGTTTCACTATGTTGGCTAGGCTAGTCATGAACTCCTGACTTGAAGTGATCCACCTGTCTTGGCCTCCCAAAGTGCTGGTATTACAGGCATGAGCTACCGCGCCTGGCCAACATCTTTATCAAATGACTTTTTTTTTTCTGTTTAACGAAGACAATGAGCTAACATTTGGTACTAGGCAAGAAGGCAAGTATGTATTTATCATGAAAAGTCTTATCCTGCATATCCTCAAGCTATTAAACATTGCTCACTTATTGTAATCTCACTCACCTATTTAAGGTACTATGTATATGTTTATTATTTGTGGCGTATTCCAGCATGCCTCTGATACTCAAAAGAGTGTTATCTTCGTTTAGTTTTGTTTTATTTTTTAACTTTTATTGTAGATTCCGGGATACTCGTGCAGGTTTGTTGTAGAGGCAAACTCACGTCACCAAGGTTTGTTGTGTAGATTATTTCATCACTCAAGTACTGGTCCTGGCACTCAACAATTATTTTTTGCTATCCTTTCCCTCCTCCCAACTGCCACCTTCCAGTAAGCCCCAGTGTCTGTTGTTCCCGTCTTTGTGTCCATGTGTTCTCATCATTTAGCTTCCACTTGTAAGTGAGAACATGTGGAGAACATGTGGTATTTGGTTTTCTGTTCCTGTGTTAGTCTGTCAAGAATTATTGTCTCCAGCTCCATTCATGTTCCTGCAAAAGACATGATCTTGTTCTTTTTTATGGCTGCATAGTAATCAGTGGTGTATATGTACCACATTATCTTTATCCATTCTACCATCGATGGGTATTTAGTTTGATTCCATGTCTTTGCTATTGTGAATAGTGCTGCAATGAACATACACATGCATGGTCTTTATGGTAGAATGATTTATATTCTTTTGGCCATATATGCAGTAATGGGATTACTGCATCGAATGGTAGTTCTGGTTTTAGGTCTTTGAGGAATCACCACACTGCTTTCCGCAACAGCTGAACTAATTTACACTCCTGCCAACAAGTATATAAGCATTCCCTTCTCTCCAAAACTTCACCAGCATCTGTTATTGTTTTACTTTTTAATAATAGTTATTCTGACTGCTATGAGATGGTTTCTCATTGTGGTTTTGATTTGCATTCTTCTAATGACCAGTGATATTGAACTTTTTTATATGTGCTTGTTGGCCACATGTATGTATTCTTTTGAAAAGTGTCTTTTCATATATTTTGCCCATTTGTTATGGAATTGTTTGTTTTTTGTTGTTGTTGTTAATGTGTTAAAGTTCTTTATAGATGCTGGATATTAGACCCTTGTTAGATGCATAGTTTGCAAATATCTTCTCCTATTCTGTAGGTTGTCTGGTTACTCTGTCAATAGTATATTTTGCTGTGCAGCTCTTAAGTTTAATTAGATCACATTTGTCAATTTTTGCTTTTGTTCCAAATGCTTTTGGTGTCATTGTCATGAAATCTTTGCCAGTTCCTATGCCCAGAATGATATTTCTTAGGTTGTCTTCCAGACTTTGTATAGTCTGGGGTTTTACATTAAAGTTTTTTATTCATCTTCCATTGATTTTTATACATGGTGTAAGGAAGAAGTCCAGTTTCAACTTTGTGCATATCACTAACCAGTTATCCCAGAACCATTTACTGAATAGGATGTTCTTTCCTTATTGCTTGTTTTTGTCAGTTTTGTTGAAGATCAGATGACCATAGGTGTGCGGCCTTGTATCTGGGCTCCCTATTCTGTTCCATTGGTCTATGTGCCTGCTTTTGTACCAATACCATGCTGTTTCGTTTACTGTAGCCTTGTAGCATAGTTTAAAGTTGAGAAATGTATGCTTTCAGCTTTGTTCTTCTTGCATAGGATTGCCAGACCTATTTGAGCTCTTTTTTTTGTTCCATATGAATTTTAAAATAGTTTTTTCTAGTTCTGTGAAGAATGTCTTTGGTAGTTTGACAGAAACAGCATTGAATCTGTAAATTAATTTGAGTGGTATGCCATTTTAATGACATTGATTCTTCTGATTTCTGAGCATGGAATGATTTTCCATTTCTTTGTGTTATCTCTGATTTCTTTGAGAAGTGTTTTGTAATTTTCATTGTAGAGACCTTTCACCTCCAAGGATAGCTGCATTCTTAGGTATTTTATTACTCAGAAGAGTTTTCAATGTATTAAAATTATTTTCTACATCTCTATCTCAAGGTTCATCTGAGCTTTATATGTTTAAGGTGTCATGCAAGAAGGCACTCTTAAGGAAGAAGAATTACACAAATATTATATCAAGATTTTTATTAAATAACTTCCAATAGAATAATCAATCTTTTTTTTTTTTTTTTTTTTTTTGAGGCGGAGTCTTGCTCTGTCGCCCGGACTGGAGTGCAGTGGCCGGATCTCAGCTCACTGCAAGCTCCGCCTCCCGGGTTTGCGCCATTCTCCCACCTCAGCCTCCCGAGTAGCTGGGACTACAGGCGCCCGCCACCTCGCCCGGCTAGTTTTTGTATTTTTAGTAGAGACGGGGTTTCACTGTGTTAGCCAGGATGGTCTCGATCTCCTGACCTCGTGATCCGCCCGTCTCGGCCTCCCAAAGTGCTGGGATTACAGGCTTGAGCCACCGCGTCCGGCCGAATAATCAATCTTTTTATCGTTAGTC
This sequence comes from Rhinopithecus roxellana, assembly GCF_007565055.1. Lineage (NCBI taxonomy): Eukaryota > Metazoa > Chordata > Mammalia > Primates > Cercopithecidae > Rhinopithecus > Rhinopithecus roxellana. Next base: position 26,994,960 of record NC_044559.1, read on the forward strand.
AACATGTAATAAATACCTACCAAGTATAGGTTTGTACTTGTTCTTTCTTTATAATACAGTTCTCACTCAGGGTATCTCCAAACTACATGAAATAAAAAACCTGAAATAAAGACATGGAAAATTTTTAGATTGGGTACGTTGTTGTCTTAGTCTGGTTTGTGCTGCTATAACAGAATACCTGAAACTGGCTAATTTCAAATGACAGAAATTTATTGGCTCACAGTTCTGGAGGCTGAGAAGTCTAATATCAAGTTGCTGGCATCTGACGAGGGTTTTCGTGCTGTATCATCCCATGGCAGAAGGCCAGAGAACAAGAGAGAACCAAACTCTATTTTTTCTTTTTTTTTTTTTTTTTTTTTGTTTTTTTTGTTTTTAGATGGAGTCTCGCTCTGTCGCCCAGGCAGGAGTGCAGTGGCGTGATTTTGGCTCACTGCAAGCTTTGCCTCCCTGGTTCCTGTCATTCTCCTGCCTCAGCCTCCCAGGTAGCTGGGACTACAGGCACCCGCCACCATGTCAGGCTAATTTTTTTTTTGTATTTTTAGTAGAGACAGGGTTTCACCGTGTTAGCCAGGATGGGCTCTATATCCTGACCTTGTGATCTGCCCACCTCAGCCTCCCAAAGTGCTGGGATTACAGGCGTGAGCCACCACGCCCAGCCCAAACTCTGCTTTTTCTAAGGAACTCACCTTTGAGATAACAGCATTAATTCGTTAATGAGGGGAGAGCCCTAGGGGCTAATCACATCTCATTAGGCCCGACCTCCTAACACTGTTGCATTGGAGATTAGGCTTGCAATACATGCTTTTTGGGGACACATTCAGACTGTAGTAAATAGGAAGAGTCAACATTGTCAACATGTAAGTTCTTCCTAACTTGATTCATAGATTCAACATAATCTCAATAAAAATCTACAATGTAATTTGGTGTATATTGAACAATAAACTGATTCTAAAGTTTATATGCAAAGACAAAACTCCAGAAGAGCCAGTACAATATTGAAGGAGAAGAACAAAGCTGAATAACTAACACTATCCAACGTCAAGAGATACTCTAAAGTTACAGTAATCAAAATAGTGTGGTATTGGTGAAAGGACAAACACGTAGATCAATGAAACAGAACGAGGAACTGAGAAAGATTTCCACACAAATATATATATATAGTCAATTGATGTTTAAAAAAAAAAGAAAGGCAATACAACAGAGAAGAGTCTTTTTAATAAATGGTACTGGCATGATCGCTCATGCCCATGAAAAAAAAAAAAAGAATTTAGACACAGAACTTACACCTTTCACAAAAATTGACTGAAACTGTATCATAGACCTAAATGTGAAATGCAAGAGAATAAAACTCGTAGAAAGTTATGGAGAAGAAAATCTAGATGACCTTGGGTACGCCAGTGACTTTTAGATACAACACCAATGCACAATACATGAAATAAACAATTGATAAGCTGGACTTCATTAAAATTAAAAACGTATTATCTGTAAAAGACACTGTCAAGAGAGTGAGAAGATAAGTCACCGGCTAGGATAAAATATTCACAAAACACATATCTGATAGATACATTCAAAATATACAAAGAAGACTTAAAATTTAACAATGAGAAAATGAACAACCTGATTTTAAAAATGGGCTAAAGACCTGGACTGACATCTCGCCAAAGCAGATACACAGATGGCACACATGCATGTGAAAAGATGCTTAACGTCATACGTCATTAGGAGATTGTAAATTAAAAGAAAATAAGACACCTATTAAAATAGCAAAATTCCAAACACTGACAACACCGAATCCTGGTGAGGATGTACAGCAACAGATCCATTGCTAGTGAGAACACTTTTGTAGACAATTGAGCATTTATTTATAGAACTCAACACACTCTTACCATATAATCCAGCCATTGTACTTCTCGTTATTTACTCAAATAAGTTGAAAAATTATGTCCACACAGAAATTTGCACACAGATATTAATAGCAGCTTTATTCATTATTGTCAAAACTTGGAACAAACCAAAGTTTCGTTCAGTAGGAGAACAGATGCACAAATTGTGGTACAACCAGACAATGAAATAATATTCATTGCTAAAAAAGAAGATGAGCTCTTAAACCATGAAATGCATATTACTAAATGAAAGAAGCCAATCTGAAAGGCTTCATATTGTATAATTCCAACCACTACGACAGTGAACCCTAATGTAAACTGTGGGCTCTGGGTGATAATGATATGTCATGTCAATGTAAGTTTTCAACCATTACAAATGTACCCCTCCGTTGGGGGATATTGAGAATGAGGAAGGCTGTGCATATGTAGGGGCAGAAGGGTATATGGGACTCTCTGTATCTCCTGATAAACTTTGTTGTGAACCTAAATCTGTTCAAAAATTAGAGTCTATTAAATAAAAGACAACACTAGTAAAGGTAATTATAGATAAACTACTTTTTAAATATATTAATATATTTATTTATATTCTCTTAACTTGTGTGATGAATTGCATAAAACAATAACTAAAAAACTGTATTTTTACATTATTATACTTATTCAACTATACAATAAATATGACAAAAGTAGCATGAAGAATGGGGTAAGGAGTGGAGATTTACTGAAGCAATCTTTCTGTATTTTACTGGGAATAAATTAAATTAACCTGAAATAGATTTTGCTGAATCAAAATGCGTGTTGTAATCCCTAAAGAAACCACTAAGAAAATAAAACAAATGCTATAATTTTGGAAAACTACAAGGGAATTAAATTGGTTATGCTATAAAATATCCAGTTAACACAAAGTAAAATAGTAAAATAAAAACATTTCATAAAAGACCTGACACGTTTTGTGTAGAACACAACATGCAAAAAGGTGAATATAATCCAATGTTATTAACATTTATATTAAATCAGAAAGGGTTTAAGACTCTACTAAAAAGGCAGAGATTGCCAGACTGGATAGAAAAACAAGCTTTAACTATATGCCAAGTACAAGACATGAACTTTAGATTCAATGATTGAAAGTAAAAGGATGGAAATAAGATATACAATGCAAACTATAATAAAGCTGGAGACATAATTATAGAAGAGTCAATTCAACAGTACCTTATAACAACATTATCTATCTATCTATACATATAAAATATACAACATATCATATGCTAAGCCATATATACAAATTTCAGTAAATTAAAAATGATTGAAAGCATCCAAAGCATATTTCCTAACAAATTTAAATTGTAATTTCAAAAAATAAGGGAGGAAAATTTAAGGAATTAGCAAATATTTAGAAATTAACAAGACATTTTCTTTTTTTTTTCTTTAAAATTTATTTTACTTTAAGTTTCAGGATACATGTGTAGAACTTGAGGTTTGTTTCATAGGTGTATGCCATGGTGGTCTGCTGCACCTGCTGACCTACCCTCTAAGTTTCCTTCCCTTGACCTCAACCTCCCAACAGGCTCTGGTGTGCATAAGTCAAAGAAGAAATGCAAGAAAAACTATAAAATATTTTCAGATTATTGCCAATGGAAAGACAAAATATTAAACTGTTGAGATGAAACTAAGGCATCACTTGGAAATAACTTCATTTTTCAAATGGTTACATTAGAAAAGAAGACCTCAGATGAATAACTTAAACATCCAACTTAAAAAATAAAAGAAGAGAAAATTATATTCAGAGCAAGAAAGAAGGAAATGCTAAAGGTTAGAGGAAAAATCAATGAAATTGAAAATGGAACAATAAAGAAAATGGATGAAATCAGATAATGCTTATTTCAAAACATTAACTAAATTGACAAATCATTAGCTAGAATAACCAAGAAAGAGATACAAAAAATTCAAATTATCACAACCAGTAATGAATGAGAGGGGATAACTACTGACTGTCCAGAAATTTAAAAAGATCAAAGCATTATTTAATGTTAACCACTTTATTTCAGCAAATTAGACAACTTAGTTTATATAGACACATTTTAGAAATACACTTTATCAAAAGTCACTCAAAAATAAATAGAAAATCCTAACAGACCTATAACAAGCAAATAATTTGAATTAGTAATTTAAAATTTTCCCACAAAGAAAAGTCAAAGCTGAGATGGTCTCAGTGATGAATTTTAAACAGAATTTAAGGAAAAAAATACATCAATACTTCACAAATCCATCCAACAAAATACAGTAACAGAGAATAATTACTAAGTCATTCTATAATGCAGTGCTACACTGTACCAAAGACATCTGAAGGAAAGTTGACTAGAGACAAACATATCTCATGAACATAGATGGAAAAATTCCCAAAAGATATTAGTAAACTGAATGTAGCAACATATGAGAACGAGATTTTACAGTACATTAGTCTGGTCTCACACTGCGGTAAAGACATACCTGAGACTGGGTCATTTAAAAAGAAAAGAGGTTTAACTGGCTTACACTTCCGCATGGCTAGGAGGTCTCAGGAAATTTACGATCATGGGGAAAGGGAAAGAAGCCTGTCTTACATGGTGGCAGGTGACAGAGAACAAGCAAGAGCAGGGAAAACTGCCTTACGAAACCATCAGATCTCATGAGAACTCACTCACTATCACGAGAACAGCATGAGGGAAACCATCCTCATGATCCAATTACCTCCCAGCAGTTTCCTTCCTCAATGAGTCAAGATTACGGGACTTACTATTCCAGATGAGATTTCGGTGGGGGCATAGAGCCAACTCATATCATACAGCACAAGCAAGTTAGATGTACCAAGAGTGCAAGATCATTTTAACCTACAAAAATCAAGTTATTCCAGTACACCACATTCATAAAGTAAAAGATGAAAGGCAAATGACCAAATCTATAAACATACGAAAAGCACTTCACAAAGTTCCAAATTTACTCATTATTAAAAAAAAAAAAAACTTCAACAAATTAGAAAAGAGAATTCCAAACTGATAATCACCATGTCTAGTAAATGTACTATTAATATTATACTTAATGGTGAAAGACTGAATGCATTTTTTAGGATCAGGAAGAAGGCAGTGAATGATATTTGTTCTTGCCTTTTCTATTCAACATACTACTACTAGAGGTCCTAGCAATTGCTATGAGACAAAGAAATAAAACTTCAGGAATTTAGATTAGAATGAAAGAAGTAAAACTCTATTTTTATATATGAATAACATGATCTTATCTGTAGAAAATCCTAGTGACTACACTAAAAAATTACTAAATCTAATAAAAATGTTCAGCAGATTTGTACACATGAGCTATCTATACATCCAAATCTGTCTCTATAGACAGCTTTTGTTTTCTGTATAATCTCAATGAAAATTCCAAAAGTGAAATTAAGAAAATAAGTCCATTCACAATAGCATCAAAAATAATAATATGCTAATAAATTTAATTTAAAAGTGCAAGACTTGTACCCTGGATGCTGTAAAACGCTGTTGAGATAAGTTAAAGAGGATTTGTATAAATGGAGAGATATTTCATGCTTATGGATTGGAAGACTCAACACCATTAAGACAACATTACTGTCCAAACCGATCTATAGATTTTATTCAATTCCTATCAAAATTGCGATGGCTTTTTTTTTTTTTTTTTTGCAAAAATTAACAAGCTGGTACTAAACATTATTTATTTATTTATATATTCATTTATTTTATTTTTTTTTGAGACAAGGTCTCGCTCTGTCACCCAGACTGGACTGCAATGATGTGATCACAGCTCACTGCTGCCTCGACCTGCTGGGCTCAATTGATCCTCCAGCCTCAGCCTCCTGAGTAGCTAGGGATACAGGTACATGCCACCACACCCACCCAATTTTTTAAAATGTCTTTGGTAGAGACAGGGTCCCACTATGTTGCCCAGGTTGCTCTTGAACACCTGGACTTAAGCATCCTCCTGCCTCAGCCTCCCAAATTGTTGGGATTACAGTCATGAGCCACCACACCAGACCCAGTCCTAAAATTTACATGGACATGGAAAGCACACAGAATATGAAAAACAATTTTGAAATACAGAATTAGAAAGTATAAGTACTCTGTGAATTAGAGAACTCACACTTTCTAATTTCAAAAGTTACTCTAAATCTATAGTAATCAAGACCAAGACTATGTACCACTGGCACAAGAATACACATGCAAATCCATGAGGAAGACTTGGGAGTTCAGTGACAGTTTTATGATTGATATTTGACAAAAGTTCAAGGCAATTCAATTCATAAGGCACAATGTTTTAAAAAAGTGTTTCTGAAATAATAGACGTCTGCAAACATTGACTTTAAATCCTTGAGAATTACATAAAAATTAACTAAAATATCACCATAGACCTAAATGGGACAGGTAAAACTTAAAACTTTGAAAAGAAAACATAGGAGAAAAATCTTTGCAACTTATCTGGGGTCCAAGAGTTATTAAATATGACAATGAATGCATGGTCTGTAAAATAAAAAATATAAAGTAGATTCTATTATTATTAATATTTTTGTGCTTCAAGAGACAGAATCAATAAAATGAAAAACAAAATTGGAATTTCAGTGATAATATTTGCTGAAATATCATACAACTAATATAGGACTTGAATATAAAAAGAACTTTTACACCTCAACAATAAAAGACAAAAATCTCAATTTAAAATAATAGTTGAAAGACTTAAAAAGACATTTCAACAAGAATTCATATGAATGGCTGTTAAAAAAGAAAGAAAAAAGAGACTCAGCATTGATCATTAGGAAATGCAAATTAAAATAACAAGAATGCTATAACCAAAAAGACTGATAATAATAAGTGTTGACAATAATATATAGGAACTGAAATCTTCATATTTTGTTGATGAAGGTATAAAATGATAGAGCTGCTTGAGAAAACAGTGTGACAGTTTCTCAAATAGTTAAAAATGGAGTTACCATATGATCCAGCAATTCCAAGTCTAGGCATCTACCCAAAAGATATGAATACATATGTCCACACAAATATTTGTAGCCAAATGTTCAGAACAGTATATTCATAAGAGCCCAAAAGTGGGAAAAATGCAAATGTCTATCAAATGGTGAATGGATACAAAATATGGTATACCATACAATGGAATGTCATTCAATAATAAAGAGTAGCAAAGTACAGAAATACATTACCATGCAAACGACTTGCTAAATTACTATGCTAAATGGAAGAAGCCAGATGCAATCCTGGATATATTGTATTGTTTCTTTTATATGAAATGTCCAGAATAGCAGAGTCTACAAAGAAGAAGGTAGATTAGTGGTTACCTGGGGCTGTGGGTGAGAATAGGGATTGACTGCCAGTGGGCATGAGGTTTCTTTTTGAAATGATGGAAATGTTCTCACAATATTATTGTTGGCACAAGTCAGTAAATAGACCAAAATCATTGCGTTATTATTTAAATCAAGAGAATTTTATGGTAAGTAATCTGTAGTCCAATAAAGCTGTTATTTAAAAAAGAAGAAAAATTGACTCATCACTGTTTTATTTTTAGACTTACAAAGTTGTAGATCTCATCAATGGAAGGTATCAGCATAAAGATAAAAATATGGATCAAAGGGAAAAATAGAATTGAGAACTAGACACCCATACGCATCTTCAATTGATATCTTACAAAAATGTCAAGGTAAGGCAATGGGAAAAGATACTACCTTTAATAAATGATGCTGAACCATATGAAATTTCATAGATAAAAATCAAAATGTATAAACCATAAAAGAAATTCAGAAGTTGTGGCTGATGTGTTTTAAGATTAAAAAATAATTAAATATATAGAAGCTAATGAGAGTGAGCTCTCTTACTGCTGGAGAAGGATGTTTCAAATAAGCAAAGGGAAATGGTTAGAATAAACTTTGTCGTGTTGCACTGGGATGGAAGGTATCAGCATGAAGTCAAAGAAAAATATATTTTTGCACGTACATAAATTCATAGGAATAAACACAGAAATGAATATATATGTGTGTATATCTGGGTTAATATACATATATATGTTTTTTGTTTTGCCCGTTGAAAGAACTTTAGAAATGGTGACACTTCCATAGCAATGAACACACCATGTGAGGTCACAGATCTGCTTTCTAAAGAGCATTTTCCTATACAAGAAACCAAGGCTCCTTAGAGAAGATTCCAAAGCTGGGGAGGAACAATACTATATAAGCCTGGAATATCTTGTGGAGCTTAATTAGGGTAAGAAAGTAAAAAGAAAAGACAGAATAAGTCGGAGGCATGCAAACAGGCGCAGGAAACACCTGAAAGAGCGGTGACGGTCAACGCTGGAACAATCCGAGCTGCCAAATAAATCTTGAAAATGTTGGGTTAGAATTCAAACAGGAAAATCAATACCCATGGGTGCATATTGATATACATAAACAGGGCTTGGCGTGGTGGCTCACGCCTGTGAATCCTAGCACGTTGGGAGGCCGAGGCAGGCGCATCCCTTGAGCCCAGGAGTTTGAGACCAGCCTGGGGAACACAGGCAGACCTTATCTCTACAAAAAATACGAAAATTAGCCAGGCATGGTGGCATGTGCCTGTGGTCCCAGATACTCGGGATGCTGACGTGGGACCATCACTTGAGCCCAGGAGGTCAAGGCTGCATGCAGTGAGCTGTGATCGTGACGCTGCATTCCAGCCTGGCTGACAGAGTGAGACTCTGTCTCAAAATAAATAAATACATACATACAAACAATAAAAGAGGATAAGAGACAAACCTCCCTAACAAAAGAATTTCCATAAATAAAGGATAAAGGAAATAGAAAATTACCATCGAAACAACACAGAAATACTTGCTGTGGGCAGGATCACATAAATGTTAAAATGAGGAAGCCAGCAGGTGAAAGTATAAGGAGCAACAGGGTATTCGAAGGACCTTAAAATGTCTCCTATACAATTTTGTTGCCTACTAAGAGAAAATAGTGCCTGTATAGTAACGAGACCAGCCAGACCCACCTTACCCATGAATCAAGGTGGACACCAAGCATCACGGGATACTTTGATGTCCTGAGCCCTGATCAGTGTGCCCAGAAAAGCTCTTGACCTCCCTGGCGTTCTGAACAGCTGAACACACCACACAGTCTCTAACTGGGGGCTGCTTGACAAAGCTCCGGCTGTGCCCTTCCTAAGTGCTCAGGCCACAGCAAAAACACTGGTGGAATCAGAGGGGACTGAAAAGACACATTATCTAAATGTGATGTGGGCTCTGGGACCAGACCGGGAACAGGAAATGGACATTGGCAGAAATATCAGTGAAATACAAATAAAACCAGCAATTTAATTTCTGACATTGCACCAGTGGCAATCTCGGAGTTTGCTTAGTGGAACTCTCTGTACTCTATTCGCAACAGCCCTGTGAGTCTAAATGTGTTTCAAGTAATTTTATTTTTTTAAAAAAAACGGTATACAGGTACCTTCAAAGCTGGCATCTTCTCTAAGGAAGCGTTATAAGAATTGAATGAGCTTGCATAAAAAAGGATGAGTTTGCGTCCTTTGTAGGGACATGGATGCAGCTGGAAACCATCATTCTTAGCAAACTATCACAAGAACAGAAAACCAAACACCGCATGTTCTCACTCATAGGTGGGAACTGAACAATGAGATCACTTGGACTCGGGAAGGGGAACATCACGCACTGGGGCCTATCATGGGGAGGGGGGAGGGGGGAGGAGGGAGGGATTGCATTGGGGAGTTATACATGATATAAAAGATGAATTGATGGGTGCTGACGAGTTGATGGGTGCAGCACACCAGCATGGCATAAGTATACATATGTAACAAACCTGCACGTTATGCACATGTACCCTAGAACTTAAAGTATAATAAAAAAAAAAAAAAAAAAAGAATTGAATGAGCTTGTAGATCAGGTATCATTTTTATATGTTTAATTAATTTTAATTCTACTAGTAATTCATGTTTTATTTAATCTGATTGAAAATCTTCGATACTCAACAGCAATTGCCAGTGCATTATTTAATTGACAGTCCCTGCCACAACTGTGTGTCTCTATGTTAAGTGTAGAGAGATGTTTTCGGAGTTACTAGTTTGTTTAAGGTGTTATTAACCTTTTTAATTAATCAATTTTATCACGTCATGCCAATTCAATACTCACTTGGAAGAGGAAGCCGTAAGCATCCAAATTAAAATCAATCTTATGATATTGCTGAATTTTTTTTTTTTTTTTTTTTGAGTCGGAGTCTTGCCCTGTCACCCAGGCTGGAGTGCAGTGGCAGGATCTCAACTCACTGCAAGCTTCACCTTCTAGGTTCAGGCCATTCTCCTGCCTCAGCCTCCTGAGTAGCTGGGACTACAGGCGCCCACCACCGTGCTCAGCTAACTTTTTATATTTTTAGTAGAGACGGGGTTTCACCGTGTTAGCCAGGATGGTCTCGATCTCCTGACCTCGTGATCCACCCACCTCGGCCTCCCAAAGTGCTGGGATTACAGGTGATATTGCTGAAATATTTTAAGTACATGTTTTTACTTCTATCAACCATGAGTTAAAAATTAAATTGCATTTCTAAAATTGTTTAATTCCACACTTGTGTAATGAGACTAACCTTATAAGCGGCAGGTCATCAGAGATTCATTGTGCGTAATTCCTGTCCAATATGGGGGTTGACACTCATTTTTCCTTTTTCTCCTGAATATGCCAGTGAGCTCTCCCATCCCTACATATGTTCTATTTGGCTAAAAGACATGAGACAGAATGAGTCCCATTCCTTTATTTTAAATGGAAAAGACAGATGTGGTAAGAGGTCATTTCACTTGAATTACATAGTGTCAACGTCGGGGATTAAAGAGAATTTTCAGTTGAATATTTTACCTGGCATCCAATACACTCACTAACCAAGGGAAAAAGAAAATTTATTCACTCTTTTTAGACAGAATAGAATGTTAGGAATTTGTAACAATACCTTTGGGTCGGTCTAAACATAGTGACAATAATTAGCTTATTCATCTAACCAGTCAGTTCAGTTAATCAATTTGTTTAACATTTTCTTCTTACCCTTATATGATGGGATATCTACCTGCATTTATTCAATTTATTGTTTTCCATGGCATTACCTTCTCCAAGGAAGATAATAAACCTGTGCTTGCTGTTATTTTTTCCCTTTGTTTTGTTTCATTTTGTTTTGACAGTCATGATTATTTGCATGTTTTGTGTTTTATCAATGAGCCAAACACTCAATTGAATTATGTTTTCTTTTTCCAACCCATTGTTTTAGCCAGTTCTTTCACAGTGAAATACTGCTTTATGGAAAGAAGTATTTCACTGTAAAAGAACAACTGTGATCATTTTATGGCAAAAGTATGGTGATAGAATAAATAAATAGCATTCATAGAAACAAAAAACACCAGTTAAAGAAATCTCTTTGTCCCAAGGGTGGGAGGATGAGGTGTGTGTCTAGAATTTTGTGGTAGGAGTTAGAGGGACATGGCACCAGGCTGATATGTATTTACGTCTTAGGCTTATCATGCACTGTTTGCAAATGTTATGCTTACATTGATAAGAAAAATAATTAAGTTAAGGCTTCCTGAAATAGAGATATTTTCAAATTCTCCTCTGGACTCATGATCTAACTCCTGAAATCCCTGTTGTATTTCAGGTTAATTTAGATTTGTCGTGTTCCAGGAACAGTTCAATAGTCATCTATAAAGCATCAGTGTGAAGGGGAAGGACTCTCTGGGAGTCAGGCAATTACCTTGGAGTCCAATTCCGGAGCTCTCTGCAGTTGTGAAAAGCAACAGAGGCTCCTCTTTCACCATTGATTTGTGGGGATGGACTGATTAATAGTTTTTTATTTTTTTAACTTATGTTTTTGCAATAAATTGACTCTCCTACGTCTCTATTTTATAGCATTATAATTATGTATAAACAAAAAAGGTGGTGTAAACGTCATTACTGAATGTAAATTACACAGAAAAGACTTGGTATTTTGCTAAATAAGAGGAAATTTGCGGAAGTGAGATTCAGTTAGATACTGAGAAGTAGTTCTCTTTAATAGACACAATGCCTTTTGAGGGAAGTAGAATGAGAAAAAATGCCCTGAGGATATCAATGTCCTCTGAAAAAGTGGGTCAAATGAAAGTGACTATAATTTTTAAAATAAATTTCTACCTGCATGATGAAAACAGTACAGATGTTCATCATACTTCGCAGGACAAGGGAAAATGTATAATTATTCATGTTAAATATTTATATGATTTCTAGGATCTCAATGGCTGGCAATTGGCAATGAATACATAAAAACTGATCATAATCTAACAAAGTTGGCATTTAACCAGCAAATAATTGAATTACAAAGAAGACATACTAACTGAAAAACTTGTCTTCAACAGTAACCAGAAATCTGATAGATGTCCTCAGGAGTTGGGTGCAAACAGAAAGATTTAAAGAATATATACATTTTTTCATTTAGAAAGGGGAATAAAAGTAGTAACCTTACTGTTTTGTCCACAAATAGCATCCTTCTAAAACATATGTAGTGCTCTGCTAATTAATGGATGATACAAAGAAATGCTTGTGAAAATAAATTGTGAAAAGCAAATGAGTTCATGTGCTGGAAAATAAAATGAAATTGATCAAACAAAGGACATTATTTTGGAATGAAAATAACATTTTGAAATAAATTGAGTTGTAATTCAAAGCAGAATGTTTGGAGACATTCTTTCAGTTTTACAGTGATCAGCAATGAGCAGACAGTAAAGTGTATGAAGGCAATTGTACTCACACAGGAACAGCACCACTGATTGTTTCAGAAAGATACTGATAGCTCCCATCTGGCGATCATACACATAGATATCTGAGAGATACTACACGTGTAAATATGGATGCAGGTAAAACATTAAATCCTCAAGGTGTCTCTGTGGGAGTCCAGGGTCGTCATCCCCAGTCCATTCTCAAGTAAACTGCAATCACAGTCATAGATACTAGGTGGTTTGTCGAAATTTGCACAGCCAATAAAAATGTGCCAACAAACACAAAGCAGACATTGAATTATAATCCAGCAAACTATAGGACTGGACTGAAATGATCCCCATGCCATTAGCAAAATTTATGGGTGTATATGCACAATCAGTATACATTTGCAATCAGAAAAAATGACATATGTTTTTCTAAAAGTTCACATATCTAAAAAGTTTTGCAACAAGCTTTATGTAAATTTTCCAGTCCAGGCATTCCAGCATGACATTTTTCTCTTCCTATCTGCAGGAATACTATCAATCTCCAAACCACTGTTCTAGCATCTGAAAACCATGGCACCAATGTGCCTACTGCTGACATTAAAGAAACAAGAACGAAGGATCAGATGGAGTTGGGAGGTACTGATGTCTGCTTCTCCTCACTGAAGTCTTCTTACAGATGTCACTAAAATGCCACCAGAAGCAGCAAATTTACCTCCATCAATAGATGAAGCTTTCCTTCCACTTCCTAACCAATGGATATTAAAAAAAACAAAAAACAAAAAACAAAAAAACAAAAAATGGATCCTCTTTATATTGAGAGAAACCCATTTGTGTTTGCGAATATTCTTGGCAGTGCTGGCTTCATGTGGCATAGGGACCAGGTTGGAAGTATTCTCCTAGATATTCCATCAGGGAGGGCCAGAAGAAGGTGAACTTGAAGGAGTCAAGCCAGGTCAAGTATGGAGCGAAGAAGTCCAGGAACAGTCTATGCAGGGAAGGGATCCTCCCACTTTCTCCACCCACTGCCTGGAATTCTATCTTGATGACTGGATGTCAGCAGTGATACTGGACCATGAATATGGGAGCCACACAGAATAGGGATGACAAGCAGAAAGCAGAAAGGCTTTAAGCCTTCATGGAGTGCCTGTAAGACATCTAGATTGCCAGCTGATGGGCTTTCTTCTCTTGTGGGGGAGAAAGCAACTGCTTTTTAAAAAAATTATTGCTATCTGGGACTTCTCTGTTACATAAAGTCAAATACAATTCTGACACTTAAAAAGGGGCATGAGAAAAGGGTTGGAAACTCACTCTCATGTCTGAATATGGCTAAGGACTGAAAGGGCATTACTGATTGCATAATAGCTGCCCCGGAGGGAGGGTGAGGCTGTCCATGTGCGTCTGTAAGAGAAGACATAGGGACCATCTCCCTGTGAGGCGTGCAAGAACTTTTGCGCCTCTTCATGTCCTCCATGATGAACCCAAAGTTCCTCTGCAGCAGGCACAAAGGGCTTCGGTTGCCTTAGACAGTCTTTACTCAATTCACGGAGTCACTCTGCATGGGAGCCACTAGTCTGCTGATAGTCCCCTAAAGTGCAGTGTTTGGAAATTAAGGACTCCAGACGTGCTTGTACACCTACCGAGTGGACGGCAAAGCCCGGCAGGGGCAGGTAACCAGACTCAGGACCTCACTTGCAACGTTAAACCACACTAAGCCCAATTCCCTCCAGCTCCCAGCCTCCTGCCCAAGCTCGCCTTGAGCTGCTCGGCTGGTCATCTAATGGCTGGCTTTCCATTTACACTTCTGCATCGCCTCTTGTTGAATAACACTTTTTATTTATTATGGAGAATATGTCCTTTCTTGTTACTTCATCAAAAAAGTGACATCCTCCATTGAACCACAGAGAAAATGCACAAAGAGTGGACTAGACCTGCAGCCTGTGAAGGAGGTGTGAAGGAGGCCCCCACAGGCTGGCGGCAGAGTCAGACAGCCACCAGAAAACGACACAAACAAAGCAGGCCTGCAGAGCGCTCATCACCGTTTGACTTACTATACATTGTCTGATTATTTTGTCTATAGTTATATCCTCTTATGAGCTAGGGCCTTGTTTTGTTCCCTCCCTGCATGTACAGGCCTAGAATGGTGCCTGGCCCTCAGGTGACACTCAAAAATCATTTTTTATTACATAAACTGAATACAATTATTAACGGACAAATGAATGAATACATCTCTCTTTCTTTCCTAGCAGAAATAGAGCTGCATGGTATCTGCTCGTTCCTCAGATCTATAAAGTCTCAGGTAATTAAAAAAAGTGAGTTTTTTTTTCAGGCATGACCTAGTATGAGTTAAAACTGGCATGCAGGAGTCCCTTTCCCAAGTGTTTACAAAGCAAGGATGAAAATCAACATTCACTCCCTTGCATTTCAACATAGGAGACACCCTTCTTATCTCATTCCTTCTTTGAAACTGCTTCTTCCTCAGCCATAGGACCGTCGTCCCTGTGCTCTGTATAGGAATATGACTGTGCACTAAAGCATGCATCTCTGTGTCAACACGTGCTCTGACTAGAGCTTGTAAGTTACTCTCTAAGTACGATTTCACTTGGTTAAATGATCAAAGCCATGCTGTAAATCAGGTGTTGTTTTTATATTCATTTTAGAATATAATTTATAAAACATCTGACCTAAGAGAGCCACAGTTATTTGTCAAGTTTACAGTTGCTGGCGAACGAGGAAAGCAGGAGTCGGAACTGTGAACGTCATCGCATGCTTCTCCCATGAGGAGACACTTTCAGGGGTCAGCCCTGTGCTCTTGCAGTCAGCTCCTTCAGGGCTGGTCTGGAGGAATGGGCTCACACTCACATGGCGGCTTCCGGGCTCAGAGTGCAGAGACTTACACACACTGAGAGCCTGGGGGTATGCAGGAGGGTGAGGTGGCCTCATCCAGGTCCTGTCCTGCCTCTGAGAGAGGTGAAAGGGGACAGCAACTCGAGAGTCCTGCATGGGGGTAAAACTGCTCAGCAGGGCCCAGGGCCCAGGAGGAGGTCAGAGAGCATTGTGGGCATGCACAGGGTGCCTGTGAGTTTTCAACAATGGTGACAGCCATGTGCTCCTGATCACAAGAAGAAATTATATCGGGGACAGCGGCGGCTGTCATGAAGCCATAGGGGGTGGCACGGCAGCCTTCTGCAGGCATGTGTCTGGGTTCCCCAGGACTCACAGCCCTGATGGCCAGAGTTCACTGCCTTCCTCGAGATTCCCGCCCTGGTTCTCAGGCTTCACACAATACCCAGTATAGGGCCACATCTATAATTCAACACACACACACACAAAAACCAAGTACAGGCACAACCTGTTTTACTGTTTTCGCTTTATCACACCTTGCAGATTATGGGAGTTCTTTTACAAACTGGTTTTGCGTTGTGGAACAAGTCTCTTGCAACCATTTTTCCAACCCCAGGTGCTCACTTCGTGTCTCTGTGTCACATTTTGGTAACTCTTACCATTTTTTAAACTTTTTTATTGTTATACTTTTAATAATGCAATCATATTATTATATTATATATCTGTGATCTATGATGAGTGATCTTTGATGTCACTATTGTAATTATTTTGGAGGCACCACAAACCACACCCACAGAAGAGAGTGATATTCATCAAAGTGTTGTGTGTTCTGACTTCTCTACCAATGGGCAGTTCCCTGGTCTTTGTCCTCCTCCTCAGGCCTCCCTATTTTCTGAGACACAGCAATATTGCAACTAGGCAAATTAGGAACCTCACAATGGCTTCTAAATGTCTGAGTGAAAAGAAGAGTTGCATATCTCTCACTTTAAACCAAAATCTAGTATCAAAATCTCCTGTTAGGGCTAATGCAGCTGGTGACTTTCAGTTGACTCCAATGCCCATTGAGTGTTCCAAAAATCCTAAGGCCCTTAAGAGTTACGCTAACCCTACTCTGCCTGTGTGCGGTAAATAGAGCAGCAACCCCTGGATGACAGTGCCGCTGTGTACGGCATGGCTTATGGAATGTTTTAAATCCATTGTTGACGCCTACTACTCAAGAGAAGATAAAAGAAAAAGATTATTTCAAAAGTATTACTGCTCATTGAAAACTCACTTGGTCACTGAAGAGCTTAACACTGTCTTCATGTCTGCTAATGCAATATCCATTCTTTAGCTCATTGATCAAGGATCTAGGAGTAATTTCAACTTTTAAGTCTAATTATTTAAGAAATACATTTTTATGAGGCAATAGCTGCTATAGACAGTAATTCCTCTGATGGGTCCAAGCAAAGTAAATTGAAAACCTTCTGGAAAGGATTCACCATTCTAGATGAGAAATTGAGAAAATTCGGATTCATGGGGGAAGATCAAAATATCAACATTAACAGGCATTTGAAAGAAGTTGATTACAACCCTCCTGGGTGACTTTGAAGGGTTCAAGACTTCAGTGGAGGAAGTAAATGCAGATGTGGTGGAAACAGCAAGCGGATTGGAATGAGAAGTGGAGCCTGAGGATGTAACTGGATTGCTACTCTCTCATGAGAAAATTTGAATGCATGAGGAGTGGCTTCTCTCGGATAAGCAAAGAAACTGACTTCTTGAGATGAAACCGTCTCCAGGTGAAGATGCTGTGCACATTGTTGAAATGACAGCGAAGGATTTTGAATATTCTATAAACTTAGTTGATAAAGCAGTCCTGGGACTTGAGAGGCTTCACTCCAATTTTGAAAGAGGCTCTACCATGGGTAAAATGCTATTAAGCACCATCTCGTGCTACAGAGAAATCTCTCAGGACAGGAAGCGTCCATTGAGCCAGCAAACTTCATTGTTGTCTTACTTGAAGAAATTGTCACAGCTTCTCCAACCTTCAGCAGCCATCGGCATTGAGGCAAGACCTGTCATCAGCAAAAAGGTTCAGATATTTGTTAACATTTTTTAGCAATAAAGTATTTTTAAGTTAAGGCCTGTACTTTCTTGATTTTATTTTATTTTATTTTTTTGCCATAATGCTATTGCAAACTTAGGCCACAGTATAGTTTTAAAAAATAACTTTTATATGTACTCAAAAATAAAAAAAAAAATTTGTTACTAACTTCTTTGCAATATTTCTTATTACAATGACCTAGAAACGAACCTGCAATATCTCCAAGGTGTGCCTGCAAGGAAATCATTTCTTAAGGCTTTTTCTACGTCGAAGTGAAATCAATAAGTAAAGCAATTAAACAGGTTATTAAAGCAAAAAATGAGCTCAAAATCATCAGATTTTTCAGTCAAAGGCATATTTTTTAAGCTTGACTATGCAGGTAATTACCCCATTTCTGTATTCTGCCTTGTGAACACAGATATTTACTTAAATTGACATGCTATTTGTTCATACACCAGACGAGTAAACATCACACTCTCACACACATTATTGCTTCTACCAGAATAAAATTCCGTGTGTTGCCATCGCCTTAGGAACACCGAGTTTGAGATATCTGCACCATCTGGAACAAATGGTTTAACTTCCAGCTGTATTCATTTAGCTCTTCATCTTGTCTAAGTGGAAAAGCCGAAGGTATAAGCAAGTGTTTCCCTTGTACAGAGCGTGGGATAGACTTGGAGGTTTAATCTATACTCTGTCTATACTCGGGAAACCTAGACTGAGCTAAAGGTATTTCCCCCCCATGTCCAAAGTAATCATTTTTCATTTTTTCACAGCAGGATGGCTTGAATGTCTGGGCCAGCTACGGCCATCTCTCTTGGGAGGGATTACATTTCTGCGGGGCTTCAGAATTCTTGCAATGCTTTGATCTTGCTGAATCTATGGCATGATTGTAACTGTGCATCACGCTACACGGATTACTACAAAAGGGATCATGATGGAATGGTGGACTGTGGGGAAGGGAGCGTTGATTCTGAGACTCATAACTCTTTTCAACATTTTGAAACAGAGATTATTTTCCTTATCTTGAACATGAAGGCAGCATAGCATCGCAGTGAGGAGCGTGAGCTCTGCATCCATGATCCTAGGTGGAAATCCACCTTCTGCAGCTCCCCAGCTCCGTAACTGTGGGCTCACCTTTTCTCTTCTTGGTAACTCCTTTGCCTGCTCTGTGAAATAAGGACAGGATCGACACCTATTTCATGGAGATACTTTGAGGGTTAAAAAGGCCATTTAATGTAAAACATTTCGAACAGTGACTGGCTGAAAAATTAAGCATTCCATTGATGCTAGTTGTTATTGGAAAAGCTACTTCTTTGTTGTCTTTTCACATTATGCTATTCTAGAATGAGTTAGTCTGCACAGACTCTCAATACGCAGCCCTCAACTTAGAAAAGCAACGGAGTGGGATATCAAACTTTTTGAACATATGCATCCAATTGTAATTTTTTTTTCTTATTTGAGTATCACAACTTTCTGTGATATAGGTATTTTTACTCTTATTTACACATGAAACAACTAAAAACTATGCAACTTATGTAGAATGTTTTATATGCTCTATATAAACACTATATCAAAATTATATTAGGAGATATAATTCTACAATTCCAGAGGAGATAAGTTTACCAACTCCAATGTGTGTTTGTCAAAATTAAATTACAAGAGTATTATCAATTACTCATTTTACGACCATGTACAAATCATAATTGGACACATTTCTAATGAAATTAATTAAATGAAATAAATAAAAAGTCAGTTAAGCCCTTGAAAATAGTTGACTTTGATTCTTATGACTTCCACTGTTGATGGCATGAGTGGGCCATTTTAAAAAACAATTATTTTCTATCTTCTAAAGAAGGTGACATTTTAAGGTCAGCACGTGACTAAAAGATGGTTGAGAGTAAAAACAACCCTTTACAAAACCATAAATAGCCCCTACGACATCGTCAATATACCACATTTAGAGTATTGCACTCTGTGGAGAATTCTTTTGGAACATCAAAGTTTGAACTGGAGAGGGAATAAGACAATTTTCCATGTGGATAATTAGACATTGAAGCCACTCTGCCTTTAGGATAACAATAAGATTTTGAGTGATGGTTTAGGGGTGGTTGTGAGCTCCAAGTGTCTCTCCCTGCCAGCAGGATATGTATTATTCTAATATTGTCTGTATCAGTTTCATGTAAGGTTACAGATTTTTTAGTTACGAAAAAAACTAAAAGAGTTCATATAATAACACTTGGCATAGATAGTATTACATTCTACATGCTGGGTATATATTAAAAGCTTATATGACAGGACTCAATTTTTTTTCTCATATCTCATGCCTCTTTGAATTCATTCATCCATTTCTTAAACATCTATTTAATAATTTCAAAATAATTCTGCTAACTGTGTCTCATCTTTGCTTGGTATTAGTTTAACAGTTGTATTTATGTACTGAAATATGTGTCTACCTGGCAAGCTATGAGGGGACTGAGATTTTACAGCTACTGCATTCTTGGTGCTTGGTTCCTGTTGGTGTGTCATGCTCTGATAACCTTCATGATTTGGGTTTAGGGGTATTTCTCCCATCTGTCATGGCTCTTTTAGCAATTTCATATTTTTTCTGCCAGCATCCACCGTGTGTGCCGGCTCAGCTTCTGCGACACAGACGGCTGATTGAAGCAGCAATGAGCTGAGGGCTCTGCTGTTTCCAGGGTGTGCAGAGAAATTGAAGGACTGCATCCAAAGGCAGACACCAAGGTTGTGTGCCAAAGGAAGTCTGGCTGAAGATGTTTTAAAACTCTGAAAGCAGGCTTTTCAAAACTCTGATGCTTATAAATAAATGAACAGAGTTCACACATCACGTGTACATGTTATAGGATATGCTTTACAATCAAAAAGATAAAAATTTTCTTGTAATATGGAGACCCCTGTAATATGTTTTAGAAAAAGTCATTTTAAAAGAATTAAGATTCTGTTTTATTCATGGAATCAGCATGTACTTATTGAATATGTCTCGGCTGCTAGGTACTGAGCTAATTACTAAGGGGCCATAGGTTAACTGGGAATGGTTCATTCCTTCAAATCAGCCTTAATTAGCGGGAGAGCATTGAGGCCAACCTGACCACGAAAAATCAAAATACTGTGAAAAAAGCAAATGTAAATAAAAGATTTGTTTACGATTTATTTACAATCAAATCAGTGATTTTATTCGTGGGTGGAAATGTTCATGGTTTCCTCAACGTCTTCATTTGTCCTCATTCCCTGATATTAGAAACTATGAACACTTCATCCAAGACAGCATGCTTATTTTATTCAAGTCCAAGAAACTGTATACATTCAAAAACTAATCTGAAGTAAATAGTTTTGAGCCGGATATAAGGAGTACATTTGTGCTTCCTTTGTTAAACAGTGTTTCCCAGTTTTCTGGCACGTGTACATTGATAATTTTTAGTAATACTCGTGTTTTTACTTGCATGTATGTGAACTCCATGTTGAGTGAAACTCAAGAACTAGTCTGCGTGGATTTTGCTTTCCTATCTGCAGCAAATATGTGTACTATAGCTTGTGAAAAATAAGTTCTGTAAGTCTAACATATTTTTTTTTCCTCCGTATACTGTTTTAAGTGTCATAAACAAAACTAAGAGGAGTGATGAGGCTTGCATTTGACTTCCAAGGTTGAGGTTATACAATCTCAAACAATGTGTCAGTGGGTGGATGGAGACACTTATTGAAATGAAGATGCTTTAGAAACACTATTTGGTTTGGGGAATGCTAGTGGTATAGAGGAACTTTGAATAGAGGCCAGAGGGAGAAAGGCCGTTTAGAACAACAAGGACATGGAAGAAAAGGATGACTCCATTTGAAGCAGCTGGTAGAGGATTCTACTATGAAAAAGAAATATCCAGGTAATACAAAAAGTTGTCTTTTGATATTTATTGGAAGCTACACAAGGACACGATGTTTCATTTCCAGGAAAATACAATGATCAGGGTAATAATTCATCAGAACGATCATGCTTTTTAGTTCAAAGCATTCTAACAATTTTTTCACAAGTAAACGTAAAAAATAGGTAACCCTCTTTCTGTTTTAATTAGATTTTGCATCTGTTTGAAAAAAGATCGATAAATATTCTGTCTTACAGACTTGCTGTCACATGACTGGTCCAATATGCAGGCTGGAGGTTGAGGGTATTTATGACTAACTTCTTAGATTCTCTGACAAGAAAAATTCTCATTGATGATTCATGTTTCCTACAGAGATAATGAAATAAAGCCTATTGAAAAGCATCCACACACAGTATCAATTCTTAACAAATAGGATGAGAGGCATGGGATTGGATATGATATGTATTAAAACATTACGAAACATTATATCCAAACTTCACATAAGTTTATGTATTGTGGCATTTTATTGGCTGTGGAAAGCCTGATTTTCTCTGTGAATCAACTATGCTTTAAAAATCTAAATTATTTCATTAGTTTCACGTCAAAATATGATAATGACTTTCTCTACACCACACAGAATTTTAAAACTTATTATAAAGATATCACACAATGCAGTGGCTACATTAAACTTACATAATTTTGTACAAAGTTTAGTGTGTGATTTAAATAGTTGACAGTCAAGAAAAGGTCAGAGCAATTAGAGGCAGGATTTGCCACTGGAAATGGGAGCAAGAGCTGGGACTTTTTCCACAGTCTCATGATTTAGTGGATGAATCCTAACAGAAGTCACACGGTTTTATTTCATGGCCAGAACCACCAGGCTATTACAGGAAAGCCAAAAAGACCAGACAGAGAAGAATGTTTCCTTAGAGTAGAGGCAAAATTTACACATTGAAAATTTGTTTTCTAACAAATGAGATATTTTTAGTTCACACTGAAAAAATTAAGAAATTCATCAGACATGTCATTCTTACTCTCAAAACAAGGCCTACTTTGACTGTAATATATGTTTTCTAGAAGTAATAACATCAACTTTTAAATTCATTTTAAATATTGATATGTAAATAAAGTAGAAACATAGATATGCTTTACCCAAACAACTAGCATTGTCATCATACTAGAAGCTCACTTTAAAAGATAATGAAAACTTAACACAAAAACAGAAACAATCATCATAGTTGAAATATCTAAAACTAGTATGTTTGTGTAAAATTTCTACTTATTAGTGTGTTTTGATAATAGTCTTTTTTAACAACTGAGAAATTATACTTTCTACATTAGTTACTGTAAATGTGGAATTAAAAGATCTCCTTGTCTTAAGAAATTAGGTACACTAATATAAAAACATCAAGAATAAAAGTTAAAAAGAAATTGATGTTGCTGTACCTAGTGAGCTGGCTAAAGTCAGCACAGCACATGCTATTTGCAACAACTCTTCTCATGACATGTTTTAATGGTTACGGTTGATGAAAAATTATTGCTTAATTATAATTAAACATGATTCACCACAATGCAATCCATTTGTTCATCCCATTTGTTAATTCATTTTAGAAATAAATATTGAACTGCAAAAATGTGCATTGTGCTATTCTAGTTTCCCTCATTGAATCCAAATGTCTTAACTGGGCTGCTACTGTAAAAATGGTAATTTTTCCAAGTTTTCACATTGTTAGCACATACATTTTTAAAAACCTAATTGCTATATAAATTTTGTTGCAATGTGCATTTAAATGTTTTTGTGATTATCCATATTAGGAAGGAGTTCAACCTATCTTAAAGAGTAACATTCAAATTGCAACATTGGTGTCATGTGCACAGTTCTTGTTTAATACATACTCATTTATCTTTCTGACTGCAAAATTAACATAAAGCTCAGAGGGTAAATGCTTTATAACTATAATTCATTCTGGAAATATATTATTGAAACAACTTCACCAACAAGAGAAAAGACAAGAATAGCAAGAGTTCTAAACACTGATACAACTACTTCAGTAATCGCCTTTTGGATTCCATTCAAAACCTATGACTTCAATTAAGTAGATGTATTAGTCCATTTTTGTGTGGCTGTAAAGAGATACCTCAGGCTGGGCAATTTATAAAGAACAGAGGTTTATTTTGGCTCATGATTCTGCAGACTGTACAGGAAGCATGATACTGGCATCTGCTTCTGGGGAGGCTCAGGAAGCTTTTAATCATGGCAAAAGGTGTAGGGGGAGATGGCATATCACATGATGAGAGTGACAGCAGGAGAGGGAGGAGGTGCCAGGATCCTTTGAACAACTAAATCTCTGGTGAACTCAGAGAGAGACAGAACTCACTCATTACCTCCAGGACAGCACCAAGCCATTCAGGAGGGATCTGACCCTATGACCCAAACACCAGGTTTCACAATGGGGATGGCATTTCAACATGAGATTTGAAGGAGACAAACGTAGAAACCATATAAGTAGAGAAATGTGTACTGAGAAATGGGGAATGCAAGAGAACAACTGGATTGAAACACATTTTTAGTTTCATTCTTTATAATGACATCCTGCTATTAGAGTTGAAATAAGATGTGAAAGTAACAAATTTCTCATGACATACACAATGAACGAGCATGTGCTTGTGGTTGATATGCTTATGCATACATATACATAGACAGTGAAATGTCTGTATCAGCGTGAATCAAAATCTAGGATAAAAAAGTAGTACCTATTATATTTATATGTAAATAATGCCCTACAGGTGCCTTACCTGAATTATCTCATGTAAACCTTAAAAAAAAAAAAAAAAACTATATGATGATTTTTAAAATTCCTTTCAAGCAGAGGAAAAAGTTTGAGAGTTGATTATTTGGCATAAGATAAAGTGGCTAGAAAACGATAATGTCACATTTGAAACCCAAGTGAGATGGACTCCCAAGGAATATCCTGAGCTTTCTTGTCAATGAAGCAGCACATGGCTTTGACCAGCGTGAAAACTTGTACTTAATCCACTGTTGTTTAATTGGAAAATGATGACTTTTCCAGGCTATGCCAATAGATGACAGATTGCTATCTGTTGGTGATTAATACAATTAGCTACAATAATATTATAATACAATAGTATAATAAAATAATAACTGATTTAGGCAAAAATCATCAACGAATGTCAAAATGAGTGTGTGAAAGTTTAAGGAACAGCAAGATTTGTATAGTACAAAGTATCTCAGAACAGAATTCTCTTAAACACAAAGAGTAAAGTAGTGACGTGGCAATGGAGAAACTGAGTCCACATCATTTAACATAATGATCAAAGTTAACCCTTCAGTAATGAAACTCACTGACAGTGTGTGCTTCCTAACATGGTCACTGAGAAAAACTTTGTGTTATTTCTGTGGTATTACTATCAAAAATATAAAACCCAAATCCAGTCATGAGAAAACATCAGACAAATCCCAAACTGAGGGATAATATGCAGAATGTGTCTAATACTCTTTTGAAACATCAATACATTAAGTACTCACCTAATGAAATGGAAAGATTCCTGGAAACTAAGACTTGAAGCAAAATGACTTAAAATCATTTTTTTCTCATCAACATTCGGAGAACATGATGTTGCAGGAAGGAATTTTATTTGAGGATATTCTGTACATTATTTTGCTTAAAGTTGCATTTTCCAAGAACCAATGGATAATGTTAAGTGAGGACTTACTGTACATTGAAATATAAAAAGAATCAGCAACTGTTCTAAATTAAGTGAGGCTAAAGAGATGTGGGAACTGAATAAAACCTGTCAGCTTGGATTTGCTTTGTCTATAAGTAACATTATAGGGACAGTTGGTAAAATCTATCAGGTCTGTATATGAAGGAGGAATATGACCTCAGTGTCGGTTTCCTAAGTTGGATTATTATACTTTGATGTTGTAAGAAAATGCCCAGTGTTCAGATAGTATACAGTGAATTATTTAGGGAAGAAGAGGTGTCATATATACAACTTCCTCTTACACATTTCAGAAAAAGAAAATGTGTACATATGTGCAGAGAGAAGGGGGAATAGAGAAAGCAAATGTAGTGATGTGTTAACATTTGGGGATTCTGAGTGGAAAGTGTTAGGGAATTTTTTGTGCTATCCTTAAAACTTTTCTGTAAGTCTGAAATTATACAAAACTAAAAAAAAAAGAAGAGAGAGAGAACCGTATATTATATAGTCAGCCCTCCATTTTCACCAGTTAGTTTACGAATTCAACCAATCTTGGATCAAAAATAATAGGAAAAAAGTTAAAAATAATAAAAATAGAAGGCAATACAGTGTAATGACTGTTTACATAGCACTTGCTTTGCATTATGTAGTATAAGTAATCTAGAGATGGTCTAAAGTACAAGGCAAGATGTGTATGTACGTTGTATGCAAATACTACACCTTTTGATATAAGGGACTTATCATCCTGGATTTGGTATCTGGGAGGGTTCTGAAACCAGTCACCTGTGGATACCATCAGATGACTGTAGCATTTAAAGTGCCATTTAATTAAAAAAAAAATGCCTGCAATTTGACAAAACATCACTGTTCTTAAAAATCATGCAGGTAAATTTCAAACAGAACATTTAACTTAAAATAATTTTATAAACCTAATACACCAAAATGATTGCAATCACAGATCATCATTTCTCAAAGCCTTGCTAGTTGTTTCTCCTACATTTCTTTCTCTCCATGAAATTTTTGTGGGGGCAGAGGGAATAATTAAAAATAAATACTCATGATAATACGCCACTAATAATATTAACAAATCGTATTGACTTTTTACTGCAGAACATACTAAATGTTTTATATGTATTGTCTTATTTAATTTTCACATCTCCTAAGGATTGGCACTACAACTACCTTTATTTCATGAAAGGGAAACAGAGTCTTAGAGATGAATAACTTTCAAGGATCAGCCATGTAGAAGACTGTGGCACAGGGAAAGTGCAGAAACTTCCACTCCACAGCCGATGCTTGCTGCAGTAAGTGCTTTCCGTGAGAGAGATCTACCCAGATGCACTCTCAAATCAAATATACTTCCATTTTCTAAATGTTCAACTGCATCTTCTGATTCAGCTGTTTCTGAAAATACTAGTATTACATTTTTAAAAAAATTTCCACACCGAAATTCTATTTCAAAATATCACAATTCTTTTAAAATTCAGAATTCTTTCTGAAGCTGAAAGTCTTTCATTCAATTATAGCTTATTTTGAGTTACGAAGCTTGTATGGCTCCTATACATCCTTGATCTACTTTTTTCTTTTCTTCCTTTTCTTTTCTTTTTTTTTTTTTTTTTTTTTTGCTCACTCTATCACCCAGGCTGGAATGCAGTGGAGTGATCTCGGCTCACTACAACCTCCACTTCCCAGGTTCAAGCAATTCTCCTGCCTCAGCCTCCCGAGTAGCTGGGATTACGAGTGCCCACCACCACACCTGGCTAATTTTTGTATTTTTTGTATGGGGTTTCACCATGTTGGTCGTGCTGGTCTCGAACTCCTGATCTCAAGTGATCCGCCTGCCTCGGTCTTCCCAAGTGCTGGAATTACAGGCGTGAGCCACGATGCCTGGCCAGCTCTAGTTTTCTGAAAACTATTTTCAGGTTTCTATATCCTTGCCTTTCTGTCCATCAAAAAGCCTGAGGTTAATAAGAAATAATGCCAATATGTTGTTGAGAGAAGTAATCACAGAGCTGATTAAGGTATATTCATTTATCCACGTTTTTCCAATTTTTAATCAACTTTTTTGGCATATAATGTTAAGAAAAATAAAAGACACCCATTTAAAAAAAATGTAGTTAATGAGGCCGGGTGCGGTGTCTCATGCTTGTAATCCCAGCACTTTGGGAGGCGGAGGCGCGCAGATCACAAGGTAAGGAGATAGAGACCATGGTGAAACCCCGTCTCAACTAAAAAACCAAAAATTAGCTGGGCGTGGTGGCACACACCTGTAGTCCAGCTACGCAGGAGGCTGAGGCAGGAGAATGGCTTGAACCAGGGAAGTGGAGGTTGCAGTGAGCGGAGATTGCACCACTGCTCTCCAACCTGGAGACAGAGAGAGACTCTATCTCAAAAAAAAAAAAGAAAAAAAGAAAAAAAAAGTAGTTAATGAGTATTGTTTCTTCTTAAATAGACTTTATCTGCTAGAGCAGTTTTAGGTTTATAGAATAATTATACAGAAAGTAAAATGAATTTCCATATAATTTCACCCCCCGCCCACGCACCACAGTCCAGCTTGTATCAATTGTCTTCTGTAATGGACCATGCCTTTGTATCTAAAAAGTCATCACCAGATCCAAGGTCGCCTATATTTTCACCTCTGCTATCTTATCAAAGTTGTGTGATTATTTTTGTCTGTTTCACATTAGTCCTGTAGCTCTTTTCAGTTATTGTACGTGAAAAGTTTAAAGTCTATGTCTGCATTCATTTTATTGTTGTTCCAGCCACATTTATAGAAAAAAACTCCTTTCTCCTCTAAATTGCCTTCGGTCTTTTATGAAAGACTAGTTGAGTATGTTTGTTTGAGTCTATTTTGGGGATCTCTATTATGTTCCATTGATCTATTTGCCTATTATTTTGTGAATATCACACTTTCTGAATCACTGCAGTTTTGTAGCAAGTTCTGGGTCAGGTGGTTTCCGTCCTCCAGAGTCGCTGTTCAGTGCTGTGTGGGTTATGCTGGGTCCTTTGTCTTTCCATATGAACTTTAGAATCAACTTTTCTACGTTAAAAAAATAATTTCCTGTGATTTCGATAGAGATTGTGGTGAATCAATACATCAAGTTGGGGAAAATCAACATCTTAATAATATTGAGACTTCCTATCCATATTGTGGAATAGCTCTCCATTTATTTAGATCTTGGATTTCTCTTACTAGAGTTGTGTCATTTTCTCATATAAATCTTGTACATATGTATTAGATTAATTCCTACACATTTAATTTTTGTCTGCTGATACAAATGTTATTGTCATGGAATTAAAATTTCCAATTTTTCAGTGCTAGTATACAGGAAAGCAATTGATGTTTATATATTATCCTGTATCCTGCAACAATCATGTTATAATTACTTTCATGTTCCAGTAGTGTTTTCATGGATTTAGGGTTATTTTCTTATAGACAATCATATTACATCATATCATCTCTGCATAAGGATAGTTTAATTTCTTCTTTCTTTCTCTGTGTAACTTTTATTTCATTCTATTGTCTTATGACATTAGCCAAGACTACCAGTATGATGTTTAATTAGAGTGTTCATGTTCAGAGGGGAAATTCCTGTCTTGGTTTCAATCTTAGGCAGAAGGTATCAACTTTCTCACCATTAAGCATGATATGTAATTTAAGGTTTTGGAGATGTTCGTTTTATTGAAAAAGTTCCTCTCTATTTTTAGTTTGTTTTGAGCATTTTAATCATGAATAAGGGCTGGATTTTATTGAATCTGTTGTTTCATCAATTGATGTGATAATATAATATTGCTTCTGTAGTCTGTGAAATGATGGATTATACTGATTGATTTTCAAACGTGGAAATAGTCTGGCAACCTGGAATAAATCCCACTTCAGTGTGTTGTATGATTCTTTTTATACATTATTAAATTCAGTTTTTGAACTTATTTGTGATGGTTTGTGCATCTATATTTATTTGAAATGCAGATTTATAGTTTTAATTTTTAAAAAATGTTTTCTCTGGTTTTTGTATTAGATAATGCAGTCCTCAGAACAAGTCAGGAACTATACTCTCTCTGGTACAGATAGAAGTTCATTTAAAAAAAAATTAAAAATAAAAACTCTTCTCTGTTTCTATTTTCTGGAAGAGATTGTAGAGAATTAGCAAAATTTCTTCCATAAAAAAATGTTTGGTAAAATTCACTATATGGCTGGTACTTTCTGTTTTGGAAGGTTATTAATTATTGATATAATTTTAGTATTCTATATTTTACCACTCAGATTGTCTGTTTCTCTTTGTGTGAATTTCTGTAGCTTGTGTTTCTAGTAATTTGTCCATTTCAGCTAAGTTATCACATTTTTGACATAGTTTTCATAAAATTGCTTATTATCATTTTAATGTTTTTGGGATCAGTCTTCATGGTCCCTTTTACATTTCAGATATTAGCTATTTTTGCCTTCTCTCTCTCTCTCTCTCTTTCTCTCTTTTTTTTTTTGGCTAGCCTCACTAGAGGTAAAGAAGCTATAAGAAGTGAATTTTATTATCTTATCAAAGAACGAGCTTCTAGTTTTGTTGATTTTCTCTATTAATTTTCTTTATAAAATTTTATTACTTTTGGCTCGAAATTTTATTGTTTATTTTTCTTCTGTTGCTTTGTATTTAATTGCCTCTCCTATTTCTGTTTTTCTAAGCTAAAAGTTTAAATTATTGGTTTTTAGATCTTTATATTTTTTTCCTAACATCTGCATTCTACACTGTAATTTCTCTCTAAGCACTACTTTTGCTATATACTGTATTTTCATTTAATTTGGAATATTTTAGCTTTCTCTTGAGAATCTTTCTTTGACCTATGTGTTACTTAGAAGTATGTTTTTAAATCTCCAAGTATTTTGGAATTTTCTATATATCTTTCTGTTATTCATGTCTAGTTCAATTTCACTGTAGTTTGAGAGCATACTTTGTATGATTTACATTCTTTTGACTTTCTAAGGCCTGTGTTATAGCCCGGAAACTGGATTACCTTGGTGAGTGTTGAATGGGATCTTAAGAAGAATGTGTATTTTGCTGTTGTTGAGTGTAGTCTATAGATGTCAATTATATCTGGTTGATATTTGGTGCTGTTGGGTTAAGCTATGTCCTTACTGATTTTCTGGCTGCTAAATCTGTTTCTGACTGAGGGAGTTGCAGTCTTCTACTACGATAGTAGATTGATCTATTTATCTTTGCAGTTCTATCAGTTTTTGCCTCACATATTTTGAAGTTTCCTTGTTTAGAAAAACGCACATTAAGAATTGTTGTGTATTTTTGGAGAGTTGAATCCTTTATTGTTAAATAGTGTTTCTTTTTATCCCTGGTAATTTTCTTTGCTGTGAAATCTGCTTTGTCTAAACATTGATTCATTTTTTAAAAAATTAGTTCATACACGCATTTATTGAAATAGTTCTAACCTCTGCACAGAGATCATTGCCAAGGCTCCTGGATGGGACAATTGATTCCACCAGGTAGGGCGGCAGGAACTAAAATGAAAAGGAGCTGGATGTAAGATATTTGGAGTGACAAATAGGTAGATTGGTAAAATCAGAAGTTGTGATTACAAGTCTTCAATTGCATACCTTAAGCAGAAACCTTTTACGGCACTATTATAGACACTCAAGTGCCTCTCTGTCCTCATACCTGTAAAGGGATGAAATAAAATGCTGACAGCAGACTCACCTCCAAACTTTGGGTATATTCCTGTAAGGAAGAAAAGAAGCATGAGAAAAAGTGTAACTCCCGCTATTATATATCCTCCGTACCATGATTCATTTTATTTTTCCATAAAAGAAGTCAAGTAAAAACAATGTTGCTCAGGTTGTTTTAGTCATTGATACTATGTATGTATTATGTATGCAAAAAATATTTTTTAAAATTGAAAGCCACTTTAGAATAAATAAAGTAGCCTGGGAAGCATTGTCAGAACTGGTTTTATTTTTTAATTGAAGAGGACACACATCTAAATTTTCATCCATTTCAAATTTACATTTGCCATTGACAAATTATTTATAAAAATGTGGAAACTTCTGAATTATTCCTAATGAATATGTAATTGGTTTGGTAAAATATATACTTTACATAAGTAAAATTAGTCTAAATTGGTTGTGTGAATAGTAGTTACTTTCGAAAGAAAATGCTGATCATTCTCAGTTTACTAATGTTAAGGGTAAATATATGAAACTGAAGGAAAACACTGTCAAATTATCAGATGTAAATAAATATTTAAAAGAAAAATTTGCTTTGAATTTACTGTTCATGATTAAAGTGAATTGTTTGAAAATAATTAAAGTGTTCATAAAATAATACATTTTATGGACAAAATAAATCATACTCTTCCACCACCCTGTCACTATTTATTAAAAAGTAGCCCACTTTATCTTTAAGATACTTAAGCTCATTTCTTGAAGGATACTAGGAAGAGACTTTTGTTCAACTCTCTGCAGGAAGCCGCTGATGATGAGGGGTTCCTCTTCTAGCACAGTGCAGGAGAGAAAAATAGACAGAATGGAATTCCTTGATGTTAATATAATATAAAACGTCATCTAGTATAAAAGGTAATCTAGTACCCAGATGTTTTATATAAACTTGAAATAGGGGATTACTATATACTTGTTTTTCAATCCAGGACCACTTTATTTACCTTTGCAAACATGACTTTAATTATAAAGAGTTTGACCTGATTCACATAAAGCTCACCTCAGAAACACCTGGAATTTAGAAAGACAAGACCCTACAAATTGTCATGTGCAGAATCATTATTTGCATTACCAAGGAATTTGTGCACTTCATTTTTATGAGAGGGTTTAGTTATGTTCAGCTATAGAAAAGCTTAGAAGAAGCTCTTTATTAAAAACAATACATGAACTAAAATGTTCATTCTAAAAATTCAAAGCACAAAACTTTTAAATTGATGTAATAGGCTGACATCCAAAGAAAAAAAATAACATTGTGCATATTAAAAGGATAACAAAAATTGCATGATGAGATGAATCTATTCATAAAATTGTAGTGCTCACTTACCATCGCCTCTTTAGGGAGTAAAATATTGTCATTGTAAAAGTCTCTGTACCCTGCACCATGGCTCTGAAATTCCACCAGCAAAAATATATATGTTTGGCTTTGGTAGAATTTGGTAAAAATTTATCTATTATGAAAATGTTCCAAAATATACAAAAATGTACAGGACAGCATAATGTGGCTGAATGCTTACCTTCAAGAATTACCAATATTCTGTCAATCTGTTCTTCCCAAACCCTGGTCATGATATCGTATCTTCGATAAACACTTCAGGAGATAGAGAGGATTTTTGTCTTCCTATACAATTTCCAGTCTTTCAGAATTACTTAAAAACATTAAAATATTTTAGCAGGAATTGATAATGTATTAGCCAATTACTATCACTACAAAAATCAAAGTGATAAAATAATCACATTCCAACCAATACATGTTGGAGGGTTATTAGGTTGCAGTTGGTATTAGACTGGCCATGGCCCCTGGTACAAATCTTACTAATGTCACTACTTTGTCTGGTCTGAACCAGACTCTGGACAAGACGTAAGGACCAAACTAGAGAATATTCATGCTTGCTGGCCTAGTTAAGTTTTGTTCATCCATTTGACGTCTCCTAAGATAAATGAGTGCATATTCCCTGTTTCCTTGGGCACTCTGCTACTCTGAAAATAAAGAGTTCCATTTCTGCAGTTGGAATCAACGGATAAACAAAGAACAATTTTTCTATTAAGGAAGGTAATGCTGGAAAATGAGAAACTGGATTTAAATCTGACCGGCACGTGTCAAGTGAAGTAGGGTATCAGAATTCACTTATCTAGTATCTCTAAGCCCGTATGTGTATATATATATATATATATATATACACACACACATATATATATATATGAGATTTGAGCATTTGATACATGCTTTTAATGTTCAGGGTGTGGAATTTAGGCTCTGGAATGATCCAGAACATACATGATCTTAGCCTAAAATAAGGTGGAGAAGCCAGAAGGAAGAGTCAGAACATTCAGGACTTCAAGATGGATTAGATGGAGAGGGAAGCAAAGTAAGAGTCAACAATAAAGCCCAAGTTTGTGACTTGACAAACTGTGTGGTTGGTGACGCCGCTGAGATACAGAAGTCAGAGTAGTGGAGTCAAAACATGGGTGAGGGTGGTGTAGGATAAGCAGATATGAGGTCCTTATAAGTCTAGTTTTTCCATAGTATCATGGATGTGGCTCTGAAGACAGTGATTGGAAAAGGCATACCTGGGAAATCTGGGGATAGTTGTGGGTGTTTATGGAGCAGGATGCACATCATAAGGTGGAAGAAAATGAAGCTGAAAAAGGTAAATCAACACACAGCAGCTTATAAAGCACTGGGTCAGAATGGTGTCATTGTTGAGACTCTAATATGAACCCTACTCTTCTAAGTTCTCCTTTGAACCCTGCTTTCCAGATTTTCTTGTCACCATCATTGGTTGGATCCTTCCAATAAGTGATATTCAAACGACATTTAGCAGGCAGAAGGAAAAGCCACATTTTCTGTTGTGTTGTTGAATGCTGACCCGGGGTTGGCTTCCAGGTGCAGTGTTGAGGAAACCACATCCTGGTACAGGGCAACTAAAGTTACGTATTTTTGCTTCTTTGCAATTTCTGCATTCCCAGGTTGGTTTTGTTTTGTTTTTGCTTTTAGTTGAATAGTACTGTGATTAAACTTGCGTATTTAATAAGACTTCGTTGCTGACAGGAAATGATGAAAGATCTAGACAAAAGACATTAATTGCTCAGATACAGTTTATTTAGATTTTGGTGAATGTTTTAATTGAGTCTTTCATCATAGCTTTTTTGATAGCATGGGAAATCTGTGGATTGAACAAAAATCCTGGCATTTGACTTGATAGCATATCAATACTCATATGAATGAAACTCTCTTGTGATACAATACACATCTTTTCCTTGGAACTATCTGGTTGTCAAGAAGTATGACGAAAAGAACTACATGATGTCTAGAAAATCTATCACAAAAGTAATGCAGAGCAAGAATGCTTATAAGTCAATATGACAGTATGAAAAATGAAGCTCAAAAGATGTTAGACTTAAATTTGGGGCAGAAACAACAAACTGAATATAACACATACATGATTTTTCTGCTCCCAAACATCTATTTCTTTCCAAAATATGTTATTTTAACTTTATCTTGTTGCATATTCTTTTCAATTGTAATTTGATTTATCAGTAAATGCTCAGTCTTGAAAATATTTTCTCAATGGTCCATAAGAGAAATGTTTACTGATTTAACAGTATCCTTATCACAATATTGATTGTCTCAAGGTGCTGGGACATGGTTTGAAAGCCTCTCTCTACCTAATACACTTGTTTCCTCAGATAAGAGACGATGCTGATGTTACAGCATTGGAGCTTAGAATTCACACTTCATGGATAATATGCATAACTTTTTGAAATATCTTCTAAGGAAACACTTTTTAAAATACTGGGATAGAAAACTATATGTATGCAGCTAGGCATGGTGGCTCGCACCTGTAACCTAAACACTTTGGGAGGCCAAGGCGAGAGGATTGCTTGAGCCTAGGAGTTCAAGACCAGCCTGGGGCAACACGGTGAGACCTCGTCTCTACAAAAAATAATAATAATAATTAGCCAGAAGTGGTGACACGTGACTGTAGTTCCAGCTATTTGTGAAGCTGAGATGGGAGGATCGACTGAGTCTGGCGAGGTCAAGAATACGGTGTGCTATGATCCTGCTGCTGCACTCCAGCCTGGGTAACAGAGATAGACCCTGTCAAAAAAAAAAAAAAAAAAAAAAAAGGAAGGAAGGAAGACAGAGAGAGAGATGAAGGAAGGAAGGAAGGAAGGAAGGAAGGAAGGAAGGAAGGAAGGGGGAGGGAGGAAGGAAGGAAGGGGTAGGGAGGGAGGGAGGGAAGGAAGGAAGGAGAGAAAGAAAGAGAAAGAAAGAAAGAAAGAAAGAAAGAAAGAAAGAAAGAAAGAAAGAAAGAAAGAAAGAAAGAAAGAAAGAGAAAGAAAGAGAAAGAGGAGAGAGAAAGAAAGAAAGAGAGAAAAAGAAAACTATATGCAAGACTATGTTTTTGAAAACAAGCTATGCAAAAGCATGAAGTTATATAAATGATCAACATGAATAAGAGTAAGAAAAGGAAGAAATTGTAAAAGACCCTCTGGAAAAAAAAGTTATGCTCTTATTCAAGATAATGATTATGAAGAAATGTTCAAATACGTATGCTATGATAAAGATGGTATTTTTAAAAGTGAATAGTACTTTTTATAATTTTTAAAGACTATACTAGTGCAGTATATATATACATATATATATGTGGGGGGTGTATACATATATATACATATATACTTAAAATCTGCAAATTTTCCCAATGAATTATAATATCTCTTGAGAGCAAGTTTTAGGTTTTGTTCCTTTTCTAAGCCGCACTTCCATGCTGCTTTGCACAAAGAAGTCATTCTACAAACGCTTTTCAAATAAATCATGTCATTGAAACTGTAAATTAATATAAATGTTTTGATGGAAAAGCTGCTATCCTCCTAAATGACCACCCAGCATGTACTACATTTAAATTATCAGCAAGTTTTCATTTTAGGCCAGTCTTTTCAGAAATAAAACAAATAAATCAATAAAGGAGAAAATGTGACCAACCTACAGTAGCATACTATAAATAGTGACCCTCTGCACCATGTGGAACTGACCTGAAGAGGAAGGGCGTGATTAGTGTGTACGCTGCCACAGGCTGAGCTGCAAATTCATCTTGAGTGCACGCTGGAAAATGCATTTCTTAGATGTGATGTAAATTGCACGAGTCTTGTAGTATTCTGACAATTCAAAAACCTGAGACATTTTAAAGAATTAAGCAATATATTCACAGAATGAAAACATGTAAGTGCAGCTGCCTATGTGAGAAAGATATATTACAGAATATTCCTGTTAATAGATGAGATAGTAGATGGATGTCTAATATATATATATATATATATATATATATTTATATATATATACACCCAAGCCAACATAAATGAAAACCGTTCTGCAGGAACATATGTATCTATTTATGTCTTCATAAGTGTTCAGACAGACTTCATATCCCACTCCCTCAGGACACACAATTGGAATTACACAAACAGCATAAGAACCAAATGAGTAAAACCAATGTTCTCAGAACTGACTGTCATTAATCACTAATGATGTCGGGTCAGTGAATACCAGGCTTCAACAATACAACAGATCATACATTCTACAAGGAGACAATGAATTTTCTAAAGAAAAATAACCTCCCTTAAGGGTACAGAGACTCCATAAAGACAAAATGAAGCCGAAGATAAGTAACCTGGCAAAAAGATCAGGATGATGATATCAGTGGTCATTTCACTATCCTTGAAACTGATATTTTCTAAAATACATACTTTTTAAATGACAGAGTATCATTAAAATTGATAAATGTGTAAAATACAGGCTACTTAGCTGATATTTTCTTTGGTACATCTCCTTGGGTCTGAAGATATAGTTCAGCAGTTAACCCTTCAGGAACCATGCTGAGAAAATATCTCTTATGATTAATATCTTGATTTGTTTTACAATTAAAAAGTTAATTTATAGCATGAAGTCTTATTGGACTATTAAGACACATGGAATAAATACTAAATTAATATCCACGATGAGTTACATTTTGTCAAGGAGCTGGAGTTGCTGACAATTATGCAGGCTCCACTTGGGATAACTCAGTCAGCATTTTTACCCTCACGGTAGAATGGAACATCAGTGTTCGCCATCAAAAGAGTACGCCTAAATTATGATGATGTGGCTCGCTATATATGATCTTGGCTTTCTCATTTTACTTTTAATAGAATTCATTTCTTTCTTGTGTTTAAAATAAGAAGGCAGAATTTGTATGGTTCAGAAAATATACAACCTGCCATATGTTGTCATCTTATGCAATAAAGGGAAACTTGTATGTGCCTCCTATTGTGGATTTTCTATAAAATAGCGCTCCTGACCAACACAAAGTAATATTTGGGAAATCAAAAGTACATGTAAAACAACCAATAAGACAAACAGCACATAATAGATGCTAATAAGCCGATTATTCTCTTTTGAATGCAAAGGTAAAAATCACACAGACTACAGCAGATGTGCGTATTGGGGAAGGTAGAGTAAGGATGCTAAGATTTATAAAGAAACGTAAGAAAACATTTTCAAGGGCTGGAACTGTGGCATTGCTCATTTGCACTCAAACTAAAAGACAGTTCTAATGAAGCAGCCTGAGTAGGCTGCTACAACGAGTCAGCCTTCCTCAGTGTCTGCCCCTCTTCTGACTGGCCTGTCCCAGGGTGCAGTGACTGGCTCCCTCTTGGTGGCACTCAGACCTGAAGGTATCAGGTATGCAGGGTTTCAGTCCAAACATACACAGCCTCCCGGTTTCTCCACCGTGATTTTTAACTCCTGTCTACCCAGAGCCATTCTACTACTGGGTCTTCTGTGTTTCACACTAACTATCCCATTGGGAGAGGTGGATTGGTTTTACCAGCCTGCTTCCCCAGTGGACTGGGATCTCATAGCTGACCCACTGTAGATGCTGGTCAGAAGCCCAAATCTCTGTTCTAATTAAGTAGGGACAGATTCACAAGCTTTCTTAGTTCCCACAGTGGCTTTACTATTGCAGCAATATTTCCACAGTGCTCCAAAATAAATACATGACGGCTTACATTTATTAAGTTGCTAACTCCAAAAAAAATTTAAGTGTTTCTATCCTAACCACTTAGGGCATCCTTGAAAAAGAATACACATAACATCGGTTGAAAGAAAACTAGCATTCAGTTTTATTGTTAAGTAGTCATAATTATTCAATAATGGTAGATGTTCACCTGCTGGGCACTGTGTGACTTCTTGATCCTTATTTCTTGATGCACGTTGATTTCGTGATACATAGTTTTATCACAGCAACCACCAAAACCCCCTCTGCAAAGATGTGAAGTCACTAAAGGGAAAATTCAACAAATTTTGTTGAATTTATTCTGAGGTTTACATACAGAATCCCAAATGAGGACTAGTAGTGTAACTGTATTAGTCAGGGTTCTCTGGAGGGACAGAATGAACAGGATAGATGTATATATGAGGAAGAGTTCATTAAGGAATATTGACTCACACGATCACAAGGTGAAGTCCTACAACAGGCTATGTGCAAGCTGAGAAGCAAGAAAGTCAGTCCAAGTCCCAAAACCTCAAAAGTACGGAAGCCGATGGTGCAGCCTTCAGTCTGTGGTTAAAGGTCTAAGAGTCCCAAAGCCGAAGAACTTGGAGTTTGATACTCAAGGGCAGGAAGCAACCAGCATGGGAGAAAGATGGAGGCGGGAAGACTCAACCAGTCTAGTTCTTCATGTTCTTCTGCCTGCTTTTGTTCCAGTGGCCCTAGCAGCTGATTAGAGGGTGCCCACCCAGATTGAGGGTTGGTCTGCCTCTCCCAGTTCACTGACTCAAATGTTAATCTCCTTCAGTAACACCCTCACAGACACACCCAGAACAACATTTTACATCCTTCGGTCAAGCTGACATTCAGTATTAACCATCAAAATAACCTTACATTTAGATTGATCCTACCAAAAACAAACTAAAAAAAAAAAAAAAAAGAGAGAGAGAGAAGAAAAACAAAGAAACAAAAAACAGTTTCTTGAGTGTGTCCTGTCAAATCCCTGATATTCGTGCCATCATCAGGAGCAGAGGATGTGTACTGAGGAGGAGGAGTGTGTTGGAGAAAGAGTCCTAATCGTCTTCTGCTGTGTATTTCCACCAGTTGCTGCTCTACAGACCCTTCCAGATAAGACATCTTGTAGGGGGAGGATGCTGTGACCAGCAAGCCAACCCGATGGTGCCCCCATAGGCCAGAGCATTTATTTCCCACTCAGGCAATGACATTGTTGAGCCAACAGAGTGGTCCAACTAATGCCAGGATAATCTGAATCACGCTCAAAGCTCTATGGTGATTTCCTTGATATATGGTCTAAATTTAATTCCATGTAATACATCTCATAAAATCTGTGTTTAAAAATATCCTGCCATTTTATCATCCTGCTATCAAACTTGCTGCAAGTGAGCCTCTACGTTTTTTAATAAGGAAGCATACTGCTGGCAGTAATACCACAGCGAGAGTCCAGAACACTATGCCAGTGTGCTGGAATTTCTCAGAGGTGCAATTTTATGCAACAAATGTGTTTGCAGAACCTGAGGGGAAAAATCAACCACAGGAAAATGAAAGATTAAAATTCTTAATACAAGAATGATTATAAATTGGAAGCATTGATGGATGCACACCTATGATTGTTAGCTGATTTTTCAATTGTAGACGATCATAATAAAAATTAAAAATAAAAGAAAGAGAACTATGTGAGTATTAGAGAAGCATATTGGATTTATCTGCTGTTCCTGGGTTGGGGGCATAAATAGGGCAGGTAGCAGTTATTCACTAAGTCCCCATTGGCCGGGAGCAATTGCTGCAGAGGTTGTGGGTAAGTGCTCTGTCGTCACATGTGATCTGTCTATTGTCCTGTCTGTGTATCGTCCCTCAGCAGTGATTATCTCTCAAGAAGATCTCAGGGGTTGTAGCTCAAATTAAAGTATCATAAAGATGTACGATAAGAAAGCAGGAGAAATGAAGGGCCTAATTTCACTTTTGAGTGCACATTCAGTTACAAGAACTACTCATGGCACTTATTTTTATGTATTGAAACTGAAAAAAAAAAAAAGAGACATACATTATCGATCCTAAACTGAGGTGGAGGTATAGACTTGTCACATTTAATAGTTTGTCCAGGAACATAGATAGTAAATAGCAAAGCAAGGGTTTCACAAGTGTTGGTTTTATTTGGAGAAGGGTGGGGTCTTTAAATTACTTTTAATGCTATCATAAGGGTATAGTATAATTCTCTCATGAGAATATTAGCATCAATGTATTAAAATACTTTATGAGTAATAAATCACCCAACTCAGGCTTTCTTCAATAACAAAAGGGATTTTCACTATAAGGTGATGTCCACGAAAGGTTGGAAGAGTCCAGCAGTACACGGAACTCATCCATGGAGATGCCCCAGCTCTCAGCATCTCCCTGGGCTGATGGCTTTTCCTTGTGTCTCCGAAACAGCACCCATGACCTTCAGGGGCTGCAGGCTTCCTCATCTATGGAGAAGAAGGAGATGGAGATACAGAGGCAGAGAGAGAAGGAAGGCAGGAGGCTTTATTTCTTTATTTATTTTCAGATGCTCTAAGAAATCGTTAATATTTTTCCCCATCAAATGCCTAGGAAGATCTTTGCTCCATCTCATTGATCCAAATCCCCTGTGTCCGTTTGGGCCGTTAATGGGAGATGTGTGTATTATGTTGGTTTTTGTTTGTTTGTTTGTTTGTTTTAGATGGAGTCTTTCTCTGTCACCCAGGTTGGAGTGCAGTGGTGCGATCTCAGCTCACCGCAACCTCTACCTCCCAGGTTCAAGTGATTCTCCTGCCTCAGCCTCCTGAGTAGTTGAGATTACAGGCACACGATACCAAACCCAGATAACTTTTGTATTTTTAGTAGAGACAGGGTTTTGCCATGTTGGCCAGGCTGGTCTCCAAATCCTTACCTCAAGTGATCTACCCGCATTGGCCTCCCAAAGTGCTGGGATTACAGGCTTGAGCCACCAGGCCCGGCCAGGTATTAAGTTGATAAACAGTTTAAACTTAAACTAGATACCTCATGCCTAGAAGCAATGTTTCAACCCGGTTCTCTGAAGCAAATGGACTACTCAGAACTGGTGTTAAAGAATGTGGAAACTCTAGCGTAAATTGGAATAGGCATCAAAAAGAAACGGATATTGAAGAAGCAGCCACAGGGTCCAATATAACAAAACCAGAAGGTGATCTCCTTATATTAGTACATATAGTACAGAATAGGAAAGAGGATGTTAATCATTGCAAACTCTGTAATTTCAAATAATTTTCAAAGAATCAATTTTTAAAGTTTCCTAAAGATTCAGGATAAATGGTCCTAACATTTAACTTTTTCATGTTTTAACAGTTAACTTATTCTGATGAATAAATTCATACCCAATTGAAAAAGAAATTGGAAAATAAAACAAAATTTGAAATTGCCATTAATCTCTGTGCCCAAAGAAAGTCACACGTGACATTTTTGGTGTCTTTCTCTCCAGTCTGGAATATACGCATATCATGTTATTATTTAAAACACGATTTCTTCGCTGTGTTTATGTATCTTAGCTTTTGCATTATAATTTCACTAAAGTTGTAATTTATCTTTATAACATTTTTTTTCTGATTTTCTAGTCCCTTCAGCTAAATGCTTACTTGATTTTGTTTCTTTCATTCTTTCTCAATGATAGAAAGTTTTCGGGCCATAAGTTTGTTGTTGTTGTTGGTTGGCTGCACAAAATTATAGAGAGTTCTGATTGCTTATATTTTTTACAGTTTTGATTTCCCATTTATCCAACCATTAACTGAGTGTTTTACAATATTTAACGACTAAAAGTTTTATTTTACTTTTTTTGGTAATAATAACTTTTACTATTATTTTGCTTCAGTGTGTCTTGACTCACTACCAGTTCCTTCTTCATCTGTGAAAAATAATATTACTCATTCCTCCAAAAAATGCATTAAAGTACTAGGATATTACAAATAAACTGAATACATTCAGGCTAGCTTTAACCAGAATTATAAAATCAGCAATGTAAGAAGCAAAATGCAAGATCATGCAAATTTTAACATTTGTCAAAAAACATAGTCCTCATTGTTTAAATAATGTGTTGGCTTGAACACTCTTTTCTCTACAGAGATTGTGATACCTGATTTTGTTTCCATTTGCATTTGCTTGTGGGTACATCCTCCTTCCTTTTTCTTTGCTGATGCAATTTTCCCCATAGATGGTATATTCCTTGGGTCATGTTAATAAGAGGAAGTTTATACACTCACATATATGTCACCATTTGACTAAGAGCCCCTTATGTTTGTTTGTGACAAATTACCATCAGTGAGTATATGGACAATTTATGGTGGCGATGAGAACAAACCCGGGAAGGATATGGTTTGAGGTTTATAAAGTAAGCTCAGCTAGTGTTGATTGTGACTAATAAATCAACATCCAATGCTCCACTATCAAATACTAATTAATTCTTTCTTTCCTCCCTCATATTAATTTAGTGTCATTCCAAGTCTTCAGGGGAAAGTGTTTGCAGTCTGAAGCAAGAACACTCTTATGCCTTGCCAGAGAATTTTATTAATTGCAGTAAGTGCAGTGGCTTTGGACACCCAAATTTAAAAAAGAAAAATGATTTTGGAAGACAATTCTCCCCTTTGGCAAGTATGATATTTTAGGATCTCAATAAATCCTTTTGAACCTAATGGAATTAATTTTCTCTTATCTTTTTTTGGTACTCAGATAGTCTGGTAATCTAATTACTAGGACCCTTATATTCTAACATTCATATTAAAAGCAACTTCAAAATACAAAATAAAATAAATTCAACAAATTTGTTCAGAGACCTAGTCATAATATGATATTTCACTCTGATGACAAAGGCTATGTTTGCACCTAAGTGATATTCACAGAGGGCTAAAATACCCGTTTACCTACCTAAAATTCTGGTAGCTAGCTGAATCTTGTATGTACAATTATAAATATATGTTTTGGATATTTTAATTTGTTCTGAGTTTAGTGATTTAAAAGATTATCTGTAAATCAGATGACAGAATCCTTTTTTATGGGGGTGAGCAGGGAAGGTCTCACTCTGTCACCTAGACTGGAATGCAGTAGTGCAATCAGGGCTCACTGCAGCCTCTACCTCCCAGGATCAGCTGATCCTCCCACCTCAGCCTCCTGAGTACCTGGGACTATAGGTATGCACCATTATGCCCAGCTAATTATTGGGTTTTTTTGTACTTTTTGTAGAAAAGGTGTTTTTCCATGTTGTCCTGGCTAGTCTCTATCTCCTGGGCTCAAGTGATCCACCTACCTTGGCCTCCCAAAGTGCTAGGATTACAGGTGTGAGCCACTGTGACCAGGCCTGATGGAATCTTTTTTAAACAATATGGTATGGTGAGGAATGAAATAGAAAGTCACGGTACTGTGCAGCTTTGATGGCTGATAAATGCTAGGTGAAACTGCACTTTGTGGATTCATCATTTTTTGTGCCAGGCAGAAAATGTGGACACAGATGCACTCCTCCTACTTTCTTTTGTGTATGTTATAGAAGATGACAGTAAGTGGTAGAATGGATGGAAGACCCTAGCGTGCTAAGTCTTGCTTAAATGCCTATGTGCGTCTACAATTACAGGCCCTCTGACTCCTGGACTCAACACTAAGAGTTGAGAAGGGACTACCTCCATGGAGACGCACAGCTTGCTCCAATATCTTGAGTCAGAAACAGAACAGCTCTGGGTTGTTGTCTTCCCAAACACCAGCTTTTGGGTGTGTCGATTTTTCAATCCTCATTGGGTTTTTTCAAACAGTTCAGAATTTTAGGGGTGCATGAAAATTCTTTGACATCACAACATGATGAAAGCACCCTTTAATTTAGTCTCTGTCAAGATGTGGAATGAACTGGGGAGTTCCCAGGGTCTGCTCTTCCTTTGGGGAGTAGAAGAGAGACATCCTGTCCAAGGCTGGTTCAGCCACCAGCTAGATTCAGGAGTCCTGACTCCTGATGGAATGGTGAGCCAGGGTGGAAACCAGGATATGAAATAAGGCTGCAGAAACTATGTGCTGAAAGGAATATAGTTGTATGGGGAATCTACTATTTCAACATTGCCAGTGTAGCATTTACTGCATGGTAAGAATTACAGAACCTTTCAAATCTCTTAAAATTTTGGGCAGGGAAAAACACACCTACTCAGCAAATTGGGCTCAATGTGTGTAAAGCTCAGATAATAATCCACAGTTATAAAAACTACTGGCAGGGGTCACCATGTCTCTTAAAAGACAAGCTGTGAAGGTCACTATAGGCATTCACGTTGCTAGGAACTGTTCACTTTAAAACTAGATGCTCAAATAAATCAATTCTGTTAGAAACCTTCACAAAGGCTGGGAAAAACATAAAGCCCAGATCAATCTTTCCTTTAGGCTGTATTTTAGATTGCTGACATAAAACTATGTGAAAATGTTTCCCCTTTTCCCCTTTTTAGCGTGTGTTTTATTAGTGAAGTACAACTTAAGAGTTCCCCAGACATTACACAGAACTATATATATATTGGGTACATGTGTCATTACCTCTAAATATCCACAGAAATTTTTACTTAGCAACATTTTTATGTTCCTCTCAAATTCCTACAATTATATACATCAAAACAATTCTCCTTGTTTCTTAAGGGAATTCTCTCTAAATCTAA
This sequence comes from Rhinopithecus roxellana, assembly GCF_007565055.1. Lineage (NCBI taxonomy): Eukaryota > Metazoa > Chordata > Mammalia > Primates > Cercopithecidae > Rhinopithecus > Rhinopithecus roxellana. The sequence goes on from NC_044559.1 coordinate 27,039,540, forward strand.
ATGTATTAAGAAGATGTTGGTATTTCCAGAAACTCTGGGTTATATTAAAAATAGGGGCTCCAGGGGAAAGTTTTGAGCTCAAAAGGTCTCTATCTCATGACTTTAAACTACATTTAGGAAGCAATATATAAAATATATTGTAAAAATTTCTAGCACATTTTTCAGATCTTTTTACAGTACTTAGCACTACATGCCAGTAATAGATATGTTTGTGTCCCTATCATTTCCTCTACAAGGGTGTAGGGGCTTACAGTTAGTATTTCTGATTCATTTTCTTTCTATCCCTCCTGAAGCAGTTTTTCAAACAGTATGTTCCTTGATGTTAACAAGTTAAGAGGGATAAAGTGCCTCAGTTCATACAAGCACAGGAAAACTGAGCTAACAAAATATTAAATAGTTTCTTAAAATTAGTACCCTCTGACTCTTCAAAAGTTGGATAAATTCTGACGTAAACCCTAAACTTATTTGATTATCTGTTACTGTTTTACCATTGCCACAGTAAAGATAGAGAATATTTCCTTCATCCCACAAAGACTACTCTGAGCTCTCTGCACTCATGCTCTTCCCCTTTCCCAAGCCCACAGAGTCCTTCCTTGCTCTGTCCTCTGTGCATATAGAATACTATTGCCATTTTTAGAATGTAATACTAATGGAATTACAGGGCATCCTCTTTTGTGCCCATCTTCCTTCACTGAGGAAAATATTTTTGAGATAGTTGTCATTGATAAAAACAAGACATTAGCTTTTATTACTGAATACTATTCTGTGAAAAGACCATAACTGGTTGATCTAGTCTTCTATAATAGTAACTGGGCATGTAGGTAGATTTCAGTTTCCATTGGTATCTATTAACGTTAAGTATTAATCTTAATTTCTAGTAAGAATAAAACTATTACATATAAACCTTTTATGTACAAGCCTTTTTTGACTGAATTTTCTTTTTTTTTCTTTCAGTAAATGCCAAGAGGTAGAATTGTTGAGTAATGTACTACCTGTATGTTTATCTGCGTGAGAAACTTCCAGATCATCTTTCATTCCCACAAGCAATGTGTGAGATTTCCGGCTCCACATCTTCATGGACCTTTTTAGTAATTCCAAGGTGTTTGAATATTTCATTTCAGAAATTCTATTTTTTAGTTGTAGAGTTTCCATGTGATCCTACTTTTCTGTTTCTACTCTGTTTATACTTCTTCTCATTCATTGGGAACAATGTTTTGATTTAGTTATTAAAAATAAATATAATGGCTGCTTCAAAATTGTTATCCATTAATTGAAATGTCTGGTTCATCTCAGGCTCAGAATCAATTGTTTTTCTTTTCTCCTGAGAATGTGTTCCATTTTCCTGATTCTGTGTGTGCCTGGTAACTTTGGATTATATCTGCAGTGTCGTGAATATGAATGTGAGGAGGTTCTGGCCTCCTTAGGTTTCTCTGTTGGGCGTGGTTTCCTATGTCTCAGCAAATCATTTCTGGGTAATCTCGGATTATGCCTGGGTGTCGTGAATATGAATGTGAGGAGATTCTGGCCTCCTTAGGTTTCTCTGTTGGGCGTGGTTTCCTATGTCTCAGCGTATCATTTCCGGGTAACCTCGGATTATATCTGGGTGTCGTGAATATGAATGTGAGGAGATTCAGGCTTCCTTAGTTTTCTCTGATGGACGTGGTTTCCTATGTCTCAGCAGATCATTTCCGGGTAATCTTGGATTATATCTGCGGTGTTGTGAATATGAATGTGAGGAGATTCACGCTTCCTTAGGTTTCTCTGACGGGCATGGTTTCCTATGTCTCAGGAGGGCATTTTCTTAGCTAGTTTTATCTGCAAACCCTACTCTTGGGAGGCAGCTCTGGTTTTTGTCCAGATCACTTCATTTCAGCTGAGATATTTTTGAACTATCCTACTTGTGCATGATTTAGGAATTAGCAGGAGATGTGGGTAGAGAGATTTAGGTGATCCCTCTTTCTGCTCCTTCTTTAAGGGACATCGTAGTCTCCTTGTCATCGTTCTCCCAACCTCGCTTTCCTGTGCCCCTGGTCAGAATACTGGAGGGATTTTCTGTCTCTGTACCCCCAGCACTGGTCATGCCACACCGACTACTTCACCCTGGGCCACAGGCAACACATTTTTATAGTTCCTGGTCTTCAGTGCTCTCGGAAAATGTGCACGCCCTCCATCCAGTCTATTTCCTCTTGGCCAGCCTACTCCGGTGCCTGCAGGCACTCGCATTTTGTACTGTGTCCAACATTTGCCATTCCTTTCTGCAGGAAGGTCTGGTAGGGAATTAATTTGTCATACGCAGAAGCAAACATTTATCCCTGTGGTAGCTCATGTTTTCACTCTTACGGTATCATTTGAGGAGAGGAATTTATTAGTTTGAATATAAGTTATCGATTTCTTACTTTGTGATTAGTACTTATTGTGCTCTATTTACCTAATGTATATTATCAAGATTTTCTTCTGCATTTTCTTCTAGAAGGGTCAATGTTTTAACTTTCTCGTTTAGAACCACACTTGAACAGAATTGATTTTTGTATGTGGTGTGAGTTATTGATCAGAACTTCTTGCCAGTGAAAACACTATGAGATCCATCTTGACTTTTGAATTTCAGTATGGTCATGTGATTATAGCTCAGCATAGTTAACAACATAGAACAAAATCTTAAATAATGCTAGATACAAAATCAATTTCTAAATTTTATTTGTGCTTAGAATTAATTCAGATATCTTCACAGTAGATAAAAGACTCAAAAAATAAGTTGTTACCAATTAATCAATCTTTAAAGTTCTGAACTATGTTGGACAGTTAAAATGACATCAACAAAAATGTTTTGAGCAAATTAACTTATCTCAGGCAACTCTATTAAATGTCTGAAGCCAAGCATGTAATTAGAATCCTCTCCTCTTTGCCATTTAGACTTTACATATTAAGTATGCTTGAAGCAGTTTCTGTTTTATGAATTAAAATAGAATGATCTTTACTTTTCTCCCTTTATGAATGAAGTTCTGACCTTTTACAAATTTAGCAAGCAATCTATACATGTTCTTTCTCTGTTTCATGAAAGAAATAAAATTGTAAAAAATCATAAAAATAATCTATAGTCTTTGATGTGTCTTTCATTATGATTTTAGGCACCTTCTGTATACAAAACAGGAGATGAAAGGAAAAGGGTAAAAATTAACAATTGAGAAAAGAATTAATTATAAAAAATTATAAAAGACAATAATGGTAGATGTGATACAAAGAGGAAACAAAAAACACTTGATTTCTCAAGCAAAATATAAACCAAATATGTATTATGTTTTAAGAAAAAGTTTAAGCTTGTAAAATAATTTTTTATAGTATTTACTATGTATCTGCAATGCAGACTCTTAAATCACCTGTGTTTAATTTTACACTTCCTGTGTTACTCATCTCTCTATCCACTAACTGCAGTGGTTTTCCAAGTGTGATTAATGACGTTAATTGCCCTGTTAGAAGAAAGAGTCCCATAGATTGACAGTATAACAAAGGTGATATACCTTGGGCCCCAAACACAGATGGTATTTTGATAACATTAATTGGATAGTTTATTTGTGTCCATTCTATCTATTGAATATTACATTAATAATCTTATATTTTAAAAATTCAATTCAAAGCACCGTTTCAACAATTTTCGTATTTAAAATTTGTTGATACATGCACATTGTCATTGAACACAGAATAGCATTTCAAGTGGGATGGAAAAGTAAAACCAATCAATTATGGTTAAATAATGTGGCCAGGCGCACTGGCTCACTCCTGTAATCCCAGCACTTTGGGAGGCCAAGGTGGGCAGATCACGTGGTCAGGAGTTCGAGACCAGCCTGACCAACATGATGACACCCAGTCTCCACTAACAGTACAAAAATTAACTGGGCGTGGTGGTGCATGCCTATTGATTCCAGCTACTCAGGAGGCTGAGGCAGGACAATTGCTTGAACCCAGGAGGCAGAGGTTGCAGTGAGCCAAGATCATGCTACTGCACTCTACCCTGGGCCACAGAGCGAGACTCCATTTCAAAAAAAAGAAAAGAAATGAATAAGATATCATTTGCTGAAAACCTATTTTGCATTGAACCTCATATATATTTTCCCTTTTCCCCTTGTATTTGTACTTTTTTTCCCAATTTAGTTAAGAGAAATTATGCCATTATGTTTAATTTTGTATGTCAGTTTGACTGGGCCATGAGGTGTCCAGACACTTGGTCAAACAGTATTTCTGTGAGTGTGTTTTGGGATAAGATTAACATTTAAATTAGTGAACCTTCAGTATAGTGGATTATTCTCCCTAAAGTGAGTGGGCCTCATCCTATTAGTTGAAGGCCTGAATAGAACAAAAAGCCTGGCTCTCTTGTGAGTAAGGATAATTATTTCTGTCTGTCTTTGAGCTGGGACATTGGTCTTTCTCCTTCCTTCAGACTCAAATGGAAACCTTGGCTCTTCCTGGGTCTTGAGCTTGTTGGGCTTTGGCTGGGGAGCTCCATCATCAATATTCCATGTTCTCAGGCCTTTTGACTCAGACTGGAGCTGACACCATCATCTCCCCTAGGTCTCCAGCTTACTGACTGCAGCTCTTGGGACTTCTCAGCCTCCAAAATAGCGTGAGTCAATTCCTGGACCTGCTTCTAGAGAACCTTGATTAATTTAGTACACTTGGGAACTCATGAGGTATAGAGGGGCATGAGATGGAAGGAGAAATTTCTTATATATTTGGCAAAACAAAGAAGTCAATGTGTATTTGGTGCTATTTTTAACACCTGGGTAAAAAGGAGAAATAAATGATACGACAATTTTCCATACACAAACGAATAAAATACATAAATATGTGTACTAGTCAGTTCTCACGCTGCTAATAAAGATATACACAAGACTGGATAATTTATAAAGAAAAAGGTTTAATGGACTCACAGTTCCAAATGGCTGGGGAGGCCTCACAATCATGGTGGAAAGTGAAGAAGGAACAAAGATACATCTTACATGACTGCAGGCAGGAGAGTGTATACAAGGGAACTGCCCTTTATCAAACCATCAAATCTCTTGAGACTTATTCACTATCAGGAGAACAGCATGGGAAAACTTTGCTCCCATGATTCAGTTACCTTTCACTGGACCCCTCCCACAACACATGGAGATTATGGGAGCTACAATTCAAGGTGAGATTTGGGTGGGGACACAGCCAAACCATATCAATATGTTATTTTAAGAGTCTATGATTGGGTAATTATGAGAAACAATACTTTACAAATACACGTTGCTAATTGTGTATACAGAATCACATTTTTTTGTATTTGGAATGTTGTATATAAAATAAAACCCTAAAAGTCAAATCTTTGAAAAGGGAAAACTCGGAGCAAAATTCACAATGTGGATTCATTTTAATGCAATATGCATAAACAAAGATCACATTTCAGGTAGCCAACACATGTATATATTTCAAATAATTTTATTGTAAATACTTCTACTCTATGTCACAAGGCAGATGTGTTAGTATGAAACACTCAGCTAAGACTTACTCTAATAGCACTTTATTTTACAGTGTTTGTTTTGATAAATTTGTTACATAATCTACAAATAAGTATGTTCACCTATGCTGTTAGCAAGAATTCTATCATGTACCCATTAAAGATTCTGGAAATGTAGAACGGCCTGCTAGTTGAGAGAGACGTTACAAGTAAATGAGAAGTGTTGGCATTAATCTGAATACTCATTCATGTTAGCAAAAGGATTAAAAGATGCAAAAATATTACACAAAATTATTAAAATATTTGTCAAGTGTAATAAAAGAGTTTTGCTATTACTCATTTTTAAAATATTACATAATATTGAAAGATTCAACAGAATATTTATGGCCTAGAGCACATTACAGCGACAATGAAACAGTCTCTTTGTCCTTTCACCTGGTGGTGAGCCCAAAATTAAATTCTAGGCTACTAAATCCACAAGCCTTCTGGCTGGTTTCAGCCACGTTTTTAACAAATTTATATACTTTTTATATTTTAATTTTAAATTATTTATATAAGTGGATACACAGCACATACTTTATATCTTACTTGCTATTTTCAATAAATGTTATGTTCATAAGGTATATCCATTTTGATATGTGCCATTTTAGTTTATGCTTTTCCCTGTCTTAAAGTAAATAGTGTTCATTCTACTGAAAATATAACATGTGGGTGATTTTCAATTTGAGGTAATTATAAGTAAAATTTTGTGAATTCTCTGTTACATGTCTCCTGATTGACATAGGCAAAGAACTTTCTAGAAATGGAATGTCTAGAGCATTCACATAAATGTTTCTTAAACTTGTTCAGTAACACCAATCAGTTCTTAAAAGTGAATGTCCTGATCTCAGATTTCTGTTCCATTATGTAAAGGTTTTAAAAATTTGTCGGCCGGGCGCGGTGGCTCAAGCCTGTAATCCCAGCACTTTGGGAGGCCGAGACGGGCGGATCACGAGGTCAGGAGATCGAGACCATCCTGGCTAACACGGTGAAACCCCGTCTCTACTAAAAAACACAAAAAACTAGCCGGGCGAGGTGGCGGCGCCTGTAGTCCCAGCTACTCGGGAGGCTGAGGCAGGAGAATGGCGGGAACCCGGGAGGCGGAGCTTGCAGTGAGCTGGGATCCGGCCATTGCACTCCAGCCTGGGTGGCAGAGCGAGACTCCGTCTCAAAAAAAAAAAAAAAAAAAAAAAAAAAAAAAAAAAAAAAAAAAATTTGTCACTCCTGTCCTCAAAGGAAATCAACAAAAAATAAACTGAAAAGAATGACTCTTGCTAGATCCAACAGATACTGAGGTAACAGGGAAAACCGATGCCCTGAAACCTTCAGAGACGGCTTACCAGAGAGCTTACCAGAAACAGAAGCCACTAGAGCATAAGCAGATAGAAAAATGGAACCTTTGATCAAAGCTAAATGCCGAAGAACGAGTATAGAGTATAGAGTAGCTGAGAGTTAAAACTCTTGGGGACCCAGGCTTGGGGGAGATTAGGGGCAAACGTTTATGTGTATTGCAAATTCTAGGGCTACCAGTAAACAAATGTAAATAAGAAGTATAATTATGCTAAGACAGAAGAGACAATAAAGTCACATAAATACTTGATTAAAACCAAAGAAGACACAATAAAAGGCAATATTTTAAAAAGAAACAAAAGCAGGAATAACAAATGAAAAGCAGTAACAATCATGACAGATGCTGATCCACCTACACCAATAATTACAATTAATATGAATTCTGTAAATACACCAATTAAAAGACAGAGAGTGATAGAGTGGATGAAATGAGACCCAACTATATCTCCTTGACAATAAACTCACTTTAAATATAAAGGCATAGATAGATTGGAAGTAAAATGAAGAAAAATGATATGCCACACCAACACTAATAAAAAGAATGTTGGAGAAGCTATAGTAGTTTCAAAGTATATGTCAAAACAAAGGAAATTATCCGGGATAAAGAGGAGTATTGCATAACTATAAAAGGATCAAATCTTCAAGAAGACATAACTGTCCATAGTGCACATACATCTATCAACAATGCATCAAAATATATGAAGAAAAAACTGATAAATCTACAGGGAGAAATAGACAAACCCAGTAATTAGTTGGAGACTTCATCACACCTCTATCAGTAACTGATGAAGTCAGCAGAAAATCAGTAAAGATATAATAGTGAAAAAGCACCATCAGTCAACTGGATTTCATCAACAACACATCACACAATTTTCTAGGTTCATATGACACTTTCATCCAGATAAAATTTTTTTAACATATTGCCACAGTGAGAAATACATAGATATTATGTAAGTATGTGCACATTCTTATAAGAATGAATAATCTTTAATATTTATTTGTAGTATTTGATTAACTAGGTATATTAGGTCAATCATTTTTTAACTATTAATTTACTAAATTTTTCTTTGTTTGCTTGATTCATTAATTACCAAAAGATCTCCATTGAATCCCTAATTGTGACAATGGATTTTTCAGTCCCTCCTTATAGTTCTGTCACTATTTGATTTACATAATGGAAGCTACATTATTTAGCACATGTAAGTATAGGATTGTTATAGTTTGCTGGCGAATTAAATTTGAGTTTTGTGAAATTATTACTTAATTAGTAATTAGGTCCTTATGAGTAATTCAATTTAAAGTTTTGGACTAATGTTCATTTTATGTGATGCTAATATAGCTAGACCAACTTTCTTTTGCTTAGTATTTGCCTCACAGTTGATAGATAATTTTTTCATTCTTTTTCTCTCATTCTTTTCTTTGTCCTTAAAGTTTTAGGTTTGTCTATTGTAAATGACATAAGGGTTGGTCTGCTTGCTTACTTACCCATTCCGAAAATCCTTGTCTTTTATTGCAAAGCTAAGAGCAGTGACACGTATTGTGATTATAAATATACTGAGTTTCATTGCTGTCATATTACCTATTTTATATTTGTCCCATTCTTTTCTGTTGTTATTCTTATTTTTGCTTTCTTTTATATTGTCTTTTTTCTCATTTTTTTTTTTTGGCCTTGGAAATTCTATTTATACTATTTTAGAATTGATTCGTATACTTTACGTTTTATGTGTACAAGTTTCAATATAAATGTCATTAAAATCCTTCAAAATGATATAAGTTTTTTAGAGTCGTTATTTAACACAATCCTGACTCATGATATTATGGCCTAATAATATGTTACTTTTTTATCTTAAAATTTGGATTTTATTATACAAGTTATTAGTACTAAATTAATGATATTTAGATATACACACTTGTCTACAAGCTTTATTGCTCAGAATTCTATCTTACATGTAAGACTTGTCATCTGGGCTACATTCTTAATGACTAAAGTATATACTGTTTGTTTTATGAAAATGCCTTTTTCTCTTCTTAAGAGAGAGCTTTGTTGAAAATACAATTTTAGGCTGATAGTTTCACCGTTGCCATCTTTTTTTCAAAATATCCTTTGGGGTTTTTTGTTTGTTTGTTTGTTTTTTGAGACGAAGTCTCACTTGTCGCCCAGGCTGGTGTGCGGTGGCGCAATTTCTGCTCACTGCAACCTCCACCTCCCAGGTTCAAGCAACTCTCCTGCCTCAGCCTCCCAAATAGCTGGGATTACAGGCACCCGCTACCACACCAGGCTAATTTTTTTTTTCTTTTTTTTGTACTTTTAGTAGAGACAGGGTTTCAGCATGTTGGCAGGGCTGATTTAGAACTGCATGCCTCAAGTGATCCGCCTGTCTCAGCCTCCCAAAGTGCTAGGATTATAGGTGTGAGCCACCATGTCTGGCCCTGACTAATCTTAACACCTTAATCTCTCTTTGCTTTGGAGATTTAATGTTTCCATTAAATCTGAAAATACGTTTATGTTTTTTGTTTCACTAACACCTCGAACTTAAATATTCACATTTATTAGACTTCCGGAATAGCTCAGTCGTTCTCTTTCCGAACAGTTTTCCTCTTGCAGTCATTATCTTCTCTCCGTCACATCAGCCAATTAGAATGCTAGGCCTCTCTCTCTATTATCCGTTTCTCTTTTCTTTCATATTTCCCACCTTTTTTTTTTTTTTTTTGGTCTTTTCTGCTATCTTGAAAAAACTTTTCAGCTCTGCATTGTATTTCTTCCATTCTTCGTTCATCTAGTCTAAGCTGCTGTTTCTACACCTATTGATTTTTTCAGTTGTTTTGTTTTTTGTGTTTGGATTTCAATTTCATTATTTTTAAAATGTTTAATCATTTTTATATGCTCACACTCTACTCATATTTGTAATGATGTCTTTTGTTTCTTTAAACCTATTTAACATCTTTAGAATCTGTGTCTAAAAATTGCAATATATAGCCTTCAAAGAGCTTTTGCTTCGATCTGGTTCTCCTTTGTGCTCTCGTCTCAGTAGCGTGCTTTGCTGTGTATCTTGTGATCTGCTTTTTAACTGCGAGCTCACCTTTCTTACAGGATAACAGTGGAAGCACTCTGCAGCATAGGAAGTGTCATTCCTCCCGTAGGGTTTGCGTTGTTTCTGTCTATTTGCCCTGTAAATCTGGGACCCAATACATTAATTTCTCTTCCTAAGGTGTTCAATTTTCTAGAGAGGTAGTGTGAATTCAGTACTTAATTTCACATGTGGATTGGCTTTTTTTGTGAATTTTAAGAGGAAAGTTTATGCTTCCCTCCAACTTGGGCCAAAGCCCTTTGCGATTCTGTTCTGTGGAGCACATTGACCGCCGGCCTGCATCATATTCCCGGGCACATCATTACACTCAGGTGTCCTATTAGATGACACACACTGGTCACGGCCTTTCTTCATTTTCAGTCTTTAAAATAAAAACTCATTTTTACCAAGTTTTAAAGTATATCTAAGAGGAGAATTCAGATCCAATGTTTATACTTGCTCTTTCCGTTTCTCAGAATGCCACACTTTCATGACACCTGAGGAATGAATGCTGTGTGTGTGTGTGTGTGTGTGTAAATTTCCCTTTAAAACTGTAAGTTGTTTTTAGTGGAATGGTTTTGTTTGGGATATCTGAAACCTGTGTTTTATATATACATCTGTGTTTTCACTAATACTCTTTATTTTTCCCCCGGAGCTTCATGTCCACATTGGCCTTCCCTTGCGGACATGGATCAATGCTTCAGATAATTTCCTTTAATTCTTTATCAAGGTAAAATGTCTCTAGCATTTCCAGATAAGATACATTGATACATACAATACAAGGGTAAGTCAAGATACTAGTGTCCTCATCTAAAGAGAAAGTGTCCAGGATTAAAAGCCTAACATTGAGCCCTGTGCTTTTGACAGTCTTGTCATCTCCAAGAAATTCACTTATTTTCTCTTAAAACCACAGTGTGGGGATCGTGTGAGATAATATGTGTGAAACAGCTTCTCCATGTGCAATTTACCCCACAAAGACAAGCTATTATGTTTTTCCAACTAAAGATCTTTTAGGGCCTAAATGATGCAAGCCACAAGCATCAGTGATAGGGGCACTGGAAGGAATTATGTTTATTTGTGAAAAAAGAGGTTGTTTTAATGTTTGTTTTTTAGATCACTGTGCTTTTGGTACCCCCTCTAAGTTGGTGTTTAGACTCTATTGCCTTATGGTCTTCACACACGTGTAGAGAACATGGTTCACATCGTAAGTGTTATCTGTCCTCGTGAATATCATAAAAGGAAATCACCTTGTCATGTAGCTCCTTCCTCAGCAGCACAGAAATGGAATCACATGCCATAGTTAACTTCATTCCCAGAATTTTTTTGTAATAGCAGGACAGCTGTTCAGCATAACTTTTCCTGTTGCTTTTCAATTTAGAGCGCATATGATAAAACAGATTTGGAAGTAAAGGCCAAGAAGCTAGTAGATGAACTTAATGAAATTCAATTTGATCATGCCATGGGCTTTTTTTTTCAATGGAGCATATTAGGTCTCATGGCTGTTACCTTTGAGCTAGGCATCAGTTTCCAAACCTGGTTTAAAATACAATTTTAAAAATAAGCTGTAAAACAATCATTATCTGGAAAGCTGGTTTAAAAAATCTTTTGATTTTCTCATTGGTGACATGTGTTTGGGAAGAGAGCAGATCCAATTTTCATAACCCCATTACTTAATGTTGCCTATTTTCATACTGAAGTTTAATTCTCAAATCAAATATTCTAACATTGAGAAATAAAATATTCAAATGTACCAACAGTGATATTTTACAAAACATCCAATCTCTTTTACCATTATGTTGCATGGTAAAATGTAAGAAAGTTTAAAACTCAGAATATTAAAGCTTCAGAGAATTTTTAAAAAGTCATTTGTTTACGTGTATAAATTAACTTATCCATGTGATCAATTATATTCATTTCATGTTTTAGCTTCACAAACTATCATTTTAAATAAATGACTTCCATTTCTTGTATCTGTAAATAATGGCCAGAAGGGAAAAAGGTTGCACCTGGAAAATATTAGATTAAACCACCGATTCTTTTCCTTGAAGTATTTCCAAAAAGCAGAATTTACATGATTCGTATTGTTTAAAATGTCAAAGAACAGCTAAGTTTCTGTCTCAGCTGGCTTCAAATACTGTTTTTAAAAATACGGGGGGGGGAACAACAGCAGGGGAGGTCGGGATGGGCGGGAGGGAGGGAGGGAAGGAAAACGGAAGGAGGAAGAAAAAAAAAGAGAGGGAGGGGGAGGGAGGAGGGCAGGGAGGGAGAGGAGGGAGGGCGGGAGGATGGAGGGAGGGAGGAGGGAGGAGGGCGGGAGGGAGGGAAGGGAAGGAAGGAAAGGAAGAATAAGGAAGAGAGCGGTCTTTTCTTCTTTCTTTCTTTCTTCTTCTTTCTTTCTTTCTTTTTCTTTCTTTCTTTCTTTCTTTCTTTCTTCTTTCTTTCTTTCTTTCTTTCCTCCTTCTTCCTTCTTTCCTTTCTTCCTTCTTCCTTCCTTTTTTTTTTCTTTCTCTCTCTTTTTCTCTTTCTTTTATTTTTATTAAGCATTTTGAATTCCATAAAGCTTCATTCCATGAATTTTAACTGGGGTAGATCCCAGAATACTAATACAAGTGTTCTGAAATATAACATTAACTTCAGGGTCTTATGATTTACCTACTTTTCAAAAAAAAACTGCTTCATTAATTACTATTTGTCCATATCACTTTGAAGATTACAGCAGTAGAGTAAGTAGGGCAATTTGCAGGAAAATATTTCAATTGAAGGCTCATTTCCAGGGGATGTTCATCGTTCAGTGAGAACACTTTCTTTAAACAGGAGCCAACAGCAACATCTGGCTCAACTAATCCTGAGGCTCAATGAACTCTTCTTCATATTTTAGAAAGTGCACATTTTCCCTCCTTTTATTTCTCATTTCATAGAAATCTGAAGCCAAGCACACTGAGAAGAACTATTTCGTAATCATTTTGGTTTATCTATAAGCAGGAGGCTTGCAAAATCCCTCAAGAGCTCATCCTCATAGATTTGAAGCTCAATTAAGCAGATTCAATTAGTTAGGATAGGCGGACTGAAGGGCACCAAGGGTTCAACTCCCAAAGATAGTAAGATCTTATGCAATGTATTATTTTTAAAAAATATCTTGTTTTCTTGCACTGATACATTTTCTTCAAAACATTTGGGAAGGAAACTACATCTCTGAGGTATGCTGTAACTACAGTTGAATTTCATAGCTCCAGATTTTCTTCACATTTTGTCTCCAAGAACTTGAGTGTAGGGTCAGGGGAGATAGGAAGTACCCTTGTTATTTGATGGTTCAAAGACGGAATAATGTTTTAATTCATGCTGGCCAAATGACAAAGAAAGAAACTCATGTGTCTGAAATCCACTTTGGGCACCACTGCCCCAACTCTTTCCAGGGTATATTAAAATGATGGAAACTAATAAATCTATGAGCTCACACTTGGTCCCAGGCACAGAGGTAACTTTTTGCGCCTTACATGTTAATTTTCTCACTGCTACTGTACAAGGCAAGTCCCAAGAAGAAAAAAAGGCTTAGACATATTTATTTTAATGGAAGTAGAAAACAAATGGGGCAGTGGGAGTGAGGGGAGAGAGAGAGAGACGGGACAAAGAAGAGGAGAGGAGAAGAGAGAAAAACTTGCTCAAGAGCCTACAAGTGCACATTTAACTAATTAAACAACTCACCTAGGGTCACATGGCTAGTAGCGTTGCCAGAAGAAATATGTGGCTTGTTTGACACTAAAACCTCTGCCTTGAAAACGCTCACTGCATACCCAGGGCTCTGTGGAATACTGTGGATACTGATGTGAGCCCTTTTTCTTTTTGGACACACAGCAAGATACATTTTCCAGTGTTCCTTACAGTTAGAGGTGCTCATATGGGCGAGCTCTTGTTGGTGGAATATGCCATCCCTCCATGGTCTGGCCACTGAAGGCTTTTTCACCACATTCTCTCTCTTCCCCTATTGGGAGGCTGAAGGAAGACCTCAGAGCCTACAGAAGAGGTCATAAAGGAAAATAAAGCTATATAATAGCAGGGTTCTGGGTCCCTGAAACATAATGCAGAAGGCTTTCTGGGAGCAGTTGCATGAAGCGCTATGTAAGAAGACGTGAGCTTCTACCTGATGAAGCTTCTGTGCTTTGGGGGTCATTTGCCGTAGTAGGTAGATGTCCCTGGCTAATACAAACACAAGTGCAGTCACACATCACTTAATGATGGGAAAGCATTCCGAGAAATGTGTCATTAGGCAATTTCCCTCTTGTGCAAACATCATAGCGTGAACTTACACAAACGCAGACAGTACAGTCTACTACACACCTAAGTGGCATTTTGTACAGCATGTGACTAGACACCATAGGCAATTATAACATAACAGTACATATTTGTGTATCTAAACACAGAAAAGGGTATGGTAAACATATGGTGTTACAATCTTATAGGATCACCATTATACATACATTCAGTCGTTGAACAGAAAGTTGTTATGTGGTACATGACAGTACACAGAGCAGTGCGGCACATCTCAGCCTCCTCCAGACATATTTGTCCTACTTGACAGTAAAGTTTAATCAGATAAACTATGTCCTACCAGTGTCTTAGCCTCTCACAGATACTAATGCCTCCATCTCTAAGGGCTGAATCCTAAAGATTTCCTACCCAGAGGAAGGGCATGAGGGAAATTCTGAACCCTCTGCAAACCGTGTTATGTGGGTAGTTGCCTATTTACTCACTGGAGGGGTAAGTCCTATTTGTGTTCTATTCAATTTTGTGTCAACAGTTAAAAAGAAATAATTAGAAAAATAGAGAAGGTGGTGTCTATTAGATTCTTAGAACTGTTATATGTGGATGAAAGCAGCATGTTACCATCATGTATTATTAAATTTAAAGCTATAAAGAGAAAATAAACTCTCTCTTCACCGTTCCTAGTATAGACAAATATTTCTCATCTCAATGGCAAAGCTAAAGAAAGGGACCTCTCTAAGAATGTTCTAGTGAGGGCTTCACCTCCTCATAGATTTCTGCAATCTCAGGCCTCAGGTTGAGTTCCATGCCAATGTAGCATAACATCCACAGCAAGCTAATGCTGTCTTGCTGCTGTTATGATTATTAACATAGTTGCTATTGCGAATTCTATTAGCTGCACACTTTTTATGGATATGAGTTTATCTCCACAATATCCTTGTAACGCAGTCCGTCAAAAGCACAGTCGTGTTTAGCTCTCGAAGGGTTTCCATTGTTGTGCACTTGGGCAATGACTTACACTCAACAATTCCTATGGGTTTGTGGACAAAATTCCTGTTTTAGAAAAAAACTTTCCCCAAGATAAAAAAAAAATGTTAATGGCCTTAGTCATTGAATTAAATTCAAAATATTTAAAATTATGACATTTTTCTTTGTTTGTTTCCTGGGAATATTCCCCAAAAGCATTTACTCTAAAGTAAGAGAATGACAAGGAAGATCTGCTTAGAATAAATTTCACTACTGATCTATAAAGCGTATAGAAATGTTTTGCAATATTCATAGCATATCATCATGAGTTTATTTCTGTTACTTAATCATCGGAGATACTTCAGCATAGTAAGTTCGAATTGCTCAAGGGACACTAAATGTCCCACATATAAAACTGTGTTTCAAAGTCTCGCTGTATATACAAAATAAAAGCCATTTTCCTTAGTCTGACCTGCAAGGCCCTCAATGATCCCTTCCCAATACAAAATAAAAGCCATTTTCCTTAGTCTGACCTGCAAGGCCCTCAATGATCCCTTCCCAAACTATCTCCTGAGGTATGCTTCTGCCACACATGAGCATGTTCTAAAGTACGCACAAATCACTCTGCTCTGGAGTCTATTACGCCTGAAATTTCTGTCTTGGTACATTCCAGGATGCTTATCCTGTTCACTTGGAATAACTTTATCTTCAGTTGGAATAACTTTATCTTCATGTTAATTCTACATTTTAAATTCCCTTTTCATCTTTAAAATACCGACCTTAAAATGCTACAATTTCTCTTGAATTCCCATTTTACCTTTGTGGGATCACTGAGTTCCTCTCACACCTCCCGTAATATTTACCAATGGCTTGTGTACCCTAGGAGCAAAAAAAAATGGTCATGTTCAGTCTTTTTAAATTATCTGTAAGGACCAGTCATGTGTTTTGTATGTCGTAAGTGGTTACTTCTCATATTCAACCTTTTTTTGATGCAACTGTTTCAAACTAACTTTTTCTCACATGAAAGAGCTACAATTAGATTTGGAAAGGGACATATATTTTCCATAGGACCCAAAGCATATATTCCATGGCATTAGTCATTTTGGATTAAGGATAATCTTAGTTTGGGTTCAGCTATTATTGCTTATATGTTCTGTGTTTCTCATGGGTTTCCCTCCATTGCTTGGAGATGAGAATTTTAAATTTTCTAAAAAAGTTTCTAACACATTAGATGATGTTTATCTAGGTCTTTATGTTCTGTTCTCTTGCTGACTCTTTAAAATTAAACCTACATACCAATAATACCAAATATTTTCCTGAACGGTTCAATTTATTTATTTATTTATTTATTTATTTATTTATTTACTGAGACAGAGTCTCACTCTGTCGCCCAGGCTGTAATGCAGTGGCTTGATCTTGGCTCACAGTAACCTCCACTTCCTGGGTTCAAGTGATTCTTGTGCCTCAGCCTCCCAAGTAGCTGGGATCACAAGCATGCACCACCACGCTTGACCAATTTTTGTATTTTTATTAGGTACAGGGTTTCACCTTGTTGGCCAGGCTGGTCTAGAACTCCTGGCCTTGAGTGATCCGCCTGCCTCGGCCTCCCAAAGTGCTGGGATTACAGGCATGAGCCACCACACCTGGCCCTGAACAGTCCATTTTAAACAATATATCTGAAGGATGTATTTTCATTTCTAGAGGGACATTTGTACTTTAAAATAAGCAAATGCAACAAGGATGACTAGGCTGATGTCTCCTAGGAAAAAAAATAGCCAAGGTCATGATGAGTGGAAGAAAATGGTTACTGCAAGTCACTGGGGTTAGAAGCACTATCACTCGTGGGAGCATATTTTTAAAATGCAGGTGTATTCAGCAGATTGTCTAGTTTATTGCACTATCAAGATATCCCTTCACCAGATCACCCTCAAATCCTTTATCTGACAAGACAGTCTATCCTTGAAGGTTTTCATAAAATTGCTTAAATCTTAATCCCATATTTAGTGGAAAATAAAACATTCTCCCACATTTACAAGAATTCTCTGGAAAATTGGGGTGGAGTCTAATGAGACTGCTGTAGTGAAGGCTACGGTACTTGTCTCATATACTTCTAACTCCCTTTATTCAGTGTATTTACAGATGTCAGATTCAGTGAATCATTTGTATTTAAGGATACAAAAAAATATCAGGGAAAAATGAAGTTGTAGAAATAAAATTTCCTGCTTTTGTCATTGCATTTAAGAGACCCTAACCATAATTAACATAATGCAAAAAATACTAAGGGTGTGGGGGAGGTTTTTTGACAGGATTTGTGAAATTTAAAAGGCCAGTCCCTAAGACACAGAGATGCTGGGCCACCTCATAAATCCGCACTTCAGAGAGTCGCCATTGACATGGTTCTGCTGCCAAAGGAACCTATACCTGTTAATTTTCAAGGTCAAATTCCACATTTCTGGACGGAGTGTGAATAGCCCACATTGGAGTAAAGGTTCTATAACTAGAAACGTCTTTCTTGTTTTATAATCAGGCAGGCAGGCAAGTAGGGAGGCAGAAACAGGATGGGCCACTCAAATTCCACAGTGCTGCATCTGGAGTCTTGCGTGGAGAAAGAGAACGTAGGGGTGGTTTATTTTCCTCTTCACCTGACAAGGATCCTGAGTCTGTGGAGAGGTGAGGGCTGTGCCCAAGGCTTTGCTGGAGGCTTTGCTTTAGCTAGAAGAGAGGTCTCCTAATTCCCACTTGTTTACTGTGTTTAATTTACCTGGAGATGAGTGATGGAAGTTAGATTACGAAGACTGGAAGACTGAACGAATATTAAATCACCAGGTCTTCAAGGAAACAGGGAAGAATCCTGTGTCTTGAGCTTATAATCTGAGAAGGCAATTCAAGCATGGAGAACACCAACGAGGCACTTCCACTGCTTCACTGCGTTTCCCTATGCCACTGCTATGCAGCAGCAAGCCATAGGAATACAACTTGTTAGGAGAATGTAAATGATCATGTAGTATCCTTTTCTCAACTGCAGACTTTATCTCATCATGCAGCATTTAAGATCCTTTTCACTCTGCGTCGGATTGGGTTCCTAGTCCCCATTCAACGTGCCCTCCTGTTTGAGACACGCAGTCCAGCCTGATGGCTCACAAACTTAGGTCCCTACATCAGCCGCATCAACATCAATGCAGCACTTATTAGAAGTGACATGCTCAAGGTACTTCCTGAGAACTGTGGAATCAGAAACACTAGGAATGAGGCCCACAGGAGACTGGTGAGACCATTCATGACCAACCCTCAGCTCACTCTAGGCTACCCTTCTCAGCCCTCATTTTGAACATGCATTTGTTATTTCTACCACTCATCACCCACCCTATTCTTGCAGCAAGAACTTTCCAGCAGTCCCTGGGGAATACTTCCTTTAATCCCTTGCTAAGTAAGATGAAGTATGGCATCAGCCCAGCAGCGGCAGTGCCCCCCGAGGTGTTAGAAAGGCGGAACTTCAGGCTCTACCTTGGAGCTACTGAGTCGGAACCTCATTTAACAAGACCCTCAAGAGAATCAAATGCACTGCCCTACCACAGTCTTCTTAACATTCTTCCAGGGACAAGTCCATCTGCAGGATGCAAAGATGAGCATTGTTCTGGGGGAACTGGATCAGCAACAATCAATCCCTCTAGCCACAGGAACTGGTGCCTGATCATAACATAATGCAAGACAAGGTAATAAGATGAGTGAAACTTGAGGGGCATAGTTTTTTGTGTGTGTTTTTGGAGGAGAGAGTTTCCCTATTAATCTACACTGGATGTTATGGTGACATGAGACTAAAGATGCCAGAGTCCACCATATAGAGCAGGGGATGGAGCCAGTCAGGTGATATGGAGCCCGAGACAAAGACAGGCCCTGCAGCACCTTTGCCTGGAGCCAGGTTTTTCTTTTAACTTTTCAGTTTTGTGAGTCAATCAATTTCCTTTTTTACTGAATGCAGGTTGAGTCCTGTTTTGGGTCACATGCAGTAAGACATAGATACCAGTATAACATCTGCTCTACTCATTGGGTACTTTATTGGCTCTCACCCAGGGCTGTTAACAAAGGTCTGTGTAGGGGTTTTTATCTCTGCAGATAGATTGTAATTTCCTTGAGAGGATGATACTACCTTCTACCTTTTTCTTTTTCTTTTTTTTTTTTTTGTAACTGCTACGATGCCTTGTAGGGTACAAAGTAGCAAACACGTTATTTTATAGTGAATAAAGAAGAATGGGTTTAAGAACATTAATTTGCAATGTTTAAAATGGTCAGAGGAGGGAGGACATTTAGTTCATCAAATATTCATTGGACACTGTCCAGGGCCGTAGACTAGGCTGTACATTGGTGATGTAGAGGTGTTTAAACTATGACTCCAGACGTCAAACATACTACAGCATCATAGGGAATCACAGTAGCTTTTTTATAATTTTCAACAGATGTAGAATAATTCATAGCATCCTTATGCTGTATACACAGGAGACGTTATTTCATAGCTGAAGGTAGAAAGCAGACTGATTAAGCAACTTAAGGAGTATGATGAGTAAAAATCAAAAGTGGATTTGAATCCAAGTGAGTTTGATTAGAGAGACAACTTCCCCCACTACATCAGTAAACCATTATGAGTTTTTAATTTCTTGGTTTGTTTTTATCATTGCATGGCTAAAAGTTGGCTTCAAAAAGTTCCCCTTTTTAGTAAACTGTAGAATTTTTATCTGTGAGAATGCTTGTCTACGTAAGCATTTCCAAGTGTGTTTAAATCCTCTTGGCTAAAATTTATCTAATTGGAATAGTTAATAATGTTTGATGCATTACTCAATATACTGCATGACATCATTAACTGAGAGCTGTGTCCTTAAATGAGGCGAGTTCTTTCCCTACTGAATGTGTGTATCAGCTCTGCCCCTACACACCCACTTGTCCTGCATGTCATGAAAGGAGGAGCTCAGAAACTCTGGATGAAGACTGGATCCCTGGTATCTTGTGATTTCCTGAACTCACCTTTTGTCTACTTAACTTTTTCACTATATGCTACTCATACTAACATCAAGGTGTTTTAATATTCTTCATATTCCTGCCCTGGCTCTTCAATACTTACTTCATGTTCTTTTTAATTTGACGACAAGATTAGATATTGTGTTCTTATCTTCTCAACCTCTAGCAAACCTACTGACTTGACTTGGAAAATCTCTGGAGTTTTGACTCACTATCAGCTATAGGTATGAGCTTCGGTGTGATGTTAAAGCTATTTTCTA
The DNA here is from genome assembly GCF_007565055.1 of Rhinopithecus roxellana. Lineage (NCBI taxonomy): Eukaryota > Metazoa > Chordata > Mammalia > Primates > Cercopithecidae > Rhinopithecus > Rhinopithecus roxellana. The sequence goes on from NC_044559.1 coordinate 27,059,969, forward strand.
TACCACTTAAAAATTCCATCATCTTGGCAAGTAAGCTCTCTAGTTAAGGGAAAATATTTAATCTAAAAAATGTCCAAGTTTAATCATATATCTACAATTGTTAAAATACAATATGTATGGGCTTAGGTTTTCAGCTTTAACATGAAAGAACTTGGAAGCTGTTACTCTGTCCTTACAATAAGAAAAATCTGGAAAAATTGAAAACAAACAACTTTATAAATTGTTTGTTCCCATGAGAGAACTGAGGTTGCAAAGGAAACTACAGCACCAACATCTGGCGAGACAGGTTCATCTGGAGAGACACAGCCCAGAGGTGCTCACCTGGAACAGAAGTCGCTGGAGCCCTGAGGGGTGGGAACACTGGCATGGTCATTGGATGACCTGCGGGAGGCTTAGTGTCCAGCATGGTGCCGCAGTCTTAGGGGAGTTCACATTTTCCTGGGCTTTACCTCCAGGAATCCACACTTCTTACACTGAAAATCAGAGAAGCATCCCCTCTTGGTCATTTCACGGGGGAGATAAAAGTAATCATTGTAAAACACAACTTTTTCCATAAAAAAGACCTACATACTAGGGAAAAAGACGCTGTCAAAGCCATATCCCCATGAGGGAAGGGTATTCCTCCGAAATGCACAAGTAACAGCAGTGAGGACTTCAAGGAAATAGAAGGAGACTATTGAGGCTATAGAAGGAAGAAAGGATAGGGGAGAGAAAAAAGCTTTACCACTGGAGAGATACTTGTGAAAGCTACATCTCCTAGACACTGTCTCCTGAAACACTGATATGTAAATGGAAGATGGTCCAACACTCCCCTCCTCCCCACCACAGCCATAATATAATAACAGTGAATTACAGGCAGATGCCCTGCAAGGCACAGGCTCTATCTGAGAGGTGAAGGGTTGAATTTTCCACCTGGCATAACAGTCCTCAAGGTGCATCCACTGAGGGTAAAAATACATGTGAGAAAACCTGATGTAACTGAAGAAAGAAATATACAAATCTACTGCTACAGTTGGAGACTTCAACACCCCACTTTTTTTAACTGATAGATTAAGCAGACAGAAAATCGGTAAAGATATGGTTGAACTGAAGAGCTCTATCAATCAACATGTACAAATTGACATATATAGAATACATTAGTAAGAGTGGAATACACACTCTTTTCAAGTTCACAGGAAAAATTCGCTAATATAGACCATGTTCTAGTTTAAAACGCACTCCTTGACGAATTTAAAACAATAGAAATCGAGCAAAGTATGTGTTTAGAACACAGCGGAATTAAACTAGAAATCAATAGCCAAAATATAGCTGGAAAACCCTCCAAATATCTGACAATTAAACAATACATTTCTAAATAATTTACATGTCAAAGAAGAAGTCTCAAGAAAAGTTAAAAACTATTTTTAACTAAAGAAACATGCATCTTATATAATGGATGAAGTGTGGCAGAAGTGGTTCTCAGAGGGATTTTATAGGATTGGATGCATACTTAGAAAAAAAATCTAAAATCAATAGCATAAGCTTCCATCTAAGAAATGAAGAAAGAGCAATGTAAGCCTATAGCCAGCCATAGAAAAGACATAACACACACTAGCGCACAGGTCAATGAAGTTGAAAACAGGGAAATGATGGAAAAAAAATTGGCAACACAAAAAGCCTCCTGGTTCTCTGAAAAGACCAGTAAATTTGCAACACTTGAAGCCAGGTTAACTAAGAAAAAGTTTTTTAAAAAAGAGAGAGAGCGAGAAGGCAAAATTTACAAATACCAGAAATCAAGTAAGACTTAACTACGGATTCTATGGAGATTAAAATGATATTAAAGGAATACTATGCACAACTGTATGTCATACATTTGATAACTTGGATGAAATGGATCTATTCCTTAAAAGACACAAACTACCAAAACCCACAAAAGGAAACCTATATAACCTGAATAGTGCTATATCTGTTAAAGAGGTGGATTTAATAATGAATAACATTAAAAAAATCAGTCCCAAAATGTTTCACTGGTGAATTCCATGAAATATTTAGTGAAGAAGAAATACCAGTTCCCTTTGACCTCTTCCAGAAAGCAGCAGAGACAGCACGTTCTCGTTTTATGAAGCCTATTTCTATAGGCTTTAGTGCTGACACTTTATTACTCAGGATGATTTTTAAAAGTTATTTCTGTAATAAACACATACATACTTTCTTTTTTTTTTCTTTTTTGAGATAGAGTTTTGCTCTGTCACTCAGGCTGGAGTGCGGTGGCATGATCTTGGCTCATTGCAACCTCCACCTCCTGGGTTCAAGTGATTCTCATGCCTCAGGCTCCAGACCACCACACCCAGACCATAATTTCTATTTATACCATGTATGAATCATTAAGTACCAAGATGTATAGTACATGAAAATGGCTTGAGTTCAAAGAGATAATTGTCTACAACTATACACGACTTGCCTAGGTGAAGTAAGCACAGGTACGTGTCATCTTAATTTTCAGTTGGGTCGGATTCAATACATCAGAAAGGAAATCAATCTCACATTCTAACATTTTAATACTTGGAGCATAACATGATTTTTAGATTTACATATTTTATGTAGTTTTAAATATATTTCTACCCACAATTTCCCAATTTGTAGAAACTTATATCAAACTTAATATTGTCAGTATTGATAAAGCAGTTGTCTAACACTGAGGGAAAACTGACATAATTATTGTTAGGGTAATATGTAAACATTTGAAATATTTCAGTAGGAATTCAAGCCTATTTAGAAAGTTTACTTTTCACATTTTTATCAAGATTTCTAACCTATACTTAAGTACTAATCCACTTCAATTTGCTGTTTTTTTCGTAAGTTATGTGACATAATCTGTTTCCTACTCTCAGATATTTCCAAGTACTTTCTTGTATCTGAAATATGTAACCCAACATTGTTTAATATACTTGGGAAATTAGACAAGAAGGCTGGTCCCATTTTATGGATAAGAAATAGAAGTTGGATGGGAGAAGGATGAGGGTCAAAAAACAACTTATCAGTCACTATGCTTATTACCAGGGTAATGGAATATTCTTTACACCAAACCCCCATGACACAAAATTTACCTACATAAGAAACCTGTGCTTGTACCCTTGAACCTAAAATAAAAGTTAAAAAATTTTTAGAAAGTCACAAGGATAAAAATAATTTGCTTAAAATAAAATCCAAATGGAACTCTTACTGCAGTACTTGAACTCTGTGAATATAGTTAGGAGACATTCTAATGGGCATTTTTTTTAATAAGAAAAAGGACATTTTTAAAAATATATACATATAAATTAATTCCAAAATATCTCAGCCTTCTGGTCTAAAAACCATGGGGACAGCAAGCTCTGTTTGGGGGTAAATTTTACTAAAATAGAACAAATTAGAACTAACTTTTGATTTGGAGGAATACCACTAAGAATATCTCCCAAGAGAATATTTTATCAGCATGGTGGTGGTCCAGTGCTTGGACTAGATTTTCCGCATAACTTGGGCTTTCTATCATCTCTTACTAACCATGACCACAAACATCAGTCTTGCCAATGGGACACCTAGCTCTCAACATAACCTCACAAATCCATCACCGTATCTGAGGGCATTATAAGTAACAAGGCAGGGTTTTCTCCAAACACCATGCGAAATGGCCGATCCATAATGTACTCATTGATGCAGGATTCTTAGAGTTGGAGAAATGAGCTCCAGGAAGGTCATAAGATGTGGAAGGAGGAGCACAGAGCTAGGAGATTGGAAGCCTGGGTGGATTTCCAATCCCACAGTTCATACACCACGGTCCACAAGGGAAGTCATTTAATCTCTCTTACCTTAGCCCACTCAACCATAAAGTAGAGGGAATATGTAAAAGAGAACTGTAGGTACCATCAAATAAAATACTATATATGAAGCATCTATTACAGTGTGGTGTATGTGGTAGCTGCCCAATAAATTAAAGAAGTGATTAGAATGAATCGGTTTTACTCATGATGTGATCACTTAGTTTTCATATTACCTCTGTTACTATATCTGATGGTGATGTTTGCTTTTACTTTAAGCACAAATCCACATTAACCACCACAACAGCATGATAATAGTTACCTTTTCCCCAGCACTTCACCTCTGCAGGGACTTCTCATGTTAGTTGATAGTGTAGGTGGCAGGTGTTCTTGTCTTCATCTTCTCTGTTGAAAGCTGTGCACCCCCCATACTCTAATACTTTACTTGATCATGTTTCATGATATCCCCCCAAATAGTTATAGTTGTCTGTGTGTTTATTGCTTCCCCAACCAGAATGTATGTCTCATAAACAGCAGTGTTGTTCTCTTTTTTCCCTCTGTAAGCTGGAGCAGTGTGCAGCGTGATACATGTGCCCAGTGCAGGGCTGCTTAAATGAGAGGACACACATGTCAACTCCCCTTATACAGAGGAGGAAAAGGAGCTTTGTAAAAGGACATGGCAGTAAACCTGCCTTCTGAGGCTGTAGCTCACGCCTTTGCGTGTTTCAGCAAGAATGAAGAATACCAGTCAAGAGTTTCCACGTCACGCCTGCCTGGGCTATACCCTGGGTGTTTACAGAGTAGAGGACACTGAGACCAATATCACAGGTAGACTGACTGTGATAGAAAATAGGCCACAAATACAATTTATTCAAGTCTAAGAAATGAAATCTCATTCAGTTTCAGGCGTCAACAGCAAGGAGGAACCACAAACCACAAACTTCTTTTGCACTGGGAAAGGTGTTGCCGTGGGAACAGGGCTGCTGGCCATTTGGCCATCTCACTCATCTCTGGAGGAAGGCAGGTGAGGAAGGTAAGAGAATCACGGTCAGGTAGGAGGGCCTGCGATAAGATCCAAGGAAGATGGGGGATGTACTTCTACCATGTGTCATATCTGTAGCAAATGTAGTAAGAATTAAAATGTCACCATCTGATCCACATTACATTTGAATAGAATATCGTCTAGCAGAGTTTCCTTGCCTCTATATGATTATAGTCTGTGTTGACATCAAAAAGATATAATAAAGCATATTGGCCTAACAGAACATATTATCATAGAATAAATATATGCTCTTCATTTAAATGAAGAGTCCTAAAAGAGGAACAGGGAACAGATTCTAAGTGACTAGGTTTATGCCCATGCTAAGATCACCAAAGCTCCTAACCTCTAGGAGAGGGAAATCAGGAGTCTCATAGCCTGGCAGGCTACGATCTGACAAGACTGGCTTCAGGCATATATATTGATCTTTTTCTGGTGGTCAAGCACCCCAAGCCATGCTGATACTAAAAATGTGATGACACCCCAAAATAGTGTGACATCAGTAGGAAAAAGATTGAATAAAATTACCAACCCACAGATGTCCAGGGACAAGACCAAGACAATTCCTATCCGGAAACAGTGACAAACAGTTGCTAGGTGGACATCATTCCTTTCCTATCTTGTTGGTCTTTCCTGTTGACAAATACATGTTTAAAGGATGTTTTAATGTTTTCCTCAATAGACTCTGTGAAACAAAACCCAGATGGGAAACAGTTCTAACATGTGATCCTATGTAAATTAATAGCAGCAAAAAAGAAGGAAAGAAGAAAAGAAATAAACCTTATTTAACACCTCCTTTCATTCATGTTTCCTCATATTTTCCCTTAGTGCTTCAATAGAGTAGCGATAGAAATACAATGATTTATGAATTCCATGGGGTGACTTCTTGAAGTAATAACACTTACTACCATGAAGTTCTCAGATTTCTTTTCCACACAGGAACTCTGAGAGCAAAGAAAATTGCTGGACTCTCACAGCCAGGCATTTCATTGTATAGTTCTGGCGACGTGACCCTAATGAGAAGAAGTCCATACTTCAGTTTTGGTTTAGAATTCAGTGACAGTTTGATTGTGGGCTCAACCTCTTCTGCTTCTGTTGGAATGTGAGTTACATGCTGAATTAATGAGCAAAAACATCAGGGCTTTGAGCCTGTTTTGCGCTTTCCTAGTTCCCTTCATTTTATTTTTACTGGTTTATTTTATTTTTGTGTCTTGATCCAAAATTCATTTGCATATGATTTTTGTGCACACTCAGATCATCCTGAAGAACATAGACTTGTAAAACACTGGGAATCAATTACCCTCAGGAAATCCGTCAACTTGGTGAGGTGTGTCCTTTACAGTTAGTTACTATAAAATTCCCCTTTTCTAAAAATCCTGTCATTAAACCCCACGATGGCTTTCCGTTGCTCACTGCTGATCTTTGGCCTCTCAGTAAGCATGAAGAACACTTTCTGTTTCTTGCTGTGAGTTAATGCTATTTATATTTTAGAAATGTCAGATTCCTTCACAAGTCACTTGAGACTTGGTGGCAAGAATGAATTACCCTGAACTGTCTGTCTCTCTCCTGACAGGTCTGCCTGAAAGGCAGCTTGCCTGGAGCTGCATTCATTGTTATTTCACAATCTGAGAGCCAGCAAGAGACAGTTTTACAAATTTCTAACATAAGGCATAAAATGAAATTCAACAGAAACTAATCTTTCCTTTTTTTAAATTCCTGGCTTTGACCGAATTAGTAGGGAGTGACATACTTTGAATTGCTTAGTGTACGTACTATTGTATTTCTCTGCAATTTAATCTTATAATCATTGCTCCAGGGAGACATATATTAAAGTTTATTGGCAAATACATTTCCTTTGATTTCCTTCGTTCCAAAATAAAATGATGAATTAAGACTTAGCACATACATTAGCATTTAGTATTTGCTATAGTTTCCACTTTGCATGTACAAATAGTGATCTGTACCTTGTGGCAACCAATTATAATACGTGTACTGATATTGTACAATTTTAAATTAGTAGAACAACTGAGCTGATACTTTAAGCCAGCAACAAAGTGTTTATTTTCTAGATTAATGAAATAACAGGATAAAACCTGAAGTGAATATTAATGTGTGTTATCTATTATATTGACTGTCAATTAATATAAAATGCATGTTCTTTGTTTATTCTAGAAACAAATCCACTGTGTTATGATTATTTCTCTAATAATTATGTAACTAATGATTAGTCCAGCATCTCTTCATGATTTTTTGTTCCCTGGGTAAACCAAAGGTAAGCAAATGCATGGCCGAGATGCCCAGGGTTCCCCCAAGCTCCCTGGGGAATGTCAAAAATAAACAGATCTTCCCAAACATTAGCACTGATCTCCTTTTACATGGAAAGTTCTTGTTTAAAGAGAAGGAGTTTCTCACCCCAGTAATAGCATTTGAATCAATAGAAACTGTGATTCTTGCCTCTATTTGTAGTTTTAAAATGAACTCTTCCAGAATATTGTCCCCAATTAATAACGATAATGATGAAGTCCCATCAATAATAACCAATATTTATTTAGTTCTTTGACTTGTGTCACATGTCAGATTAAGCACCATTTTTCATTATTTAATTCTCAGCAATCACATGGGGTTGGTAGCTCCATTTTACAAACAAAAACAAAACAAACAAACAAAAATTCTAGAAGTTTTTAGAGAGGTTACATCCCTTATCACAAATGTGTAAATGGCGAACCTATAACTCAAACTGAGACATCCTTAACCCAGTGCCTGTGTCTTAAGCACCAAATATTTTCATTAATCATCAGTCTTATAATAAGAAAAATAATGATTTAATAAAGAAATTTCTGTTCAAATTTTCCTTTTAAGTACTTAGAGTAATAGATTTCTTCATAATTCGTTGCAGCCTCATATTTCCATCTCATTCTTTGTCAAACTTACCTTCTGCTAAACCAAGTCCCAATGATTTCATTGTATAATTTTTCTCCAATGGATTTATTTCTCTTGCTCTCTATCAATAAATTATCATTCACCCTACAAACATTTCTTGCTAAAATCTTTTAAAATACATCTTTCTAAGCAGTTTCTCCAGAGCCTCTCTGCAAGCAGCACCGTTTTCCAACCCATTCTCTACTCTGCAATCATCGTAGTCTTTTCTTAACACAAATCTGATGTCGAATGCTTGCTTCAAAGGCTCCATTGGTGACCCATTGAACTTAGAATAGACACCGATAAGCCAGGTGTGGGGGCTCACACCTGTAATCCCGGCACTTTGAGAGGCTGAGGTGAGTGGATCACCTGACATCAGGAGTTTGAGACTAGCCTGACCAATATGGTGAAACCCCGTCTCTACTAAAAATACAAAAACAACAAAAACAGCAAGAAAGAAACCAAAATGCTGGGCATGGTGGCACCTGTAATCTGAGCTACTCTGGAGGCTGAGGCAAGAGAATTGTTTGAACCAGAAGATGGAGGTTGCAGTGAGCCAAGATCTCTCCATTGCACTCCAGCCTGGGCAACAGAGTGAGAGGCTTCATCTCAAAAAAAAAAAAAAAAAAAAAAATAGACACCAGCATATTTAAGATGGCCTGCGAGTCTTGTGCAGTCTTCCCACCCAGAACCATCAGCCTATTTCCTGACACTCCTCTGGAGCTCCCTGTTTTCCAAACCCACTGACTTCTTCACAACCCCTGAAGCCTGTGCACCTGCTATTCCTGCACTTCAATGTGCTCATTTCCCGTCTTCCATTGCTCATCCTACTCAACCTTAGGATCTCATTAAGTTGTAATTCCCCACCCCAAACTTTCCCTTACCTCCCTGGATACTTTCAGATCCCTAGGATGAACTCAGAGAGCCCCATGGCTCTTAGAGTGTGTTTCACAGCAGTTCCACAACCATGTGAAGTCTGTCTCCTCTGCTGTGTGCTCCAGGACAAAACGGCCCTTGTCCTTGTGACTTCCAGGCCTGATACACATCATATCTGTGGCAGGCATGTGATATTTTTTGAATGAGGGCATACCACTCAAGAACGAGTTTTGGAGTTTTGAAATCCTAAGAATTATGTGCTGCTAGACTATTGCCTAGTTGGTCCCTGTTAAAGGTTCTATTACGAGGTGTTTACAGTTTTCTTCTGCTTTTCTATTTTTTTCCCTTCTCCACTTTTTCATATATTTTCTTGTACTTACTACTTTAATTGCTTCACTCAAGGTTCCTATGCAATAGTATGGTTATTATCATACATTCAATGCATTTTATATTTTGAATAATTGCTTTATTGACTTACAGATTATTTATACATATTTTTCTTAAATTTCAAACATATGGAGTGCTCCTATTTAACTTTTTATTATGAATATTTAACTTAAATTTACTGTGATTAGTAAACATATCCTGTGAGAGTTAAATCTTCTGAAATTTGTTTAACTCGATTTATATCTTTAAAAATATTCAATAAAAATTGTGTTGCATGGGCTTGTATTCAGTAGTTACTGGGTGCAGAATTTTATAAAATCCACAGAGTTAAATTTATTATTTCTCTAACTGAATTATTGTGTAATTTCTGTTAAAGCTTTTTTCTATTGTGAATTTGCCTGTTTCTCATGTAATTTTGTCGGCATTTGCTTTTTGTATTTATTTTTTGTCTCATTTTTTTTCAAATTGGCCAATGTAAGTTCATCTATATCTGAGTGCATGGGTTTCTCTCCTGTCTTATCCCAACTTCTGTTAAACTCATCCAATGACTACATTAGGTCTTGTATTTTTTGTTTTGTCTAGAAATTCCATTAGTATTATTTTATGGCCTTTATCTGCTGAGCTTTTTTATTTTTATATTCATGCGAGCCTATTTTCCGTTACATCCTCAAAGTCAATGATATGACTGCTTTGAAATTCACATCTGCTCATTTCTACAACTGTCTCATTTCTACTGGTTCCTTCTTTTTGTAGTATGGATCACATTTTTCTGTTTCTATGTGAATCTGGTCATTTTTAATTCTAGATGTTGTCCATTTTTATGCTAAATTTTGTAGATACCACGATTTTCAGATAATAGTATTTGGTGCATACAAGTTTAGAATTGTTAAACTTTTCATAATTATATAAAGCATGTTATTAGTATTTTCTTTATGACACTCTGCTTATGGGAGTTTTGGAGTCTGGAAGTATCTCTATCTCATCCTTTTTATTGAAAAATGTGACCTTTATTTTCTCTGTGATTCCTGAAGTTATCGATGTACAGTGTCCTTATGCCCACCTGTGTTGGTGAGAAGTCAACTGTCAGCTGTCACACTTTTTGAAGTTGTGTGTCTCTTCTCACCGGATATAATTTGATTTCTTTTTGTATTTCTCCTGCTTGGGTTGAATTTTTTAAATGTGTGACTCCTTTGAAGTTCAGAACAGTTCTCATACCTCATCCCTTCCCACATGGCCTCTGTGTGTCCTCTGCTGTCTTCCTCACTTCATCTTCTTTGTTACACTTTCCTTCAAGTTCTCTACCTAGTTATCTAATTTTGTCCCATTTCTTCAATTTCTTCCCATTTTTCTTCCTGTCCCTGATAATTTTTCTGCTTCTAGGGTTCTACTAATCTTGTTGACTATGCTTTAATTTCAGTTGTTACACTTTTCAGTTTTAAGCATTCAACTTGTTTCTTTTTCAATTCTGCTTAGTCCTTCTGTAAGTTAAGAAAAGTGGGTCCCTATTTCAACTCTCTCTCTCTCTCTTTCTCTCTCTCTCCTTCTCTTTCCCTCTCTCTCAGACACACACTCACACACATACAATTTGGTACAGTGTTCCCCCTGTGTCTGTGGTTTTACCTCTCTCTCTCACACACACACACACACACATACACACAGAAACACACATACACACACAGAAACACATACACACAGAAACACACACACACACAGAAACACACACACACACTCACACACATACAGTTTGGTACAGTAGTCCCCCTGTGTCTGTGGTTTTACCTCTCTCTCTCTCTCTCTCTCACACACACACACACACACAGAAACACACATGCACACACACTCACACAGAAACACATACACACACATGCACACACACACACAGAAACACACATGCACACACACACAGAAACACACACACATGCACACACACACACAGAAACACACACACACAGAAACACACATGCACACGCACTCACAGACGTGCAATTTGGAACAGTAGTCCCCTTTTATGTGTGGTTTTCTTTCCACATTTTCAGTTTGCTGCAGTCAACTGTAGTCAGTGTTGTATCATTTCATGCCATAACATATCATTTCATGCCATAACATATCATTTCATACCATAACATATCATTTCATGCCATAACAAGAATAGGATATTTGAAGATAGAGAGACCTGGAAACAGAGAGAGACAGAGACCATATTCACACAACTTTTATTGTATTGTATTTTTGTAATGTAAATAATGTATTTATTAATTGCTCTATTTTATTATTAGTTATTGTTAATCTCTTATATCTGCCTAATTTATAAATTTAGACTTTATCATAGGTATGTTTAGAAAAAACAGTATATACAGGGTTTATATATACTGTATACAGTTTATATATACAGGGTTTATATATACTGTATACAGTTTATATATACAGGGTTTATATATACTGTATACAGTTTATATATACAGGGTTTATATATACTGTATACAGTTTATATATACAGGGTTTATATATACTGTATACAGTTTATATATACAGGGTTTATATATACTGTATACAGTTTATATATACAGGGTTTATATATACTGTATACAGTTTATATATACAGGGTTTATATATACTGTATACAGTTTATATATACAGGGTTTATATATACTGTATACAGTTTATATATACAGGGTTTATATATACTGTATACAGTTTATATATACAGGGTTTATATATACTGTATACAGTTTATATATACAGGGTTAATATATACTGTATACAGTTTATATATACAGTATATCTAGGGATTGGTTCTATCTGAGGTATCTTCTGCAGATGAGAGGGAGCTGCTGTAAGGACTTCCTGTCAGAAACTATAAAGCTTATGGGAGAAGATTTAATTCTTGTTTATTAAACTTGAGGTGGGAAAAGATCTCTTAAATCAGAAACAAAAATAATTGGTATAAATAGAAAGGAATATTCTGGTTTATATTAAATTAAGATCTTTTATTTATCAAAACAACCTTAACATCTTTCATTTAGTTAAAAGTGGGAGAAGATATTTGACATATACACAGTGCACATAACTGAGAAAATGTTAGCAACAAAACTATGTAGAGAAATCCTTCAAATTTATTCAAAAAGCAAAAAACCACAAAACTGCAATAAGAAAGTGAGTCCAGGATCTAGTGATGTATCACAAAATAATGACTCAGATACAAGGCAATAAAACTGTGCAGAGCGTTTTCAACCCATGAGATCCCACTCAACTGGCATTTGCTTTCATCTGAAAACGACAAATATTCAAGTGAATACAGATAAACAAGATATTTTATCTATTGCTATTGGGAGTAAGTTGTACATACAGTATAAAACAAAATTTGGCATTTCTACTCAAATCGAATATTCCTATCCATGTGAAGCCACAGTTCCGCTTCTGGTAAAGCAGTCAAGAGAAACCATTGTATGTGTAAAGAGATGGAATTCGCAAAAACATTCATATTATACATCACAAAAGTTCTAAATATTCTTTATAGGGTTGTGTATTACGGCATGATATATTTTTTAAAGGAAAAAGTAGTGAAACAATTTTGATATATCCATACATTGTAGAATATTATGAAACCATTTAAAGCGATCATATATCTAGATTACAAAAATGTTGATAAATGATTGATAGATGTGGATATAGACATCAACATAGATATAGATAATTCCCATAAAATATAGATAAATCATTAGGTAAAAGAAAGTTGTCAATTAAAAAATACATGAAGTAAATATAAAGATATAATTATATATTAAATACATAATATCTATTATATCAAACTATTGATAATGATCTATATTTTAACAAATCCTAATTTTCTTTGAATTAATTAGTGCCTAGTAATAAACGGTTTTGCACTCATATTAACATCTCCAAATTTCCTAAGTCCAGTACAATTCATTTGCCTGAAACATTGCTTATATAATATTAAGCAACTATATCTTCTAGCATATAGAATATTAATGTATGGTTATTTTATGTTAAAAACACTTAAAAATCTATTTTTTGTCTTATAATTTTAGTCATAAATAAAGGTTAAACCAATCTGATTCTAAGAAGTATTAAGAAACACCACTTCTGTTAAGAACTATCTTGGATTGGCCGGGCGCGGTGGCTCAAGCCTGTAATCCCAGCACTTTGGGAGGCCGAGACGGGCGGATCACAAGGTCAGGAGATCGAGACCATCCTCGCTAATATGGTGAAACCCCGTCTCTACTAAAAAATACAAAAAACTAGCCGGGCGAGGTGGCGCGCACCTGTAGTCCCAGCTACTTGGGAGGCTGAGGCAGGAGAATGGCGTAAACCCGGGAGGCGGAGCTTGCAGTGAGCTGAGATTCGGCCACTGCACTCCAGCCTGGGCGACAGAGCAAGACTCCGTCTCAAAAAAAAAAAAAAAAAAAAAAAAAAGAACTATCTTGGATTTATTAATAATATATCTCTGCACTAAAAATCTTGTATATATTTTTACATATGACTTCCACTATTTTCTTCTACATTTCTTTCTTCCTTTAAAATATAATTTTGCATATAGTTCTATCTGATATTAAGTTCTGTAAGTATTTTTAAAAGTATATTCTTAGATACAATAAATAAATTAGAAAGATTATCTTCAGGTAACAAAAATACATATATATTTCATCGTAACATAGATTATAATTTAGAATTACAAATATCGGGGAAATATTTATCCAGAATAGTTCATTATTTAAAAATTATTGGTTTGAAAGAACTGCTATACCTTAAGCCACTTTTTAAAAATCTCCTCAATTTATGCCAAATTCTTGAAAAGAGAACACATTATAAAGACTCAGAAAGTTGTGGACCTAAGTATTATTTTCAAAACAAATGTTTTGATGGGTTAAATGTTAAATAATCAGAAACACATGGACTAAGTTTTCCCCTAAATAGAAGAAGTGCGAAATTCAAGGAAAATATATTTAATGAAGCTTATTTTCTTTGTCTAATCCAGAATGTTCAAAAAGTATTTGAAATATTTTTCAGACACAGAGTGTTGAGCTCACTTAGATATTATGCATGCATGTATGTGCATGTGTGTGTATATGTATATAATGTACATAATACATATAATATACATATATAGAAAACAAATGGCTAAAGAAAATAAATGGCTAAGAAAGAATAGTGTTATTAGTTTTCAGACATTGTTACAATCCTGGGTCCATTTCTTCCCATTTATTTTAATGCTTTGGTGTCCTCTTATTAATTCAATCATTTGATTAGCCAATATTACAAACTTAATTTAAATGGATAAAACATGAACTAGAACTTACAATATGTTAATGCTTATTAATTTATTTCCTTAAATAACCAAGGTTGTCATAAATTTTAAATGATAGGGAAATCTTTGAATTGCACATCTCTGGGAAGTCAGGTGACCAGTATTTTCTAGTTAATTGGAAAATTTTGCTTTTTGACACACCTAGTAATTAAGACATTATCATTTAATTTTGGCATGCAGGTTAAAATCATCTAAAATAAAATGTCATTTTGGGGAGCCTTATATTTACAATAATCTTTGCAATTAATAAGAAAATATTTGTGCTAATCTATGATGATCTAGTAAGTTGCTTGTTTACTCTCTTTTCTTTAAAAAAGAATGCTGTCTTACAGTAAAGAAAGGATGATAATGTACATTTAAAACATCTGAGAGAGAATTTAAGTCTGGCATGGTGACTCATGCCTGTATTCCTAGCACTTTGGGAGGCCGAGGCAGGACGATCACTTGAGCTCAGGAGTTTAAAACCAGACTGAGCAACATAGTGAGACCCATCTCTATTATGTTTAATTTTGTTTTAATTTTATAAAAAAGAAATAATGGAATTTAACATTTAGGAAAAGGCATAAACTAAGGCACCATCAAGCAGCATTTTTCAGTTTGCAGAATATGTTCCAAGAGGTACTGCTTCTGCAAGAGTATCTCATACACACGCTATGCACACACACATACTTGTGCGCGCGCACACACGCACACACACTATACCCCAAAGACACTCACACAGGAGTGCACTTTCTGAGACAGGTAAACCTGGGAAATATTTCAATTTGTATGCTTAGAGACACCTTTAAAGGTGCTGAAACCTCCCACAGCAGTAAAAATAAAATGACAGAAAGACCAAAGCTGATGTTCAATTCCATTTAATCTGCAATTTCCCGAACTCATTAAGCTTGAGAGAACTGTTTTCTTGAGTAATACCTAAGAATCATGCTCCAGGATTAGTTTCTGACCCACTGTGGTACATGGTGCTTTGTAATGTTATGGATGCTAATCACAGCTAACCCTTGAACAATGTGGGGACAGGAGCACTGAGCTCCGTCACAGTCTGAAATCCATGCGAAAGTTGTGATTCCTCAAAAACATAATAGCCTACTCTCGGCCGGAAGCCTTACTGATAACATAAATAATCAATTAACAGATATTTATTTATTATATACTACATTCTTACAATCAAGTAAGCTAGAGAAAAGAAAGGTTATTAAGAAAATAATGAGGAGGAAAAACTATGTTTACAATTCATTAGATGGAAGTGGGTCATCACAAAGGGCGTCATCCTCATCAACCTCTCACTGAGCAGGCTGAGGAGGAGGAGGAGAAAGAGGAGGAGCTGGTCATGCTGCCTCAGGTGTGGCAGAGATGGAAGAAAATCCTGTAAGTGACCTGTACGGTTCAAACCTCTGTTGTTCAACAACCAACTGTAATTTGATTAATGCTTCACAGCCACTGTCATAAAAGGGAGATCTGATTGATTAAATTATATCTCGGGTCTGTAAAGAAAAAAATAGCCTTTCTAAAACAGGAACTATGGTTTCTTGTAAACAATAAGGGTGAAATTGCAGCTTGCTGGAACATTGCCCTCCTGAATTAGAGTTGAATGAGTACCGTAAGGTAAAAAATACATAGCTAGAATATTACAGTCAGTTACTTTACAGATAATGTAGTCAATCTAACTTTCAGAAACTAATTACTCAAGAGAGTATTTTTCCTGTTTCTTTGCCTTGGTGAAATGTAGTACATGCTTATTTATAATATGTGAAGATCTTTATAAGTAGAAAAAATAAAACCACTTTAAGTTTTATCACATAGATGAGTATATTGATATCCATCAATGAAAGTCATTCTGTGTGAATACAAATCAGATACTAAGGAAGAATAGTGTTATTACATGTTTATTCTCATTATTTCTATTCCCTCTCTTTCTAGTCAAGTTGAATCTACTGTAATCCTGCCCCTGTCATCTGAGTCTTTAAAAAAAGGGAGATGAGGCCATGCATCATGGCAGGGCCACGCATCTCAGAATTCCTTATTCAGTAAATCTGGAATAGGACCTCAGAATGTGAATTTCTAACAAATGCTCAGTGATACTCACGTTGCTGATTCAGGAAGAAGACTGGGAACCACTGCTGCATGGTGTTATTATTTACATGGGGCTAGTATCATATGTAATACATGAAGGAGGACCACGGAAAAGGATCCACTGCAGCAAAGAAAGCCCACTTCTATCTGTTTTGCATGTTATATGCTATCATACACAGAACTCAAATAAGAGAAAAATAAATGTGTAGTTCTGCTATGTAGAATAGGAAAAAAGCTTTAAAACTCAAGATTTGGGGATTTTGAAAATAAGCATTATTGTTCATTTGTGATGTACATTAAGTGCTTAAACCACAATCTTTCAACATTTTTCTGCTATCAAATGAAATTATGTCAATTGGATATTTAATTTGTGTCAAACTATGAACAGTATCAGCTGTCATTTAAAAACAAACAACTCGGAATTCCAGTCTGGACCAGATAATACAGACTCGCCTGTCTTCCTCCACCCCCTATTCCTCCCAACTAAGTGCAGTTGTAATTCCTGAAAATTATGCAACAGGCAACCACAGGGGACATTTGGGAGGTGGCAAGAGGGAGGCAAATTGACGTAGGACCCCAAGACTGATGGAACAATACAGTGGGAAGATATTTCATCTCCCCACCTCCCAGAAGGACAAGGGGAACCAGCCTGGATTTTTTTGAGCCCAACCTAGCAATGAAAGGTAACCCAGGTGGGCTCATTCCTTGCCAGGATCTACAGGGAGCTTGTCCTGCAACAGCAGGGGAGTTGGCATGACTGGCAAAAGGGACTGAGAGCCTTTCTAATAATAAATGGTTAGGGAAAAAACACCCCTTCCTCACTAGGTCTGAGAAATCTCCTCCCACAGAGATTTATTGAGTTCTCAGTCGTTGTTATTATCATGGGTTCATTCCTTTCTATTTATTTCAATGCTTTGGTATCCTCTTAGTAATTCAATCATTTATGAAGTAAATGGCCAGCTCTTTACATTAAAATCCTTCTAGTTGTTTTTCTGTGCGTAAGAAACTCACTTCAAATTTAATGACATAACGAGGTTAAAAGTAAAGAATAGGAGAAGATATTTCATGTAAATGTTAATCATTACAGAATAGAATTTACTGTATTAGTATCTGAAAGGTAGACTTCAAAGCAAGGAAAATCACTAGATGCAAAGAAGGATATTACATAACTACAAAAGAATCAGTCCACAATGAAGACATAGGGGTTCCAAATGTATGCACACCAAACAGTAGAACTGCAAAATATATGAAGCAAAGCCTGATAGAGCTGAAACAAGAAATAGACAATCCCACAATCATAGCTGGGATGTAAAAACCTCTATATAAGTAACTGATAGAACTTCTAGAGAAGAAATCAGCATTGATACGGACAAACTCTACACTCTAACAACCCACAGTGTCTAACTGAAGTATATTGAACATCCACAAAACAACAGGAGAATATACACTTTTTTAAGGGTTTATGGAGCATTAGCCAAAATAGACTATAACCTAGACCACACAGAAATCTTCACCTATTTAAATAATTGAAGTCATACAGAATATATACTCCGACCATAACAGAATGAAACCAGAAGTCTTTAAATGGAATACAACAGGAAAATCTCTAGAGGCATGAAAATTTTAAAAACACATTTATAAATAATCATAGGTCAAGGAGGAAGCTGCAAAGGAAATAAAAATATATAGAGCTGAATAAAGCCTTTGTAAACACTAAAGAAATAAGAAACAAAGCACAAATCACCAATATTAGGAATACAATATGGGCTATTGTGGCAGATCCAACAGCCATTAAAAGGATCATAAGTGAATACTACAAACAAGTTTCTGCTCAGAAATTCAACAGCTTAAAAGAAGTGTACCAATTCTTTAAAACCAAAACTACTAAAACAATCACACTGATGTAGACAATCTGGATTGGCCTGAAACTATCAAGTAAATTGAATTTAAAATGTATATGCTCTCAAGAAAGAAATTTCCAAGCACATATTCTTTCAGTGAAGCATTCTATCTAATATTTGAAGAATGATTAATACCAGTTTTACATATTTTTCTAGAGAAATTAAAAAGAGATTAATTCCTAACTTACTTTATAAAGCTAATAAATTTTTAAGTCAAAACAGGATGTAGTAAAAAAATAAAATTACAGACCAACAATTTTAATGAACTTCGAGTTAAAAATGTTCACCAGTTAGTGGGAAATTAAATCCAACAGTGTATAGAAAAGATTGTATGTTATAATCAAATGGCATTTATTCCAGGTATACAAGGCTTATTCAAGATTCTACAATGCAACTTATCAGATCAACAGGAAGAAGAAGAAAAATCAGATGATCATATCAATTGATTCAGTAAAAATTACTATAAATCTACACCTTTTCTTGATAAAACTCTCAGCATATTAGGGAATACAGAGGGATTTCTTCAACTTGATAACGAACATTTACAAAACAAAAAACAACAACAAAAAAGCATTTTTACAGATAACATTATACTAACAATGAAAGGCTGAATGTTTTCCCCTAAAGTTGGGTACAAAGCAAGGAGTCTTCTCATAACTCTTACCTGACACAGTAATGGGGATGTATGACACTAAAAGAGGTAGATAATAAAACATAAAGAAAAAATACAAATCGAAAAGGAAGATATCAAATAGTTCCAATTTTCAGATGCTGGGATTTCTATATGGCAAATCCCAAGGTATCTAACAAAAGAACAATCCTAGACTATTTAAGGTTGGCAAAGTTTCAAGATACAAGGTCAACACAAATAAATCAGTAACTTTTGGGGGGGCGGAGCAAGATGGCCGAATAGGAACAACTCCAGTCTCCAACTCCCAGCGCGAGCGACACAGAAGACCGGTGATTTCTGCATTTTCAACTGAGGTACTGGGGTCATCTCACTAGGGAGTGCCGGACAATCGGTGCTGGTCAGCTGCTGCAGCCTGACCAGCGAGAGCTGAAGCAGGGCGAGGCATCGCCTCACCTGGAAGCGCAAGGGGGAAGGGGATCCGTTTTCCTAGCCAGGGGAACTGAGACACACAACACCTGGAAAATCGGGTAACTCCCACCCCAATACTGCGCTGTAAGCATACAGGCATTCCAGGAGAATATATCCCACACCTGGCCGGGAGGGTCCCACGCCCACGAAGCCTCCCTCACTGCTAACACAGCAGTCTGCCGCGATCTATCCGCAAGGCAGCAGCGAGGCTGGGGGAGGGGCGCCCGCCATTGCTGAGGCTTAAGTAGGTAAACAAAGCCGCTGGGAAGCTCGAACTGGGTGGAGCTCACAGCAGCTCAAGGAAGCCTGCCTGTCTCTGTAGTCTCCACCTCTGGGGACAGCGCACAGCTGAAGACCAACAGGGGAAGTAGCGGGAGCCGGTGCAGACGCGAACGACTCTGTCTGACTAGCTTTGGGGAGAGCCGCGGATCTCCCAACGCGGAGGTTGAGATCTGAGAACGGACAGACTGCCTGCTCAGGTGTGTCCCTGACCCCTGAGTAGCCTAGCTGGGAGAAATCCCCCACTAGGGGCAGTCTGACACCCCACACCTCACAGGGTGGAGTACACCCCTGAGAGGACACTTCCAAAGGAAGAATCAGACAGGTACACTCGCTGTTCAGCAATATTCTATCTTCGGCAACCTCTGCTGCTGATACCCAGGCAAACAGGGTCTGGAGTGGACCTCAAGCAATCTCCAACAGACCAACAGAGAGTCCTTCTGACTGTCAGAAGGAAAACTATCAAACAGGAAGGACACCTATACCAAAACCCCATCAGTTCGTCACCACCATCAAAGACCAGAGACAGATAAAACCACAAAGATGGGGAAGAAGCAGGGCAGAAAAGCTGGAAATTCAAAAAATAAGAGCGCATCTCCCCCTGCAAAGGAGCGCAGCCCATCACCAGCAACGGATCAAAGCTGGTCAGAGAATGACTTGGACGAGAGGAGAGAAGAAGGCTTCAGTCCATCAAACTTATCAGAGCTAAAGGAGGAATTACGTACCCAGCGCAAAGAAACTAAAAATCTTGAAAAAAGAGTGGAAGAATTGACAGCTAGACTCATTAATGCAGAGAAGATCATAAACGAAATGACAGAGATGAAAACCATGACACGAGAAATACGTGACAAATGCACAAGCTTCAGTAACCGACTCGATCAACTGGAAGAAAGAGTATCAGCGATTGAAGATCAAATGAATGAAATGAAGCGAGAAGAGAAACCAAAAGAAAAAAGAAGAAAAAGAAATGAGCAAAGCCTGCAAGAAGTATGGGATTACGTAAAAAGACCAAATCTACGTCTGATTGGGGTGCCTGAAAGTGAGGGGGAAAATGGAACCAAGTTGGAAAACACTCTTCAGGATATCATCCAGGAGAACTTCCCCAACCTAGTAGGGCAGGCCAACATTCAAATTCAGGAAATACAGAGAACGCCACAAAGATACTCCTCGAGAAGAGCAACTCCAAGACACATAATTGCCAGATTCACCAAAGTTGAAATGAAGGAAAAAATCTTAAGGGCAGCCAGAGAGAAAGGTCGGGTCACCCACAAAGGGAAGCCCATCAGACTAACAGCAGATCTCTCGGCAGAAACTCTACAAGCCAGAAGAGAGTGGGGGCCAATATTCAACGTTCTTAAAGAAAAGAATTTTCAACCCAGAATTTCATATCCAGCCAAACTAAGTTTCATAAGTGAAGGAGAAATAAAATCCTTTACAGATAAGCAAATGCTTAGAGATTTTGTCACCACCAGGCCTGCCTTACAAGAGACCCTGAAGGAAGCCCTAAACATGGAAAGGAACAACCGGTACCAGCCATCGCAAAAACTTGGCAAAATGTAAAGACCATCGAGGCTAGGAAGAAACTGCATCAACTAACGAGCAAAATAACCAGTTAATATCATAATGGCAGGATCAAGTTCACACATAACAATATTAACCTTAAATGTTAATGGACTAAATGCTCCAATTAAAAGACACAGACTGGCAAACTGGATAAAGAGTCAAGACCCATCAGTCTGCTGTATTCAGGAGACCCATCTCACATGCAGAGACATACATAGGCTCAAAATAAAGGGATGGAGGAAGATCTACCAAGCAAATGGAGAACAAAAAAAAGCAGGGGTTGCAATCCTAGTCTCTGATAAAACAGACTTTAAACCATCAAAGATCAAAAGAGACAAAGAAGGCCATTACATAATGATAAAGGGATCAATTCAACAGGAAGAGCTAACTCTCCTAAATATATATGCACCCAATACAGGAGCACCCAGATTCATAAAGCAAGTCCTTAGAGACTTACAAAGAGACTTAGACTCCCATACAATAATAATGGGGGACTTCAACACTCCGCTGTCAACATTAGACAGATCAACGAGACAGAAAGTTAACAAGGATATCCAGGAATTGAACTCATCTCTGCACCAAGCGGACCTAATAGACATCTATAGAACTCTCCACCCCAAATCAACAGAATATACATTCTTCTCAGCACCACATCGCACTTATTCCAAAATTGACCACATAATTGGAAGTAAAGCACTCCTCAGCAAATGTAAAAGAACAGAAATTATAACAAACTGTCTCTCAGACCACAGTGCAATCAAACTAGAACTCAGGACTAAGAAACTCAATCAAAACCGCTCAACTACATGGAAACTGAACAACCTGCTCCTGAATGACTACTGGGTACATAACGAAATGAAAGCGGAAATAAAGATGTTCTTTGAAACCAATGAGAACAAAGATACAACATACCAGAATCTCTGGGACACATTTAAAGCAGTGTGTAGAGGGAAATTTATAGCACTAAATGCCCACAAGAGAAAGCAGGAAAGATCTAAAATTGACACTCTAACATCACAATTAAAAGAACTAGAGAGGCAAGAGCAATCACATTCAAAAGCTAGCAGAAGGCAAGAAATAACTAAGATCAGAGCAGAACTGAAGGAGATAGAGACACAAAAAACCCTCCAAAAAATCAATGAATCCAGGAGTTGGTTTTTTGAAAAGATCAACAAAATTGACAGACCGCTAGCAAGGCTAATAAAGAAAAAAGAGAGAGGAATCAAATAGATGCAATAAAAAATGATAAAGGGGATATCACCACTGACCCCACAGAAATACAAACTACCATCAGAGAATACTATAAACGCCTCTACGCAAATCAACTAGAAAATCTAGAAGAAATGGATAATTTCCTGGACACTTACACTCTCCCAAGGCTAAACCAGGAAGAAGTTGAATCCCTGAATAGACCAATAGCAGGCTCTGAAATTGAGGCAACAATTAATAGCCTACCCACCAAAAAAAGTCCAGGACCAGATGGATTCACAGCTGAATTCTACCAGAGGTACAAGGAGGAGCTGGTACCATTCCTTCTGAAACTATTCCAATCAATAGAAAAAGAGGGAATCCTCCCTAACTCATTTTATGAGGCCAACATCATCCTGATACCAAAGCCTGGCAGAGACACAACAAAAAAAGAGAATTTTAGACCAATATCCCTGATGAACATTGATGCAAAAATCCTCAATAAAATACTGGCAAACCGGATTCAGCAGCACATCAAAAAGCTTATCCACCATGATCAAGTGGGCTTCATCCCTGGGATGCAAGGCTGGTTCAACATTCGCAAATCAATAAACGTAATCCAGCATATAAACAGAACCAAAGACAAGAACCACATGATTGTCTCAATAGATGCAGAAAAGGCTTTTGACAAAATTCAACAGCCCTTCATGCTAAAAACGCTCAATAAATTCGGTATTGATGGAACGTACCTCAAAATAATAAGAGCTATTTATGACAAACCCACAGCTAATATCATACTGAATGGGCAAAAACTGGAAAAATTCCCTTTGAAAACTGGCACAAGACAGGGATGCCCTCTCTCACCACTCCTATTCAACATAGTGTTGGAAGTTCTGGCTAGGGCAATCAGGCAAGAGAAAGAAATCAAGGGTATCCAGTTAGGAAAAGAAGAAGTCAAATTGTCCCTGTTTGCAGATGACATGATTGTATATTTAGAAAACCCCATCGTCTCAGCCCAAAATCTCCTTAAGCTGATAAGCAACTTCAGCAAAGTCTCAGGATACAAAATTAATGTGCAAAAATCACAAGCATTCTTATACACCAGCAACAGACAAGCAGAGAGCCAAATCAGGAATGAACTTCCATTCACAATTGCTTCAAAGAGAATAAAATACCTAGGAATCCAGCTTACAAGGGATGTAAAGGACCTCTTCAAGGAGAACTACAAACCACTGCTCAGTGAAATCAAAGAGGACACAAACAAATGGAAGAACATACCATGCTCATGGATAGGAAGAATCAATATCGTGAAAATGGCCATACTCCCCAAGGTTATTTATAGATTCAATGCCATCCCCATCAAGCTACCAATGACTTTCTTCACAGAATTGGAAAAAACTGCTTTAAAGTTCATATGGAACCAAAAAAGAGCCCGCATTGCCAAGACAATCCTAAGTCAAAAGGACAAAGCTGGAGGCGTCACGCTACCTGACTTCAAACTATACTACAAGGCTACAGTAACCAAAACAGCATGGTACTGGTACCAAAACAGAGATATAGACCAATGGAACAGAACAGAGTCCTCAGAAATAATACCGCACATCTACAGCCATCTGATCTTTGACAAACCTGAGAGAAACAAGAAATGGGGAAAGGATTCCCTATTTAATAAATGGTGCTGGGAAAATTGGCTAGCCATAAGTAGAAAGCTGAAACTGGATCCTTTCCTTACCCCTTATACGAAGATTAATTCAAGATGGATTAGAGACTTAAATGTTAGACCTAATACCATAAAAACCCTAGAAGAAAATCTAGGTAGTACCATTCAGGACATAGGCATGGGCAAGGACTTCATGTCTAAAACACCAAAAGCAACGGCAGCAAAAGCCAAAATTGACAAATGGGATCTAATTAAACTAAAGAGCTTTTGCACAGCAAAAGAAACTACCATCAGAGTGAACAGGCAACCTACAGAATGGGAGAAAATTTTTGCAACCTACTCATCTGACAAAGGGCTAATATCCAGAATCTACAAAGAACTCAAACAAATATACGAGAAAAAAACAAACAACCCCATCAAAAAGTGGGGAAAGGATATGAACAGACATTTCTCAAAAGAAGATATTCATACAGCCAACAGACACATGAAAAAATGCTCATCATCACTGGCCATCAGAGAAATGCAAATCAAAACCACAATGAGATACCATCTCACACCAGTTAGAATGGCAATCATTAAGAAGTCAGGAAACAACAGGTGTTGGAGAGGATGTGGAGAAATAGGAACACTTTTACACTGTTGGTGGGATTGTAAACTAGTTCAACCATTATGGAAAAGAGTATGGCAATTCCTCAAGGATCTAGAACTAGATGTACCATATGACCCAGCCATCCCACTACTGGGTATATACCCAAAGGATTATAAATTAGTCTACTACAAAGACACATGTACACGTATGTTTATTGCGGCACTATTCACAATAGCAAAGACTTGGAATCAACCCAAATGTCCATCTGTGACAGACTGGATTAAGAAAATGTGGCACATATACACCATGGAATACTATGCAGCCATAAAAAAGGATGAGTTTGCGTCCTTTGTAGGGACATGGATGCAGCTGGAAACCATCATTCTTAGCAAACTATCACAAGAAGAGAAAACCAAACACCGCATGTTCTCACTCATAGGTGGGAACTGAACAATGAGATCCCTTGGACTCGGGAAGGGGAACATCACACACTGGGGTCTATCATGGGGAGGGGGGAGGGGGGAGGAGGGAGGGATTGCATTGGGGAGTTATACATGATATAAATGATGAATTGATGGGTGCTGACGAGTTGATGGGTGCAGCACACCAACATGGCATAAGTATACATATGTAACAAACCTGCACATTATGCACATGTACCCTAGAACTTAAAGTATAATAAAAAAAAAAATAAATAAATAAAAAAAAAAATAAAAAAAAAAAAATAAAAAAAAAAAATAAAAAATAAAAAAAATAATAAAAAAAATAAATCAGTAACTTTTTTTATATTAGTAGTAAACATGAGAATATAACAATTAAAAGTAGAGTATCATTTGCAGTCACTCCAAAGGAAATAAAATACTTAACAAAACATACACTGAGTCTACAGACTGAACATTACAAAAAGTTGATGAAAGAAATAAGAGGAGACATAAATAAATGGGAGAAATACCATGTTCATGGGCTTGAAAAGTCAACAGTAAAGATGCCATTTTTTCCTAAATTGATCTACAGGTTCAATGCAATTTCTACTGAATCTCACCAGGGTTTCTGGTAGACATAGACAAGTTTATTCTAAAATTTGTACGGAACGGCACAGGTCCTGGAATAACTAAAGCAACCTTACAAAAAAAGAATAATGTAAGAAGAATCCCTCTCTCTTATATTGTTTATTATAAAGCTGCAATAATCAAAACAGTGTGCAATAATCAAAACAGACCCAACCTACGGGTCTTTGCTTCCCATAGTTTGGAAAGGTATAGAATAGAGAACCCAGAAATATCCCCACACAAATGTGATCAAATGATTTTTGGAAAAAGTACAAAAGCTATTCAATAGTAGAATGATAGCATTTTCAATAGAGGATGCTGGAACAATTGGACATCCATCAGCCTAAAGTAATGAACCTCAACCTGAACTTCACATCTTAAAAAAATTTAACTCAAAATGTATTGCATATGTTAGTATAAAACCATAAAACTTTCAGAAAAATACACATAGACAGAAGACAATTTTCAGGAGCAAAGGCTAGGCAGAGGGTTCTTATAACTGAAAGCAAAAGCATGAACCATAAAGAAAAAATTGATAACTTGGAGTTCAACACAATTAAAAACTTTTTTTTGGTCTGTGAAAGTCCATGTGAAGAGAATGAAAAGACAAGCTACAGCCTAGAGAGTATTTTCAAACCACATAGCTGGCAAAGGGCAAAGGCTAGTAAGTAGAATGCATAAAGAACTCTCAAAATTCAACAGTAATGAAGAATCCAGTTTGAAAATTGGCAAAGACAGGAAGAGAAATTCCACTAACAAAGACATACCTATGACAAATAAACACATGGAAAGATTTTCAACATCACTAGCCATTAGAAAAATGCCAGTTAAGACTGCACGAGATATCATTACACATCTATTAGATTAGCTAAAATTGAAAATAATGACAATACCAAATGCTGATGAGGAAGTGCAGAAACTGAATCACTCATACATTGTGGTCAGCCCTGTGAAGTGGCCCAACAGCCCTGAAATTGTTTTGCAATTTTTTTATAAAACCAAACAAGCAATTATCATAGGACCCAGTAAATTTACTCTTGGGTAAATATCCCAGACAAATGAAAACTTATTTTCACAGATAAAACAGCATACATATGTACCCAGAAACTTTATTTATAATAGCCATAAACTGGAAACCTCTCAGATGTAGTTCAAGACACGAATAAACTCCCACATGCATACCATGGGACACTGCTGAGCAGTGCAAAGCAACAACCTGGATATGTCTCTGGGGAATTATGCTGAATAAGTGGAAAAAGCCAACTCCAAAATGTTACACACTATATTATTGTAACAACTTTGAAATGACAAAATTTTAGAAATGAAGAAAAGACTAGTGGTTGCTAAGGGGTTGGGATCCATGGGAAGATACAGGAGGGTGTGACTAACAGGCGATGTGAGGATGGTTGTGTTGATGGAACCATTCGGTATCTGGACTGTGGTCGTGGATGACAAAATCTACAATGTAATAAAATTGTATAGAACTAAACACACACACCACACATGCAAATGAGTGCAAGTTAAGCTTTGATACTCTGAATAAGATGGATGGATTCTATCAATGTCGATATCCTAGTTGTAATATTGCATCGTCATTTTGTAAAATGTTAGCAATGGAGAAGGTATTTCTTACAACTGCAGGTGAATCTATGATGATCTCAGTAAAAAAATTCCATTAAAAAATACCAGCAACATGACAGACTAAGCCAAAAGTGGTTTTCAGGAGGCATGTCTGTAGCGGGAGCTCAATTGTTCTGAACCCAAGAAATGTACAGGACGTGGAAACAGATGTGTACCCAACATCAGCCTATAAACACAAAATCTAACCTGAAAGGCTAAGAGCTTTATTCAAGTGCTATTCAATCAGCCTCCCAACCTCAGTTGGTATGCCATACACATTGTTCTAATTAGAGGGTCATTTCCTTTGCACAGATGTTTTCAATTTCAACAGACCACAGTGACGTACAGAGCAACAAAACAGTCCTTCTCATCTTCAGTGACTACATCTCTCCCCTAAGCCACAAGAGTTAAATCTTTGGACAGTTTTTATGAATGCATTCTGAATAGAAAACGCCCCTAACAATAGGATAACATATTGCACTAGAAAAAAAGACTATTTTATCCTACAGACTAAACAGTAAGGCACTCATTTTGAATACACTTCCCATAAAATAAAACCGAAGAACAGTAAGTACAAAATCAGCAAAAACACACTACACTTTGAACTGGACAAATCAATTTTATAACATAGAGAAAATGTAAGTTTTATCCTTGCCTTTATTTCTGTCATTATGGTTACTCATGTGTTACATAAATATTGATATTTTTATTATAAAAGTGTGCATTCAATTAAGAAATTTAGAGAAGAAGAAAAGAAGGAAATAAAATCCAATCACAGTTCTATCACACAAAACTAACCTCTACCGTTATTGCGTTTTAGTTCCTTGAAGCATTGATTTTATTCATATATGTATGCATTTAATTGAGGTACACCTACATGTAGGACATGAATCATAAGCTCACGCTTGATGAACTTTTGTGGACATTTACATCCATGACCCACATAATGACACAAGACACCTCCAGCCTTCCTCATACCACCTCCCAGCTAATGAAGACCCTCAACTCAGGTGACTGCTATTCTGACCTCCAGACAATAGAAGAGCTTCCTGTTTTGGAATTTCACATAACTGGAATGTATGCTTTTCTGTCTGGCTGTATTATCCCAAGATTAAGTTAGCGAGGCTCATTCAGTTGCACATAACAGCAGTCTGTTCTTGTCCTCCACTGTGGTATATTTCACAGCAGTTTATTTATTCTTCTACTGGTCACGGATATTTAGATTATTTCTACTGTGGGACTGTTATGAACAGTGCTGCTTTAAATGTTATATATTTTGGCAACCATAGGCACGCACGTCTACCAGGTACATATCTGGAGGTGAGATTACTGAAGATGACGGTATGCATATGTTGGGTTCTAGTTGATGCTGCTAATTTATAGGCTCTCCAATTGTTTCTTGTGTTCACTGACACTGGTTACTGTATGTCCTTTTCATTTTAGTCAGCTTGGTAGCAGCATATAATTCAAGCTTAAATAACAACATACTGAATGTAGAATTGTGTGTCTTATGCTTTACAGTTAACACTCCACTATCCCCATGAAATCCTAGTTCTGACCTGCAGTTATAATCACTACAAGATTAATTTTCTGCAAAAACAAGAACTGTCTCTAGAAAAGGTTCACGATACCTGCATAAAACGATAACACGTTACGAAATTCTAAAGTTGCAGTTAATCCCACAGTTTGTGTGTGTGTGCATGTGTGTGTTAAAAACAACGTGTGTTATTCGTGAAAAAATTGATTTTATCAAAACAATTATCATGATTTAGGGATAAGAGGAGCTTTACTTACCAAACGATTTTTGAAATAATGACAACATTGTACTCGAATTAGAATTTGATGATTCATATCATAAAATATATAAGGTTACAAAAATATAACATAAGCTCCTTCAAGAAAAACATTTTAAATTATTTTTTGGTTCATTTTGTTTTAACTCTAGTTAGTTAAAACAGTGCTGTGGGAGCATTAATGATTTGAGAATAGAATTAGTATTCTGTCATGCAAATCTTAAGTCTTTCTTCACGTAAAACTTGCGAGCAACTAAAATTTCATCTTCAATATACTATATTAAAAATTATATTTATATCATTTATATTATGCAGGCAACATTGCATTGCTAATGTTTTAACTTCCTTCTTTCGATGTTTATTTTTTGCTAGCTTAGAGATTTCTCCTTTTGGTTTCTTTTGTGTGGTTTTGTTTTTATTCACATATAACACATTTTCTCTCTTGCTGAACAGCTCTTACATATTAAAGAGAATACAGAGAGAGATATAGAAAAATTGAATAAGCTGCAAGGATATATTTCTTCAAATCTTTCTTCTGGGCAAAGGTATAGATATAAATACACACTTTTATTAGCTTGCAAATTTCAAAACTGTCTTATTCAATTATATAATCTATGCAGGAGAGTAACCGAGCAATAAATACTACAGTTTCCTAGCTTATGCTGTGGTTCTACTCATCAAAAAAGGTGCTGGTAATTAACTTTAAAGCCTTCAGTGATCTAGGGCCTGGCTATCTTTGAGTTGTATTTCATTTCATCCCCTCTGCAGAGTTATGACTGAGTGAACTTGATCTCAGATTCTGTTCCCAACACTAGGTGTTGCAGAATTAGTTCCAGTTGCCTGCCTTTCCTTTGGTATTCACTTGACTCAGAGAAGAGGCCAGATCTAATTTTTCACTCATCTGGGGAGATTAAAAAACCACTACTCTATTCCAGAAGATTCCTGACGGTAATAATTTTTTACATCTAGTTATTGCTCACTGTGCTTTTTGTGAAAACTCTTTGAATTGTTTTAACCCAGTCATTTATCCACTTCTCTTTTGTTGGCAACAGATAGAGGGCAGAAAGAGAAAAACAAACTATAGACTCCAAATGCTGGAAATGCAATCCATTGTTTTGTATCCTGGCAATTTTATAAATAATACGTTTTTAAAATAAATTGTTTAATATTTATTAGCTCAATCAAATGCAATATTTTTATATGAAATAAAAGAAAAATTTAAATCATCCATCTAGATATTTTGTTTACGGTAGCCAGGTCTCAGACCGCTGAATTCTTTAAAGTTAATTACCAATACCATTTATGATGAGTAGAACCACAATGTAAGCCAGTAAACTGTAGTATTTATTATTCAGTTACTCTCCTGCTTAGATTATCTGACTGAATTGGACAGTTCTGAAATTTGCAAAACTTAAAATAATATTTTAAGGTGGGGAAAACATTTTCTGTATGTTCCCACAAATGCAGCCTCCAAGGAAACTGACACAAGAAAAATAAACAGAATTATTTCAGTTTCTCTCAGGCACATGATGTTATAGTGTAAAAAGATTTTTGAGTTCTTGGACACTTGGCTAACAGTATGTTTTCATAGGTGTTAAGATGAATATTCATGATGTATCAAACCCAAAATACCTGGTATTGAATGAGTCACCTTCTGTTCCAAAACAGCTTTTCCTTGGATTATTCGCATTTCTGTCAACAGCACTGTAATATCTTGGGATATCACTGCAGTTCTCTTGAGGAGTGAATCTCCGCCAGCAGCAGAAAGTGCACTTGCTCCCTGAAAGGGCATCGGGATCCTAGGAACAGGCTCCATGTTAGCGCTGGGAAAAGGATGAATCTAGCATTCCATGAGGAATAATTTTCTGGAGAGTGGACTAAATGATGAATGGTGGTCTGGGCAAGCTTCAGACTAATTGGAGCAAGGAGATGGAACTTAGTGTCTGAGATGTCTTTCTCTGAGCTCTACCATCCGTGCACATCAGCGATAATTTGTAGGACTCTTCTTTCTGAAAGGGAGAACTGACAAAATTGATAGAGAAACATACTCCTATAGTTCCTGCAGTTTTAACCAAGTTTCTCAGATAAGGACTTTCATTCAGGGAACCAGACAGTGTCAAATGGAATACAAGATGGGGGATGAATGTCTAGAATACAACAGAAACCCATTGATTGGTCAGAGCATGAATAGATGCTAAATAAGACAAAGCTGTATCTGAAACATATGAAAATTTACCTATTCTTGAAATAAAAGTTGGCTGTCAATGCTTGGGTAGGAGACCATAAGCCCAATTATGATGAATATTTCATATTAGAACATATATCCTTGGAGGGAATGAAGCATTCTAGAAACATATATATCCAAATCTAATTAAGACAAAGGCAGTAGAAATGAAGGATGAGGATGGAGTTAAGAAATATTTAGATTCAAAAGACAAAGAAAAGTTTGAAATTAATTGGGCACTCTGCTTCAGAGAATGGTAACTAACCTCTTTCTTGAATGGTCAACTTGATGTTGAATTATAACCTACATTTCACCATCAGTGCCATGAGTATTAAAATGTCAAATAAAGAAGATATCATTGTGTGAAAATGCTTGTCTTTGCAGACATGTTTTGGGTGTGATATTTTGAGCATCAAATAAACATTTTAATAGTCACAATTAATTTTGTGATTTTAGCACATGGTTTATTAGAGTGGAAGGACTAGATTTTTTTTTTTTTTAATTGATACCCATGACTTTCAGTAAAGTGGTACAGAATTATTGCTTGTAGAAAGGAAACATGAACGTTTCAGCATCATTAGTGGTTAAGAAAGTAGTAACAGCTATCCCGTCAAAATATACAAATGGCAGATAAAAACATGAAAATATACTACCATTGTATATGATTAGGAAACTACAAATCAAAACAACTGTGAGATACCACTACACACCTGTTAAAATGGCAAAGTCCAGAACACTGACAACACCAAATGCTGGTGAGGATGTGGAGCAAGAGGAACTCTCATCCCCTGCAGGTGGGAATACCAAATGTTGCAGTCACTGGTGGAAAACAGTTTGGCAGTTTCTTACAAAGCTAAACATACCCTTAGTATATGATCCAGCAATTGCACTCCTTGGTATTTACCCAAATAAGTTAAAAACTTAAGTTCACACAAAACTTTGAACATGAATGTTTATAGCAGTTTTGTTTGTTTGTTTGTTTGTTTTTTGTGGTTTTTTTGTGTGTTTTTTTGTTTTTTTTGGTTTTTTTCCGTAATTGCTAGAACTTGGAAACAACCCAGCTGTTCTTCAGTAGGTGAATAAACCTTGCTACATCCAGACAATGGAATAGTATTTAGCACTAAATATAAGTGAGCTATCAAGCCATAAAAATACATGGAGAAAACTTAAATGCATACAACTAAGTGGGAAAAAAAGCTCATCTGGAAAGGCTATCTACTTTATGATTCTGACTATGTGACATTCTGGGGAAGGCAAAACTTGAAGACAGTAAAAATGTAAGTGGTTACAAAGGGTTGGGGGAAGAAAAGCATGAATAGAAGAGCCACAGAGGAGTTTGAGGACAGTGAAAAATATTCTGTATGACACTGTAATGATGGTAAGAAGTCATTATACATTTGTTGAAACCCACAGAATGTACAACACCAACAGAGCACCCTCATGTAAGCTATAGTCCTTGGGTGGCAATGGCATGTCAATGTAAAGTCACTGATTGCAACAAATGTGCTATCCTGGTTCAGGGTTTTGATAGCAGAAGAGGTTTTATATATATATATATATATATATATATATATATATATATATATACACACATACATTCAGGGTTAAGAGGCATATGAAAACTCTCTTTACCTTCTGCTCAATTTTGCTATGAACCTCAAACTTCTCTAAAAATAAAATCTATTTTTTTTAAAAAAGCACACGTTAT
The DNA here is from genome assembly GCF_007565055.1 of Rhinopithecus roxellana. Taxonomy (NCBI): domain Eukaryota; kingdom Metazoa; phylum Chordata; class Mammalia; order Primates; family Cercopithecidae; genus Rhinopithecus; species Rhinopithecus roxellana. The sequence continues at coordinate 27,093,041 of NC_044559.1, forward strand.
ATAAAAATATTCGTGCTGTTATTAAATAGCAGTACATGAAATAATGTTCTCTTTACTCACAGTTTGTGAACCCTTCTTGCATCCGAATAACTTATCATGCCCATGTTTAAAAATTGAACTTGTAAAATATTTTCAGTAAGTTTCTAAAATAATATTGTTCCCAAATTATTAAAGATTTTATCCACTTTGCATTGCATAGCTAAAACTGCTTTCAGTTTGTTTTATTTTGAAAAGACTGCACCAGTTCTGAAGAGCCCAGGCAGTGTAACCTCAAAGATCTGTTCTCCATATGACATCAAAATGTAACTCTCATTAGGGATAAGATAAAGGCGGTTTGAGGTACATGGATGAAGTTGAAAACACACACACACACACATACACACACACACACACGAATTGTTAAATTTTAGGAAAAAAATGATTTATTTTTTACATAATAATTTATTATGGTTTCTAACGTCATCTCTAATTCTGTGGATTAATATGATCCATGAAGCCCTGGTGCCTTTTGAAAGCTGCAGGGAGAGCTAGCCTTGCCCCAGTGGGTGACTGGAGTTTATAATCTGTATTTGAAGTATTTCTGGCAAAGAGCTAAGCAGCTCCCTTTAAAATGTCTGGATGACACAGCGCCCATGGTATAATAATACACATGCCCATCTCATTATGAGATATCTGAATGAGCAGAGGGTTTAGCAGGAGACGTAGAATGAGTTTCCAAGTTCGGGCACACACTCACGCACACAGTACACATTTTATACATATGCAGTCCTCTGCCTTTTATATACATCCAGGCTGTTTTCCTAATTGGTCTTTGTTGCTTAAAATTGGCCTAAGTTCTCATCCTCAAAATATATTAGAGGCTGGGCATGGTGGCTCATGCCTGTAATCCCAGCACTTTGGGAGACCAAGGTGGGAGATTTGCTTCAGCCCAGGAGTTTGTGACCAGTTTGAGCAACATGGACTCCATCTCCATAAAAAAATTAAACAACATTAGCCACCAGTGAGGAAGACTTGGTATTGTTTGATTTTTTTTTTTTTAAGTCCCAAGCTAGAGCTTGTAATATGACTGTATTTTGGGGGCATTATATTTGAATTTCGTTGACTATTAATTATCCCAAGCCTCTTAGTAAGAGGTCCATTGGTTTTTGAACCCAGTTTTGTTTTTCTATAAAGTTTCTCTTCTGGCCTTCTGCATCCTTTTCTACTAGGTCATTCTGGTTTTGTTTTCTAAAAGTGTAAAAACGTGTTCTTCATAGTCATGTCTTTAGTATATCTAGAATTGATTTTTTTAGCGTGGTGTAAAAGAGATGTCTGATACTCTCCACATTCAGGTAAGCAATCACCAGCTATTGTTGAGTAGCTCATGTTTGCCTGGTGATCTGCAAGGCCATCAGGCCCAGGCCTCCCTTTGTGCACTGTTCTATTTCTGGCCTCTCTGTTCTTTATCATGGTGTATGTTTCTATCCTTTCATTTTTCTAATATTGACAGCTTTCTTACCATTCTGCATACCTGATTTGATGAAGTACCTCCTCCCCTTACCCCAACCTGATTCTTCTTCAAGGCTACTTTGGCCTTTGTTTCCCACAAAATTGATAGACAGATTATAAATTCATTTTTAGATAGCTAGAATTTTAGTAGATATTACATTGACTTTATGGGACAATTTGGAAATAACTGAAATATATACAGGATTAAATTTATATAAGACCAGGACAAACTTATCCATAGACTGGGTATTTTCAAGGATTATTTTTTATTTAAAATAATTTCATAGTATCCTCCCTAAATAACTCACACTTCTTTTAAAATAATTTATTTTTAATTATCTAATATATTTAAACTTTACTAAAAATATATTCTTAAAATTTTTATTTTGTATTTTTGTTGTCAACACTGTTGTTAATTTCTATGACTTAAAACACTGTTCCTGTGATTTACTAATTCTAATTATATGTTTTCATTTTAGGTTAAAATTATCATTTTATCCACAAGTAATGACCTATTTGTATTTTCCTTTTTAAACCATATAATTTTGATTTTTTATAATCATCCTATACTAGTTAAGACATCCAGGAAAATGTTGCATAGAAAAGCAAACACCCGTGTCTTGCCTGATTCAAAGGAAACATTTACATTTTCACCATCAAGCATGAAGATTGTTATAAATTCTGTTTTGTAAACAGTATTTATTGGATTAAAGGAGCTCTCTTCCATTCTCAATTTGTAAAAATTTTTAACATATGTTCAATTCTATCCTATATTTTTCTGCATTAATAAGATGACCATTTCACTTATTTTTGTAAGTTTATGGACATTGTAAATTATATTGATCATTTTTTATGCCAAAAAACTTGCTAGGGTGATCCTGCATCGTTCCTGATGCATTTGTGAGATTAGACATCCATTTGCCTTCCTTAGATTTATTTCTTCTGTTTGTGATAGCAAAGCAAAATTTTTCTATAAAATATTTTCTTTCTTTACATCTTCTCAAAAGATTTCTGTAAGATAAATTATATTTACTGTATGTTGGGTAGACTTTGCAAAACTCCCTGAGATTGTTATTTTTTTAGTGCAAATATTGTGAATGACTGAGGTAATTTTTTAATGATCCTGGATTATCCATGCTTTTATTTTTTTCTTGAGATAGCATTTTGTCAGAATAATTTTCAAGGTCCAATTGTTTGCTTATTTATGTTCTTATGACTTCCTAACTACATTGTTTTTTTGTGTTCTGTAAGATGCAATTTTTTCTAATTTATTTTAGATGTGTCTATTGTTAAAGAGGATATGGCTGGAAATTTTTAATCTGGCTTGATAATCTTTGTTTTTAACTGAATGAGTCCATTCTTTCCTCTTTATTGTGGTCACTACATATTTAGATGTATTTCTGCCATCTCCTGACAGCTTTTTCTACATTTTGCTTTTCCTTATTCAGCCATTGTATGAATCAACTGAGTTTGTTTCTCAACCCAGTTCCACTTTTTCCTCCAATATTTTAAAAGTTATAAATTCTATTTGTGCAAGGGCACCACAGAAATTTTAACATGTGCATTTTACTTAATGAAATTCACACATAAGCACAATTATTACCACACTCTCACATAAGACGAGAACTTTAAGTTACTTTAACTGTGATCACTGTTTTCAAGTTATGTACTTTCAAATAGTTTGGTTTTATCGTTGTAACATCATAAATTAGACATCACTGTATTGCTGTTATACTAGCAATGAATTTTTAAATGATTTACATACATTTTTAACTTCTTCTCGCATTCATATTTGGAATGACTTCGCTTTTTCCTGAAGTGTATTCTCTAAAATATTCTTTAGTGAGGGTGTGTTGGTAGGAAACTGTTTGTGTTTGAAGGACAATACATTTATTTTGTTCTCAGTCTTGAACATAAAACTCTAGGCTAGTGGTTTTCGTTTTTTAGCATTTTGAAAAGACGATTCCACTGCACACTGGTCTTGGCCATCATTGATGAGAGGTCTTCTACCTGGCTCATTGCCAGTCCTCTGCGGGCAACTGGTTTTTTAGGATATTCTGCAATGTTGCATGCCATCACAGGCTTTGGTGCTGGCTGGTCTCACTGTGAGGTTTTATAGATAGCTCATCAGACTCACTGAATTTGCATTTCAAAAATGTTTTGCAGTGGTGTCTTTGAATCTCGCAGCTTCCTCATGCTCTTGATTCCCTCCTTTTGATGACCAATTTGATGTATGTTAAATATGCTCAATCTATCATGTATGTCTTAGCATATTGTTTTTATAATTTCTGCCTCTTCATTTTTATGGTCTACACCCTGGGAGGTTTTTTTTTTTTCAGATATAGTCACCAGTTCAGTAACGTTGCTTAAATTTATAAATACACTTGGTTTTAAAGTCAATTGATACAGTCCGTTTTTAAACTCAGTGATTTCCTATTTGTAAAATTTTCCTAAGTTCTTTTTCAAGTCTGTTTGATCATTTTAGCAGCATCTTATGCTTTGCCCACATTTTTATTTTTTTACATTAATTAATTAATTAATTTATTTTTTTTGAGACTCAGTCTCACTCTGTCACCCAGGCTGGTGTGCAATGGCCTAATCTCAGCTCCCTGCAACCTCTGCCTCCCAAGTTCAAGCAGCTCTCCTACCTCAGCCTGCTGAGTAGCTGAGATTACAGGCTTGTGCCATCACGCCCGGCTAATTTTTTTCAAATTTTTAGTAGAGACGGGGTTTCACCATGTGGCCAGGCTGGTCTTGAACTTCTGACCTCAAGTGATCTGCCTGCCTCAACCTCACAAAGTACTGGGATTACAGGCATGAGTCCCTCTCCTGGCCTTGGCCACATTTTTAACATCCACATTTTCATGTGGTTGATGTGCCTTTGGTATGTTTACGTCACACATTTAAAATATTCTGTTTTTGGGTGACTGGTACTTCGCATCTCTTCATGTAGCTTGAAGGTCCTTGCATCAGGATTGAATCTGTGACTGCTATTTCGAGGTATCTATGCTATACACAGTTCTAAACCAGAACTATATTGCACTGCATTTTCCATTTATCCACACACATGATGTGAATTCTAGCTCCTCCTGCAACTGAATCCCAGCTTGAGGTCATGGGCTTTTCCTCTGCGCCACTCAGAGCTAAGACTAAGAGAAGCAAGCCTCCCAAAAGTCTCCATTTTCATTTCCCGTGTTGTTTACCCACTCAAGATGTCACTTTTCAGGTGTCTCATATGTAATTGCTATGGGGATGGTGGCAGGGTGGCACTGAATTCACTCTCCCGGACATAAACCCTGGGCCGTGTCTCCGGCCCTGGCCTCTGCCATGCTGCTCTGGGTGACTGATGGTACTTTCAGCAGCAGCTCTTGGACTCAGTGCCTTCTACCTCTTGAAATTCATGGTCTCTCAACATTGTTGAGAAGACAGAAGACTGTTCTCAGCACCTGCCAACAGCGTGATACCTTAGAAGAGATTCTTTTTAAAATACAATTCATTATATTCACCTTTCTTTTCCAAATAAATTTCTTCCTCCTTCCCATCCTGCCTTTCTTTTTCTCATTTATACGTATACGTGATGCACTTTTATATACTCAATATTTAAGTATGTACTTTCTTTGAATCTTTCAGTGAACTTAAAATAAATTCAGCAGATTTCAATAACATCCAGTGACTTTTTGTTAAATTCTCCTGAATATGATTTTTGCAGACCATAGTTATTGTGTGAAACAATATATTCATTTCGCCCATCTGGATTTCATATTTCCTTATCCAGTTTTCAAAAACATTTAGCAGGCACAAAATAGAAATGACAGTAGCAATCACATGTGTTGAAGCTACTGCATGAACACGCAAAGATCTTTGTAATTACTGTTACAGTAGATTGTGATTTTACATTAAATTTACATCAAAATAATCTAGAAACTGTGTTCTAGATTATTTGAGATAATAGCACCAGAGTATATATTAATAATATCAATAATCAGCACCAGAGTATATATGAATAATAATAGTAACACTATCAGTAATCAGCACCAGAGTATACTTTCTATTGCTTGTGCTTCTACGCTACATGCACATACGAGTTTATGTTTTAGCTAATGTACTTACGTTATTCTAGACTATATGGATATAAACCTTTCACTTTTCTTTTACAATTGCTGAAGCGTTCTAACCATGCCAAAAATGCAGAAAATAATATCATACATGCTTATGTGTCACCCACTAAGATTGAACCCTTGCCTACAGTTTGTGTCATTTCTGTCTCATGTTTGTGAACACAGCCTCTTTCTGTCCATCTGTGTTTCTCTGTCTTTATATCTTTTAACAAACCAACCTGAAAATATCCAATTAAAGCTTCACTTGATCTTTTCATTCCTCATAATACCCCAAATAACTACCATTTTGAATGATATTTTTACCTCTACTCTGTTTCTACACTTCTAAAACACAAATAAACATCCACAGCTAATACACAATGCAGTTTCAAAACATTTGTATACATTTTGTTACCCTGTTATACTATTTTGCAGCTTTGTTTTCCTCACAAAACTTTATGTTTCTGAGACTCAGATATGTAAATATCAACTCAGTTCACTCATTTTAGCTGCTGTAAGATATGCTGCTGTAAGAATAACCCAGATAATTATGTATTCACCAAGTGACAGTTAAATAAACCAGGTAATTATGTATTCACATTCGAAGTGACAGTTACGTTTTTCCACTTTCCCACTACTTCAAGCACTGCTACAAAAAAAATTGTACATGTAAATCTGTGAACGTGTATGAGATTATTCTCAAAGGTCTACATTTAACCTGAAGAATGACGGATTTAGAATATATGCTTTTCAGCTTTATCCAGGTATTGCCAAATTTCTGTCCAAAGTTATTATACCAATTTGGCTCCCTCAAAAAATATACAACCCTCTTTTCTCTATGTATGCCAAAGTGTTATTATCAGACTTATTTATCTGTGCCTGTGTGTTGGGTATTAAATTGCTTTTCATTATGGGAGTATTTGTACTTCTCTGATTGCTGATGAAGCTGACTGTCTTTTATGAGTTTACTAGAAATTTTATATTTTATTTCATGAATTTTTTTCATCTATTTACCTGTTCATTGATAGGTAGAATCTACCCTTGCTTACAATCCCTCAAACCCAGTCCCAAAACACAAGAATAACAATGACCAAACTGTGACATCAACACTCACATTAATAGGTTCAAAAGATTAAAATATGGCAATATTTTTATGACAAAAAATCTTTGATGGTCAGGCGCAGTGGTTTATGCCTGTAATCCCATCATTCTGGGAGACCTAGGTGGGCAGATCACGAGGTCAAGAGATTGAGACCATCCTGTCCAACATGGTGAAACCCTGTCCCTACTAAAAATATAAAACTTAGCCAGGGGGGGTGGCACACCCCAGTAGTTCCAGCTACTCGGGAATAGCTTGAACCCAGAAGGCAGACACTGCAGTGAGCCGAGATTGCGCCACTGTACTCCAAACTAGCGAAAGGGCAAGACTCTGTCTAAAAAAAAAAAAAAATATATATATATATATATATTACATTTAACACCTATAAGTGGATTAGGGATTGTTCTCAGAGGCTTTGGAGAAGGAAGACTAGAAGAGATTGTTTTCCCTAACCCCCAGATGCTATATTCCAAAAGTCTACAGTAATCACAAAATATGAAATCATAGAGTTATTTCCATTCAATGCCAGGACAAGACAAGTAATCAGCATGTTTATTGCCAGGGCTTCTAGCCAAGGCAACATAACATCATCAACAGGTTCTAGCCAAGGCAATAATATATAAAAATATATTTTTTCGGCCGGGCGCGGTGGCTCAAGACTGTAATCCCAGCACTTTGGGAGGCTGAGACGGGCGGATCACGAAGTCAGGAGATCGAGACCATCCTGGCTAACACGGTGAAACCCCGTCTCTATTAAAAAATGCAAAAAACTAGCCGGGTGAGGTGGCGGCGCCTGTAGTCCCAGCTACTGGAAGGCTGAGGCAGGAGAATGGCGGGAACCCGGGAGGCGGAGCTTGCAGTGAGCTGGGATCCGGCCACTGCACTCCAGCCTGGGTGACAGAGCGAGACTCCGTCTCGGAAATATATATATATATATATATATATATATATTTCCCCCTATATATTGGTAGAAGTTCAAAAATTCTGCATAATAATGTTTTCCTGCTTATATAAACTATAGGCATCTTTTCCTAGTGTGTGATTTATTTTACTCAGTTGTTCTTTGATACCTATATTTTCATGGAGAAGTTCTGATTTATAAGAAATCAAATTTATCAAATTTGTTTTCTCCATAGAATTTGCTTTCTAAGATTTGCCTGAAAAAAAAAGAATTCTTCTTCGCTAAATGTCACAAAGACGTTTTCCTACTTTTACCTCAAATGATTAGAATTATGTTTATATTGAAATCTTCAGTCTACGTAGATTTTATTTTTCTCTGCATTGTGCAGTAGAGAGCATATTTGCCATGAATAGTCAGTTTTCCCTGACAACTGGCGAACAGTGGCTCTTTCAACCCCAACACACACTTCAGGATTCATGCCAGGCAGGTTCCCTGTGTATAAGGGGGTCTCTTTCTTTGTTTTCATTTCTATGCCATTGGTCTATTTTTCTATTCCTCCACTAGGATGTTTCTTTTCTACAGCATTTTACTAAGCATCCACATATTGAAAAATGAGTGTTCCATTGTTTGTATGTACAGTGTTATTAGGTTGTGTGTTTTTGTTTGTTTCCTAGAGTAACAATTTGTGTTCAGACACTCACTTTGACACTGATTTTGTGATCTTGCCCGAGTCGCTTAACCAGTCAGTCCTTCTAAAGGGAAATGATATCATCATCTACAATTTTACAGAATCTAAAGAGTTATATTTAAAATACCTAGCAAAGCACCTGGCATTTGGTAGGTGCTAGGCAAATGTTAGAGTTTAAAAAAATGCTTTGGTCCTGTATTTTATATATATATATATATATATATATATATATATATATATATATATATATATATATTTATTTATATTTATATTTATATATATATATTTATATATATATATTTATATATATATATTTATATATATATTTATATATATATATTTATATATATATTTATATATATATATTTATATATATATACACACATACACACACACACATATATACATACACACACACACACACATATATACACACACACACATTTCAAGTGTATATTTGTATATGTCCATTGTGAACCTGGTGGAATTCTGGTTGCAATAACATTGAAATTAAAACAAAGTTGAGAGAGAATGAACATCTCTACAGAATATTCTCCATTTGTGCCACTCATTTACTCTCCACTCATTTAGATGCTGTTTTATATTTCTTAATTTTTTTTTTAGTTCTACATAAAAGTCTTTCAATTTGCTTTAGGAATTCTTAGGTGCATGGTTGTGCTGTGAAACATCTTTTAAAAAATATATTTTCCAATTATTGTACCATCGTTTCCAAAGGTTACTGACTGATGTAAATAGATTTTATATGCAGCTACAATAGATAAATTTCTGTTTTTAGATTTAATGTGCTTTTGTAAATTCTTCTTTATTTTCTAGGTAGAAAACTCATATATTTGGTAAAATCTTAAGATTTGGTTATTCTTTCCCAATCCTTGGAATTGTTATTTCATTTGTTGTTTCTAAAATATTATCAGTTTTTTATTTCTTCTGTTAAGAAATGTATTTTTAGACTGGTAATTGTCCTTCTCTGGGTGAATATCTCTCTTTTTTTTTTTTTTTTTTTTTTTTTTTTCTTTTTTTTGAGACAAAGTCTCACTCTGTTGCCCAAGCTGGAGTGCAGTAGCGTGATCTCTGCTCACTGCAACCTCCACCTCCTGAGTTCAAGCGATTCTCCTGCCTCAGCCTCCCAAATAGCTGGGACTACAGGCACGTGTCACCATGCTCAGCTATTTTTTTTTATTTTTAGTAGAGACGGAGTTTCGCTGTGTCGGCCAGGCTGGTCTCGAACTCCTGACTTCAAACAATCCACCCACCTTGGCTTCCCAAAGTGCTGGAACTACAGGTGTGAGCCACCACATCCAGCTTCCTTCTGGGTAATATCTATTTCCTTTATCATTTTACTTTCCATGAATAAATTCCCTTTGGCCTTTATGTTTTTCCTATGATGGCTTATTAAGAGTCATGGAGATGAAGATGTTCAAATCTCATCGATTCTGGAAATTCAGTAATTAGCACTTCAAATTTTTCTTACTGCATTCTCTCCATTTAGTTTTCCGGAACTCCCACTGATCTATAAGTTGAATATTTTCACTGTATCCCGACTGCACATCAGATCTTCTACTTGTGATCTCCTAGGCCTTGTGTGTGTGTGTGTGTCTGTGTGCAGGTGTGTGCGTGTGTGAGAGAGAGTGTGTGTGGTGCAATTCTGTGCTGTTTTCCCTGGGTATCTTCTTCTAATCTTTTTTTTTTTTTAATTTCATTGTGTTTATGCTTGCTGTTAAAACCATCCACTAATTTTATAGTAAAGATTGTATTTTTTTATTTCTTAAGTTCCATTGGGTTTCATTTATTCACTTTTTCAATATGTTTTACTGTTTTCTTAGGGATTTGATTGTATTTATTGCTGGAAACATTTTAATTTAAAAAAATACTTTTTCAGATTGCCATTTTATGGTTTCAAATTGTTGGGCTGAAGATTAATTTTCATGGTACATGCCGGCTCTCGCGAATGTTGTGTTGTTGTGTAACTCTTGAGTGTGAGGCTCTTGTTTAGAGGATCCCTTGTGGCCTGGCTTGTGATCACACCCCATGGAGGGTTTTTGTTTACTTTTGCTAAGAGTCTTGTCAAGTAATTGGCCTGGGAATAATTCCTTAGTTCATGGCTTAGCTTGCTGGTTCCTGGATAATGTAAGTAGTGCAAATACAAGTTCTCAAAATATATTCCGGGTGCACACTTACAGTTTCAAATTCTATCAACTTTCATTTCTATTTTTGCTCAGAGCTCAGGCTGAGACGGGCTTCAGTGTTGCCTTCTATGCATACATTTCATATTATTTTAAATAAGTTAAATGTGTTCTCCTACATTTGTCCCTAATTTCATATTTCTTGCAGGCTGGTTTTCCACTTATCAATATATCCACACTGCTGGACTTGGAGGCTGCATATGCATTTCTAACTAAATTAGAAGCTATAATTATTAAAACTACTAAAATAGCTGAAATGTTAATGATTTGCTTATCTCTACTATTCCCCTAATGACTAATGAAATCCTAAAAAGTTTTATGTTATTACCCTCTTATTTCATTTACATTAGCATAATTGGTTAGCAAAAACTGTTGATTACCCTAACAATAATGGAATGTTTGGGGTGCCTCATTTCATGCAATTACATATGCATGTCAGAGGCAGTAAGAACTAGTGAAAAGTTAACTACTCTACAGATACAAAGGATCATTTTATATTTAATCATGCAATACTAGGATACCCAAAAGCTTTATTAAGATAAGCAAGAACAGCATTAATATATCATTACATATTTTAATTATTATATATGCAACATATGAGAGTCAGGGTGTACAACTGCCAAATCCTAAAAAGACTGAATTTAAAAGATTACCTGTTTTCCTCATTCAACAAGCTATATTTTCACAACTGTATTACAGTGTAGTGATATATGAAATAATACACTAGTTCCCATGCCTGAAAATACAAAAAAAAAAATTTAGTGTATTTTTTAAAAAATCCTGAGACCCATGCATTTTGGAAAGTGATGAAATCTTACTTATTAAGAAATGGATAGCTTTCTAAGTAAATATCTCCTTTCATCACCTCGAGATGTTATTTCTTGCCTTCGGCCAAGTCGGCCCTTACAATCTCTCCTTCAAATTTTTTGAGCGTGAAACCACACTGAGAAACATGTCTCAGAACTGGTGAAAGCTTAGCTTATATATCAGATTAAGTCTTAAGTGAGAATATGGTGCTGGGAAGAAGGAAGTGGTGTGTGGGAAACCTGCACAGTCCTGAAGCGGGCAGGGCAGGTGCCTGCTCCGCATGGGAGGATGCGCTGCCTGGAGATGGCCGTAGGCTCAGTGTGGCCTCCACTTGTCTTTACTAGTTTATCTCTTCCTTCTTTTTGTTTTATTTTTCTAATTACCACAAAACTGTCTATGTTTATGGGGTACATAGTGAGGTTTCCGTACATACAATGTATAGTGAATAGATCAGAGTAATCAGCCTATCATCTCATCTCAAACATTTATTGTTTCTCTGTGTTAGGAACATTTAGCATCCTCCTTATAGTGATCTGCAGTTATATAATACATTATTGTTAACTATAGTCATCCTACAATGCTATAGGATACTGTAGAATACTAGACACCTTGCTCATACCTCGGCCTCCCAAAGTGCTTGAATTACAGGCGTGAGCCACCATGCCCAGCCTGTTTTCCTGCTTCTTTAAAAGTCTACTTTTCTACTTGATCTTGATGTCTACTTTCTATCCAAAAACCAACATTGTAAGGTTCCCGTGACTCCAAGAGCTTCCACCTTTACGTGCATCAACTTCTAAAATCATATCTCTTCTTTCATCATAAAAATGTGAATTATTGGTTTTCTTTTTTTTTTTTTTTTTTTTTTTTTTTTTGAGACGGAGTCTCGCTCTGTCACCCAGGCTGGAGTTCAGTGGCCGGATCTCAGCTCACTGCAAGCTCCGCCGCCCGGGTTTATGCCATTCTCCTGCCTCAGCCTCCCGAGTAGCTGGGACTACAGGCACCCGCCACCTCGCCCGGCTAGTTTTTTGTACTTTTTTTTTTTAGTAGAGACGGGGTTTCACCGTATTAGCCAGGATGGTCTCGATCTCCTGACCTCGTGATCCACCCGCCTCGGCCTCCCAAAGTGCTGGGATTACAGGCTTGAGCCACCGCGCCCGGCCGAATTATTGGTTTTCAATAAATGCTTTGATGTACCCTAAAAGAATGTTTAACTTTTCTCAACTTTTGTTAACTCCAATAACCAATCACTTATCATTAAAAAATGTCTGAATCCTTGTTTCTCAATCACTAATTATGGTGGCCCATGAAAGAGATGGTTGAGGATCCACTGGCCCAAGAACAAAGGTGGATACCAAGTCCAAGTACTCCACAAATAAACAAATACTGTAAAAGCAATGCCAACATCTAGTGAATTAGAGTTAGAGACTGAATAGAGTCCATGTAAATATTTATTTTGAGCCAACGTGATAAGGCAATGAGAAGTGAGGGTAGAGTCCATGAGGGTTATTGCTAGATGGAAGAGTGTTGAGTCACTGAAGAAAGAGAATAATGTACTGCATTTTTCCCTCCAACAATTTTGAGCCCAAAAGATAATACACAGAGGGGAATCTGCCAATTTTTGAGACAAATATAGTTGAACCAATTTGTGTTTTCGGACACAGCCCAAAATAAAATGCATTGTCACATTTAACCAATACTGAAAATAAATTAAAATAATGCAATTTCCACAAATGGTTGGTTTGAACACACAGTACAAGGCTGACCTTTTTTCCTTCTGTTTTAACACAGATGTATATGATTTACTCATAATCCCTTCATGCATTCATTTTCAGCTATGGTTTATTTTTTCATTGTAGTAGTAGCAGTGTTTCTTCTGTTTCCAAGTTAAAGAGTTTCCTCAGTCCCATTTAATTTCCTTTACATGGTATTTAACCTCCCCTCTTATCCCCAAAGCAAAGTTTACTGGAATTGACAGTCTAATTCAACGAAAAAAAAAAATTGCATGTCCTCAAATATGTAGCCAACCCATACTCAAAGAGATACATCAAAATAAAGACTATCAACTTGTTTTTACTAAGTGGTTAACTTGGTAAAATTTGTAAACTAGAGTAAGAGAGGCAAATTGTTTTGGCCTTCTTGTTAGCGTTTAAAACAGTTCTAGTGTTTGGTGAACTTGGCATTTCACACAAAGATACACAGAAAGTCATCAAAATAACTGTGGCCACTTATTCTATTGTGAAATATAAGTCAAGTTAATAAAACAGATTTAATTCTTGATGATCCATGTTCACAGAGTTGATACTTCAAACATTTAGAGGGTATAGGAATTGAAAACTGAGATTTGAGGTCTCTCCCAGTTACAGGGAGCATAGTGCTGACCTCACTTCATTTCAATGACCCGGTCAATAAAATTCCGAGAGTAATGAAATGTTCCTCATTTGTTGTTGGGAAACTTTCCCCAGATGAATGTACTGAGAGCTGAAATGAGATAGTCAGAAGTCACAACACACATACAGAATTTGACTTCTTTGTAGCCGTTATCAGAGGAGGAATCATTTAAGGTTCTTAAGAATTGTGTCTGACATTGAGTAAACTCCCAATAAATATTAGATATAATTGCTGACTCACTTAAATAGAATGCCACCTGGTATTCCTTCAATGTAGCTTTTTTTCCCTTGAATAAATGCGTAATGTGAATCCTTAACAAAAAAGAGAAAAAAGTTGCTGTCTTGGTTTAGGTTCCCTGAAAAACATCTAGAGAAAAGAGCTGGATTGTAACCCAAGAGGTGGGCTGTTCCTGACGTTCAGTTCTTGCTTAGAAAGTGGAGGTAATAAATGATTTCATTTTATTTTGTTTCCCATCCTATATCATGAAAAAGTTGGAATAAGAATGTAATAGTACACAAAAACAGCGCTATTATCTTACAAATTACTTCATTAGACAGAGAACGTATGCATGTTGGTGAGAATTTAAAAATGCAATTTGACTGGATAGTGTACAATTCATATAACAGGGACTTAAATGTAAAGCATACAAAACAGGAACAAATATTGTAAAAATCACCTTTACTGATGCATATGAATTCTATCAGCTGCCAGGCATACTGTGTGCACAACTTACAAGTATTAATACATTTACTTCTCATTCAATGCTGTCAGGGAGCTACTAGAAATGCTCCTATTTTACAGTTAGGGAAATTCAGGTTCAGAAACTTCTGCATCCTGCTCAAGATCATCCCCTGTCATGTTGAATCAGTATTTGAAGGGGAATAGCCCGAGTTCATACTCCACACACGTGGCCACGACTCCATGCCACCTGTTCATTTATCTTTTGGGATGTGTTGTAATGATTGGCTTCATATCCTCTCTACCCTCTCCACTACCAGCTCAGTGTCAGCAGGGTCCCTTGTACCTTATTCACCTTTACGCTGCCAGCGCCTCACACAGTGCCAGACACGAAGGAGGTGGGGAACAGATACTCGTTGATTGATTTATCATAACATAGAGCTGCTTATTTCCACCTGTATTTCTGGTGAAAGAAAGAAAAGCTGAGGTCAGTTTTATGGGCCATTAAATGTTTTATGCTCCCGGCAAAGCTGACTCAGTCTCCAGGCAGGCTGTGTTCTGTACTGCTATGTTTTGTCCATGAGAGCTGGGCTTATACTTCAAATAATACATCAATTCTAATTACAGAAAATGCATTTTCAGTTCTAAATCAGTAACCCGTGTTACATTTGAAATGTACTTTCCAGGTTCAAGCACATTTCCCTGTCCTGGACAACTTTGTATTTAAAAGGATAGAGATTCCCTTTGTTTTCACTGTGCTTTCTGCTAAAGAATTTGAGACCTCTTGTTAAACATAATGCTTTTGTTGGAGGATAGAGGTAATTTTGATTAGAAAATGTATACAATATAGACTCACATTGTCCATGGAATCTGGAAATCACACTTTTACCAGTTATGGTGTTTATGCTCTTTTCTATCCTTTTAGATAAAACTTATCAGAGGAAATGACTCAGCAATGAAAATATTATGTTGTCCAGGTGCCAAAGTGCTTTATAGGCTGGTGGTAGTCAAGACGTTAGGTTGAGAGTAAATGTCCTTTAAATAAATTGTGTGTAACCTTGCCTATTCAGGAACAAAAATGGAAAGAAGGAGGAAAAGGAGGTGAGAGAAAGGGATAGTTGGTAGCATATGTTGGAGTTAGTTTTATTTATAGTAAGTAGCTAGTAAACCATTAATATAGCAGCATATGGACGGGATTTTTCCCCTATGTTTTCTTTGAAATCTCTGACTAGATTTTGTGATTAAGAGTCACTCTATAGATGATAAAGTAAATGAGACTTTGTAGTGAATACTAATATTGAAAAAAATTGAAAACAGGACTATAAAAGGCTTGCTTTTTGTATAGCAGCAAAGCAAATGGGATCTGTTCATAGAAGTAGACATTAAAAGCACAGAGCCTCCTACTAGCACCTTCTGAGAGATCTACAACCCTTACTTAACAGTGTAGCTATTTTTGTTTCTAACAGTGACTCCTAATTTGTCCATGTATGATTTTCCTGGGAGGATATGACATAAACCTACAAACATCCTGGTGGTTGGAGAGATGCTTACCAAATACAATTGGATGCTGGTGATATCATAAGTGCCAGACCAGAGAACCATCCTTTTGTGTTTCTCAACCACCCACGTATCTAGAGAGAATTCACATCTTTCCCTGATCCTCCCTACCTCGTCCTAGAAATCTCAGCCCTGGCCACGGACATGAATTGAAGGGCTTTTCTTTCTCTTTGGCATTATTGTAGGGGGACCGTGTGAGTGCTGCAGCAGGCAGGTCTGAAGTGAGAGGAGAAACGAGAGACCTTTGCTTTGTGGCTGGACAGAGGCAACCCAGTCCATGCGGATGTCCCTGCTGGGCTATTGTGTTCTGAGATATGGAACTCGGCAGCGGCCCCGATGCCCCCAATCACAGTGGAATTTAATCATTTCTTATAAAGGCATTGTCTCTTCCAGATATTGTTCTCACTCTAAACAGCTGGCAGGAAAAAAAGAAAATAAAAGATAAGAGGAAGAAGGGAGCTGAGAATCTTTTGTGAAAGGTGAGGAGGTGAGAAGGTGAGGAGGCACCAGCCACACTGAGGAAGGAAGGGCAGTTGCAAAGAAAAATGCTTCTCCATCAGAACTTGTCCTTTCCTCTGCTTTTCCTCCAGCTTTTTTCCTCCTGAGCAGCACTTAGTGACTGGCACAAAGCACATTTTACCCCTTCCCAGAGGCAGTCGACCTGTAAGACCCACAATAGTCACACTGTGCTAAAGAGTATCTACACGGGAGGTAGTGCTAACCTCAATAGACTTTCAGAGGATCCAAGTCTGTGTGCATCTGGCAGGAACACAGGTCTACAAAGTGAGGGCACAGCCATTTCATAATCACCCATCTGTAAGACATCTATCAAGAGCCTGGAAGCCTGATAACTTATCTCCCATCTTAAAAGGAGTATCCTAGTCCAGAGGATCCCAAGACTTCTTGGCTCGCCAACCTCTTAATCCAGTCCCCAGGACGATTTCTTGATGTTGAGCAAAGCTACTCACCAGGCTCTGTGAGTGGAAATCTCTGAGAAGTGTTCCCTGAAAGTGCTCAGACCCTGACAGGGAACAGGGTCTTTGTACTGTGAACTCTGATCCCGTCCTGTGGGCCTGAACCTAATACATCCTGTAATGTCCACCGAGATTTGCATCAAGCATGTCTAGGTCCTTTCCAGATCATCCCTGCAAATGCTCAGGCCTTTGAATGTGCATTCCTAGCTGATCTTTGCTTTCCTCTTGTCTCTGGGTCTCCAGAGGGGCTCCATTGTCTTGCTCAGCTCTCTAAGCCCAGAGTCTGCACAGTGCCTAAAAGAGAGCGTGTGCTTAATAAATATTTATTGTGTGGATAAATTGATGACTACATGAATTAGAAACAACCACTCAGCCTTATAGGGTAGGTGTATGTGGTTGGCAGAATAATGTGCCTCCTCCCGAAGACATTGTAGCTGAGGAGAAATGTCTTTTTCCTCCACCAATCTTAAGTTCGCTGACTGAGACCCTGCAAATTAGACTAATAAAATATAGATTAACAAGAGAAAAACAACCAGGAGTTTACAAACACTCGCATTCTGCATATACGCAAGAAAACCCAGTGATGAGTCACTCTACTGGGTGGTTAGAACTTGGGCTTCCATAGCATCTTAACAAAACAACAATTAATTATTAGAGTGGTGACAAGAGAAAGAAAAAGGACGTTTAGTTTCCAGAGCAGCAAACTGGGAGAGGGAAAACATATGAGGCAACAATGCAAGGGCTAGTGAGTGAGATTTGTTAGGTCGACTTCTGTGGCTCCTACAGGATGATAAAGGGCTAGAGTTTTCTCGGTGATTAACTCCTGTCCTTCTGGGTAGACAGAAAGGGAGGCACCTTTACAAATGATGCCCTGTCTTAGGCATATGTGGAGGGTTTAAAAGCTTTTCTCGTGTTAGTATATTCTCAATTGTCTTTAGCCCAAAAGAATCCTTATGCCAAAGTCGCATATTTTGGGGAAGCATGTTCTGCACCTCCAAAGCTTGCATTGATTTTATTTCTTCTCTGACTGGGCAAAGGCAGTGAAATGCCAGGATGCAAATCAAACCTCTGGCCGTCTCTAAGACACAGTCCAAGGGAGAGCTTTCTGAATAGTGAACTAAGGGGACATGTTAATAGAATAAATTGATACAAAAATGTATGTTCAGAGATAATTTATGTGGTAGTTACATGACAGCCTCACAACACTAGATTAAGATAGAGAATCCAAACCAGGTAGTAATAAGAAAAATCAACCATTTCAGGTTCAACCATTAACTCCAACAAGGCTAAAATTGCCAAACAAGTTATTTAGCATTGTGTAAGTGAAATATGTAGATTTCCATCTATCTTGTTATCTGGCTGACTGACTTGAAATCATTTTAAATGAGTCAAGCCTAACCCATGCAGTTTTTTGGAAATAGAATCCAATAACCAGGGTAATGCTAGCTGCTATAACAAACATCCATTCCAACTGTAAAATGGCTCAGAAAAAAATGAGGTCTGTTTCTCATTCCAAGGTGATACAGGTCTATTTATTGTTCAGAGAATGTGCAGAAATTGGTGTTCCTAGTCAACGGATGGCTCTCTTTCAGGAAGTGACTCAGAGAACTAGGTCCTTCCATCTTACGGTACCACCAGCTTCAACACTTCCAAAGCTGCCATGCTCCTGTGCATTAAGGTAGTGAAGAAGAAGATAGCCTTGGGAATTGTACATGACAGAGTTTGATGCCTGAAAATGGTGGGTGCCACTTCAGTTCTCATTTTATAGGAGAGATATATGTCACATTGACATTTAACTGCAAGAAACCCTAAGAAGTACGGTTCTGCCATTTTTCCGGAATGAAGGGAAAATGAGTGAGTAGTTATCTGGTGTCCAGCACTAGAAATCAGGAAAGTATCTGTGATATACCCCAGCTAAAGCCCTTGGCATTACCACCTCTCACAGTTGATTGCAGTCTTGAGCAATCGCATGCCATGAATATTTACAGTGAAATGAATAATTGAAGTTCACCTATTTCAAACCTTCCTTTGCAGATAAAAACAAAGTCCAGAAAAGTGAAATTCGTCTTTAAAGACCATGCAACTTAGCTAGTGACAAAACTAAAACAATTTTCAAGTTATAAATTTGTACCTAAATATTCTTTCAACCACAATTCATAATCCAGTATTTGATTTTTAAATCACAAGCTCTCTCTCTGGGAATTATTAAAGTGAGTAATCATAAATCACTAGAAGTTTGGGAAAAATGATAAAAACTTAGGGATTATGTCTATTAAAATATGTTACAGGATAATGCCCATCAATCAACATGTGAATAAAGAAAAGGTGGTATATATTTATACCATGGAATACTACTCAGCCATAAAAAGGAACAAAATAATAGCATTCACAGCAACCTGGGTAGGATTGGAGACTATTATTCTAAGTGAAGTAACTCAGGAATGGGAAACCAAACATCGTATGTGAGAACTCTTAAGTGGTTGTTAAGCTATGAGAAAACAAAGGCATAAGAATGATATATTGGACTTTGGGGACTCAGGGGAAAGGGTGGGAGGGGGGTGAGGAATAAAAGACTATTCATTGGGTACACAATACACTGCTCAGGTGATGGGTGTGCTAAAATCTCAGAAATCACCACTAAAGAACTTATTCACATAATTTAACACCACCTGCTCCCTAAAAACCTATTGCAATAAAAAATAAAAATAAAAAAGAAGAAAAGCCCATATATATAACATAAATTCAAACATTTTTCAGTGCACAGTGTTAAGTGCATTCACATTCTTGTGCAAAAAAAAGAAAAAAAGAAGTAATTAGATAATATCAAGTGTTGGTGAAGATGTGGAGCAATTAGTATCCTCATATACCATTGTTGGTAATGTGAAATGGTGCAGTAACTTTGGAAAACAGTCCAGCAGTTTCTCAAAAATTTAAATAAAGAGGTACCATATGACCCAGCCATTTCACTCTCAGGTATGTAGCCAAGATAAATGAAAGCACGTGTCTACACAAAAACTCATACAAAAATGTTCTTAGCAGCATTGTTAATAATAGCCAAAAGATAAGAACAAGCCAAATGTGCATCCACTAATGAATGGATAAATAAAATGTGATACATTGATATAATGAAATATTATTCAACCATAAAAAGGAACAAAAAACTAATACATGCTACAACATGGATGAATCTCTAAAATATTGTAATAAGTAAAAGAACTCAAACACAAAAGACCACATGTTATATGATTCCATTTGTGTGAAATGCCCAGAGCAGGCAAAACCACTGGAGTCAGCGAGTAGGTTAGTGGTTGCCCAGGGCTGCTGGGATTAGAGACAAATGGGAGGGTAACTGCTAAAACGTACTGGGTTTTTTTTAAGTGACAATAATATTATTAAATTGATTGTGGTGATGATTGCACAACCTTGTGAATATAGCAAAACCACTGAATTGTATATTTTTTAAAAGGGTGAATTTGACATTTTAATTATATCTCAATAAAGCTGTTACCAAAAAGAAATATATTGCAGAAAATAAGTGGGCTGGTGAATAATTGTTATTTAAACGCCTTTGATTCTTTGGAAGGAGATTACTGTGGAGTACAGACAATCGTATTCTTAGCTTACTCACATTTTCAACACTTTGCAAAACACATAGAAAAGCCATTTATAAACATAAGAAATGAGAAGATAAGGACTTTTCTTCATGCAGTTAATAATGGCCTTTTGATTCTGTATAAAGCATGACTACAAGAAGTAAATGAAGTTAATGACCACTTATTGTCAGCAGGAAGTGTTCAATACTAATTATGTTAAAATAACATTGTCATTTTTTTTTGGCAGACACTTTTCAGTATGGAAACAGAGAACGTTAGCCTCCATTTACCAGATTAAATCATTTAGTTAGTTTAGTTAAACTTTATAGCTAACATCCTATTAGATTCACTGGGATTTGGTCCTATTTATTGATTCAAAAATATTTATTTATTTATTTATTTATTTTTTTTTTTTTTTTTTTTTTTTTTTTTTTTTTTTTTTTTTTGAGGCGGAGTCTCGCTCTGTCGCCCGGACTGGAGTGCAGTGGCCAGATCTCAGCTCACTACAAGCTCCGCCTCCTGGGTTTACGCCATTCTCCTGCCTCAGCCTCCCGAGTAGCTGGGACTACAGGCGCCCGCCACCTCGCCCGGCTAGTTTTTGTATTTTTGGTAGAGATGGGGTTTCACCGTGTTAGCCAGGATGGTCTCGATCTCCTGACCTCGTGATCCGCCCGTCTCGGCCTCCCAAAGTGCTGGGATTACAGGCTTGAGCCACCGCGCCCGGCCTATTTTTTAAATATTTTATTTTATTTCAACAGTTTTGGGGAAACAGGTGGTTTTTGGGTACATGGATAAGTTATTCAGTGATGACTCCTGAGATTTTATTGTACCCATCACAATGAGACCCCATAATGTGTCAGAGAAAATACAAACACAAAGTTTAGGTCCAAAAGACTCGTGCTCTTCTGGAAATGTATTTTACTATTTATTTGCTTCCTTGTTACATGTTAGAGGAGGAAGATTGAAAATTCTTCCCTTCTAATGAACTCAGAACCAATAAAGCATTGTTGCTTTCATGGAATTATGTTGAGACATTTAACTGAAGACAAGTCACTTTCTTGGAAACACAGAATGTTTGTCTGGCTGCTGGAGGACCTGTAGACTACTTGATAAAAAGTAAAGGTGACTGTCACTGGAAGCAAATATATGGACCAGGAGGTGTCTTTGTTTACAACAAAATGCAAACACTACCAAGACTCTCTTCCTTTTTGTGGAATGTGGC
This sequence comes from Rhinopithecus roxellana, assembly GCF_007565055.1. Classification (NCBI taxonomy): domain Eukaryota; kingdom Metazoa; phylum Chordata; class Mammalia; order Primates; family Cercopithecidae; genus Rhinopithecus; species Rhinopithecus roxellana. The sequence continues at coordinate 27,114,734 of NC_044559.1, forward strand.
TTGATCTCATTATGAAAGATAAAATGTGATTTTATGAAACAGTATAATATATCCCCACTTTGGTAAATGAAAAGCAAATTTGATGAGAATATCTTCCACAATATTAAAAGTTGTGATTTAAGAGTAGCAGAATTTCAGGTGATTTTAAAACCCATATAGCAGATTTTAGTTACTTTTCACATCCTCCTTTCTCTAGAACAATACCTGGGGAAGAGGAAGGAGGACATTTTCAAAGCCCAAGAATTTCTCATTCATTCATTTATACACTGGTGCTTTTTGAGCAGATTCTGCACCAGGCACAATGACAGGCCCCAGACAGACCACGGGGAGCAGGTACACTGGAGGTCAGTCTTCCTGTCACTTAATTTGGAGTTTCTTTAATACGTAGACTTCACAATTTTTACTTTATACAAAGTTCCAGCCACACAAGTGTGTTACTGTCCTTAATTACTCTGTGATAGATGTGTGGGGGGCGGGGAGGGCAGAGTTTTCCAGAGGTTGAGTTCAAAAACACTTGAAACAGTAAGTTCCATGTTATTCTTCACTTAAGGTATCATCGACTTACAGAAGTATATTTAAAGATTTTCCTTCGCATGCTTTCATTTATATACAAAACCAACTTATCACATTGAATGATATATTTTATGCATAAGATAAATACATATTATATATGTAATATGTATACATATATGTAATATGTATACATAAAGTATATGCATTACATATATACATTTACTCACATATGTAAATATATATGTTTTCTGTAATCATGAGCTGAAGAGCAGTAACTGGGAGAAAAATGTAAATATCACACACTGACCATTCTGACAGTAGGGCAAAATACCTTTTATATGTGTGTGTGTATATACATATATATACACACAGAGACACACACACAGAAGGGTGTCTATATATACACACATACACACTCTCTGCTGAAATATACATTTAATGAGATTTTTGAGTCAAAGAGATACTGATTAAATTAAGCATATTGGCAGTTCGAAAATAACACCTATGGCTGGGCACGGCGACTCATGCCTGCAATCCCAGCACTTTGGGAGGCCAAGGCAGATGGATAACCTGAGGTCAGGAGTTCAAGACTAGCCTGGTCAACATGGTGAAGCCCCATCTCTACTAAAAATACAAAAACTACTGGGCACAGTGGTAGGCGCCTGTAATCCCAGCTACTTGGGAGGTTGAAGCAGGAGAATCGCTTGAACCCAGGAGGTGGAGGTCTGGCCATTGCACTCCAGCCTGGACAACAAGAGCGAAACTCCATTTCAAAATAATAATAATAATAATAATAATAATAATAATAATAACAACACCGATGAAAATTAAGAGTAATTATTCTTAAAGTTTATTTTATTCTTATACTGTTTGCATTTACATGTGAGCATCTGACTGTAACTTGAACACCAAAATTATGTTTGGAGAATTCACTTTACTAATGAACAGTTCTTAACGAATGACGATGTGGGACTCAACTCTGGCTCCAGCCTCCAGCTGCTTCTTCACCAAATATTTTTGAGTCTGGAAAGATGATTGGAAATTACATCAAAACAAGACTTTGCATGGATTATCTGATACATCCTTATTTTTGGCCAGACCAAAAATACTGTCAAAAGAGACTGCTATTTCTTGTTTTCACCCTGACGGAAACAAGAAAACTATGATCAAAGTTTTCACTAAAGAGTCCTATGTAATGTTTTGTGCTTTGTTTTCCAGCAAAAGAGTTCTTTATAGTAGTTTGAATTTAGGTTAACATTTGAGATCTGGTTTTCTTTCTTGGCTGAGATAGTTCAGCTATCCTTTGTTTGTTTAAAAGGAAACATCAACTTTCCAATTTACTCTCTAAAATTGGTTTTTGTAGCTCCCTGCTGGACTGGAAAGGCACCATCTGTTTTAATAATACTGAAGTGAAAGGGGGAAAGTTTGTGAAATGAAAGGCAACTGGGAGTGCTCTTATTCATCAAGGCTCCACTTGGAGAAGAATCCACTCTTAAGTTCATGAATTTGCGTTAAACCCTGGTCAACCCAGGTAGTGTAACAATCAACACAGACTTCCATGTTCTGGCAAGGGACAGTCAGTGAGAAAGTTGTACATACCGACAAACCAACAGCAAAAATAATCTAAATATCAGGCAGGGAAAAAAACGTAAACATGTACGAAAAAACTTTCAGCTGTGAAAGAAATACGATATTTAAGTTGACTAAAATCTTTCTTTTTCCTTTCTTTAATTCATAGACTTCACCATTTTTGCCCCTCCCTCCCTCCCACCCTCACTTCCTTCCTTCCTTCCTCCCTTCCTTCTTCCTTCCTCCTTCTTTTCTTCCTTCCTTCATCCCTTCCTTCTTCCCTTGTCTCTTCTTTTTAACATTTACATATTATTAGATTTGTTCAGGTTTTGATCATTACTGGAAGATGAGAAATTCTTGCCACCAAGCCCAGATAATGCTAACCATTATTCTCTGGACATTTGATAGCAGAATTTCCTTATCCTGACACTGAAACAAAGATTCAATTTCTCAGCACTGAAAGGTCTGCATACAACTCATCTGTTCATTGGTTGATGGGTAGACTGATTTGTTCTTACTTGGAATTAATTATGTAGTAACTAAACTACACACATACAAACACATACACAACAAATGCACATACATACAAACAAAAATAAAAACAACACACACACACTTAAACACATACAACATACATGCATACATAACACGCAAATATACACACATATATCTGGGAGGCCCCAACCTTCCAGAGGGAAACTCTCGTGCTGCTTAAACCTTCCACAGGCTGCACCTGCTGTTCCGATTTGCCCCTCTCTCCAGTGGTTTGAAAAGTAAGCTGCAAATAAGTGAGCACTATGTGTAGCTGACCTTGCTTACAGCGGCATTTTAACATATTTGAATACACCTGCCTCTAATTTCAGTGCTGATATTTCAATGCAATCCAACAAATTTCCAGGAGTGACTTTGCAAAATTTAACCAAGTATTGCAAGATGAGCTGGGAACAAGCAGGTGCTCTTCTGTAAAAACATACATGGGGCCGCTGGTGGCATTGATTTCCTTAGCATGTTATCAAATGTCCTGTTGTAGCAACAGTCTTTTTCTGTTTTCTTCTGCTTAACCGGAGGATGATTCAATCGTAGACCAAGAAGCCGTGGTTCAATTACAACATTCAAAACAGCCCGTGTGTAACAGCTCAGAGCTCCTCTGGATAGATCTTGCATCTCTAAGCTAAATGCAAGTTCACAGATTCCTAAAAATACCCCCTGATGTGAGTCATCCTGTTCCAAAGAGCTCTGAAGAATGTTTTCCACAGAAGTGGCGAGGCACAGCCCCAGGGTGTGGAGCTCTCGTCTGAGTTATGTGGCAACTTACGTCAGCCACATACTATGTTATAGTCTTCACAGTCCCTGGCGCTGAGTGTGGATAGCTGGAATGATTTGTTGAAACACAAACCTCTGCAGCAGCTTCAAGTCTGCCTCCCATGCCGCTTCCCCAAACAAAATGGATCTGTGTCAAAGGAGAGTTGCCCAGGTCACTCAAGGTGTGCTTTCTATCAAAGGAGAGCAAGAAAGAAATCTGAAGCCAGAAATAAACATGGTAGCTTTGGGCTTTAAGGAAAAATAAAACAAATAAAACAACAAAGAAACAAAAAAATCTTTCTTAAAGCTTCCCCATTTTCAGACTCTCACACTGAAAGCTGAAAGATAGGTTTGCCTCCTCCGTGGGGAGGGTGGAGGGTGCTGTGAGAGAGGGAAACTCAAGCTGGCCCAGATCAGCTGTGGAATCGATGCACGGAGAAGGTGCTGAGGTTTCCACATAGACACCCAATTCTGTCACAGGTGCAGGCTCTGAAGACGCAGTTGGCCTGGGCCCCATGGCTCCGCCGTCTCCAGGAGTCATTAGTCGTACTTTATCAGAGGATCCTGGAAGAAAGGAGAAATCAAGTCATTTTCTAAGAGTGGGACTTCAGGTGTGTGAGCCTGTGTTTTAAGAGAGACGAACTCTTTTAATGCTCCAGAAATTGCACAGCTAGAAGACTGCGGCTCAGCATACACATGCGGATCGCACAGTTGCCTTGGGTCTTTCTTCAAAATAATAGGGTATAAATTATACACGGAAAACAAGAGAGGGCTGGTCCCGATTATCAGCTTGGACAATCAATCATACACTTTAAATTTGAAAATACGATATTTAGAGGCACATGGCTTCAATGATTCTCTAATAAAAGTGTTTTATCCTTTGATTCTCACAGAAAAAAATAAGCTCTAAAATTTTGCTCTTTTAAGAATTCATTATGCCCTTGTTTCCAAATAGGAGCTTACCAACTATATGATAATTTTTTAAAAGCAATTTAAAAGTCGTATGTGATTTAGAAATTTGTCAGACTACCAGCTCTTAGTCTAAGCAGCAGTTACAAGGTTAGCTAGAGACTGCTTCAGAATTTTTAGTTTTTGAGCCCTATTAAAAGAAACATATTCCTTACTTTATAAAGACATAAATGGTCAAGTAATTTTAAAAAGCAACCAACTGATATTTTATTAAAATTTATATAAAAATTTACCATCTTAACCATCTAAAGTGAACAACTCAGTGTCATTTAGTGCAAGCACACTGTCGCACGAATGTCATCCCTATCTGGTTCCCAAATGTTTTTATCACTCCAGGAAACCCCACACACATTCAGCTGTCACTCCCCATCCTCTCTTCTCTGCAGACTCTAGCAACTCTCAATTTGCTTTCTGTCTGTGTGGATTTGCCTGTTCTGGGGATTTCATCTAAATGGAGTCAGTGTGTGGCTTCGTTCACTTAGCATGACGTTTTCCAGGTTCAGTCATGTGGGAGCGCATGTTAGTGTTTTTCTGTTTTTATGCCTAAATCATATTCCATTGCATGGGTGGACCACGTTGGGTTTATCCACTCAATCATTGATGGGTGTTTGGTTTATTTCTACCTTTTGGCTACTATGAATAATGCCGCTATGATTATTCATACACAAGTTTTTGTTTCAATACCTGTTTTTAGTTTTGGGGGGTATATATCTAGGGGTGGAATTGCTTCGTCATAGGATAATTCTACCTTTAGCTTTTTGAGAAATCAACAACCGTTTTTTCACAGTGGATACAGTGGTTTCACTATATTCCTTTCCCACCAGCAATGTATGAGGGTTCCAATTTTTCCTCATTTCCAGCACTACTTGTTATGTTCATTTAAAAAAACAATAATTATTATAGCCACCCTAGTCGGTACGGGGTGGAATCTCATTGTGGTAATTCATTATTAAAATGCACTCTGAAGCAGCACCAGAATTAGTGTGCACAGAGTGAGGTAAACAGGCAGGCTCATTCTATTTTTTATTTTTACTTTTGTCCCATAAGACTATTTAGGCCTGTTCCAACAAAATGGCCCAATTCACTTTTTGCAGAGGCAGATGACATTTAATCTATAGCCATGTGTGTCTGATTGAATACATCATCTCCCACTACCCTTGCAATGGCAGATTTCCCGGAAGGAGTGGTTATTTACATTCTGATCCTCCCCATTCCCACCCCTGGCTATTTCTTGACTAACCCTGATGTTCTACTTTATCTACACCAGAGAGACATTTCTTGCAAAGGTCCTCATGCTCTCTTGGTCTCTCTATCCAGTCTCCTATGTTGAGTCCTTCTGCTCCTTGGCCTGCACCGGGGTTAACCCTTCTGGCCTATGGTTCTCAGAACATACACTTCTCTTAGCATTCACGGCCTGCTACTCTTCTGATTCTTTGGGGTTTTTTTCTTCTGATCCTTATGTGTCCGTCCTGACTACTTATCAACTGTCCCTGCTACCCAGTTACATCTTTCCTACTCCAACCCCAAGTGCAAGGATGATTGCTCTCCTTAGTGCATAGTCTCCTTAAAGAATCATGCATGCTTTTTTGCTTTGTTGTTTTGGAGGTGTGTGTGTGTGTATATGTGTTTGTATGAGTGTGCATCCACGTGTGTGCATGTATGTGTGCATATGAGCATGAGTGTGTACCTGTGTATGCGTGTCCATGTTTATTTGTGTGCATGCATGTATGTGGGTGTGGTGCATGTATGTGTATATGTGTGTGTTTATATGTGTGCATGTATGTGTGTACATGAGCATGAGTGCGTACACATATGTGTGTGCATGTACATGCTTATATGTGTACATGCATGTGGGTGTGGCGCATGTATGTGTATATGTGTGAGTGTGTGTTTATGTGTGTGCATGTATGTGTGTATATGAGCATAAGTGTGTATATATATGTGTGTGTGCATGTGCATGTGCACATGCATGTATGTGGGTATGGTGCATGTATGTATGAGTGTGTATCTGTGTGTGTGTGTGTGTATGGGGTGTGTGTGATTAGCAATTCATCTACTTCCCAATACTGAGAAATTAGTGTCATCCTTTAGGGCTTTGTTTCCATCCTCAAATCTAATCAGTTTTCAAGTTTTCTGATTCTCTTGCCTCTCAGATTCTAATTTTGCCTTTTCTGATTTTAAATGCCTCTCAGACCCTAGGAAGTAGGAGAGAATCAAGTGATGGGGTGAAAAGAGTCAAGACATATTGAAAAAGATGTTAGGAAACAACAGGTAACTTTTGTTGCTCCCAGTGTTGCCAGTGATCAGCATTTCTGTTCAGTGTCGTTGCGCATTTGTAAAAATGATTGAAAATGTCTGTCTAGAATAAGAAAGTCAAGATTCCATACAATATTCACAGTAAATATGATCTGCTTTATAAAACTATAGCTCATTCATTCCAGAAATTATTCATTCTTAGATATTTATTTGCCTCCTAGATTTGTCTAAATGACAGAGAAATGTGGACTTGAAATCGTGAGATCATCAGGTGGGGCAGTTTCCACTACCTCGTGCAGCAGCCTATTTCTCCTTCTACAAAATGAGAGAGATTGGAATAAAAGTTCTCTAAGATATCAAAAAAGTGTGGTTCTTGGATGCAAGCAAAAGAATCAAAATCCCATTGCCCTAAGCAGAAAGGGAACTTGTTGAATGAATATGAACAGTTTACAGAAATGATAAGAAGTGTGGGGAATGAGGCTGGGGAAGAATGAGTACCCGGAGGAGACCGGGCTTTGGGGAACGTGGCAGAGGCCACCAAGGGCCTGTCTACCAGGCCAGAGGTTGTCTGCCTCAGCACTCGACCCCACCCCTCTGCCCCCACCCCCAGTGCTGCTGGGCTGTAACCTGGATCACCCTCCCAAGCAACCGTCATCTGTCTCTGGGGCTCATGTCACTTCCTCAAAATTTTAGGGAGATCCTCTAAAATGGTACGGGTTTTCATAAAGCTGGAAGAAAGAAGATAAATATTCACCATATTATGAGCGTGATGTTTGCAAAAGAGATTTTCAGCTTAGATTGCTCCAGGCTGCACTGAAAACCTGGATTACTGGGCTCCTCAAGACGGTGAAAGGCAGGAAAAAGGAGGGAGGAGGAGGAAGGAAGTCAGGAAAGCAAGCACTGGGAAAGCTGGAAGAAATACAGTATACAGAGCAAGGACAAACCAAAGTTCTGGAGGAAAGTATTAACTTCTCTCATTTGGAACTACATAAGGTTTTGTGGAACCTAAACTTTATACAATTCCTAGAACCTTAAAAACAAAAAAAGCGCAGATTTATGAATACAAAAAATGGTACAAAAGTAAATATTTGTTTAGGGAAGCAGAGGCATCCGAACGCATCACTGCAGCTCTGAAGACTCAGACCCTGCCTAAAACGATTTTGTGGCTGAGATTAGATATAGGCAGAGATTAGCTTTTCTGGGCAACTTACCAGACAAGCTCACATGAAAAGGCTTCCTTACTCTCAACCTGGTCTCCCTCCATCAACAGCACTGTACAGCTCCCATCAACACCTTTTCTCACAGGTGTAGAAAGCTTCAAGGGATGCTCGGTGAATCTGCCTGGGCTCCTCTCTCTCTTCCCATCTGAGGAGTGGGAGTTGGCTGGTGGTGTGTCCCTCCACACATTAACTCACAACACAGTTGCTGAGGCTGTGCCTTGGGTCAGGTTCTGTGCTAAGATGGGGATTCATTTACAACAAGCAAGATACGGGCATTGCCCTTGTGGTAATTAACACAAGTAAAGAGAAAGAAATGTAAGAAAATTAAAAAGCTTCTGAAGTCATAAGTAATCCTCCACCCAAGCAGAAAACAAACATGCCTTCTTGTTGCAGGCTTTGCTAGAATCAGGTGCACAGTTGTATATGAACCTTAAATACTTCAGACTTATAAACACTATTTTTGCATAATATTGATTCCATTTATTAAATAAAGTGAAATTGCAAATTAGAAGCTAACATGTAAGTTACTCTCCCTGTGTGGACACGGAGGAGGGAAGTGGGAGGGGCATGAGGGCAGGGTGAGTGCCAGGCAATGGTGTCAAGGGTCAGAGTGCAGTTTCAGAGACAGTGTTGATGCCCAAGAGAGACTCTGGGAATCCCTAGAATACCAGCATGCCACATAAGCTGGAACCTGCCAGAGCACCCCAAGGTCTATAAAATCAATGACACTTTGCAATACAACAACACAACAAAAAAAGCTCTCTTTAATTAACAGCCAGGATAGGACACACGGCTTGAGATGTGTCACATGGCAGAGGAATGCAAGTCAATACAGAAATCAAATTCATGACCCTACAGGAAATGCCATTGGCAGGCAGTTGCCATTGACTGGAACAACTTTTTCCCCAAACCACAGAGGCCATCTTCCTTGTTGCTGGAGATAAAGCATCCTGCAAGAAAACTCAGAAATACGAATGCTCTGTGGAGCGTGTGTGTATCTCTCTATGCACAGGTGAAACCGTGTAGGCATACTTTCTCATTATTGGATTATGAATGAACAGCTGACCATGAGTACAAGGCTTGCGCACTCTCATTTCTGATGTCATCTTAAAAACTCAACTTGTGCATCATGTGTGGTTTTGAGCTACATCTCAGCCAAACAAGCTCTCGAAAATTGCCACTTTTCTGAAATGTGGGCACGATTGTAAGTGAATCGAGCACGATGGATAACTGGCTCCAGGGTGGACCAAGAGCTGAGAAACCTACTCAGCTGAGAAACTCAGAAGACAGAGGGTACTATGTAGCGCTATCCTTCTGGTCCCTTCTTTTAACCTTGAACACAGCGGCATTAACATTAATTTAAAATTAATCTGTTATGCAACCTTAAATCAGCTAAGTAGAAAGGGCAGAACACTAATTACTTGACCAAATTGGCTTCAACTCATTCTTAACAACCAAGTCTGCACAATTGCTGCCAGATATGAATCTGCAAAAATTGATATACACAGAAATCTACACACAAGGACACACGTGTGCACACACACACACACGCTACACTTCCCTATTGAGTTAGTGCGTAGATCATGAAGCTAGTGTCTTCACAGTCACTTTGTTTTTCCTACGCTGCAAAGGGAACGTCAGCCCTTCTCAAACGACCCTACTGACAAAATGTGATTTCAGAAACACATAATTATCAGTTGTTTCTGCAGCAGCCTGTCTATAGGTGTTTCATCTGAAAAATTGTATGACGATAGGGATGGAGTCCAGAGAGGTTTTAGGGAAATAATTTGTATTCATCCATGGCACCATTTTAAGTGTTGAAAGGATTTCCATCTTTTGAAACCTTATTTCCACTTAGACCCATCCCATCCGGACCCAGCTTCAGCTGTCCTCCATCGACCTGAACCTGCTCTCTGTCTCTGTCTGGCAGCTACTGACCTAAGTTTGCCTTCACATGTTTAGCTGCTTCATTATTTGATCCACATGCATGGGGATATTGCATTGTATTCATGTTCCACCCCGAGGAATGGAGGCTGCCACGAGGTGCCACTGTCTCAACCACCACCTGCTTGCTGGGGGTCACCTTTAAGACATGACAGTTTTAGTTTTACCATGAACAGAATAGAAATCAGCAGAAATATCTGTGGACACCAGTGGGAACTTATGGTGCCTTTGAACCTCAAAGGGTAAAGTTCTTATGGCACACTGCTCGGTAATGTGATCTTCCTGTTGGCTTCAGGGATCTCAGAAAGGGAAATGCCCTATTTTCGGTGGCCCAGCTACACAAACAGTGCAAGGAGGCAAGTTCCATATGCAGAATCCAGACACCCACCAGGCCTGGCTGCCCTGGTTCCTGTTTCTTCTCCATCACCACCACATTGTTATGCTGTCAGCAGGACTCAAAAGGCAAATTGATTTAGCTCATTACAATTAGGATGAATTAAAAGCAATATTTTTACTTCACTCAAAAAGTCAGCAGGTCACAAAATATATTGCTCTGCATATATAGTAGGTAATGCCTCACATATGATTTATTGGTGAATGAGCGAGTTCATTTCCAGGAATCTTCTAGATAAATGAAGTTCAACACTAATATGTTAGAACTGTTTTTTAAAGTTAATTTTTATTTTCCTAGTAGCCATTTAAAAATATATTAGCCCCCTTCCCCCACTTCTCCTTTAATCATGGCATTTATTGCTCAGGTTATTCCAAAATTACTGCCCTACCATTAGTAATGAGAAGTCAATAGATTAAGAAATCATAAAAATTCACAATCAAGCTAACTGAAGTTTATTGTTTTGCTAAGGCCTTTGAGATTTTATACCAAATGATAAAAGCCAGATCATATTTATGTCTGCAAAATACAATATTAAGAAATTGCTGTGTGTGTACATATACCTTTCCTTCATCCTCTTATTCACCCCACACCGATTCCAGGCTCTTACAGGAAAATATGCACCTGGCTGAATTCCATCTCCCACACCCAACACACACCTAAGTCATCAATACATTGTATATTAACCTGCATCATTATCTTCTTTTGTGTGAGAACAAAGCTTCTTACTAAGAATTTCCTAACCCCCGCCCATGTCTAACCCAGCTCACAAAAACTTTTCAGGATGCTTAGAATTCTAAGGTAAAATTTTATTTTCTTGTCTTTTCTTTTTTAAGCAAAGGGAATAGAGATTACCTGAATTTGAAAAAAATTAGAAAAGGGGTGTTGGTGGTGAGTACCAGGAACTCAATATTTATTGATTTCATGATTTACCCATAATCAAGTTTACTGTTATCTACAAAAATTTTGTGTGGTTTTAATGAAAGTGCCCTTGGAGTGAATGGCGTGTTCAGGAGAGTTTCCACTCTACCATGGATGATGCACAAGCTTCTACTTGACTGGCAGCTTTGATCCAATGGTCATCCCTGGCTAGAGTCCTGTATTGAGGGTTCTATGAGTGCATCTAGGGTTTTTAAAGAGTGCAGGGTCTTTTTAGCAATGCCTGCTTTGTGCACAGGACTGGGATTTGCAGTATACATGGAATGGATTTACCATGCTTATCTCACATGCAGCAGCTTCAACCACTAAGACTGTTGAGCTCTTCTTCCTCTTTGTACCTGTCCATCCACATCAAATGTCAAGGTTGTCAATGCACCAAGATCTGTCAGGCATCTTACTGAGGCTCTTTCCCATCCAAACTAATTGCTTCCAAATTTCTGCTGATGGAAAGTCAGATAAATCAACTGATTAAAACTGTACTTAGATTGATTTCTAGACAGAGGAATGAAATAAGATAAATATGAAACAAAACAGATAACAAATGTTAATTATAAAATTCTGGTGGAGTGTACACAAGTATTCACTCTGCAATTATTTCAGCTTTTTATGTTAGAAATATTTTGTGATAAGATTTTGGGAAGAATTGTGCTTATGGAAATCATTAATAATCAGTGATTGAGTACATAAGAGGATTGCCTAAAAATAAAAGCATGGACTTTCATGGAAATAATTTAAAACACTGTCATTGTTCCTCAGTTTCCATTTTTGTTCACTTCTACATTTTTGTTTTCTAAATATTAAAAAAGTAATTAAGAAGTAAGATTTATCTTACTTTCCATCAGCAGAAATTTGAAAGCAATTAATTTGGAGGAGGAAAGAGTATAAATAAGATGCCTAACAGATCTTGGTGCATTGACAACCTTGAAACTTGATGTGGATGGACAGGTCCAAAGAGGAAGAAGAGCTCAACAGTCTTGGTTGTTGAAGCTGCTGCAAGTAAATGGCATAGAGTGGGTCATTATTTCACTTTTTTAAGATCCTTTGAATAATAGTATGGAGTGTTTTGCTACCTTGTTTGTTTTGTCTTGGCTTTATTCATTTTTAAATTTTGATTACATTGAGATGGGGGAGACAAAGAATAGCAAGTATTTTTTCCCTTAAAATACAAATCCAACATAAACCACTGTCCTCTTTGTCATCAACTCTGCTTGGCAGCAGTGTTGTGCCACCCACAATATATTACTCTAAAAAGCAAAGCTAAGCTAATGAATGTTGTATATACCTAGGAGAAAATGCAAAATTGATGGGAGGCAGCTAGTAGGTATTTGAAGTTCCCACCTATCTCTAATGGTTGAATCATATTTTTAGAAAGGAATGCACTGCCCTCAAAACCCAGGGTTAAAACAGCTCCTAAAAAGCCCATCAAAGACAGCCATGTATAGAATCAGGAGAAATCCACGGATTGGTTTCCTCTTCCTTCCTTGAAAGACCATATGAGTTTCTCCAGCTTTCATTATTTATTTACTTTGGAACAGAAAGAAATATTCTCACTAAGTTTAAGTGGTTCACAGAAAAATCATGCTTTATGAAAATATTCATAAATTAACTAAACTAAAATAAGCAGTGTAAGTAATTTGCTCTCTTGTTTTGGGGCTCTGGAAACTTCCTGATTGTGTCATAAAGGAAAACAAAGAGAACATCTATATCAGCATAAGAGAGTGGATTAAAAATTGGCCACTGATGGAAACGGCAAGTATAGTTTGGCATGAGCTATCACAGCAGCTTATGCCCAACAATGCCCAGAGCCCTGGCAACATTAACTGTGTGAAAAAAATGCAGAAGAATTATGGGCCTTCAACTCCTTAAAATAACAGAATTCTGCTTAATAGATTGTTCTGCACCATTCAGCAGACAATGACCACAGGCTGTCTTCAGTGGTTAGTGTTCTGACCACAAAATAAATGGAAGTTGCGACTACCATGAGCAGCAACTCAGATGAGAGATTCACTGAAAATAAACCAAATTGCCTATGGACAGTCAAGGTTTTGAAAGAACATCAGGCCCTAACTCCCGAGCTTGCCTGGCTTACAGCAATGTAATGGAAAGCATAACCTTGGCTTCTATGATTTTTAATGGTTGAAGAAATCTAAGTCTAGTTTCCTAAGATCTAAAAATAAATCACCACAGAGTGTCCCATAATCTGTACACTATGAGGCATTATGAAAAGATGAAAGTAAAAGCCCACTAACAAAATATAGCAGGTAAAGGAGCTGGCCGGCCATGGGATGTTGAAGAGCAGATTCTGGTATTCTAATTGGGAATCTGTCAAGCCAAACTTCATCTCTGCTAGTGGAGAACCAGCAGAATCTGTGTGACTTTCAACCTGTTCCCCAGAGGCACCTGATTGCTGGAGAGAAGTTGCAGAGTTGAGAATACGACTGATAGTTTTATCTCCATCTGAAGATAACCATGAGAACAGCACTTAATTACTGATGAAGCCACAGGCACACTTGATGAGGCCTGCAAAGAAAGCTTAGACGCCAAGCAAGGCTGTGACCACTGCGGGAGTGAGGTACAAATAAGGGAGGTGAGGTACAGAAAACGGAAGTAAGCCACAGGAAAGAGAAGTGAGTTATGAAAAACAGAAATGAGGTACAGAAGATAAAAATGAGGTAAGAGAAACAGAAGTGAAGTTCAGAAAATGGAAGTGAGCTACAGAAAATGGAAGTAAGTTAAGAAAAACAGAAGGGAGGTAGTGAAAACGTAAGGTACAGAAAACGGAAATGAGGTACAGAAAACGGAAGTGAGGTATAGAAAACGGAAGTAAGTCACAGGAAACAGAAGTGAGTTATGAAAAACAGAAATGAGGTACAGAAAATGAAAATGAGGTAAGGAAAACGTAATTGAGTTGTAGAAAACGGAAGTGAGGCACAGAAAACGGAAGTGAGGTAGAGAAAACCAAAGTAAGTCACAGGAAAAGGAAGTGAGTTATGAAAAACAGAAGTGAGGTAGTGCAAATGTAAGTACAGTACTGAAGACTGAAGTAAGGAATAAAAACGGAAGTGAGGTAGTAAAAACTTAAGTAAAATATAGAAAACAGAGGTGAGGTAGAGAAAACAGAAATGAGGTAGAGAAAATGGAAGAGAGGTACAGAAAACGGGAAGTAAATTAAGGAAAATAGATGTGAGGTAGTGAAAACATAAGGTGCAGTAAATGGAAGTGAGGTACAGAAAACGAAAGTAAGGTAGAGAAAACCAAAGGAAGTCACAGGAAATGGAGGTGAGTTATGAAAAACAGAAGTGAGGTAGTGAAAATATATGTAAGGAACACAAAATGGAGGTGAGGGGCCAAGCGCAGTGGCTCATGCCTGTAATCCCAGCACTTTGAGAGGCCAAGGCAGGCGGGTAGATCACAGGTCAGGAGATTGAGACTATCCTGGCTAACACGGCAAAACTCCATCTCTACTAAAAATACAAAAAAATTATCTGGGTATGGTGGCTGGCACCAGTAGTCCCAGCTACTCAGGAGGCTGAGGCAGAAAAATGGTGTGAACCTGGGAGGTGGAGCTTGCAGGCACTCCAGCCTGGGTGACAGAGTGAGACTCCGTCTCAAAAAAAAAAAAAAAAGAAAAAGAAAAAAAAAAGAAGATGGAGGTAAGGTATAAAAACCCAAATGTCCATCAATGATAGACTGGATTAAGAAAATGTGGCACATATACACCATGGAATACTATACAGCCATAAAAAAGGATGAGTTCATGTCCTTTGTAGGGACATGGATGAAGCTGAAAACCATCATTTTCAGCAAATTATCCCAAGAATAGAAAACCAAACACCGCATGTTCTCACTCATAGGTGGGAATTGAACAATGAGAACACTTGGACACAGGAAGGGGCACATCACATACCAGGGCCTGTCGTGGGAATGGGGGTGGGAGAGGGATAGCATTAGGAGATATGCCTAATGTAAATGACGAGTTAATGGGTGCAGCACACGAACATGGCAAATGTATACGTATGTAACAAACCTGCCCATTGTGCACATGTATCCTAGAACTTAAAGTATAATTTAAAAAGGAATAAAGGGAAAAGAACTCATAAATAAAGGATTTAAATAACTGGAATAAAAAACAGAAGTAAGGAAGTGAAGTACAGAAAATGGAAGTGAGGTACAGAAAACAAAAGTGAGGTAGAAGAAACGGAAGTAAGTCACAGGAAACAAAAGAGTCATGAAAAACAAAAGAGAGGTGGTGAAAAATAAGGTACAGAAAACAGAAGTGAGGTAGAGAAAACAGCAGTAAGTCACAGGAAACGGAAGTGAGTCATGAAAAACAAGAAGGATACTGAAAATGTAAGGTACAGAAAACGGAAATGAAGTACAGAAAACGGAAATGAAGTACAGAAAACGGAAGTGGGGTACAGAAAACGGAAGTAAGTCACAGGACATGGAGGTGAGTGATGATAAACAAAAGTGATGTACAGAAGATGAAAATAAAGTAAAACGGAAATGAGGTCTAATAACCGGAAGTGAGGTAGAGAAAATGGAAGAAAGTTGTAGGAAATGGAAGTGAGTTATGAAATAAAGGATGTGAGATAGTTAAAAAGTAAAATACAGAAGATGGATATAAGGTATAAAAAAGGAAGTAAGGCAGTGAAAACGGAAGTGAGGTACAGAAAACAGAAGAGAGGTAGAGAAAACAGAAGTCAGGTAGAGAAAACGGAAGTCAGTCACAGAAAACGGAAGTCAGTTATGAAAAACAGAAGTGAGGTAGACAAGATGCAGATGTTAGGAAAACAGAAAGGTGGTACAGAAAACGGAAGTGAGGTAGAGAAAACAAGTAGGTCACAGGAAACGGAAGTGAATCGTAAAAACAAGTTAGGTAGTGAAAACATAAGCTACAGTAAACGGAAATGAAGTACAGAAAACAGAAGTGAGGTACAGAAAACGGAAGTCACAGAAACGGAAGTGAGTCATGAAAAACAGAAGTGAGGTACAGAAGCAGCAAATGAGGTAATGAAAACGGAAGTGAGATATAGTAAATGGAAGTGAGAGAGAGAAAACCGAAGTATGTCATAAGAAACGAAAGTGAGTTGTGAAAAACAAAAGTGAGGTAGTGGGAAAAATAAGGTACAGAAGACGCAAATAAAGTATAACAAAAGAAAGTGAGATAGTGAAAATCGCAGTAAGGTACGGAAAACAGAAGTGAGGTAGAGAAAACGGAAGTGAGGTACAAAAAGCGGAAGTGAGGTAGAGGAAACGGAAGTAAGTCACAGGAAGCAGAAGTGAGTTATGAAAAACATTAGTGAGGTACAGAAGATGGAAATCAGTTAAGGAAAATGGAAGTGAGGCACAGAAAACGAATGTGATGTGGAGAAAACAGAAGTCACAGGAAACGGAAGTCATTTATGAAAAACAGAAGTGAGATACAGAAGATGAAAATAAGGTAAGGAAAATGGAATTGAGGCATAGAAGACTGAAGAAGGCCTAAAAGATGACGAGGTACGGAAGACAGAGATGAAGTACAGAAGATGGAAATGAGTTAGAGAAGATGAAAGTGATAGAAAACAGAAGTGAGATAGAGAATAGGGAACAAGGTTCAGAAGATGGTGATGAGGTACAGAAGGCAGAAGTGAAATACTGAAAATAGAAATGAGTTAAAGAAGATGGAAGGAAGGTCCAGAAGATGGAAGTGACATGTAGAAACACCCAGTTGGTTACAGCTCTGCGTTTGCCTTATTTGAGCTGGGTCTGGACAGTTGGCCGCCTGTGATTGGCAGAAACTGATTGCTACAAGAGGAGGTGACAGTTGGTTTACATATCCAGTTAGGTTACAGCCCACTATGTATGGAGAAACCTATTGGGCAAACTTAAAATATGTAAGGAGACCACTTTGTTCCATGCTTAATTTAACAAAATCGTAAGGAGTATTTACTAGCATCCTCTTTACAGAGAAAACAACCAAGCGTCTGAGAAGTGGCTTTGCCAGAGGCTTCCAGGCTGGTAAAATGCAGTCCCTTTATTTGACGCCAGTGAGGTTAGCAGCTGAAATGACCAGCTATCCTGGAGCTCCCCCTGTACGTCCTCGGCTCGGGAAATTCTTCCATCCTGGGCAAATGGGAGCAGTCTAGTTGGTCACCGTCACCGTAGTTCTGCTGTCAATCTTGTTGCTTCCCACTACACCACTGCGGACATTATTCTCTCCATTGTTTTGTTTTCTTCTATTTTGTGCCATGTAAAACAATCATGTTAGAAAAGGCACAAAAATGCTTTGGGACAAAGCAATATTAAAACATATACATTCAACCTCCTGGTAGACTTCCTTTAACACACAATTTTAGCAAAGAGAGCCTCAAAACTGTGCTATTCAGGACTATACATCCCTGTTTTTTTTCTTAATTAAAATAATTCTTTATTTTTATTCATATATTGGGAAGAGATAAATCTTTCTGCCATGTATTTTTATGGCAAAAAAAATCCTAAGTAATAAGAATGTATGTTTTTAAAAGTTATATTACAAATAGTTGAACTTATCAGCTATTCAAAAGCTGCAGTTGGGGGTATGAATCATTAGGAAATGGCACAAAGGTTAGAGATACAACCTGTGACTATTTAAAGACATCACAGCCTGGTTCCCACCCTCAGGGTACAGGGAGCAGAAACAATGTGTTCATTTGGTCTTGAAAGTCCCATCAGGAGGTCGACAGGGCCAGTCAACACAGACATGTTCTAAATATTTGCCTTACGGGTGGACAAAGTTACTTAAAATACAAATTTAGGCTGCTAAAAATTTCAGTAGAGTATTATCCTGAGTTCTAGCTTCAACCTGTACCTGCATATATGGCTACAAAATAAAGATTTGATAGCTGACTTCTACAAAAAAGGAGAACAACATCTGTGAAAATACACAAAAGTCTAACGAGGTTGTGCTTTCATTCCATGGAAAAAATGTGGCATTGATTCATTCTCAAGCTGGAATATATTTCCACACTAAAATAAAATTTGCTTTCAATTTTAGAGGGAGTTTTTATTGCGAGAAAAACACAGCCGAAAGGGAAAAAAAAAATTCACTGGGCATGTGAAAAGCCATCAAGCGGCCTAACAGATATTGGGCAAAATGCCACAATCTCTGGTGGAAAGTGCTGTCTTGGAAATAGTATCGACTTTGACCGGCACAAGTGAAACCTAATGATGACCCCTATCTGACAATGATTTAGTGTGTTAACAAACTTAAATAGAATTTGGCTAGCCCTAGCAAAATATAATGTGTTTCCTGTATATTATTATGAGAAAAATAAACACATATGTGATAAACTATCAAAGTGAAGAATGGAAAGTTTGAAATGGTATTATTTCTGTCATATTCTCTTGATAACAAATCAACTTTTTAAAAGCAAAGGAAAAATTGTAGCATGTATTAAATGCTTCCTGGCTTTCATTCTCTGGGTTTATCATGTCATGTCAAATCTTGCTGATTCTCCAAACAGTACCTGAGTTGTGAGCAACATCACTCTAGTTTGCAAGTGAGGAATCCAGGCTTCGAGAGTAATTGTGCTCCCTGAACAACAAGCCTTGACATTACCTGGGCACTCATTAAAATGCTCAATGTCAGGCTCTATTTTTTCCTGCTAATTATCTGCCTGAAACAAGATCCCAGACAATTAAAGTTGGAGATTCTCTGCCCTGTGCCACATGACTACAATAGGCCCTATTTCACCTCTTGAGGCTTTAAGGCAGAAAGGTGTGATACCATCCCCTACCTATTAGGAGGGTGACAGTGAACACTCCTGTAACAAAAGACAGATAAACAAGAGAAAAGTATAACAAAATTATTAATCAAATTTTACATGACACAGAGTCATGCAGAAATGAAGAGCCAAATTTTCCAGGAAAACTATTTTTATGCGTACATTCTGTAAAAAATGGACAGCTGTGTAGAAATGTGATTGGACAAAAGTCTATGATCTAATAGTGATAGAGTGAGGGGGAATCCCAGCAAGGCCTGCCTGTTCAGGTTCTCCTTGGATCCTCTGTATGCATTCCTTCCTTCCAGGTATAGGGCAGGACTCCTGTGGAACGAGGATCTTCAAGGGAGAAGAGAGAGAATGACCTTTCCAGGTTTCATGGCTTGCTTTGGGGAGAGGGGTTCTAGTGTCTATGACCTGTGTTGGGGAAGAGATATTCTGTTTCCTATAAATTGGTTAGTGAGTAGGAAGATGAGGGTTGAGGAAAGACATGAGAGTGTGAGACATCCAGAGAGAATTTGCTTCTGAGCCTTCCCATCCCCTCAGCATGGCAGAGCACCATATGTCGGGGTGTAGTGTTCTGAGCCCCAACTAGGTGTTTTATCAAGTACCCAAGATTGTATTCATTCTTCTGGAATGTGCCTGGAGCCTGGGAACCAGTGCCAGAAAGGTGCAGGTCTATAAGGCCTTTTATTTGAAAAACTGAGCAAATCACTGGGCTGCTCCTGAATCTACGTACTATAAATATTCACTCAAATGTAGAGATCCAGCCAAAATCTCAGCTGTTCTGAAGTTCACTGTAAGTTAATAAAAGTACAACTTTGCCTCAGACATGATTCTAATAGCTGGATAGTAGCAGAGTCTTTGCTTGATCAAACTGTACTCCAGCTCCCTGAACCTTTTCCAAGGCCTCTCTGCATGCTTTCTTGTAAAATCCCTGCAAAGTCAGTTTAGCAAGAACCCCTCACCTCCAATATTTGATCACCTTTAATATCTGTTCGAGTTCCTCTTCCTCCACCATCTGCCAAAGTGATACCTGATCACCTTGGCCTCTCTTCAGCAAGAAACCGTTAGGTCGGTGTAGCCAGCATTCCCTTGGCCCTGACACTCACCCCCACCCTGCTCCTTGGCTACAAATTCCTACTTGCCCACACTGCATTCAAAGGGGAGCCCAATCTCTACCCCACTGTCACACCCCAGAGCAGTGTCTCTATGCCTATCTAAATGATCCTGAATAAAGTCTTCCTGACCATATTTTAGCAAGTCTCCTTGCATACGTTTTTCTTAATACTAGGCATGGAAGTATTTGTTGTTTCTATTCAGCATAAGAGGATTCAGCATATGGAGGGTAACATCCGCCCTTTTAACTTCCTGTGATAGAAAAGTAAAATAAAAGTTGCAATATCTTTCCTATTTTGGTCCATTATAGAAGGTATGAATAATATAAGTAGCTTTTTATTTGATTATTCTATATCAGAATCACTGCCTTCATATTTCTTTACTTTGTAGGGTTGGGCTTTTCCTTCTTGACTTAGAAAATCGGCCTCTAATATTTTATTGTATTTTATTTTTTTTGAGATGGAGTCTCGCTCTGTCACCCAGGCTAGAGTGTGATAGTGTCTATGCAGCTCACTGTATCCTCAAACTCCTGGGCTCAAGGAATCCTCTGGCCTCAGCCTCCCAAGTAGCTGGGAATACAGGTGTGCCACCAAACCTGGCTAATTTTTAATTTTTATTTTTTAGCAACAGAGTATCTGTATGTTGCCTAGGCTATAGTGTACTTTTTAACTAACAGTTTAGGGGCACAGATGAAGGTTTATATAATCAGAAACAACTAATTAAGTCAGTTAGTATTTAAAATGCTGCTTAATCTTTAAAAATTTAGGTTAACTTTAATACAATACAATTTAAAATGTTTATTCACTGAATAAATTTTAATTATTAAAATTGGTTTGGGTAGAATTTGTTCTTTTTCTAGTCTTTACTTTCTAAACTGTGCTATAACTTTATTTCTAATACAAAATGACCTAATAAAATATTCCCAAACTCTGATAAACTATTTCTAGCTTCTGGTATGTTATTGTGAAAACATTAATTATTGCCGAGAAATTTTCTTGTGATCAAAATCCATAATACATACAAATACAAGCATTAGCTCAACCACCAAATTTGTATGTGGGCTTTTCTTTCTGTACTGGAAAGTAAATAAAGCATCTATCTTTTCCTAGGAATGCAATAAAATCAGTCCCTCTCTCATCTAGTAGTTCTGGCATATTTATACTTAAAATCCATCAGATTATGGCATGAAAGTACATTAAAGTCAAACTATGTGATCACACATCCTTAGAAAGGTTCAGAAAAAGTACAAAAAGGAAAAGAGCACCTGTGGTCAATTATCACACTTAATCCTGGAGCTGCAGAACCACTATGTGCCTTTTCTCTCTGTTGGACATACATAGCTATGTTGTGACACAATAGGAGATTAGAAAGTAGAATCTGCATGTTTTTCTGCTGTTACTGGATATTTCATTTAAACTGTGTTTCAAAGAGATCAGATGTCTAGGGGAGGCCAAATATCTATGGAAGAATTTTAATGGACAATGACCTATCCTTTCCCTATTTTCTGTTATCAGATACTTGAAAGTTTTCACATTATCTCAGAAAATCTTATAATAAAATATTAATAAATGACTGAAAATCAGCAGTCATTCTTAACTTTTATGGAGGCACTAAGAATTAATTTATCATAAAGAATAGAATTTAACAGAGCCAAGAGCAATGTTCAAGTTGGGGGTATGGTCTTCCCATCACACACTCCCAGTGAAAAGAGGTAGAAAGCAGTTCTTTTTGGCAAATCACGGCCTTGATTCTCCTAATGGACCACTACTCCCCGGCCACAGGAATTCACAGTGGACTTCAAAGCCCTTTGGGTCCCAGAGCTGCAAAGCCCTCTAGCAGTGCAACACCAGGGGCTCAGGGTGACTTTGATCCTGCAGTGTAATCACAAATGCTTTGAAGTAAGAAGAGGAAGCAAGTTAGAGAGTGGGTCTCTTTGTTTTCCCAGCTAGGGGATCTTCTTCAGATCACAGCCCTGGGCACTCATCAGCAGCTCTAACCTCAGCAGGTGGTCATCATTTCCTGGGCATAGTCCAAAGCATACTGGTCCCCACTAATGTCATTTTCTAGGGTTCTGCAATTTTTTAAAAGTCCTCAAATGATGCTAATGAGCCACTAGCGTTCAGAATCCTCATGCTGGAGCTTCTTGTTTGGAACAATAAGCATCTCCAAGGTCCTGATAAATAGCAAACATCTCCAAGGGCCTTATTTATTTATCCATTTGGGGGAAATGGATATTAATCCATTTGGAGAAATAGATATCCATTTTGGGGAAAAATAAGGAGAGGAATTCACTACATCTCATGATGAGGTGTTAAAATCCAAACAATAAAAAAAATCAAAGTCACTCTGTCATCAAAGACAGAGAGAGAGAAAGAGAGAGAGAGAGAGAGACAGATGCTGGGGGTGGGGGCGATGAAGGGAGAGAGAGGAGAGAGAAATGGAGGCCTTTTATGCTTTAATTTTGAGATGGGAAACTCTGACATGTTTGTGGTATTATTTAGTAGACTAGACAAACAAATGGAGTGAGTTAATTCTGCTAGAGCACTCACACCAGAGACATTTCCACTAAAGAGATGGCTGTCCACCAAAAAGTGACAACAACAGAGACTTTGAGGAATGACTTCTTCAAATCTATCCCAAAATGAACAAGAGGAATGGATGTAACCTGGTCTACAGAAACACCAACAATCCCTAAAGGAATCGTGGGAAGAAAACAACGAAAAGCAGATACTCTATACATATAATTATTGGTGTACACATCACAATTTGATTCTTAGAAATCTGTGTAACATCATGTTGTTGCAACTTGATATAGTTGCTTGAAATAATGACTGTGTGTTGAAAGTTCCAATAGAAAAACCCCATCCAATATTATTTTTAAAATATATTATCTCAGACAAATCCTAATGATCTTCAAGTCATTCCTGAGGTATTTCTCAGAGGTGGCTACTTGGCTGGCATTCCTAAAAGAATGGCTTTACACCATTCTTGGGTGTAATGGAAATTACACCCAAACGGACACCATTGCAAAATCAGTAAACCAAGTTCACCAACGTCCTATACAAACGCATACAATTGGTAAACTTTCTTAAGACAAACAAAAATACCCACACTAGTGTGCCATAAATGCATTCCTTCACTATTTCCAGAAAAAGGTAACCAGAGAGCTTCCACTTTAATTGTTAATACTCATTGTGGTTTAGCTCTCATTCTATCTTGCATGGGGACA
Source organism: Rhinopithecus roxellana (assembly GCF_007565055.1). Classification (NCBI taxonomy): domain Eukaryota; kingdom Metazoa; phylum Chordata; class Mammalia; order Primates; family Cercopithecidae; genus Rhinopithecus; species Rhinopithecus roxellana. The sequence goes on from NC_044559.1 coordinate 27,137,927, forward strand.
GACATTATTACCCTATTGAGTGGGACAGGGGGATGACTTCAATTGATTTCTGTAATTCAAATTTATAGACAACTGGACAACCAGAACTATTTTTGGACATCTGGTATCAATGGGTACAACAAAAGAGATACCAAAAACCAAAGCTAAAACATGTATGCAACTTTTCCTTGTTTACTATCTACCTTAATTTTTTTGTTTTGCATTTGTAAATTGCATCCTTTCAGCCAATCTGGAAAAGAAGCCGCTCCAGAGAAACCCACCATCGATCTCCAGGAGCCAGACTCACCGTAGACATGTGGTACATGCCTCCCTTGCAAGTGGGAGCTTGCACACTTGCAGGAAGTGAAGTAGAAACGGGGCAGGGCAGTGCCGTCAGTCTCACAAAGAATGCACAAGCTGTCCTAGAAATCACATGTTCAGAGCTTGCCAAGGCTGCTTATATTTACTTAGGGCAGAAACAGTCCTTTCTCCATACATTCCCCTTGTTATTTAAATAACGCATAGAGTTGAGGCTGATGAGGGGCAGAGGACACTTAGTCTTTCTCAAATCATAGTGGTAAAATAGATTAGAGCTAGTTATCTAGGTGTGTTAGGAGGCCTTTTTGATTTCAAGGAAGAGGAACTTTCTCAAGACATCATTGAAGAAATGGTGGTAAATTATCATAAAAGGGAACTCAAAATCTCTGGAGTCAGAAGCAGCCAGAATGGCAGACCACCCTCCACCTCACTCCCTATCAAAAGCATCTCCGCTTGTCCCTGCCTTTCTCCTCTCCATGCTCCCTGGCTCCCTCAGTCATTCCCATCTTGGGCCGCTGCCAATATCACACCCTCTTATCATAAGCTCCCACTTTCAGGGACACAAGCCACAATCTATGGAGAAAATGAATCAGTGCTGCGAGGTGGCATATTGGCTTTATATCCTCTATCCAATGTGTCTGGCAACAGGAATATCACACTCTGGAGAACATGGCTTACAGGATATGCTCCCTGCCACGGAGTCTACTCCTTCGTTTCACAACTTCTCTGATTTCATACTTTTCCTTCTCCTTCTCTACATTAAAACTTTTTGATTTCTTAGGATATCTTGGGGTGCTTATCAAAGTTAGGATCACAGATAAAAGCTTCCCAATTTAATGTTATAATCTTATTCCGTTCTGTAAAATAACGTGAGAAGAGAAAATGTTTCGGGTTAAATTCAAAATAAATATCATTTGGTCTTGAATCCCCACACAGTGTTAAATATAGAACAAAGGTGAAAAATATAGGAAACGTGCATAGACACCAATCTACCACTAACTCTGTGTTTTGCCCCTTTATTTCTTTCAGAAGAATCTCCACATTGTTTTTGGTTGTATCTTGACTTATTTGCTCATTTCCAGACCTTGCTTTTGGATGTGGTCCCTGGCTCAATCACTATCTCATGTCTTCACCAATCTAGGAAAATAGTCCCATTTCCCATAGGATGACCACAAGTCCAGACCCTACTAGAAAGTCATTATTAACTGTTCTGGACAAACCAAAAACTGCCTTCTCCACTGCTCTTTTTTACTTATTTTCTCACAGAATCATACACTATTTGCATTACTAGTTAAACAAATCTCAGGAGCATATTTAGTAAATTACTGGATGATATTTTACCATATAACTAACAGTATGGGGCATATAGAAATCA